>NC_090279.1:188178936-188845109 GCF_040414725.1 Anabrus simplex
ATATGAGCCACGCTTGTTCGTCAACTGTCGGCATCGCCAGTGTTCGTGGATTCTGTATCTCCGCACACTGCCTGCTGCGTGATATTACGGCGTTCCTTAAAACGCTGAATGCAAAAGAATTCCGATTTCACTCAAACTTGGCAATTAAATGAATCGCACTGTAGACACACCAAACTGTGTGAAAGTGCAAAAAGCTATCCCTGCACGTTCCAGAAGACACGTGCTATCATGACACGGATAAATTTTCAATTTAAATTACTCTGTAACATACTTTAGGGATGTACCACACAAAACTTGTCCGCTAGGCAGCGTAATGGTAAAACACGATATGCGCTTTCCGCTTCTCGATTGTTTACATGAGACTTATATGGAGTATTTCTAAATTTATGATAATCAAAACGAAACTGTTACTGTAAATACATTAAATTGAAGTTACCATATTCTACTGGTGTTTTGAAAGAGTTGGAAATAATATAAGTGTAATGCCGATTGCGGATTTGTAAGCGGAATTGAAGGAAAAGGGCAGAAAATTATCCAGAAAGAAAAGAGTTAACTGAAAGGGAAGGACTGCAAGTAGCCGAAGCCTGTCACATTCCTCTGGGGGAATGATTAATGACAGATGAAATGAAATTTAAGAGTGTTGCAGGAATGAAAGATGATAGGGAAAACCGGAGTACTTGGAGGAAAACCTGTCCCGCCTCCGCTTTGTCCAGCACAAGTCTCACACGGAATGACCGGGATTTGAACCACGGAAGCCAGCGATGTGAGGCCAGTGCGCTGCTGCATAAGCCATGGAGGCTTATTGAATAATAATGTTCTTTTTAAGTCCCACTTGTTACGTTTACATTTTTCGAAAACACCGAGGTCCCGGAATTTTGTCCCGCAGGATCTCTCTTACGTGCCAGTAAATCTACCGACACGAGGCTGACATATTTAAGCACCTTCAAGTACCACCGGACTGAGCCAAGTTGGTCTTAGAAGACTGGCGCTCCACCGTCCGAGGTAGTGAGCCCAACTAAAATGATTGAAATAGGTTCATATTAACTAATCAGAACGTCACAAACTTCTTATAAAATTATTTGTTGGAATGAATTATCTCAATTTGTTTCAGTCAACTGCAAAATGCTTCGAGCGGAACTTGATGTTATGAGTCAGCGTGTGCAACCACTTTTTACGTGAGGGCTCCTTCTTAGGAAATTGATGGAATGAATACGATTGAACTTTATTTTGGAACATTGGAACACTGGAATAGTGAGGCAAAAGAGTTTTCTTTTCTGCCATTGAGATATATTACAACTTGAACTTCATCAATTATCTAAGCAACTTCCATTAAAAACAGACGAACAAATGACGATCGACAAGCGCATACCGTGTACCACTCGTGAGACATCTGTCGGTAGTGTTTCAGTACATCCCTATTGTTTTAAAATTTAAAGGCAGTATCGAATTAAAAGTCTGAATTTCCGTAATGGGGCCGACATTGTACTTCCAATTACGAATTATCCGTATTTTGATTTGAACAATTTAAATAACATACAAAACCGTATCTCATGTTTCCAGGAATGAGAGCTTCTTCGAATTAGGCAGCATTTTGAATTAGCCGATTTCGAATTATCCTATATATATATATTACGTGGTCAACAAAACTTTGAACCTTCCACTGTTCATTGGTATGTAGATTGTTCATGTCCAATGTATATTTCATGAACAAATTAATTAAACTGAGTCCATCATTTTGAATAACCCTGTATAATAAAAAAATCACACTGCAAGCAAAACATTATTCCATCGAAGTTACTCCCGCTTTTCAGATATCACAAATCAGTTGAAAGATAAATATATATCATTATGAGCTAATATTTAAAGCTATTGATACTGCAAAAAATACAACACACGTTAACAAATGATGTTAATAGTTGTTCTGTCTTTTTTGCTTCGTAATTTTAATTTTGTTTCAAAAGTATTTTGGTTTAATTTATATTTATATCACATAACAAATAATAAAGCAGACAATTCCTTGTGATTAGTTGCGTGCAAGGATCCTTCGGTATCACCACTATCAGTGAGAAACTAGAGGAGTGAGAACTCCACTGGTATGGGCTCGTCAAGCGGCATGAAGATCGGTGGTGGTGATTGTTTTAAGAGGAAGTACAACTGGGCAAAAATCCTCTATCAACACTAATCACAGGGAACAAATGGAAGAGGTCCAACTCTTGAAAAAACTAAGGTATCAGCCAAAGCCCACAAATAGCATGAAAATGTAGGATTCCCCTAGGCCTCGAATTCCCTAATACCGTCAAGGTTGGAGAATAATAAGAATTGACCAAGGGAGGTCGGATAGTATAGATGAAAGTGAGAAGCCTGATGCAAGTAAGTGGAAGCAATGCCAGGACTCGGCTAAGGGCCCCATGGTCGCCAACCCATGCTCCCCAAGTTATGAGCCATCGCAGAACCAAGGAGAGACAGAGGGACGCCCGAGAGCAATGTGGTGGTGAATAGCTGAAACAACACTGAAGGGAATGACATCTCTGTTACCAAGATGCAGAAGCAGAGGAAAAACGCTATGGAATATACGAGTCGACCGTGAAAAGAAGTCGCTACACACCGACATGTGTAATGGCTCAATCACTGTCCAGAGAAGTATTCTTTAACATGGCAAGCCCACCCAGATAGCCTAGGTACTTGCAAGCTCTCTAAAAGTTAGGTGGAATTGATCTCTTATATAGGTGGACATATGTATTGATGATCATAGATACTGTAATTTAGTCAAATTTTTAAATGGGTCAGAGAAGAAAGAAGAGGCAGCCCCATAGTGAAGAGGTATTATGTCCGCCTCTTCAATTTTCGATCAGTTCAGGTATTACATTTCTAAACTGGGGTTTGGAAAAAACTCAGAATTGAGCTTTTAACTTCCAAAGAACTGAAGTAACCTCAATTACTGCATCTCACTGGTACATTGGTAGTATGATTCTCCCATTCTGGGAACAGAAACTAGGGTGAGGAAGAAGAAAATTGTGATTGAAAACACTCGTAGGGCTAATAAAAATAAATAAAAATGAGATTCTCTGAAAGAAATCTGAAATTGCAAAAGAAGATCTTTTCCTTACCACAGTGACTTACTTTTCAAACTCAAAAGAAAACCGCTCCCTATCCACCCAGTTAGCCATGGGGCCGGATGATAAATGATTATGGCAAGGGAACACAGTTTTATGTGGAATCGAAATTACAGGCACGACTTCTCATTTCAAAATTCCACATACACCGATTGGGATTCAAATTGTGGTCATTTTAACAAGAAGCCAGTGATTATATCGCTCAAGTACCATGCCTCATTGAAAGCAAGCTTAATGCTTTACATGATATGCTGATAATATGATTTTAGCAACAGCAAGTTCAGTTTTCTATGGAACCCGAACCATAGGGACATAAATCTTAATTGCAAAAAACCAACAAGCAACAACAGATTCCAAGTGCCATCATCCAACTGAGAAGCCAGTAAGAAAGTTGCTCAGCTATCAAACCAACATGCTTCATTGTAATCGTATGAAAATTACGTACAAATATTAACAGACTGAGATTCCGAAACAATTTTCTTTAAAAAAACTTTATTTCAAAATTATTTCAAACTTACGTCGGTAAGATATAAATTTGTGTTACAGGCAAAACATATACAAAACATGTCGGCAGGCAGAAACAAAATTCACTTTGTAGTGATTAAGTATTGGCATAATCTCCGAGATATCAAGGAAACAAAAGTAAAACTAGAATGCATTGATGGGATGAATCTCGTAAAATACAATGTCCAGCTTTCGGGCGCAAAGATGACTATATAATTAGCTAAGCAACAGACAATATTTTCCTTCAAAAATGATTAATACAGCCTGATACAATTGATTTTAGAAAGGAAATGTGGGCATAAGCTTAGAAGATTATCTTAGACCTCCAACAGTGGATTAACATCCAAGATACGGAGAGAAAAAAACAGGAGAAATTATTGCACAATAGTAGCCAACCTTCTGTGGGCAGACGGCAACAGAAAAAGAAGATTATTCTCTTTTATCCGACTATCAGTCAATGTATATAATATTTCTCACTCTGATATTGAAAACAGAAAATTGTCATTTGTATTGAAAATGTGTTCACACATATAAAGACAAACTTTCCACCTAATCAATACTATTATTTATTGTGAGGTACTTGAAATATTTTTACACTGTAGTCTTGTTCTGCTACTTTTTGTGGAAAGAAAACCAAGGAACATTTTGCCGTGTCTACCACGTAACAGTATAATATACTGAGTGGACAAACTGTCGTAAGCACAGAATTAAGCTGTAGAAAGCTGTTTGTCTGAAGTGATTAAAAGATCATCATGTGAACTGAATTCAGAGGGTCTAGGCACATCACCATGATGATGATGATGATGATGATGATGATGATGATGATGATAGGCACATGATGAATCGTGCCACTCCCTCTGCTGCATCAGTGAGGGCCCGTGCTCCTACTGCACTAATTCCAACATGAAGGTGGTGGGTGTGATAGACCATGCAATGAGAAAAATGCTGGAGGAAGGGACGTAGTGAAGGTGGTTGATGAAGGAATGCTGATATTTGATCCAAAAGAGAGGAGGAATCTTTCTTTGTAGTTGGAATTCAGCAAAAGAATCAAAATATGCTAAAGAGAAAAAACAGAAATTCAATTTGTTTTTGATCGAGTATTTGGCTTCTCTGCAACTAATCAAGAGGTATTTGAAGGTAGCACAAAGGAGCTGATCAAATACCTCTTGGATAGATTCAATTGTTCAGTGTTTGTATATGGTGCAACGGGTGCTGGCAAGACATTCACGATGCTGGGTAACAAATCACACCCTGGCATGTTGTACCTCACTATGGTAGAGCTGTATGCTGTTATGGGGCACATGAAGGAAGAGGTACTTCGACCTGAATAAATATTACTTGGATATATACAATGAAACAGTCCAGCATCAACCCTTCGGGCCCACTCAAGATCTACGAAGACGGTGCAAATGGGACGGTGGAATCTGGCATTCAGATACATCGTATCTCAAATGCTGAGGAATTGCTTGCCATGTTAGAGAACGGCAATAGTAATTGCACCCAACATCCTACCGACGTCAATGCAGTCTTCTATATCATACGTTATGAATTTTATTAATGGTCTATATTGACAATTGATCACCTATTCGATACCATTAACGGTATCAATGGTATTGAATAGGTGAACCATTCTCTACCCTTTGATAGTCTTGATCTCATGCTCATGTTAAAATATTTTAAGTACCTCACAAATAACAGTATTGATAAAAAATTAGAAATAGTGGTTTCTTTACAGGTATGTTATAGTGTTGGAGATGTCATAATTAGTGTTCAAGAGACTGAAAATATTTAAAGTCATAATATCCCTTATACTCAAGTTTTCACACATTGAATTCTAATTTTAGGAAATGGAGCATTCCACATTTGGTAACCATTAAAAAGAAAAGAAAAAAACATTTAGTAGTCAACTTACAGAAATATTACACAGGTTTGGTATAGGTATACCGAAACAAATTTCTAATTTTAAAAAATCATTTTAAAAATAGTTTTACAAATTAAAATCAGTAAGATTTAAATTTAATAGAGTTACAATCTAAAGTCGCATTTAAGACGAAAGAAAGGACATTTCGTTTGATTCAAGTATTGGCAAACTTTGTAAAGATATTGGGCTGAAGTTACGTCAAGGTTCACTGAAGAAATAACAGAGCAAGTCATTCAACCAAAATGCCACGCTCAGCATTCACATCAAAGTTGACAAACATGAGGATACATGAAATACACCTATATGTAGGTGCTAAACATACTGCATGATTGAAAAAAGGAAATGCCAGTTTTAAAAAACAAAAACAAAACAGTATATATATACATATATTGATGGAACAATGAAAGCTTCTGACAACGAACCAACTGACGGAGCTGGCCTCCCCAGCTCCTCTCCTCGACCTGAGTAGTATCGTCCCCCCCGACGAGGTGCCAACAAAGGTTTGATTCTTTCTTTGCTAAGGAACTGTCTAACTGCATCATCAACTCTTGCCATTTGCCCGATGCTTTTGAATGCTGGTCTTGTTGACAAAAAACACCCGGAAGGCGCCGTGCACCATCAAGCAGAACCAATACAGCTGAGGAACCATCAAGATCAAGATTCCTATCTTACAGCCCACAGGGAGAGAGAGCACAGTCTGAAAACAGAACACATTCATATGATTTTAGAAGATCCTCATGATGATGATAATAATAATAATAATAATAATAATAATAATAATAATAATAATAATAATAATATGTGGCATCTGACTAGGCCTGGTGCATGTCTTTCGAGTTGATGCTGTGTATCTCGTATGATTTTTTTTTTTTGCTAGTGGCTTTACGTCAAACCGACACAGATAGGTCTTATGGCGACAATGGGAAAGGAAAGGCCAAAGAGTTGGAAGGAAGCGGCCGTGGCCTTAAGGTACAGCCCCAGCATCTGCCTGGTGTGAAAATGGGAAACCACGGAAACCATCTTCAGGGCTGCCGACAGCGGGATTCAAACCCACTATCTCCCAGATGCAAGCTCACAGCCGCATGCCCCTAACCGCACTGCCAACTCGCCCGGTATCTCGTATGATAGTTTAATTTTCCTGTACTGACGACTCTACAATTCACAAACATAAATGTTGGATATTCCCACCTAATCAGTACTGTGTAAATATACAGGTAAACCCCGTTATACGCGGATTTGTTATCCGCGATTTCGCATATACGCGATTTTGGTTTTAAGTCTAGTGCACCATCTGTTAACAGTACGTGGAAGCTGTAATGCCAAAGGTGGGTACAGATATGCGTGCCGAACTCTAACTTTCACTACGTTGCGCCAAGTTTAAACGCATCTCTATGCGCATTCTCTGTTGTGTTTGTCGAGATGTGAATAGTCTGTTCCGGTCAGTAGAGCTGTGAACACTTGACAGGTTTCGTATTTAAAACGCTGGGTAAAAGGGAAAAAAAGTATGCCTGTTGAAGGAAAGAAGCTTGTACCAAAGTCGTATTCGTTAGAAGTTATAAACAAAGTTAGAAGTTCTGGATCACTATGAGAAAGATGAACGTATTGTTTATATTCAGCGTGCTTTGGGACTTTGTGAATCCACTGTGAGACTTACTCGTGACAATGCGGATTAAATTCGAAAAACTGCTCAGTCTTCTACTAACTTAAGTGTGACTAGAGTGACCAAATCTCGCTCAGAACCGATAGAAAGAATGGAATGGATTGAGAATCACAACCAACAACTCATGCTCTTTGTGAAGATACTATTCCAGCTAAAGCCAAAAGCTTGTATGCAGAGTTTAGTTTATTATTGTGTGTCTCAGTGTTAAATTTTTAAGTGTATAAAGTTTGAATTGAAATGCATTTCAGAAACAAAATAATGGTTATTTTTTGTAAGACTACTAAAAATCTCTGCTATTTTAAACTTAATATGTGAGTAAACAGAAACCTAACTATATTTTACATATAAAATTACACTATTTGCGCAAATTCGGGATGCGTGGCAGTTCTACGGAACGTAACTATAGGGTAGAACGAGGTCTATCTGTAATCATACGATATAAACTTCATGGTTTTGATCCGTATTGAATTGCGATCACACTAATAATAATAATTATTAAATTAATGTTGTATGGTCCACATTTTTCAATACTATATTATGCACTATTATTGAATTACATTACTAAACTAGGGACTAGTTTTGCCCTTGGCTGGTTATCTTCAGCCTTAATATAATACATCCAATTAATAAACAAATGTAAAGTACACAAATGACATGAAAACTAATGTACAAACACACAATTAACATTAAAATCTGCGATGAAATAAGTGTAAAATCTGAAAAATAAATTAGGCTCTAAATTATTAGCATCTGGAGTATGCTCACCATCAAGATCTGGGTAGGTGGTAGTATACAATTTCAAATCACTAAATTGCGTGCCAAAAAGCCTGGATTAAATTCCAAACCTCTGCAGTGCTCATATGGAGTGAGGGCATACGACGCTGTTGATGGCGATTTGACCGTCGGATGAGGACGTTAAGCCTTGGTGCTATTCGACAGGAGTAGGCTACGTGCCTGCACTGGCCTTCACCCTCTCCCATCCTAGTATCATATCACGTCATTCTTTTCATCTTATTAACTCCTCTGATGAGGCTGACGTCAGGAAGGACATCCGGTCATAAAAACCCACCACGACAGATTCATCGCACCTCACACACGACCCCGTAGAGAAACTGGAAAAGGGTTGGACTAACATTTTCATGACCGTATTGGTAACGTTCATGATTGTGAAATGGAGATAATTCCACATACTCAATACTGCTTAATTTGCATTTACAGTGTATTTACGCTAATAAATACACCATTTGCAGTACCGATTTTGATCTGTATCGATCATCCTTAGCTGCATTAAGAACATGCTATTATCTTAAGCAGTATTATGAACATGTAATTATCTTAATGCAGCTGAGGATGATCGATACAGATCGAAATCCGTACTGCAAATAGTGTATTTTAAGCATACACTGTAATTTTGAAAAGTCGTATTGATTAGGTGGAATTATCCCCATTTTACAATTGTGTTTACTTCTGTATATAATTTGTTAGCCGGTCCCGCGGTTTAGGGGTAGCATGCCTGCCTCTTACCCGGAGGCTGCGAGTTCGATTCCCGGCCAAGTCGGGGATTTTTACCTGCATCTGAGGGCTGGTTCGAGGTCCACTCAGCCTACATGATTACAATTGAGGAGCTATCCATCGGTGAGATGGCGGCCCCGGTCTGGAAAGCCAAGATTAATGGCTGAGGGATCTATCGTGCTGACCACATAACACCTTGTAATCTGCAGGCCTTCGGGCTGAGCAGCGGTCGCTTGGTATGTCATGGCACTTCGGGGCTGTTGCGCCATGGGGTTTGGTTATATATCTTGTTACTTGATTGATTACACACCCTTTTAGCACAATGTGTTGTAAATATGGCATCTTCATTATGGAAAATTAGTGAGGAAGTATGGCAGAATTTGTTAAGATGAAATTGACAGATCTGACTGAGGATAATAAGAATGAAGCAACAGATTCAGAGTCTAATTCGGAATGTGTACTAGCTATTTCTTTGCATCATAATGAAAAGGATGACTAGCCTGCCATACCGCAACTTTACATGGTCTAACGGCACTCCTCCTGAGCAAGGCATGCCAATACATTTTCGCTCTCAGAATGATGAAACTTTTGTTAGTGCATTACAGGTACGTTCTTGAAAATCTGTATATCTCAGTTTGTGACATGTTTCAGTTTTGTGTTCATATGACCAAAAGTTTTATTATTATTATTATTATTATTATTATTTGGAATTTAGGAATTACACTTTTCGAACAGACTGTACATTTTCCTAATAATAATAATAATAATAATAATAATAATAATAATAATAATAATAATAATAATAATAATAATATTTGTTTTACATCCCACTAACTACTCTTTTACGGTTTTCGGAGCCACCAAGGTGCCAGAATTTAGTCCTGCAGGAGTTCTTTACGTGCCAGCAAATCTACCAACACGAGGCTGACGTATTTGAGCACCTTCAAATACCACCCGACTGAGCCAGGATCGAACCTGCCAAGTTGGGGTCAGAAGTCCAGCGCCTTAACCGTCTGAGCCACTCAGCCCGGCTGTACATTTTTCTGGTAAAAAAGAAGTATGCTATTTTGTGTCAACATGACAATCCTCACTATATTAACTTTACGTGGATTTATTTCATACATCGTAGATATTTTGTATTTTATTATGAAGGTCGTTCAAATACAAACGAGATTTTTGTTCCTGAACATCAACAGTTGGTAGGACTGGCCCCACGCTTCTGCTATACTTAGGTGGGGCCGTTAGAAGTGGGGAGAGCATGTTGTTAGATATTTCCCTCCGTTTCATCTGTAACGCTCATGTCAGAGCAACGGGTGCTCCCCTTCACTGCGCAATGCATAATTATAACATTTCTTGCTCGTGAAGGAGTTACAGCGGCCTCCTGAATCCAAGATATATGCTATATTCTGCTGTATTCGTATCACACCACTGTCACCTCAAGACAAACCTAGGTAAGATGTGCAGCGACAGAGGCCACTTGATGGAAACATTGAAATTTAGAAGCATGAAAAACTGATATGAATGTAACAAAAATAAATGAATATTCCTCACCTCCCAGTAAGGCAAGCCAATAAGCTGGCTGTACAAGTAGCATACATAGGGGAACATGACCACACGGCAGAAGAAGAAAGTGACTACCATCACCAGACCATTTACCACGTACAACTGGGATGACTTCATCTGTAACAAATCAAACGTCATTGAAATTAGATACAGTATAAGTATAGGAAAGGAAAAAAAACCCATGGTGCAATAGCCCCGAAGGACCATGGCCTACCAACCGACCGCTGCTCAGCCCGAAGGCCCGCAGATTACGAGGTGTCGTGTGGTCAGCACGACGGATCCTCTCTGCCGTTATTCTTGGCTTTCTAGATCGGGGCCGCCATCTCACCGTCAGATAGCTCCTCAATTGTAATCACGTAGGCTGAGTGGACCTTGAACCAGCCCTCAGATGCAGGTAAAACTCCCTGACCTGTCCGGAATCAAACACAGGGCCTCCAGGTAAGAGGCAGGCACGCTACCCCTACACTGCAGTGCCAGCATAGGAAAGGAACAAACAAGTGTCAAATCAAGTCAGAGAGAGAGAAAGAAAAAGAGAGGGGGAAGGGAGTAAATAAGAAAGGAACATATATATAACAGGATGAACACAATGGCAGGTTACTGTGGCAAATAGGAGATGAGGACAACTTGAAAACACTAAAAGGACAAGGACAATCTCCACATCTTTGCACTGCCGTCTTCGAACAGATATACAGTAGAACCTCCATTATCTCCTGGGCTAGCATGACCAAAAATATGGCTTCCAACTGAGATAGCTAAATAAAATTCAGGAAACTCAAATCGTCAATCGGGAGGGCATATATAGCCAGTGAAGATGCAGTCGGCACTACATTGTGCTTATCACATGTAATGTATAGCTTGCAGTGGTGTTGCTGGCCAGCCAGTGTCTTGGGAAGGTGCGGTATCCAACTGATGAACCCATGTCGCACTGGGGTGAAACAATGGTAATTTTTGAAAACAGAGTTTCCTGAAGTTTATTTAGCTATCTCAGTCGCAAGCCTAATTTTTGGTCAATTTCTAAATTAATTAGCCTATAACCTCCAGAATACTCACTGTTTGCACTCTTATCATGATCACCACAACCATCGTTCAATTTACTCCCTGAAACAATTGTATCTTTTTTAAATCACTCTTAGCTTCATTTGGTTTGCGACATGCTGGATTTTCACCACCACCTTGTTGAAAACAGGTATTTGGTTTTTGTTTGTCTTAATACATACGGAAGTAGCCAGACTGCTGGTATTGGCTAACACGAAAATACAATGTACATATTAGGCTATATAAACAGCGGTAATTTAACATGATAAATTTAACATCATAGGGATAAAACTTTTTCACGTATGAAAACTCTTCGCCAACAAGTACGCACCACATATAATCAACTAGAATCACATATATTCTACAAGAAAATAGAACAACTAGCTGATTATTTAAAAATTTCAATTAGTTAAGTAACGTTTTCTCTTAGTATTCACTTTGCTGGTTAGATGAAAATACATAATAAAACTGTTAAAAATGATTTTTATAACATCATTTGAATGTAACAAAATAAATTAACGAGAGGTTGTAAGCTGCTTTGGGTCAAAAAATAAATAAATAAATCAAATTTTAGATTTTATGTTATTTTGATAGCCTGAAGTTCAATTTACAATGTACATATGCTTCTTTGCTGAAAATGTAGGCTGAACACCATTTATAGGTCATTTAAATTTGTTGTGTCCAGAGAGCCACGCCCACTTTTAAGATCTATCGGTTAAATCCGGAATATTTTCGGTTTCTTGGGCTATTTCCTTTCTATTTCAGAGTTTTGTGGTTTAGAGGGGAGTTTTGTGTGTTGGTAAGAATGAAAGACGCCTTGCGACATTCATTTGTTGGCTTGTAAACAAT
Organism: Anabrus simplex; assembly: GCF_040414725.1. Taxonomy (NCBI): domain Eukaryota; kingdom Metazoa; phylum Arthropoda; class Insecta; order Orthoptera; family Tettigoniidae; genus Anabrus; species Anabrus simplex. The sequence continues at coordinate 188,191,094 of NC_090279.1, forward strand.
CAAATTCAATATCTTTCCCTCGTGTCTAGAAGTTTTATTTTCATGTGCTAAAACGATGCCAAGATCTCAAAATATTCAAGAAGAGGAAAGTAAAAGCCGGACCTGGCAGAGGACGTACTGAAAATATGATGCTGTGCTGGCATTCAATGAGGGGAACGATGGTAGGATTAAAGTATTGAAAAAACTGGGTATACAACCACAAGTGAACATGATTGGCGTGTGCTGTGAAATGGACAATTTCCGTATGAAAAAATTATATCAAATTTCAAGCAAGTTCTAGGCAGTTAAAAAGAAACCAGAAAAGGGGCAGCGAAGATGAAGAAAAAACAGGTGATCCTGAATATGGGCCTGGTGCACATTAAGGTAACACTTATCTTTAACAGCATTTTTCTTCACTTTTGTTTTTTCGAGACAAATGTTCCTTTTTCTCAGGAAGTATTAACAATAGCGCTCTAAATTTTTTTTTCAGTAATTCAATATGATTAAATAAAGGGCTGTATGTCTTCTTGTGATTTCATCATAAATAGAAAAAATAATATTTTATGTTTTCCTAGAGAAATAAGTTGAAAAATTTAACATTTGAAAAAAAATATATATTCAAAATATTATTTACAAACACACACGTTTCCAAAGCAACCATTTAAAGATAAAATATAGATCTAAATATCTGTGAGGTTTTGTTTTAATAGGTTAAATACTTAATGAGAAAATGAAACATAAAAGTTGACAAATTTAACATGGTGGAGATAGGGCTTACAACTTCCCTTTAACGTGCGAAATTCCTGAAATAATTCGCTCTCATGAGAACTATAAAACAATTTGTTGCCTTTGTTTTGAAGTGGTGGACAATTTCTTATATTCAGCACCCAATGAATTAATCCGAATTAATAATGTTATTGACTTTATGTCACACTAACTACTCTTGTTACGGTTTTTGGAGACGCCGAAGTGCCGGAATTTGGTACGGCAGGAGTTCTTTTACGTGCCAGAAAATCTACTGATACGAGGGTGACATATTTGAGCACCTTCAAATACCACCGGACTGAGCCAGGATCGAACTTGCCAACTTGGGTTCAGAAGGCCAGCGCCTTAACCGTCTGAGCCACTCAGCCCAAGTATACCCGAAATGATTGTTAGTCCAATGACCGGCCCTGGTAATACTAACATAATGTTGATATATGGCACAGCAGCACTTCACACAATGATAGTAACCTTAGTAATGTAACGTTCAGACACTAAATATAAGAACGCGAGTGCAAAAATGATATTGACTCTAAAAATTGATATTTAACCACATGGACGAACTTCAAATTGGTGTAGTCTGCTTGATAACAGATAACCACAGCATGAATCAGAATGTGTTGATAGTGTAAAACCTGTTACAAATCCAGCTAATCCCTCCAAGTCACTAAAGTAGGGCCCACGAGAGTTGAAGTCTGACGTTTAGCGCCACCGGCGAGAAAAAGTTGACTAACGCTGCTCGAAAATGGCCTGTTGCTATGGCAACGATAACAGAGTTGCAACATTTTAGGACGCTATCACCACGTGGGTTGGCTTGCTCTCAGTCACTTTTGTCATTCATATTCAGACTGATTTCTTTTCTCGATGAAGTATCGTCTTCCTATTGTGTTTATTATACCGTAGATTATCTTTGAATTGTACAGCTACCGTTAACAATCGGAGTTAAATAATAAAAAACTATCAGTGTGGGTAGTGTTGTTCTATTCTGTGATTAACATATGCATTTGTTGAGGTTATTGTCAGAAACTGTTGATTTTGTTAGTGATTATGAAATCTTTTATATATATCGATAATGTCGTGTTCTGTCTTAAATGCTGGAATTATTAACACGAGCTTAGGAACCGGTTAAGGTAAATGAATTGTATTAGGCCTAGGCCTACATGTTTTATTAAACACTCAGCCTGTCTGAAAGGGTGGTAGGCTGCAAATTGAGGTAACTATGACAACGCAGCGTACTTCGTAGTTACAGCTTTCGCCGCTCACCTGTCAGATTTCAACTCTCGTGGGCCCTACTATATTTCTTATGTCTAACAATATACAAATTGCTCCATCCGTCACACTTACAAGTTTTGCTTTACTCCAAGATCTAGCCAAACATTTCTACAGGCAAGCACAAATTATTGTAAAATACACTTGCATCTAAATCACTCGACATTTTGAAGCACATAGACACTGACAGAATATCACAGTATCAATTACATTCCATCTAAATATATTTTGAAGAACACGAATAGGTTCACCGTTTGGAATGAGAGAAATGACTTCCATAACCTCAGATTTATTTTCAAAATGATGTATGCACACTACAGTTTTGTCATCGAATTCAAAGTATATGTACTATGTATATTCCTAATCAATTTCTCTCTTAATGTTTTATTCCGTAGAAAACTTAAAACTAGTTGTATGAGAGGCATTGCCACATTTTTGACATGTTCGACTACTCGATTCACCATCTTTGAACGATCAAAAGTAGCAAGAAGTTCTGAGGATTGGAGTCTGTCTTAACATACTAACCAAGCTGACACTGGGAAAGGGAAGTTGATGGTGATTATGATGAACAAATAAATAGCGATTTCTAGTTTTATCCTGAACATTCCCCATCCATCACTTCAAGACTAACTGAATACATGGATCCACAGGTCACAGACCATCCACACAACAGAAATATGAAATTGTGTTGTAGTATAACAGCATATCTTTGTAGTATGCCAAAATCTGATCAACTTAAAAAAATGAAGAAAATTGCATATTATCACAGTCAGCCTTAAACAAATTCCACCGAGCAAGTGGCCACGTGGTTTTCGTCACACAGCTATCAGCTTCCATTTGGGAAATTATGGGTTCGAGTCCACTGTCTGCAGCTCTGAAGATGGTTTTCCATGGTTTCCCATGTTCACATCTGGCAATTCAGGTCACAGCCACTTCCTTCCCACTCCTGGCTGTTTTCTCTCCCATCGTCGCCATAAGACTTATCTATGTCGGTGCGACGTAAAGCAGATTGTTAAAAAAACAAAAAACAAATTCCCTTACATGGTTGAGCACAGGAAGCACAAGAGTAATACTCAAGAATAAATCAAATCCATAGAATCTCACCTTTAGTTTACTGAGGATACCACGGAACGATACAAACGGCGTGCTCAGTTCCATCAGGTACACAAAGCCAAACACACAGTCTCCAAGACCACCACGCAGGTACTGAAACGGTCAAGAAATCTATCAAAATTAAGACATATACGATCAAGGACATATCACATACATTTCACTTTTCTAAATTCTGGCCAATATCAGACATTAGCTTTTTATCAAAACTAGAAGCATATCCTACGTACAAACTTCAGGTTACAGTTCCAATGATTTCAACCTACCACCAAAGGATGAGGACTATTAATTTACTGTGCATATCAAACACTTTACAGTGACAGCCACCTCTTAACAACAATACTCACAAAGGTACTGAAATATCCAAGGCTTCTTTCAGGTTTGAAAGCAAACTAGCTCGCTAATTCTAACACTGATGAGGATTTTCTGTCAGGGTTATCTACCTCAACTTTTAGTAGTCCCTGCTCCGTATGCAATGCAGCAGCTTTTGGTGAATTTACCAGGAGAACTCCTCCACCCATAGCCATTGGTTCACCCTTAGTATGTCAGGCATGTTACCGGTGACCTGACTCTCAGCCAGACAGTAGCAGGGGGAACTAGTGGGACAGCCTGTACTTGCTGTAGTGTGTACGGATTGTGAACTAGTTTAATCAGTCATCTGAAGATACATCGGTAGGATGACTATCATACTCATTTGTGAACGACTGCCAATGATGACGAATGAGGTGTTCGGCAAATCTAAACTCCAACATTAGATCCTCAAAGAGTTACCAATAAAATAGACGTAAGTGGAATTAACATTATGTTTCATCATAATTTGTGCAGTTATATTAAATAATCTGATTAAATAATGTCCACTTATTTCCTACGTATATCCTCATTACCGAGCCATTTTGTCCTTTTCTTTCTTTTCATGAATAACACACGGGAGTTCTTTTCTTCTGAATGCATCTTCAATAGTTATGTAGTTACCCTACCCGTGCTCAAGATAGCGTTGCACTGTAATTCAGTTCAGATGAAATCTACAGTCTAAAAATGTAAACAATACTCACCACTATGATTAGGAAGCCAAAAGAACCAATGAACAGGTGGTGGAGTACGATAACAGGCTGCTGCTTCACGTACTCACACCAGCGAGCCAGCCGCTTGCTGTGTCCGTTGAAGGTGATGGCATGCACGCGATACATGGACCAGATGTCATAGAAGAAATAAGCAGCTCCAAACCAGGCATACGCTTCTGACATGAAATGGGAGGAGCGGAGGAAGTTGCGGGTGCACGACCACACGCACACCACTGTACCAGTTATGCAAGAGAGAACAGCCTGAACTGCAGACACAGTCCTAGAAACCAAAGAGAGAGCTATTTTAATATAGAATTAGTAGTAAAAGAGAAAACTGTCGAAAGTCTGGCTATGACATACAGGCCTGTCCGGCTCCATGGCTAAATGGTTGGCGTGCTGGCCTTTGGTTCAGGAAGTCCCGGGTTTGATTCCTGACCAGGTCGGGGATTTTAACTTTCACTGGTTAATTCCGATGACTCTGGTGTCGTCGGATGTGTGTGTGCTGTCTTCATCATTAGAATTCATAACAGATAGGGCGTCATCCCCATAGGCGTGCAGGTCGCCTATACAGCGTCAACTGAAAGGCCTGCACCAGACCTCTTCGGAGGCCACAAGCCATTATTATCACGTACAAGCCTTACCAGAACTTAAAAACTTTCGTTCCATATTGAATAGAGAAATATACAATATTAAATAGGAGGAAGGATCCACCTTTCAATCCTCTATTAACCTGAACCAAATAGAAGTTACAACCTGTTCATTTGGGACCAGTTTCAACAAGTTTGAAGTGACATCAGCCAATTAGCAAAGCAGTGCAAAAATATGTAAAGATCTAAAAACACAAAACAATGATCACAGATAAAGAGTACGTAGAAAAATTAACACTATTTCATACCGAAGCAATTCCAACTGATGTTCATAATAATGATCACATTCAAAAGAGTAAAAAGAACAACACTATTTCGTGCTGAAACAAATCCAGTTGAAGTTCATAAGCAGGTGTAGTACAATCTTGTTGTGCCGCATTCACATATGAAGACGTATGAAGATGATGTATCCGAGGTCAATGATGAGTTAAAGGACTTGTTCTAAGATGAAAACTTGAAGGATAACTGGCTAATGACACTTCAAATGTGTTGAAACCAGTCCAAAATGAACAGATTGTAACTTCCATTTGGTTCAACTTAATAACAGAGCATTGAAAGGCGGATCCTTCCTTCTATTTAATCATCATGATTGTTGACCAACTCCAGTTTCCCAGGTGTGGTATACGAGCCCCTTCCATTTTGTTCTGTTCATGAACCATTCTTCGATCAAAATCCGCTCCCAATCCTTACCTCTCTCCTCTACATCCTTCTTCACTAAGTCTGTCCATTTTTCTCTAGGTCTGCCCACTGGTCTCTTTCCCCTGATCTCTCTTTCGTACTCCTTTCTTGCAGACCTGTTAGCGCTCATTCTTTTCACATGACCAAACACTTCAGTCTTGCTTTTGGATCTTCTGGAGTAAGGTGTCTTCTAGTCCTACGTCTTCTCTGACGTTTTCATTCCTGATTTTATCCCTCCTGGTCTTCTGGATCATTGTGCGTAGGAACTTCATTTCTGCTACTTGGAGTTTTGAGTTGTCCTTTCTTGTTAATGTAGCAGTTTCCAGGCTGTATGTGAGGATAGGGGTGTAGTATGATTTATAGAGTCATCTTGGTTTTGAGTGATACTTGTTTATCCCATAGTAGCTGTCTTACTTGGAGGTAAAAAATGTATTGCTTTGCTGATTCGACTGTTTACTTCATATTTAGCTAAGTTATCCTTGGACATTATACTACCCAAGTACTTAAATTCTGTGACACTGTCCAGCTTAGTGCCATTTAGCTTGATTTCTGGCTGATTGTCAGCCTTCTGTACCTTCAACACCACCGTTTTAGCCTTGTTGATGTTTAATCCATATCTCTCAAACTCCTGACTTCACCCCTGCAGTCTCTCTTCCACATCTTTCTGAGTTACCCCAAATTACTACATCATCTGCAAATGCAAACGCTTTTAAGTCTTGTTATACTATTTTGTGTTGAAGCAATTCCAGTTGATGTTCATAAGCAGATCTTGTACAATCTTGTTGTGCTGCATTCACATATGAAGACATATGAAGACGTATTAAAGGTTAATAACAAGTTCAAGGACTTGTTTTGTAAGATAAAAACTTGAAGGATAACTCGTTATGAAATTGAACTTGTGATATGCAGTTACGTATAGTTGTTGCTAATTAGCAATTTAATATTGTATACAAAATGCAATTACAATTCAAAAGTTCAAAATCATCCACTGACCAGAATAAAAAATATGATGAATAATGAATGGATGGATATGAATTTTAAACAGTCAGTGGATCCGACCCAGAAACTATCAAACAATAGTTTTACCGACCAAGGAACTGCTTCTAAAGCACAATCCTGAATCAAGGATTATTGTTGTCTAAAGGGGCCAAAATCAACAGCCCCTCATAATGGTACTTATCGCTAGTAAAGTAGAACCGTGGCATTTGTCATGTTGCGGTACTAATCAAAAGTAGCATAGACGCACAGTATTCCAAACACTGTTATACCTATGGTATTTCGCACATAATGGCACCACTCGTAGGCAACGCAAACCCACGGTGTTCCCCACCTAGGCGTACTAATCACGGACGATGGTATTCCCGTGGTGTTACTCATATAGTGGGTACTAATCGCAGGCAACGCCCAGACCCATGGTGTTTCTCACGATGGTATTAATCACGAGTACTGGAAAACCCATACAGACTCACCTGTTGCTACTAATCACAAACCTATTGTGTACCTAACATAGTGGTAATACTCGCAAGTAAAGGCAACCCATGGTGTTCCCCATGTGATTGCACTAATCACAAGTAGTTTCATGGTTCTAATACAACCATCCCTTGGTCGCCCCTTTTAGTCACCTCTTCAACAGGCAGGGTATACCGTGGGCGTATTCTTCGTCTGTGTCCCCCACCCACAGGAGGTACTTAAAAGATAAGGACATGGTGACCTGAAAGACTTCATATTCTTAGATGATGTTGCCATACACAGTGAATCAGAAGAGAAAGTGGAAGAGAGCCTGGAGTAATGAGTTTAAGAGCTCCAGCTTAAATATCAGTAAGACAAAGACAGTGGCAGCACAAAAGGAAGAAAACGAACCAGTTGTCATGCTCAATGAAGTAAAGCAGGACAGCATTTCAGATTTCCAAGTACTTGGGCAGCATTATCTTGAAAAACAACCTGGCAAAACATGAGGCGAACAATCGAATCAACAAGACGATACAATTTTACCATCATAGTAAGGCGACTGCTATGGGATGAACAAGTCCTCTGAAAACACAGATGACATTCTACAAGACTTACTACACACTGCTTTTTACATACAGCCTTGACACCACCACAATGACCAATAAGGATAATTCTGAACTCCAGGCAGCTGAAATTAAGTTCCTTTACATCCGGGTACAGAAGACCAGGAAAGACAAGATCAGGAATGAGAAGATAAGAGAAAAAGTGGGCATAGGAGATTCTATCCTCAGCAAGATCTAGGAATCTAGACTGAAGTGGTTTGGACATATTAAAAAAATGCCAACGAACAGAACTGCAAGAAAGGAATTTGAAAGACAGGAGGAAGTCAACCTGTGGGAAGATGAGGAAGAAGGTGGATTGATCTAGTGAAGCAGGACGTGTGGCAGATAGTAGCCAACAAAGTTGTGTATAAAGAATTGGAACCCATCACTGATACTATTAGAACAAGGAGACTGGGATTCTTTGAACACACAATGAGAATGCAGGATTCGAGACTTCGGAAACAACTGGTACAGAATAGTCTAGACTCAAAAAATACAACAGGATGCAAATGGATCAGTGAAATAAGAGAGAATCTGAAGGAAATTGGCTTTACACCAGAAGACACCAAAGATAAGATAAAATTTAAAAAAAAAAAAAAAAAAAAAAAAAAAAAAACTAGGACACATCCCCTTCACACTCACAAGAAAGAAACCCACAACACAAATACTTTGATCAGAAAGGGCACGAGGATCAGAATACTTGAAAAAGTACTGGGAGGACCACGATTCGTGACAGTGCCTTTGAAGAGACTTGGATAATGGACTGACTTAAAGTGATTCCATGCAGTCATAAAACTGAACGAAGAAAAAGAAGGATGTACTGCAGAGAGCACAAGATTGGGACAAGTAAGTTAAAGAATGATGCAAGGACAGGAAGAGAGGAAGGGGACACATACAGCACACCCAGGCAACTGGAGATAGTTCAAGATCAAGATGATGCACCTAGTCACATGATAAATAAAGTTCTGGCTAGGTCACAGAGGCAAGAGAGAAAAACAATGCCATGTTGAAAAGGCTGTTTATTTCTTCTCAAGTTCATGAGCAGCAGTAAAGAGAAGTGCATTTGCCAGCAACTGATAAAGCATGAACTAGTACCTGCATTTAAGCACTTATGTCCTTGTATGTGTTTTCCTCTCACGCCTTAAGTATGAAAACAAACTTCTTTATCTCTTAATGCTTTCTCTGATAACAACATTGACTCAGTGTCACATGCACTCAAAACCAGCAGCCAAACATTCTTCAGACAATACATAATAAACAAACATATTACTCCACTACCAGAGGCAGAAGACAAAGTGAAGTATGGAATAAAAAGAAAGCTGGAGATAAAAACAGAAGTATTTCTTCTTACTATTATATTATTATGTGATTATTTTTACATCCCACTAACTACTTTTACGATTTTCGGAGGCGCCGAGGTGCTGGAATTTTGTCCCACAGAAATTGTTTTACATGCCGATAAATCTACTGGCATGGGGCTGACATATTTAAGCACCTTCAAATACCACTGGACTGAGTAAGGATCGAACCTGCCAACTTGGGCTCTGAAAGCCAGAGCCTTAATCATCTGAGCCACTCAGCCCGGGTTAAGGACAGAAGAAGGGAGGAGAAAACGGTACAAGATGAAAACAGTTGACAAAGGACAAACACAGAAGATTCTTCTTGTGAAAATGTCATTCTAGAATTCATTGAGATTTGATTCGGTCCTTGGCCTCTCCAGATTATCATTTTACCCTCCCTGAAGGGGAGGGTTAGCTTACGTACCAGACCTGGTGCATGAGGTGCTCCTCTTCCAGTGCCATAGTTTGGCAGATGGGAGAAAGGATGCCTGTTTCCACAGGACTATGAATATAGGTCCAAACAACAGCGCAGCACGCTATTTGCAGCTTTGAAAGAAGTTGTGTTAAAGACGAAAAATACCTTCTGTACAGTAAGCAACTCAATCTTGTTCTCAGAGTTTGCATTCAAAAATGATATGTCTTTCCAACACTGCTGTACAGAATGGACGGATGGACCTAACGCAGAATGACTAAAATGTTGGGAGTCTTTCCAAATGTGGTTTTACAAACGTATGCTTCAAATTTTGTGGACTGAAAAATAATCAAGAATACCAAGGAAACTGAAAGGATGAATGAAACAACTGAGTTTCTCTTTTCCCTTAAGGTTCAAACTCGTATCTCAGTCACATGAGGGGAGAAAAGTATAGTCTAGTCTTGCAGTTGATACCTCATGGTAACACTGCAGGTAAACCTGGATCTGGAAGACATCGCATATCATGGCTCAGAAATCTGCAGGATTGGCACAGCAAAAATACAAATTCACTACTGGAAGTTGACATTTTACAATTGGCCTTACGTCGCACCAACACAGATAGATCTTATGGCGAGGATGGGATAGGAACGGGCTAGCAGTGGGAAGGAAGCAGCCGTGGCCCAGCATCTGCCTGGTCACAAGTTCAAAATATTAAAATGATCACCCATATTAGAAGTAGCACCTCAGCACATTTTGGTGCCTGTGTTTGGAACTATCTCACAGAACCTGTGTACCTGCAGAGTGGGGGAGCAATCTCACTGTGCCCCAGTGTAGGCAAGGGCAGGAGTTCTGTCTACACGTGGTATACTGTATAGTTGTCAACTATCCAAGGACTCACCATGGGTGATGTTGCTTAACTGTTGTTATGAGTCCTAATTCAAAAATGGAATAATTTGCATTCACTTCGGTTACCACTTAATTCCACCGGATCGTGATGAGACTGGGTACTGAACGTGCCTTAACCTAGCGTCTTCTACGACTGATATCAACGTTAGTCATAACTATCCTTTTAGCTTGTACATCTCTTGCCAGTCAACATAGTCTCTACCAGTGGGCAGGAATATAGCAAACCAGAGATACAGCCAGCTAGCTGAAAATGTTACACATCTATATATATAAAATAAGAGTTGTCTGTACATTGCTCAGAATTTGAAAAGAATGGTATTTCTGCATCGGTCATGTCCATAGTAACAAGGAAATGCACTTTTTACTTTTCCGTAATTTCTGTCTGTTTGTATGTATGTATGTACGTACAGGTATGTATGTATGTACACGCATCACTAGAAAACGGCTAAAGAGAATTTAATGAAAATCGGTATGAAAAGTCGGAGAATAAGTTGCTACAATCTAGGCCATAAATAATTTTATTCATGCTGATAGAAATGGTAGTTTAGGGGAAGGCCTAAAATTTAATTTTTGAATATTTATGTTATTAGTGGCCCTATCTTCATATAAATTGGTGTGCAAAGTCTGGGAATAAGTCGCTATAATCTAGGCTATAAATAATTTTATTCACGCTGAGTCGAATGGTAGTTTAGAGGAAGGCCTAAAATTTAATTCTCAAATATTTATATTATTAGTGGTTGTGTCGATAAATACTACATAACCAAAGTTATATAGAATTAAATTTCCGACCATTTATGAAATACATTTTTACCGTACCGGCTGTGATAACACAGATCTTCATAAATTTGCATTTTTGTTGCTAAGGCCATAGCGACGGCGAGCCACGAGAAAATGGGTTAATAGAATTTAATGAAAATCGGTATAAGAGTCAGGAATAAGAAACTACAGTATAAGCTATAAACAATTTTATTCACCCTGGATGAAATTGTAGTTTAGGGGAAGGCACCTAAAATTTAATTTTTAAATACCTATGTTTTTGGTCCTATCGAAAATACTACATAACAAAAGTTACAGAGAATACAATTTCTGATCATTTGTTTTATTCAGTTTTACCATACCGACTATGATAAGAGTGGTATTTCAGAGTCAGAAGAAAACAATGTGAAGGCCAACAATATTGAAAGCACATAACATTGATCAACAATAACATTACATTGACCATTGTTTGTTGTCATGTTATTTGTCTCTTATGCTGCCGCTCAACTCCGATAGATGGGATTACTGCTACATACCAAGTATAATAGCCTGACTGAATATTGGCGGGAAAATGCCGGGGAGTTAGAAAACTTTCTTCTTTAGCATGCCACTCCTCTGGTTCATACTTTTTCTGATACAGCTGGTACGTAACATACTGGTTCTTCATAGTATTCCAGCTATTCGATCCCTACTCTGACGTGCTGTTTAGAAGAGCAGTGTGCATACTTAAACCAGAGGCTCACTTAGTAGTAGTAGTAGTAGTAGTAGTAGTAGTAGTAGTAGTAGTAGTAGTAGTAGTAGTATGTCCTGGTATAGAATAACAATTTAGGCCTATTCCAAATTATAGCACCACAATTCACTAAATAACTCAAACTTCAACCCTGAAAAGAGCAGTTTCTTAAGAAAAGCTTCTTCCTCTTCACTTTTATGAAATTCTACATTCATTTATTTCAAATTATCAGTGAAGAGGGGGTTTTACCTCTGGCTTGGAGGAAAAGTTTGCCTCCAAGTCAGATATATTTTTTCGCTGCCAGTGTAGTGAAGTGATATTTCCGACTCATCGGGTACTCCTAGGAAACAGATTAGTAAAAGGGCATAGTTTTTGCCCTGGGAGTCTCCACTATTCGACCCTCTCCCCGCCGAAAAAAGACGGAGTGTTCATGAATCACGGCTGTCTGCAACTTGGTCATTCAGCTCTGGAACTTTGGACTGTTAGATCGGCAGTGTAGTCCTATTCGTTAAAAGTCAGAAAATGTGTGGTGTTTGATCGAGTATTTTATACGAAAGCATTGCTTTTAATCGCGCCATTCCTACTGACGTCATTGTAATGTATGTTCATTTCAGTTGGGAAAACCACTACGACAGTCTTTTTGAGGATGTGAAAAGGCAGGTGGAGAGTGTCTACCATTATAATGAAAACTCCCCAACCTGATTGTGACTGATTGTATGCAAGTGGGTCTACCATTACAGTGAAAATCAGTCTTCATATGAGAAAAGATGTTTGGTGACTTCCCAGTCACATTTCTAGGGTAACGTTAAGAGCCATGCAACTTAATACAATCTTGCTCACAACGTGTACACTGGAATTCCGTATACAATGTACAATTCCGCAGCGAAACACGGATACAGCAACTAGTCTTTACTAAGCCACCACAAAAAAATGGTTAAAACTACTCTGCTCTTTAAAGAATTAGGACAGACTGTGACAGATCTGAAGACACACCGCATAAATAAGGAAAGACATTATTACCATTATGGTGTGGACAGGCAATACTCAGCACATATAATTTAGTCTTATCCTCAAAAAGCCTTTTGTGATAAATGTAAATGGGTGGTGAAGCTCTTTTCAGGAACTTCTTTAATGGAGGTTCACTGCATGTACTATTTTAACCACATAGTAGCACTCCTGTTAGTTTTAAATATCTGGCAGTACTGGGAATCAAACCCAGGCAACTAATAGTGTTAAACATTACATTACAGAGGTGGTCATCTGATGAAGAACCTATCCCATTTCGAGGTTGTGGAAGTACAATGTTGCTGATGTTGGTAACATCACAGAACATCTAGTTCACATGTGCACTATAAGCTGCTAATAGAAAACCTTGTCTACAGGAAAACAATGGAAAGTTCGGGCAAGGTGAAAGAAACTTCAGAACAGGAACATTATTTATAGTGTGTTACGTTTCACCAATAGGTCATCCAGAGAGGTCATAAAATCAAAAGCGAAGTGCTACTTGCAAATAACATTTACAGTATGAAAGCAGATTCTGACATACGAACTGTCATGGAACTCAATTCTCTGTTCAATATCTGATAAATAATCTAATTACAGCATTATATTATGTTTTTTTATTATTATTATTATTACTATTATTATTATGCGTGAATGGTCCCTTTCGGAACACATGAAGCTTTATTTATGATTTCGTTTGCGGAGGATCCAGGATGCTTTCATCTGTTCACTAAAGATCCTCTTCCTTTCTTCCGTCCACTTGGTACCTGCTCTTTTTGGTACTTCATTCTCGGGAGCAACTTCCCACATGTCAATTTTCTTTCTATATATATTCTGATTCAAAATTCTTCACACCGAAGGTTTGCGTTCTTCATGTTTGCTTTTGTTTGCTGTGTCCAAGTGAAATTCTTCAGTTTAACAACTCAAGAATTTTGTGGGTTAGTCTGGTTTCTGGTAGCCTCTTAACATAATTACCTCCATAAAATTTTAGCCTTTTCCTGAAGTCTGCCATAATATTGTATCATTTTTCTGTGGATTTCCGGGATTGGAGGCGGTAATTTTCTTCCGCGTGCCTTGGTCTTAAAATTTTCCTCATGATTTTTCGCTCCTTTAGAGTATTTTTGAGTTTGCCCTTTTTGTGAGAGTTATGTTAGAGTTTCCCCTGCATATAAAGCCTCAAGTTTGATTACAGTATTGTAATGTTTAATCTTAATGTGGAGAGACATTTTTTGTTGTAGATTCCTCTTCTCCCATATGCTCTTCTGAGTTTTTGGACACTGTTGCTTTGGGCTATTTTTTCTTGTCCGGTTGGTCCGAGGATTTCGCCCAGGTACTTGAAGTGAGGGCCTTTGTTGATTTGTCCGTATTTTGTATTGAGACTACTATGGGTGTCTAGTTTTGAACATAAAAATTCAGTTTTCTGGTAGGAGATATGAAGTCCGACCTTTTCAGCACATTCTTGGAGAATTTCACCTTGCTTTATCGCCATGACTTCATCGCTGGACAAAAGGGCCAGGTCATCCGCGAAGGCTAAGCATGGAATTTCAAGCTTGTTTTTCTTGTGTCCCAATATTTACTGGGTTCCAGCTATTTTGTGCTTTCAGTTCTTTTACCCATTCCATCACTTATCTAGGACGAGGTTGAGGAGGAGGGGTGACAATCCATCTCCCTGCCGGACAACAGTTTTTATCAGGAATTCGTCTGAGATTTCTCCCATGTATTTCACTCTTGAATTTGTGTCAGTAAGGGTCTGTTTGGTCAAGTTTAGCATTTTAGAGTCTTGTCCCTGTTCTTTCAGGATGCTGAACAGAGATTATGTTTATATTATGAAAAATTATCCAATGACCTTCAGAGAAGTGTTTGACTGCTATATCTGGATGTGTAAACGAAGTAACACATACTAGAATTTTCCTCATTGTACTTAATTACTGATATTAGTGGGAAAGTTCATGTAGCCCTTGTAAAGTGAATGTTTGGAGACCTTGTTTTAGACCATTAAGATGTTCAAGGAAGAAAGAGCTCATTAGCATGGCTTGGAGCTATTGTTTCATCACAAATCATTACAAAGAAACTAGTTCTTTGTCTTGCTGGTCAAGGAAAGAGAAGGTATGTCGGAATTTTGAAGGTCCCTAGAGTTCAGATTCCATGTGAATCTAGAGGTCCTATGGCTATGATCATGATTATCAACCGTTCTGTAAAACTACAACTTCGCTTACTTCAAACAAGAATTATAATACAGTGGAACTTGGTTAATTCAAAGTTGAATGGACAGACAAAATATTATAATTATTCCAATTAACAAGTTTTAATTTAAAAGTTTAAACTAAAGTAGTCTGTTCAAGATTTTATCCTTATTTTTCAGTTAAGTAGCTGCCTCAGTGGATCAGTGGTAGGGTGTCAGCCTCTGCATCCCAAGATAGCGGGTTCAAACCCGGCAGAGACAAGTCGCATTTTTGAAGGGCAGAAGAAAGTCCATTTGACACTCCATTTCGTACGATGTTGACACATAAAAGATCTCACGGCGCATATCCGACAAAATTAGTTAAAATTCAGCTGTAGACACCCAAGAGAGATTTGATTCACTCTGCCATCTAGTAGGCGTCGAGTAAAAGGGAACGTTGAAATTGGCGAGTAGACAGCCAGATGGGGTCAAATTAAAATTTCTGCATAAGGTAGCTGAGGCCATACAATTCTTTCTCTTTCTTCGTTATGCCCAACTAAGGAGCACAATTGAACTGATTTAGCTGAAGTTGCCTGTTTCTTCTCCCAAAATCCCTTTATCTTCTCGCTGTGGCTTTTCTTGTAATCTTATGACCAGGTTTTGTTGGTGGCAGAGCTTGGATGATCTTTAAAAATGATTGTCGACTAATTTTCTGAACTTCGATCTGTCTAACACAATGTCATCTGTGATGCCTATTTCCTGAAGATCTTTTCCAACTTCGAGCAGCCAACTGTTTTTTTACTTTCATTGATAGGGCAAGGTTCAGAATTCTTTTGGTCAATCTCGGATGACTTATTCTGAGAATATGTCCATAAAATTTCAAACGTCTTTTCCTAAATGTGTCAGATTTTCTCCGAGTGTTGGTACAGGTCATGAGATTTCCTTATCATCCAGATTTCCCCCTGAGCAGACTGGTCCAAAAATTTTTCTTAAGATTTTTCTCTCTTGCTTCTCTACATCTTTAATCAATGATCTGCCCCCAATGATCAGTGTTTTAAATGCATGTAGTGCTGCAGGCTTGATTACAGTGTTAATGTCAAAAATCAGACTAAATACAATGACAATTTAAAAGTACAAAATTCATCCACTGACCAGAATTCAAAACGTGATGAAGAATGAATATGAATTTAAAACATCAATGGGTCTGACCCGCAATGCCTCACCTTGCCAGAAAATATATGACTGACCAAGGGACTGCTTCCAAAGCACAATACTGAATCGATGATGCTTGTTATCAAAAGGGATTCAATATCCAGGTCAACGGTCCCTCATAATGGCACTTATCGCTAGTAAAGTAGAACTATGATATTTCTCAAGTTGCAATACTAATCAAAGGTAGGGTAAACTCACAGTGTTCCAAACATTATGGTACTACTCACCAGTATTGTACATGATACAGGTAACGCAGACCTTTGGTGTTTTTCACATAATGGCGCCACTTGTAGGCAACACAAACCCATGGTGCACCTCACATAGGTGTACTAATCACAGGGACTCTTACTATCCCGTGGCATTCCTCACATAGTGGGTACAAATCAAAGGCAACGCAGATCTACAGTGTCGCTCATATAGTGGTATTAATCACAGGCAATGCCCAGACCGTGGTGTTTCTCACAATGGTACTAATCACAAGTTTTGGAAACCCACAGTGAACCACTCTCTGCTGCTACTAATCACAAACCTATTGTGTACCTAACATAGTGGTACTACTCGCAAATAAAAGCGACCCATGACTTTCCCCGCTAGATGGTACTAAGCACAAGTAGTTTCATGTATAATTCAATCATCCCTTGGTCGCCCCTTTCAGTCTCCTCTTACAAAAGGCAGGGGACACCATGGGTGTATTCTTCGTCTGCATCCCCTACCCACAGGGGGTCATACAATTATTATTATTATTATTATTATTATTATTATTATTATTATTATTATTTAGTTAAGTAGGAAACACATTCTGGGGAGTTCTGAAGTCTCGTGCTTTTTCCACCTAGCAGATGGATGCCACCTCAGCAGAAGTCAATGAAGAACCATAGATGATGCCACATTCTGAATTTATTCCTGAGCCCTGTGATGGTTATTTCTATCTGGCACACTAGCTCACCAATAACTTAGAAGACAAAATTCTGTGTAGTCGACATTCTCTGTCCTTGTGGCAGCCTCTCATGGGGGAAGTTGTATTAATCAAATCGAACTTGAATTTAGACAGAGGCAAAGTCGACGCAGTTTAGTAATACATAAACATTGATACCTGCAAAGTACTGTACAGTCCGTAATTTCATACACTGCTGTATAAAAATGCAGGCTTTTAAAAGCAAAGCTGTAGAGTAATTCATCTGTGACCGCAGGTAGACTGAAGGGACGGGGTTGGACTATTTCCTGAAATTTAACAAACAAGCTTGACTAACCTGCATTTCCTTCTAAACCAAAATGTACTAATATCGTGGGATGAATTTCTTATTTCTGCCACTGAATCTAGTTTGGTTAATACTTCCAATTAGCATCATATAGGAACGTTAAAATTACCATGAGAAAAGTTCAAATTCTTCAAAATTTTTAATTTAAAAAGTGTGAATTAACAAACTTTAATAATAATAATAATAATAATAATAATAATTGTAACATTTTATGGCCAACATAGGACCACTACAGTCAGTTATACAAAGAAAGAAAATTTAGCTCTCCTATGCCTACAATATTTCTTCATCCTCTCGTCGCAGACATCCTTTCTTTAGTTGAGAACACTCTACCTTCTACCTTTTTATTAATTTTGGTTTGTAGTCTCACATGCAAGTCATTGAGAATCTTAATTTTGTCTGTTTTGTTCTTGAGATCGAGTGTTATTTGTAGTTCATTAATATTACTATTAATTTCTGTGATCCGTAATTTTTATATTATTTTCCTACTAATTCTAGTTTTCAGTGTTGTAATAAGATGTCCAAAAATGAAATGCTCTTCTGTCTAAGCTCAATACTGGTTTGATTTACTTATAAACTGTGCATTTGAAGCTGTTCTCCAATGTCCATTAACTTGATACTGTTTCTACCTCTTTATAGCTGACTATGGACCACGTTCATTCAAATTCAGCTCATCTGTTTCTGGGCTTTAGTCCTCGTCCAGTTCTCCTTTATCCTTTCACTCTGCAATATCCTTTCTTCTGTCCACGGAGCTTGGGTACGGGATGTAACTGTTTCTTGAAAACCCTTGGTGGTCTTGATTCTCGACTTGCAACCATCCCTGTTGCTGATTTCCATTCCTTGTATTCCCATTTCTTCCCGGTCCTTTTTCACCCCATGATACTAGCGCACTGTAGTTTTACTGATCTCAAAAAAATCTTATCTGACTGGTCAGTCTTCCCAGGTTCATTCTGTAGATATGTCCAAAGAACATGGCTCTCCTCTTCCGGATGGTATCTGAGATCTTCTCCATCTTGAGATATAATTCTTGGTTTCCTTTCTTTCTGTATGATTCACCCTCTGTTCTTTGGGGTCCCAATATCTTCCTCAGAATCTTTCTCTCCACTAGTTCCAACTTCCTGACCAATCTTGTTTTTACCAGATTTAAACTTTCAGCTGCATATAAAGCCTTTGAGCGAATCACTGACTGGCAGTGTGCGAGTTTTGCATTGAGATATTCTTGTTGTAAGTGTTCATAGTTAGTTTATAAGCCAAGTTAATTTTGTTGTGCTTCTCTTTCTGACAGGTTATTGTCTATCCACTCCTGTTTATTTATACACGTTTTAATTGATCTTTTTCTATCTTAAGTATCTTCTCAATTTCAGCAGTATTAGTAGTTTTGAAAATAGTTTCACTTGCAAACATTTCCAATTTCTTTGCAAACATTTAAGAAAAGGCTAGCAAAACAACATATAGGGAATCCTTTTCATTTTACAAAGTGAAGGGGCGACCCTCCCGACCTTTTAAAATAAGGCAAACAAACTAGCCAACATTGTGAAACAATAATCGAGAACGGGACCGCTAGATTGAGAAGAAATTGAGAATGTTGCTGTTCTAAAGTTTTAAATTTCATCAGCGTTTTTCCATCACTTGTCACATACATTTCATCTGCACGTTTTCTCAAACTTTTTCACTCCCGCTCCTCTCCTAACCATTCGATGTGATGGTGTTTCTACAAAGGCAGACTTTCAGCCTGAATTTTCGACACAGTGATTTCATTACATGTTACAAATCTCATGTTTATGGTCCGTATTGAAATGTACTTAAAGTCAAATAATAATACTAAATTATAAATTCCACCTGTTCAATACATAAGAGGTTTTTATTTAAATTTAAGAAATAGTTCTTAACATATTAGAATAGGGACATGTTCCACCCACAATGAGGGCATCATCAGCCTAAAAATCTCATACCTGAAAGAAAGATAGATCAGGATCCTGATTGTTCTTATACCTAAATAACAGGCTACTGTTTTAGGTACAAATGTGTAAAAAATGACTAGCAAGTAGAATATAGTATAGTGCACTTATTGTTAGTTTCCATCTGTATAATTTGTTTTCATTTGTTTTCTTCTTAGGTTAACACAGTTTTCAGATTCAATTATGATTTGTATTAACCCCTTTTTTCACTGAATTTTATCACAGTAAGTTGTTTATTGCTCCATATGATGATGTAAATATTGTATATTGTGCCGTTTTTATTTCTGTCATGTCTCTTGTTTTTTTCATTTGTTTCTTCGTTATGTATTTTTGACACATTTTTAGCTTGTATTAATAAATTACTTTAACAGCCCCCCCCCCCCATTTTTCATTGAAGATGGCTCAAACAAGTCGAAACATGTTTGAATTTGATTACTCCATCAAATGATGGAATTATATGATGTATTGAATTAGGAGGATACACTTAATTTTTACTTTGTAAAGTGAAAACCGTGAATACGGAATGATTCTAATATCTTGTAATAGACAGGGAATCCGTCACCTGGCCAACTACCCTAAATGCAGATCAGTAGCGACTGATTGCTGGCGGACTGTATTATAATGTCTTAATTTTGCTACAAGCAATAAGCTTTTCTGGTTGTTTATGATTCTGGTGATATGATCTGCTTTGTTTAATTTATATAGTCTTACTGTTTTCTACATCTCACTAACTACTTTTGACGCTTTTTGGAGGCACCTAGATGTTAAAATTTTGTCCCGTAGGAGTTCTTTTAAGTGCCCGTAAATCTACCGACACAAGGCTGACGTATTTGAGCACCTTCAATGATCACCAGACTAAGCCAGGATCAAACCTGCCAAGTTGGGGTCAGACGGTCAGTGCCTCTACCGTCTGACAGTATTTAGATTTTATCACACAATGACAAAGCACTTGGTGTACTCAAGACCTTAAACCCAAAGTGGAATCTGACCACGTGATTCACAGAGTCCAAGTTCTATTTCCAGCCAAGAACTGATACTCTGATCCATGACACTTGGTGTTATCTTGTGCTCCATCACTTAAGGCAAGTTATAAGAATGACATAAGGTAACTGATCTAGACAAGTGGGTGTGATCATTTTTGATAAGCCACCAACAGCAATGTTTATTCTTTTGCAGGAAGACTCTCACATCCTTTGATAATGATAATAATAATAATAATAATAATAATAATAATAATAATAATAATAATAATAATAATAATAATAATAATAATAATAATAATAGACGATCCCTAAAACAAAACAGAAAAAATTAAGATACTTCAAGACACACACACACCAGGCTACAAACCAAGATCAATAAAAGGTCTAATGGGAAGTTATTTTCAACAGAACAAAGGAAGGAAGCATCTCTCAGAATGAAAAAATATTGAGCTGATAGGAAATCAAGAAATCCTTTGTATAATTGACTAGAGTGGTCCAATGTAGGCCATAAAATGTAAAATAAAATAATAATATATTTATGCATGTGTATGTGCGTGTTGAATATTCAGTCCGAAGGTTGGTTTCATCCTCAAAGGCTCAATCATCAGCTGTTGTAGATGGCGTAGGTGTCGCTAAAAAGGCATAATAGAGAAATTAGGAGTGGAATAGTTCCCCGTTGCTTTCCTCACTGAACCAGATGTTGCTATTACGTGCCAGCCTATCAAGCCCATTGAAAATCATGTACCAACCGACCCTATGAGTGACGTTTTCACACCATAACAGGGACTGGTTTCATAAGGAATGGCATTACTAGCATCACTCATACCTCATTCACTTTCATACTGTCCAAACCAAGAATGAGACAGACAGACAGACAGGTCAACGAAAGTAAAAAAATTTGTACTAGCCCATATCAGAACACATGGTGTACTGTAAACTCTAGGTCTCGCCTGCAAAGGCAATAACTACAAAAACAATAACCACCTCAAAACTATCTTACAAATGCATAAAACTAGACAAACGGTGATTATCTGCATAGACTTTAGAAAAACATATGACTCCATAGACCGACAGACACTTTTCAAAGTACTCTAAGAATTTAAGGTAGACAGAAAAACAAGAGAATTGATCAAACATTAACTGACATTACCTCCAAAGTTAAATTCTTAGGAGAAATATCCGAGCTTTTCGACAAGGAGATGGACTGTCACCTCTCTTGTTCAATCTTGTTCTAGAAAAAGTAATCAGAATCTAGGAAAAAGAAGTTATAGGAATAACTCTTTGTAGACACCTGAAAAACAATTCACATGCAGTGTCTAGCTTTTGTTGATGACCTGGCAATTCTTTCTACTAATAGGCAAGAAGCAATCCACTCCCTCGAAAACCTACATGAAATTGCAGTGAAAACAGGACTTCAAATACCATATGAAAAAACCCAGATGGAAGGAGCCTCTCGGTTTCTAGATGGGCCAATTTCCCAAGTAAATAAATTCAAATACATTGGAGAAATCATTCAACCTTCTGGATTAAACTGTGAAGCAAATAAGGAGAGAATTACTAAATTACAGAAAGCATATCAAATCACTTGGAACACACAACAAAATCATTCTCTCTGAAAACCAAACCAAGACATTATAATACAGTAATAAACCTGAAGCATTATACGCATCGGAAACCTTAATCATTGGTGGTAGATCACTCCTTAAAGACATAGAAAAGTAAGGAAGAAAAATATTACGGAACATTTTCGGCCCAGTCTGCACAGAGGGAGTATGGATGAAAAGGAAATCTCATGAAATTTATTGCCATATTGAAAAAACCTCAGACACTATCAGGAAAAGAGGTTGAAACTCTATGGTCACATTCTCAGAATGAACAATGGTAGACTGACCAATAGAAGTCTAAATCTTACCCTCACAATGAAAGTCAAGAACAACTGGCTAAATGAAATAGAATCAGATCTTCAGGAAATGAACATCAACCAGGAAACTGAAGAACTGATCTGCTTTCAGAACACTCATTAATAACCATTGTTTCATGGAGCCAAAAGCTAGAACTAATAAAACCTGGACAGAAGAACGTAAGAAGAATTTCAGTGAGAGGATGAAGAGATTTTGGGAAGAGAAGAAAGCAACATCATCAGCTAAATAAGTTCAAGCGTGTTCCTCAGTTGGGCATAACGATGTGAAAATAAAAATAATAATAATAATAATAATAATAATAATAATAATAATAATAATAATAATAATAATAATAATCCTGACTGACAAATGTGGTAAGTAATCGACCAGAGGTCACACTATGGAAATGCACTGCCCAACATGTTTGGATGGTCAATTTTGCAGTTCCCTTATCAACTCATCAAACGAAGCTGCAGAAATGTCAAGCGAGTTAAAGATCACTAGCACGTGGATCAGCTGTGATTGGAGCAATAGGACTAGTGTCTAACAACCTGAAACAACACCTGAAAAAGTTTTACTGTTACATTAACTCAGGGGTACAAATAAGCTGACACCCACAAGCCACGGTAGTCAAAATTATTTCCATGGGAAACTAAATTTCTAGTAACATGGGCGACAGAATTTAAAACAAATCACCAAAAAATGTACGTTCTAAAATGAATGTTTTGAATGTTTACATATAAATTTTGTGTGATGTCTCTTACAAAGTTATAACCCTACCTTCTGATATGTATGTGCGACCAGATGAAGCACATTTTTCCCACCAGGAACCTTGGTTCGCCAGTAAGCGCATACTGGAGCAAGCAAGCAAGCAAGCAGGTGACAATGCATCGTTTGTGGACAGTTGTATGTCATCTTGCATGTAAGTTTTGGATAAGAAATGAAGTATGACGAGTTTGTTTCTATAATGAGCGGTACGTTGCATCAAAGAAATATTTTGCCCTTCTTTGGGAAAATACGAAAGATTTCAGCGATATATAAATTGAATAAAATCTACCCACAGAAGTACGGTACTATTTGAAATAATAACCAAATGACTATTAGTATGACTATCATTGCCTTTGTCCCATCAGAACCCATTTCTCACGAAATCACGCCAGCCTTGCTATATACAATATTAAATAGAAGGAAGGATCCACCTATAAGCAGTAAATTAGGTAAGAAAAGTAGGCCCGTAGGTTTTCCGGTGAGCCTCTAAATATCCTGTGCTTATTGTATTGTATATATTGTATGTGTTTATATGTTCAACCGTTTACTAATTATCTTATATACACAAACTATATTTTGATGTGTAAGTGCCCGCCAGTATGTAATGTCCTGTACAATTCCTATGTATGAGCCTGCAGGCTCGTTGGAATTAACTGAAATAAATGAATGAATATTTATTTGCTTATCTGAATATAATTATTTAAGAACTCATAACAATTTCTCACATTGTATAATTTCACTCTAATCTTATATTCTCATTTTATATTTTTTACCATGACAATCAGGATCCTGATTTTTATCTTTAAGTATGAGTCTAAAGGCTGATGATGCCCTTTTAAAGGGCGAAACATGTCCCTTCAAATTTTAATTTAATAGGATATAAGTCCTAATTTTGTAAATTCTATTGTATTGAATAGGTTGATCCTAATAAACTTTGGTAATATCTTAAATTGGAATACAATTGTTCGAAAATGTGAGCAAATCTCAGTATATCTCTGAAGCATCTACAATGTCTGGCAAAATTAATGGAACATTTGAATTTTCAAAGGTCATAGCATTTTAAGCTATGAAACTTTATTTACATTGATTATTTTCATGAAAAAATACCTAAGGGACTGAGGGTAGCTTTAACAGACAGATAACATTACTTAGATATTTTTTCATGAAAATAATCAATGTAAATAATAAAACAAACGTTTCACAATTTAAAATGCTTTTTCTTTTGAAAATTCAAATGATCTATAAACTTTGTTGTCAGCGTATGTTGCCAGCTCCTGAATTAGAATTAGGCCTACCTACTTTAAACCCCCTGCCTTGCTACATAAAAATATGTACAAAGCAGCCAGGGCTCCCCAAAGCTTAGTTAAATATTTCTATGGTTCCCCAAACAAACAAACAAACAAACAAACAAAAAAGTTAGAAAGCTGGTATAAATGAATGATGTGGTGAAGCATTTTAAAACAGTCACGATCAAGGGCTTGACTGTGGACACAAGATATAAGTTCCTTAACCAGCTGCAGCATAAGAGAAAATATCTTCAAAGTATCTCATTATACATTTGACTAACTCACATTTAACCAACCTGTAGGTGTACAGATTGCCAAATGAAATATTTCAATCAACAGGTAGTTAATAAAAATTAATCAACAGCTGTTAGCGAAGGAGAAGAAAACAACCATTAGTCAGCAAACAGTTATGTAATGTAAGCAATTAGCATCGTGCAGAGTGTTGCACAATGAAATACCTTACATTCACATATGTTAAGACATGATAATGATGCAACTGTGACCTACTAACATCAAACACCACATGTACAGTAGGGTTCCAAAGTGTAACCCAAAACACAAGCCATCATATAGGCTCCAAATCAGCTTAATATGTTTTACAGTAATAGTACTGTAGCTTAAGAAGTTTCTGAAATTATAGTTCTCTCTAAAATTGAGTCTATATGAAACAAAAACAAATTTTCTGAAAATATATAACATCTAAAGAAAAAAAGATCAATAATAATAATAATAATAATAATAATAATAATAATAATAATAATATAACAACAACATTGGTTTTATATCCTAACTACTTGTATGTTGTTTTTTTTTTTTTTTTTTTTTTTTTGGAGACACTGAGGTGCCAGAATTTTGTCCTACACGAGTTCTTTAATATGCCGGTAAACCTACCGATACGAAGGTGACATATTTGAGCACCTTCAAATACCACCGAACTGGGCCAGAATCGAACCAACCAACTTGAGCTCAGAAGACCAACGCACTACTGCCTGAACTACACAGCCTGGCTACCAACCGTTACCGAAGTGCTCTTTGTGAGTCTGTGCACGTCGTACCTGGTGGTATAAGATTTCAGAGCCACTCAAAGTTAAGAAAATGTTGCTAGTTTTGTGATATTCTATTAACAGGTATAGAGGAGTAACACCTCTTTAAAAAAACTTTGGTCCAGCTGACCCGGCTGGTAGTCCCATGTAAGGGTTACGGTGAAGTCCTTAATAGCTGCTTCGGCGGAGAATGTGATCTTTGGAACGGCGCAGCAGGCAGATGAGACAATAGTTGAAGAGAACCAACAACCTAGATGGCAGAGGAAGGTTAATACCACAATGGCTGGATGAGTTGTCTTCAGGCTGTGTCTGTACTCCATGTTAGGAGCGGCTGCAGGGGCGCCTGTTCTCCACGTTAGGAGCGGCCTAGCTGATATGAGGAAGGACACGGGAACCCACCCCATTACCTTTCCCAAGACAACCCAATGGCTTTGCTCAATTGTAAATGTTTGTACCTACTATTAAATATAATTCCGGAGTTTCAAGTCCACCAATCGGACCTCCGCACGGGAGGGGGGCAGGGTTGAGAGAAGCCTCGAATCAAAGATGTTCGCTTCGCAGAGATATTATGTGGAACCTGGAATGTGAGGGGTTTACTACAGCCTGGTAAACTATCAATTGTTGAGAGAGAAATAACACTACATGGTCTGAAGATCTTGGGACTGTGTGAGACACACTGGAAAGGTGTTGGGCATTTCACTACTACGAATGATAACAGTATATTTCTCTAGACATAATCATCAAAGTCGGAATGGTGTAGCGGTCGTCGTTCCACAGAAGTTATGTAGTGCAGTCATTGGATACTATCCAGTTAATGATAGAATTATTTCCATCAAGATCAATTCAACACCTTGTAAATTAAATATTGAACAGGTGTATGTACCAACATCTGCTGCCGCTGAAGATGAGATAGACTAATTCTACAGTCAATTAGAATGCTTTATTGATAACATTCCTCAAAGAGAAGTTCTCTTCATTCAAGGTGACTTCAATGCTAAGATTGGTGACATGTCATCCGAAAACCACCTTAGTGTACATGTTGGTCCATATGGGCTTGGGACTAGAAATGATAGAGAGCGTCTTCTGCAATTCTGTATAGATAAGGAAATTGTTACCAATACACTCTTTCAACATCACCCTCGCCGCCGATATACGTGGATATCCCCTGGAGACAGGGTACAAAATCAAATTGATTTTATCCTGATCAGAAGTCGTTGGAAGTCATCTGTTTTAAACAGCAGAAGTTACCCTGGTGCTGAATGTGGTTCAGACCATATCCTTGTCATCATGAGAATGCGAATGAAACTCAAAACCACAACAAAGGTACGGAAAATTAAATTTGATTGATAGAGCTCTATGTAGCTTCTTCTTCTTCTTCTTATTATTATTATTATTATTCATGTGCCATGTCCTCGCAGAACGTTGGCGATCAGTAGCATGATCTGTTTGTTCATAGCTGTTCTGAACAGAGTAAGCTTTGTCACCCCAAACCACTGGCTCAAGTTGCCGAGCCCTGATGTCCTACTTCCCCCACGACCACGTTTTCCATTAATTTTCCCTTGGAGTATTACTTGCAGAAGGTGGTATTTAGAGTTTTGCATCATATGACCAAAGTATTCTAGTTTCCTTCTCTTGATAGTAGTGAGAATTTCTGGTTCTTTGTTCATACGGTGCAAAACGTCTATATTGGTCATTTTAGATGTCCAAGGTATCTTGAGCATCCTTCGGTACGTCTACATTTCAAATGCTTGCAATCTCTTGCACATGGTCTCAGTGTCCATGCCTCAACGCCGTACAACAGAATGCTAAAAAAACGTAGCACCGGAGTAGTCGTGTCCGTAGTGAAATGGAAAGGTCACGGCTTGTCAAAAGTTTCCTAAGTCTCTGAAAAGAAGTTCTGGCCTGCTCAATTCTTCGGTGAGACTATTCATACCAAACTACAGTCATTAGCAATAAATCCCACTGACACTACAGATTCGGTACGGAAGAACTTAAAGACTGCTGTGAGTAGTGCAAGCAAGGAAATACATGGGCACAATTCATTTCCTAAGAAGCGATGGTTAAGCGCCGAAACTTTGAGGCTAATACAGGAAAGGAAACAGCTAGACTGAAACAATTATGAAACTGATGAATATTTAGGAATGCATGCATCACTATCTCAGAAAATTCAAAAGCTATGGAGACTTGATAAGACAAACCAGATTCATGAAATATGTGAAGAGATTGAACTGCATAAGCAGCACTGTCAACCTTGTGATCTCTTAATGAAGGTAAAGAAAATTACCCAAGACTACAAGCCCCGTTCATGGGTTGTGGAAGATGGAGATGATGCCCTCATTGGAGAGAAACAACTGGCCATTAAAAGGCAGAAAAGATACTGTGAAAATCTATACGCAGATGTGACTACCAGGATTGTTTGCAATAAGTACATTTCTAAACAATCTAACTCTGAACCAGAGCCTTCAATACTGGGGAGAGAAGTAGAAGATGCAATTAAACACCTGAAGAATAAAAGCATCAGGAAGAGATTGCATCACTGGGAAAATGATTAAGGAAATGGGAGAAGGAGTACGTTTAATGCACTTCATCTGTAACAAGATACTGGACAGAGGTGTATGGCCACAAGACTGGCTCATGTCCATCTTCATTCCACTTCACAAAAAGGGATCAACAAGGAACTGTGGGAATATCGAACTATCTTGCTAATATCACATGCAAAGTACAATATTATTGCATATCATAAATGAACGTTTGAAACCTTACATTAGATATCAGCCCCTGCCACAAAAGGTTGGCTTTGTCAAGGGAAGAGGAACTAGAGAATAGATTCTAAATATCCGTCAGTTGGTTGAACAAGCACATGAATTTAACATTCCTTTGTTTCTGTGCTTCACTGACTACTAAAAGGCCTTTGATTGTGTTCTGTGGCCGAAGTTGTGGTGTATTCTAGAGGAAATACGAATTCCATCTGATCTCATTTCACTTACAAAAGGCTTAGGGCCTACAGAATAACAACTTGGCCAAAGTCAGAGTTAATGGTGATCTAGTTTCAAAGTCTCCAAAGGTGTGAGACAAGGATGCATCTCATCACCTCAATTGTTTAACATATATTCACCATAGATCATGAGGCATGCCCTTGACAGTTGGGAAGGAGGTTTAGTCCATTCGCTTGTGTTCTCGATCTTCCTGTAGGGATGCGATACTTGGACCATAAAAGCTAAAGACAGGAACCGAATCAACGCCTTTGAAATTTCTCTGCGGAAATGAAGGATCTGTCCGAAGAGAGATTGAGAGCAAAAATATTCTCAGGAAAGGAACAATCCATAGCGAGCGAGGGAATGAGGCGTGCTAGTGAAAGAGGAAAAAGGGTCAAGAACTCAAAGTGGTAATTGTGTAATAGTACCTCACAGCTGGCTGCAGGGAGTACAGAGAAAAAGGAGAGGAAGAATGTGCTCAATAAGTTAAGAACCATGTCAAAATGATTAGCATGAGAATAATGTTCATGACATGGAGGATAAGAGAAGCGAGACCAGGGTGACACTGGTTGGACTAAAGTTGTTTTTACGTTGCACCAACACAGATAAGTCTTATGGTGACGATGGGATAGGAAATGGCTAGGAGTGGGAAGGAAGCGACAGCAGTCTTAATTTGTGTTCGTAAATCTTTACCAACTAGTTCACAAAAGAGCGGTTAAGAATGCAACATGGACTGTATTAGGCTTAGCATTTGCCTGGTGTGAAAGTGGGAAACTATGGAAAACTATCATCAAGGCTACCAAAAGTTGGTTCAAACCCACTATCTTCTGAATGCAAGCTCACAACTGTGCGCCCCTAACCGTACAGCCAACTCGTTCGGTGCTTAAGTTTTTAATGGTTTAAAAATAAAAATAACTCAAGAGAAAATATATAAATTGTTTCTACAATAGAAAGCAGTTGTTTGTTTTAATGTTGGCAATCTTATGTTAATTTTAAGGACACTTCCTCTAAAGCATTACTTTGTTAATTTATATATTTTTCATCTAAACAGTGTTATGTGGCTGAAGATGTTGATAATATACGAAACATGTACCACCTTTAACCATTAAAAATTGCCTTAAGCAATCATTGTATCGACTAGGTGGAAAATAAAATAAATACTTAATTGTGAATCTATTGAAGTGCAATACGGACCATGAAGTTGATTTTAGGTAATAAAGAACTGGGTAGCGACAAGACCACTGACCTGGGCTGGTTACTTCTGGTTAGTGACTAGAATATTTGTTAGCTTCAGCTAGTGATAAGACCACTGGTCTGGATTGGTTACTTCTGGTTAGTGACAAGACCACCGGTTAGGTCTACTGATGACAAGACCCTTTGTCTGGATTAATTAGGTTCAACTAGTGACAACACCATTGGGCCAGGGGCAAACAAAGGAAGTCTGGCAAGTGAAAAATGAATTGAGTTCCGATGACTTTCAGTTGCAGGTCTGTCTTACACACTCCACCATGACTTATACCTTACCTCACATAGAGCGTAACTACAACCGTTACACGCTATGACACGTCACAACACTGTAATTTCATTATTTTCACAGAATGTAGTAGCAGTGAGTGAGACATGATGCAAGTTCTTATCAGAGGCAAGAGGAACTGCCCTGCATCCAATAGCAACACAGGAAATGGCTGAACATCAGAAAGTCATAGTGCGATTTAATTTTTCTATATAAGAAATAATATGTCTTCTTCTCCACCTCCTCCAGATGATGGATGAAGTCTGATGGAGAAAGAGTGAAAGGGAGATCTAGAACAAGGTGGATCGATTCAGTAAAGAGGAGTGCAAGAAGAAACATGGATGGGGACAAAATGATGGAAGAGGAATGGTGGAAGGAGAGAGGAAGGTGGAGAAGTGCCATAAATGTCCAGACCTGGCAGGAGTTGGATAAGGAGAAAGGAGGAGGAAAGGGATGGGTTGATGCGTCGCTGGCAAGTACAAAGGAAGGATCTCTCCTTTCATATACTTCAGGTGTTGTTTCACATTATTTTTGCATGATTTTCACCTTCCTAAAAACTCAAACTACCCAGGAAAGTGCAGTGGTCTCTCCTGCAGCATGTATATACAGTTCTGCCAGTACTTCCCCCATGGTCAGTTTTACAAAGTCTGCTCCAGAGTCATATCTTAAAACATGGTCCTCAAAGAAGCACTCTACAGAAGGGATTGAGACGCATTGCCTTCTGCAACTGGTATGAAAACAAACTCAACAACAGGGACAAGAACTAGTACCCTATGCAATAAATGCAGAGTTGGAAAGTAAATAAGTAAAAGTACAGTAATTGAAGTTCTTGTAACGATTACTTTTTTAGTAATTTCTAATTGTAATCACTACTTTTCACAAAATGTAATTTTTACTCTAATTTAATTCTTAAAATATAATTGCAATTGTTAAATTCCAGTAATTGATATAAATCGCACCGGGCGAGTTGGCCATGCGGTTAGGGGCGCGCGACTGAGCTTGCATCCGGGAGTTAGTGGGTTCGAATCCCACTGTCGGCAACCTTGAAGATGGTCTTCCATGATTTCCCATTTTCACACCAGGCAAATGCTGGGGCTGTACCTTAAGTAAGGCCACGGCCGCTTCCTTCCAACTCCTAGGCCTTTCCTATCCCATCGTCGCCATAAGACCTATCTGTGTCCGTGCGATGCAAAGACACTAGCAAGATATACATCTCCTAAAGAACTTAGCAACTTTGGAGCCTCAGCACTCACACTATGTCGCACCAAAGGTATAATTCCAGGACATGTGGTACACTAGTTCATTTACAGGCAGGTTGTCATTTTTACTGGTTGAGATTTCGATAATCATGTACTACTTGGTCGAGGTGGTGCTGGTGATTACTGTTTAAAGAGAACCATCCTCTACTAACACTAAAATGGAAGAGTCTGGCTCTTCAAAAAGTGAAGGTATTAGCAAAAGACAAAACAGCCACGAAGGGCACGAAATTGAAAGACTCTCTAGGCCTTGAAAACCTAGTGTTGTCAGGGTCGGGAAAGAAGGATAGTTGACCGAGGATGTTGACACAAGGAAGTGGAAGCAATGCCAGACTCAACTAGCACGACCATGGTTGCAAATCCACGCTCCCAAATTCAGAGTCCTTGGCCTCCCTTTTAGTTGCCCCTTACGCAACGCACAGGATACCGAACATGTTATTCTACCGCTCCCAACCAAAGGAGTTCCGTGGTCGAGAATGGAGCTGGAATAAACATGTGACAGTGAAGGCGTTCAGGAATTTCCATTCCCCTATTTGAATAAATATTTTGAATTAGTTATCCTGAAAATAATGCAAACATGAAAGTGACATGCAAATTTTACATGGGAGCAATAATTTTGAAAGTCTAATTAGCCTCACCTAGTGATGATAGCCACTGAAAGTCTCTACACTAAAGAACACAAAATGGAGTAATGTATTTTTTCTCGCCAACTTTGGCACCACTCCATCACACGTGAAAAAATGTCAGCGATTCCCTCAAGACTCGCGTTCTGTGGAGTAATTGTAAATTGTAATTTTATTAACTACTTTTCCCATCACTGAATATAAGCATGAGCTAGAATTCACAAGGAGAAATGAATTCTGAATACAATAATTAAAGAGAAAGTTGTTCGTTCCTGTCTGAAGAACAGAGACCATCCTGTCATCCAAAAAAATCACACCAAAAGTACATAACAGCTGCACAGCTATGCTTGATTAGGTTATTAACCTTTTAACACACGTTAATTTATGCTCAGTTTGCGTACATGCACAGTGGCTAAATATGTCAACACTTCAGCGAAGTCCAATATGCTTGACAGAAACCATTGATATTGAGCCTTATTGACACCCAGTGGCTTAATATTTGGCCACTTTGTGATCTTTGTGTCATGTCCTGCACTGTGCTGCCATCTGGGATGAAAGTGGCTAAATATTTAGACACAGTTCTTGCATACCTAACAGTATCACGCGCTGTGCATCTTCTCAGTTTGTTGCTATTTATCAACTGTTTCTGGAGTGATTGCAGTATTATATCCTAATGTACCTATTTTAAGAAAGAGGGAGAAGAAAGTTTGTGGTAACTATAGAGGAATCACGCTTATATCGCAGGTAGTTAAAATACTGGAAAGAATATCAGAAAGAAGAGAAAGACTGAAGGAGAGTTACAAGAGGAACAATTTGGCTTCAGGAGTGGAAGATCTATAGTGGACCCAATCTTTAACATGAGACTGAGACAAATGATGGAAAAGAACTGGCAATATGGAAAGGATATGGTCATGACTTTCATAGATATAAAAAGGGCATATGATGGTGTCCCCATACAGAAGGTTTGGTAAACCATGGTTAAAAAGCGAGACTGAAGAGAAATGTTAGAAGTGGTGCAAGCAATGTACAAGAACTGTGTTAGCAAAGTTTAGGAATAAGACTGGACTAAGACAAGAGCTGTCACCTTTTTTGTTTATTATGGTCATGGGCAAAATTGTAAAGGAAACAAAGGAAGCCTATGGAGAAAAAGAGATGAAAATACTGCTATTTGCAGATGATGTGATCTGGGGAAAGAACAGCATAGAAATGCAACAACTAGATGTGCTGAACGAAAAAATTGAGAAGTATGGCACGAAAATCAGTACAGAGAAAAGCAAGACTATAGTGATGTCGAGAGGGGAAAGGCATGGAAAGGGCACTCTGAAAATTGGAAGTCAGAGTCTGGAAATTGTGGACAGCTTTAAATATCTAGGAAGTGAATTAATACAAAATACTAGGGTGGACAAGGAGATTAGCAGGAGGGTACAGCAGGGTAATGCATTCTACCAAAGTGTAAGAAAACCTGTTTGGAGCAAAGAAGTACCAAGGAAAAGTAAAGAGATGATTTACCAAATGTACTATGTATCCATGCTGACTTATGCAGCTAAGACTTGGACTTGACTAGCAGGCAAGAGAGTAGAATTCAAGCCAGTGAGATGAAATTCCTAAGAAGTATGATAGGAAAGACAAGAAAAGAGTGTGAGAAATGAAGATGTTAGGAAGGAAGTTGGGATAGGAAAGCTAAATGAGAGAGTCGAAAAGAATAAACTACGGTGGTTTGGACATGTAAAGAGGATGGAGGAGAATAGAATTCCAAGACAGATGCTGGAGGCAAAGTGCAAGGACAAGGGAGCAAGAGGAAGGCCTAAAACAAGGTGGATTGACTCTGAAGAGGAACGTAAGACAAAATTTAGACTGGGACAAGATTGTAGAAGATTGGTGGAAGGAAAGAGGAAGATGAAGTGCCGTAAATACCCCAAACTGGCAGTAGCTGGATAAGGGAAAATTATGATACATATTTTCATGTAAGTTTGATTTCTTGTAACCATTGTCAATAATCCAAGAGGAGCCAATAGTATACATATTTAGTCATCAGTCTATTGTCACAAGTAAATGTACTTCTGGGGGCTGGCTGGTAGGTCCCTGCCTAAACACATCTCTCCTCAAAAAGGAATTCCACTTAAGATTTGCATCATTTCAACTCCCTTAAAGCAGCCTGTATACCGTAAAGAAATATGTAGCTAGAGTAGGCTCTCTCTAACTAGGCTACTCGTGCATGCTCACAGCGGGAGAACTTACTCTTGATAGAGCGGAAGTAGAGTATCGCTAGGGTAGTGTGCTAGCTAGACCACTCTTCTGTCCGTGTACACTGCCCTTGACCATCAGGCAGAGTTCTAGCTAATGCTGACTAAGGCAGACATTTCCAACCGAAGGGAACACAATCGCTGAAGCTGTTCTTGTACAGAAGTTGCTTAAGAAAAAGTTCAAGAAGGGGAAAAGGAATATGGTGAAAAACTGGATAGCAAAAAGAGAAAGACCACATGTAAAGTTACTGAGGGAATTAACTACTGAAGACATGAATTTGTATGTGAATATCGTACAAATGTCTAATGAGGATTTCCAGTGTTTGCTAACAAGGATTACTCCAAAAATTTAAAAAAGAAAGGATACTCATTTGAGAGAAGCAATTTCAGCATCGGAGCGACTCATTGTAACAGATTTCTTGCTACCAGTATGCAAGATAAAATAATTAAATTACATATATATAAATGTTATTTTTAAATAAATGAAATGCAGATTATCAGTGTTGCCTACAATTTTATCATGTTCTATTCATAATAAACACAAGGTAACTTTCTTACAGGTGACAGTTACCAAACCCTAAGCTGTATTTTTTTAATATATCTGGTAAATATTTGGCGGATAATTCCAGAGGTTTGCCAAGCATTGTCTGAGTGTCTGTAGACTGACTACCTGAAGGAATAGTCCCAACGCTCTTCACACATTCAGGAAATCCAGTCATGAATTTCAAAGCATCGAAAAAAATATTTTTTTGTCTTTTTTTTTTTTTTTTACAAGTTGCTTTACGTCGCACCAACATAGATAGGTCTTATGGCGAAGATGGAACAAGAGAGGGCTAGGAGTAGAAAGTAAGCAGTCATGGCCTTAAGGTACAGCCCTAGCATTTGCCTGGTGTGAAAATGGGAAACAACGGAAAACCATCTTCAGGGCTGCCGACAGTAGGTTTCGAACCCACTATCTCCCGAATTCCGGATTCTGGCCGCACTTAAGCGACTGCAACTATCAAGCTTGGTCTGTCCTCTAATCCATCCCCACTCTTCTTTTGTCTCATCTTCCTCATTTCAGAATTCATCTGGCAACAAAGATTATGCAGTTTTCTAGTAACTTAGTCTGGAGTAACTTCTAAAATTTCTGCAATAGCCTTGGCCGATTTAACTTTTAGCTGAAGGTCTCCGTAGACTTTTAATGAACAATTCCATAATTCAGGATGTGACTCTACAAGTTCAATCAACTGATTTTTTCACTCACTTAAAAATCTGTCACTCTTGGGCTCTAAGAGCATGAGATCTACTAAACCGTGTGAATATATCTAGATCAGTCTAACTAGCTTACCGAATCACTGCGTACACTACATGTGGTTACTCTCTCTCTAGTGACATTAGCTAGAGCTTTGAACGTGAGTTGCCAGAGAGCTCTAAGTACTGTGTACACGTGTAGAGTTCTGCTAGACAACTCTAGTGGGAAAGTCTGCAGTGTACAGGCGCCTTTATAATATTATTAAGTTTGAATAGCGGCTAGTAAAATTCTACCATTAGTTACCATATGAATTTACATACTGGTGTTTCGAATTGTTTTTAAAATCTGGGTTGAATTAAAGAAATATGTTAAAGCCTGTAAGCATTGCTCTTAAATAAGCAAATGAAACTTTTAAGCCTGGGTTTGGCAAGTGTGTTTATGAAGACTTTGGTCGAGACCAAATCATTGCAAAAATTGTCAAAAATTTTGGGGATGGTCCCTCTGCCTCCTATCATTAAGTCAATCATAATCACTGATTCAACATGGCATTTTTCTCTAAGGAAACTGAAAGGTGGCACATATACTCTGTCCACAGAATGTATGAAGCAAGGTCACACAAAGTAATTCAGGAGAGGGCGGAGCCTGACCATGCATGCTTCCCTTACTTTCTCCTGCTCACATCAGCATCAACGCAATGCTCCCTCTCCTGCTCTATTCCTTTTGCGCCAATTATTCATTGAACCATCCAGCTATGGCACTGCGGTAGAAATTCTGTAAGACTTACATTACTTTTATAGCATTATAAGGCTGTAATATGTTGGAAATCTTAAGTGGAATACCTTGTGGAGGAGCGATGTGTTCACTGCGACAGTTAAGAATCCACCCGCCATCCACGCGCCATAGTCCATCGCCTAACTACGTACCAGCATTTCCATTGGGTGAGACACTATGGGATATGACGTCACTCCTAGCAATGAATTAAGTGAATTCCGTTACCAACCCGCGCACAAGAAATGCACAACTTCAGGTGAATGCAATCTGTAAAGTGTCACGCAGGATACTAGAGGCCTAGGGCTGCTTCGCGGCTTCTAACCCCCTTTGCTTGATCCAGACCAATGGTCTAACCAATCCAGACCAATGGCTTTGTCACCGACCAATGGCCTAACCAATCCAGACCAATGGCTTTGTCACTAACCTACCCTAACCAATCCAGACCAATGGAGGTGTCACGCGGGATACTAGATGCCTAGGGCCGCTTCGCGGCTTCTAACCTGGGGGCTTACGCCCCCAGACTCCCTTTGCTTGATCCAGACCAATGGTCAAACCAATCCAGACCAATGGCTTTGTCACTGACCAATGGCCTAACCAATCCAGACCAATGGCTTTGTCACTAACCTACTGTAACGAGATTCGTAAATAAAAGTAGCACCGCTGCGTTAAGGAGATTCGTAAATAAAAGTAGCGCCGCTGCACTAGGACTAGTTCTTTATATGAACAGTTGGCAGCTCTGTCCACAGTACGATCAAGTCCTTCACGAGAAGCGAGCGAGAGAGAAACAAATGACAGTGCAATTGCGCCTGAATGCGTAGCGCTGGAAAATGTAAGCTGTTCTGAACTTTTGCCGGCACTGCGTGTGCAGAAGGCTTGTTTTCTTATTGCGACTAGATTAAGTGAGCAGAATTTAGATGCATTTTTTTGGCAACTTCAAGAGGGCTGTTACATATCTTGAACTTTATGGAAGGCTCAATGGTGTATCCAAAAAGTGAGTTTGGCTCAAATATGATATCCAAAGTGGATTGTTGTCATTATTAGAGACTTGCGCACCTCTTCATAAAGGTTGAATCCCTTCTCCTTCTAGACACTAGCACTGACCAATCTGGCAGTGTGATATTACTTTCGCAGACTGCACCATAATACCAATACAGTTGGTCCGTTATTGGACAAATTTTCCAGCTAACTCATTCCTGGTTGCCAGCGTTTCACCCCAGTGTGCTAAGTTGAGCTCATCAGTTGGTAAATAGCACATCTACCAAGACACATGGCTAGTGCATACTGTGGAGGCCACTTGGAGCCATCGGCAGTGCCAGTAAACTACAAGAGAATTTGTCTCATTTTCAAAAACTGATGCCTCCCTGGCCATCAGATGATATAGATGCTGATTCCCATCGGGAAGGAATCAACATCTAGAGTGCACCATGATCACAAAATCTCTGAAAATGAACAAGGGCCTCAAAGTCCCTTTGGCAATGCTGTCAGCATTTGATGCCTATAATCTGCATGGTATAGTATTAACAACTAATACATATATAAGTTTGCTTGCTTACAACAAAATTCTTCCATCCATTTCCTAAGCAATAATATTTGTTACCAGTGATAGTTACCATACCACCTACAAGGAGCACGTTCCAAGTTTTATCTTCTAACATGATGCCTGTTATCATTTAAGCCCAAAAATAGAACTCATGAATGATGCCTGTTGTTTAAACAGGTATAACATCTAGGTCATTTCCCCTAAAACGCACTAAAAGATTAATTATGGCATTCAGGTACCTAATTTTATCATGAAGGGTGCAGTAACAAATCTGTAACAGACTGTCAACAACTTCCAAAAAGTAAATTTAAAACAACTGAAACAGCAAAAGGTAAATGTCATAGAAGAACCACTGACATCATGCACTGCCTCCTGTCCTTGACCCAGGCATCCTACATCTCGGATGAGTGTCAGACATGCAGACTTCTGGAAACATCACCGCACAGCCATAAGATGCCTGGGTGGAGCATGCTATATTCGGCTTAGCTGCACTATAAAAACGGAACCTTTCAGCTGATAAGCAAAGGAATAATTCATACCCACAGGTAGAATATAGAGCATTTTAACTTACTTGTTAGAAATGTCCAATACTTCAGCCAAAGTAAGTTCATACTTCTTGCGGAACATATGTCCCACAGATGTGCGAAGAGCAACATGATTCAAGAGGTCAAATAAAGACACAAAGAATACTAGTCCAAGTAATGAAAGCCAAGCTCCACGTGCAGGTGAGATGCGATCTTCTGGTCCCAACAGCAACACTGATCCAGCAGCCATCCCTATTGAACCCAGGACTGACACCAGCAGAAGTGATGCTGGTGGCGTTGTGGAGTAATGACGCTGGAAAATTAGAACTCCATCAGCGCTAAAACTCATTATACCATCTTGTGGACGAACGTTATTACATGTAACTGCTTAATGACGATAATAACCTATATTAGATGGGAGTAACCCATTTCATTTCAGTACAATAATGAAATATAGCGACTTACATTACAGGCATCAACAAAAAAATCACTAAATGTAATTCAAATCAAGAACGTTTTCGTTACTTAACAATGATATTGTGTACAGAGGTATAACATCACGAAAAATTAATGACATAACCGGCAAATCTTACCTCCCGGTCTTTACCAGTGTACGGTAGGCGTCCCATTTCGGAGTATTTAACTGCTCGTATAATTTAATATGAAATTGGAAAATGTCGAAAAGAACGTACAACTAAACACTCATATTTACTTCTTCCATCCATGTCATAATTGTAATAACGAACAAAATTCGCAATCAAACTTCACCGTCTCACAGGCATACTACGACCGCAGCAGCGAATACCCTTCCACTGTTCTTCAAGGACGTTTCTGCTATTCGTTTATTGGATGTCCTAATGAATTCGTAACCAATTACATAACTTCCCGTACCCGGCACTCGACTCGAGCCTGAATCCAGGCGATATCAAGATAAACTGCTGGGAGTCAAAGCCCTCTGCGTCATGTGCCTGCCTGCTAATCCAGCTATGCGCTATCGCTCGCTAAGCACTCAAACAGGCGCACGTCGTCTTGAACCGCAGGCAACACTTGAACTCGAGGACGAATTGATCAAAGAGGATATGTACCTTGATAAACATCAGATCACATGAATGTTTTCCTTGATTCGTGGTGTTGTTTAGCGGTGGTTTACAGATAGTTTACTACAGATAACGACGAGGTCGTTAAGTCTGACGTAAGAACTCAACATGTTGAAACACATAGCATTCGTCGAGGACATGCGACCTACGAGCATTAAAAATAATTGCATTATGTAAACGAAAGCTTCCGTTGAATAGAAATGAAATACTCTGTTATCAAGAGATAAAACAATTTCCATGTTTCTAAAGATTTCGAGGTACTCTCTTCAACGATTCCCATGGAAAAGTTCAAATAAACTTTTTGATATCAGAGCATCCGGTCAAGCTGTACCACTGAGTAACTAGGTGTAGTTGTTCACCCGACAGAATTAATTAAAACTCAGCCGTAAACGCTCGATTTACTCTGCCATGTACTAAACCTAGAGTAAAAAAGAACGTTGAAATTGACGAGCAACAGCCAGGTGGCGTCAAATGAAATGCTTGTACGTGGTAGCTGAGGCCAAACGTCCATTATTATTAACAAAATAAAATACTGATAATTCTGACTGTCTTGGAGGGTGGTTCATTCTTTAAACTCATTACCGGTACCACAGATAAAGTTTAAATTATTATTATTATTTTTCACTTTGTTCACAAATTACTAGGGCTGGCA
Organism: Anabrus simplex; assembly: GCF_040414725.1. Lineage (NCBI taxonomy): Eukaryota > Metazoa > Arthropoda > Insecta > Orthoptera > Tettigoniidae > Anabrus > Anabrus simplex. The sequence continues at coordinate 188,230,796 of NC_090279.1, forward strand.
CTGAAGATGAATTTTGATTTAGTTTTACGGCTGAATGCCTTTCTTAACAACAATCCTAAATGGAGGGATATGTTCACTATTGCGTGTTCCTGTGGTGGTTATTAGTACGGTATTAGTAGTATTAGTAGTTATTAGTATGATGTGTTATTCGTAAATGAAAAGAAGTGTATTAAGACAAACACAAACATCCTGTCCCCAAACTATTGGAGTTAATCATACGCAGCCCTGCCTGGAATAGAACCTGAGGTCTTCTGAGCTGAAGACCAGTTCTCTGACAATTCCAGGAGTCGGAGCAAAACCTTTCTTCATCTTACCCCAGTGAATTTAACTTTCATTGGTTAATTCCAGTGGCCCGGGGGCTGGGTGTCCGTCCTGTACACAACATCCCTGCAACTCACACACCACACATAACACTATCCCCCACCACAATAACACTCAGTTACCTACACATGGCAGATGCCGCCCACCCTCATCGGAGGGTCTGCCTTACAAGGGCTGCACTCGGCTAGAAATAGCCACACGAAATTATTATTATTATCTTACCCCAGTTATATTTGCTTTTGGTTGGAGATTTAAGGACGAATATCCTACATTAACGCCACGTTTTTGAGATGAAAATCTTAACCCAGGATCAGCTGAGATTCGAACCTTAGCCTTAAACGTGGCAAGCCAATAGAAAGCCACTAAACTTAACGCCAACTTGAGTGTCGAACGGACGTTATTACAAACTTCGAAAATACGACTAATTCTGCCGGATTTTAACTCACAATCTTGTATCCGAAGAGGGAATGAACCCGGAACTTGTGTAGGGGATAAAGCGAAGTACACTAATCTATTTGAAAGGAATCCAAGCATAATCTTAACTGCAATAGGAAAACTGAAAACCGGTAACATAAATATATTAATCAGCAGATTGGAATTATTCACCATCTCGTCTACCACTCTGTACCAAGACATCTTTCTGCGTGGATTATATAAATTCTGTAACTTACATGGGAGCATTGACATGAATAATAGGTATTTAGAAACATCATACCCGCACAGCCATAAGATGCCTGGGTGGAGCATGCTATATTCTGCTTAGCTGCAGTATAAAAACGGAACCTTTCAGCTGATAATAAGCATAATAAGCATGCATGGATCTCGTCTTTAGATGTTGCTCATTATACAAACGCATAGTGCGATGGAAACTTTGGACTATTACGCCGATAACATGTCCTGTTTACATAACAGCGGCTTCAATAGTAATTCGGATGTTTTGTAGGTGGCACTGCTAATTAAAAGATACAAGTTTTTCTTCTTGAATGGTGTGGTTGGACTCATTTATTATCGTCCAGTCACGAACCCAGATTCAACACTGACACATATATCACTCGTAGTGAAACGTTAAAGGTATAGTTGATAGAAAAAACAACATAGGACTCGCACAAAAATATGATGACCTCATATAAGACACAAGTGACTCAATTCAAAGAGTGTGCGAAACCGAGCACAGTTGCTTCAGATGACAGTGGCTACAGCTTTAGGATGACTTTAAAGCCCTGCATTCGGAAGGCTGTGTGACCTGATAATAGTTTTCAGTTGTTTTCCATTCTTCTCATTGGGGTGAATTCTGGGACAATTCCTTTTATAGGCTACCGCCGCTTCCCTCACACCTTCTCCGCACCTCAAATAACCGGAACACATTTTTATGGCCTAAGAGAGGGCGTCACACTCTAGAAAGTGGTAATGTGCGAAGGTTGGTGTGTGTGGAGTGTAGTGTTTACAAATAATGGCTGATCATGTGGACCGAGGCAGGTTACGGGGAAATCAGTCCCGACTTGAATACGATCGAACACGCCTGCGAGACACAGTCTGTTCATCAGCAACACGTGGCTCTAAAAGCGTAATACAGTAGCACAGAGTAAATCATAATCGACTGTATACCCGTCAGTTGTAAAGCGAGAAACGCAAGACCGTCAAATAATCTGCAATATACGCTTCAAGCTACTAAAAACTGAACAATTAGCACCACCAACAAGTCCAATTAAGTAAGTCTTTGTGATACGTCGAAGAGAACAAGGCTGAGCCGGCGCGCTCCCTGCCACCCATACCACATTCAAAGAAAAGCTCGCAGATGTTGCACACAAAACTGCTCGAGCAATTTTTTAGAACAAATTCCGAGTGGAAGGCGGATCGGCATAAATATATGGCTTTTATGTAATGACATCATGGGTGGAGTATACACGAAGCAGTTATAGGTTCTGCCATCAGTTTCTCGATGACAAAATCTCGTCTCGCTGGAAAGCTACAAAACAGCCCATACATAAGTGATGAAGAACGTGATAGCAACAAAAGACGCGCTGTAGGCAACATTTTACGAGACAAAAATATGAATGTGGCATTTGCGGAGTTGTCAAATCAAGATATCACAAAATTTTACGGAATCAACAAAGGAATAGGAAATTTGATGATAGACAGGAAGGGAGCGAGAGAAAACTAGTGAAGTTACTTCGAAAATATTACGACTGAGGAATTTTGAGGTCAGAGTTTGACAGAGCTGTGAGTGACCTAAATAGGAACAAGGCACCTGGAATTGATGATATTCCCGCTGAATTACTGACTGCCTTAGGAGAAACCAGCATGGTAAGGTTATTTCATTTAGTGTGCAAGATGTATGAGACAGGAGAAGTCCCATCCGATTTTCAGCAGAATGTTGTTATACCTATTCCCAAGAAAGCCGGTGCTGACAGGTGTGAAAACTACCGCACTATTAGTTTAGTATCTCATGCCTGCAAAATTTTAACACGTATTATTTACAGAAGAATGGAAAAACAAGTTGAAGCTGAGTTGGGGGAAGATCAATTTGGCTTCAGAAGAAATGTAGGAACACGTGAAGCAATCCTGACTTTGCGTCTGATCTTAGAGGATCGAATCAAGAAGGACAAGCCCACGTACATGGCATTCGTAGATCTAGAAAAGGCATTCGATAATGTTGATTGGACCAGGCTATTTATGATTCTGAAGATGATAGGGATCAGATACCGAGAACGAAGAATTATCTACAACCTGTATAAAAATCAGTCTGCAGTGATAAGAATCGAGGGCTTTGAAAAAGAAGCAGCAATCCAGAAAGGAGTGAGGCAAGGCTGCAGTTTGTCCCCTCTCCTTTTCAATGTTTACATAGAACAGGCAGTAAAGGAAATCAAAGAGAAATTTGGAAAGGGAATCACAGTCCAAGGAGAGGAAATCAAAACCTTGAGATTTGCCGATGATATTGTTATTTTATCTGAGACTGCAGAAGATCACGAGAAGTTGCTGAATGGTATGGATGAAGTCTTAGGTAAGGAGTACAAGATGAAAATAAATAAGTCCAAAACAAAAGTAATGGAGTGCAGTCGAACGAAGGCAGGTGATGTAGGGAATATTAGATTAGGAAACGAAGTCTTAAAGGAAGTAGATGAATATTGTTATTTGGGTAGTAAAATAACCAACGATGGCAGAAGTAAGGAGGACATAAAATGCAGACTAGCACAAGCAAGGAAGAGCTTTCTTAAGAAAAGAAATTTGCTCACTTCAAACATTGATATCGGAATTAGAAAGATGTTTTTGAAGACTTTTGTGTGGAGCGTGGCATTGTATGGAAGTGAAACATGGACGATAACTAGCTCAGAAAGAAAGAGAATAGAAGCTTTTGAAATGTGGTGTTACAGAAGAATGCTGAAGGTGAGATGGATAGATCGAATCACGAATGAAGAGATACTGAATCGAATTGGTGAGAGGAGATCGATTTGGCTAAATTTGACGAGAAGAAGAGATAGACTGATAGGACACATCTTAAGACACCCAGGACTTGTTCAGTTGGTTTTTGAAGGAAGTGTAGGTGGCAAGAACGGTAGGGGTAGACCAAGGTATGAATATGACAAACAGATTAGAGCAGATGTAGTATGCAATAGCTACGTAGAAATGAAAAGGTTAGCACAGGATAGGGTGGCATGGAGAGCTGCATCAAACCAGTCTATGGACTGATGACTCAAACAACAACAACGAGGAATTCCCCCACTAATCAATCCCAAAACACCAGCATTGTTGAAAGGCACATCATGGCAATCGAAGACCCGGAAGTGAAGACTGCACAAAGCCAGTGAAGTCAAGAAAATCTATTAGTTTAGACGACCCTACGGTAGAACTGGGTGCTGTTAGATATAGGATACACAAGGAATATTAACGTTGCTATTCAACAAAAAAAATGATGAACTCTAGCTGACTGGCAGCATATCACCATCAGTGGAACATCTTCGAAAAGAAAAGAAATCCGACCAAATTACCAACCGATCTAGCTTATATCGAGACCTGCGAACGCATTTTGGCCAAACGAATTCTGCAAGACTATGGAAATTAACGATGACGAAGGATTTGTGAAAACTTGAAGAATAATCGATGCAATTGTAGATGAATGATTCTTAGTTCAGAAACAACGTGTGAAGAATAAACCACCCTGTCTGGTTTTGTAGAACCTCAAGAAAAAATTCGATTCCGTCCCACAGAACTTGATTTGACTAGCACTTTAACAACGCGGTGTCTTTAAGAACCTTATCAACTGAGTTTTGTACAGTACATACATACTAGCGGTATGTTCGAACGGCAGCCGGAGCATCCGACAAAATTGACACTGAATCTAGTGTCCATCATTAAATACGATCGTTACTGGATATTTACACATTGATATTTCCATTCATGAAGATTGGGGCTGGGGACATATAAATTAATATTAACATTGGAACCACTCTGCTGGCGAGGATGCATAACTACACTTCCCTAGGCAGCATATTGACGCATGATGATGGTACAGAGATAGAAGTTAGGAAGACCTCAACTTTCTTTCATCGGCTCCAACCAGTGTCGACTCTCACATCCAACCTCGTAGCGTAAAATTAGATCGGTACCATCAATCAACGAATCATCATTGATCTGTATTTAGGGCTGTAGTTCAGGTGGCGGATTTCCTATCAGTTACTTACCTTGCATATTATTAAATGATTTCAAAGTACTTGGAAATGTATCGAACATTCCTTCATAAATCATACCAATCGCCAATTACTATTCATAAAAATTAATATAATCCCAATTTATCCTCTTGAATTCCAGCTTTATCTTCATATTATGAACTTTGATTAAGGACTGCAAAGAAACAAGAAACATTAGAGAGAAATAAATAGAAAGGAAAGAATTGGATAAAATTCTAAATGAAAATGAACTGTACACACTCTCAAGTCTATTAAACAGAGAATGGAGAAACCGGGAAAGATAGCCAAATTATTTAATATTATGAGAGGTATTTGGGAAAAAAATGTAAAGAAAACAGAGATAATTACATGTAGTTGAGGAGGAGGTGACCTGGACTGTACAACTTAGTTAAATCCACGAAATACCTCATAAGGATAAGGTTGTATACGTACAAAGATATATGTAAGTAACTATTAATGAATATGTCTGTGGTAGTAAATTATAATTGGATATGGTACAAGTTACAGTGAGTGACAGTTCGAAATTGAACAGAACTAGTGACATGTGATAGCGATGGATGCGATAATCGGACGGTCTCTCCCCCGTATTGATGGCCATCCTTGGATTGGGGGGAGGGGGTGATGTCCGTTCATTGTTTTCAATCGGTCGTGTGGTGTTAATATATTCGATTTATTCACAGATATGGAACATTATATAGTATAACTCACTAATAAGTAAAGGCGACAATAATTATAAGTTTACTATTATGTTTAGTTTTTTATAGTTGTTCAGTTTTGTTCCTTTGTTCCTTAGGTATTCTATATTTCTAATTAGTAGATTCAGTTCATTGATATGTAAGCCGTACCGTATACCTTCTAATGAGATTGTTTGTTGTTTGTCTGCCTGTTTTATTTTAGTTTGGTTTTGTTAGTCTGTTTGTTTTGGCTGCTGACGTACAGTAGAGTTGGAAGAGGGGGAGATAGGTCTGACCTATCTCAAGCTAAAGTGTTGATTTGGTACGTCTGCACGTGTAGAGTAGAGTAAAGTAGTGAATAGTGTTAGGTTAGAGGAAGTAAGTTGTCAATGTGACAGTGAAAGATGAGCCGAATTATGGAATCCGTCTCGGCAGTGGAATACAGGCGTGACAGCCTACATGTAGAACTAGGCAATCCGCACACATGTGGGCTGTTACATGAAGGAGTGGTGAGGAAATAACATTGACAGCCTAAGGGGTCTATGAGGTATCGTTTTCCGAACCTCATGAGGCATGTCTGGTCGTAACATCCCAGGGAAGGGTGGTAGCAGTTCCTCACCAGGGGTGATGTCGCGGCCAGACAGATTTAGGATAGAGTTAGTATATATTTATGTAGTAAAGTAGTTAGTTTAGTTACAAGTAGAGGTGGTGTGTTGCATGTGGAGCTGGCGATCCGCCATTGTGCAAGATGCTACATAGTAGATTTAGAAGTAGTTAAGTAGTAAGTAGTTAGTGCTTAGCTATAAATAGTCCGTGAATGTTTATTTTGAATTGCATATTGGAACATTGTAACTGGGTGAAAGCCTGTTATGTTCAGTTCAATAAATTCAACTTGATATCAGTGTTTGATATTATGAACTTTTGTACCTTCGACAGCATCAAACATGCCTTTTCATCTACTGATATCATTCCATGCCATCTCTGCTCTGACAGAACGGATCATATTACTTGGTTGAGCAGCTCGTCTCCTTACTTCTAAGTCTCCGCAGCCCGAATTTTGCAACATTTTCGTAACACACTCTTTCGTTGGAAATTAGTCAGAACTATACTGCTACTCTATTATTATTATTATTATTATTATTATTATTATTATTATTATTATTATTATTATTATTATTATTATTATTATTATTATTATTATTATGTAATTCGCTGGGGCCATCAAGGACCACGTTAAGTCCTGTTGCATTTGACACTGAACTTGGCCTCCTTTAGAGCCCAAATTTCCCTCATTCTTTGTGAGTGGGCCTGCTTACGCTCCTCTGTACAAGGGGCACCGTGTCTTCTCTTCGGTTGCTCGTCTCGGTTTAGCCCGTTCGTCAATATTTTCTTGCGGAAGAGATCTCTGTTAAGGGCGTCTTCAGCTGAGATATGTAGCATTTGCAGGTCTTCTTTGGTATTTCTAAACCAGGCAATTGTGGTTTTGGGGTTTGAATCAAAAAAGTGAAAAATTCCTTTAGATAACTTTCTTCCGTCCATTCTTTTTAGATGACCGTAAAATCGTGCCCGTCTTTTTCTGATTGTGTCGGTAATTTTCTCTATTTTGCTGTAGACTTCCTTGTTGGATCTCTTTTGATGGATTCCATTTCTGTACTTCGATACCAAGATTCCTCTCACAATTTTGCGTTCTCTTTTCTCCAGTTCTTCAAGGAGTCTTTTGTTGGCATTTAGAGACAGGGTTTCGGCTGCATATAGAACTACTGGCTTCAGAACTGTTTCATAGTGACGTATCTTGGTGTTTTGGGAAAGGCATTTTTTGTTGTAGATTGTGCGGGATGTTTGGTAGGCTATTTCCAGTTTGCGTACTCGCTCCTGAAGTGCTTCTTTGTCCAGTCCATTTTTCATGATGATCTCACCCAGGTATTTGAATTTGTCTACTCGGGTGATGTCCCCGTATTTTGTATGGAGTTTTGGTGGAGCCTCTTTGATGTTAGTCATTACTTCTGTTTTCTCAAACGATATCTGCAAACCAGTTTGTTCATCAATTTCCTTTAAAATTTCGACTTGAGCTCTAGCGGTTTCTATGTCGGTTGAGAGAACAGCAGTATCATCGGCAAATGCTAAGCAGTCTGTTGCGATCCCCTTGGATTTGGTTGCTATTCTCAATGGACTGTAGTTGTTTTCCTGTAATCTCACCCGCCAGGTTCTGATGATCTTTTCAAGAACACAGTTGAAGAGTATCGGGGATAGCCCATCACTTTGTCGGACTCCTGTTTTGATGTCAAAGGAATGCGAGAGACATCCGTGGAACTTCACCTTGGATTTTGTATCGGTCAGGGTGGCTCTAATTAATGCCAGCAGTTTCAAATCAACTCCAAATTCATTTAAGATGTTTAGCAGGACTTCCCGGTCAATGCAGTCGTACGCTTTCTTAAAGTCCACAAAGACAGACCCATACTGCTTGGACCTTAGTGTACAATATCTGATGATCGTTTTGAGATTTTGGATCTGTTCAGCTGTTGAGCGACCTTTTCTGAACCCTCCTTGGTATTCACCTATTTGATGTTCGACTTGTGCTTCCAAACGCTCCAGGATGGCAAGTGATAGAATTTTGTAAGTCACGGGTAGCAAAGATATTCCTCTGTAGTTGTTGATGTTCTTCATGCTGCCTTTTTTGTGTAATGGATGGATCAAAGCTATTTTCCAATCTTCGGGTAGGGTCTCTTTGTTCCAAATTTCTTCTATTTGCTTTTGCAAGATATCAAGTGATTCTTCTGGGGCATATTTCCATAGTTCTGCTACTACTGAGTCTTCCCCCGGCGCTTTGTTATTATTGAGACGGGCAAGGTGGCGCTTGATTTCATCTCTGTCGGGTGGTCTGGAATCTGGGTACCTGAGTAAGGGTCCCTTGGTCTCAATGGCGCTTTGCAGTTTAGAGCAAGTAAGTAAATTCTTGAAGTAATCTGCCAGAATGCTGCAATTTTTTTCATTTGACGTCGCCAGTGTGCCGTCCGTTCGCTCAAAGCATAGAGATGTTGGTTTATAGCCAGTGAGTTTGCGTTTGAAGGCTCTGTAGTACTCTCTGTTTTCATTCTTCCTAAAGTTTTGTTCTATCTTTTCAATGAGAGATTTTTCGTATTTACGTTTCTCAGTTCTGAACACCCTAGCTGCTTGGGCACGTTGGGTTTTGTAGGTTTCCCAATCATTTTCTGATTTCGTAGAGTTGTACTCTTTCCACGCATTGAGTCTTTCTTGGAGGACTGATTCGCAGGTACTATTCCACCGGGCATGCTTTTTGCTTCTCTTGATTTCTGCAACGTCTTTGGCGGCCTCAACAAGGAGACTTTTGGCGTTGTTAAAGTCACAGTCATTTGGTCTAGCCTTCTCCTGGAAATCCTCGACACTTTGCCGAAGTTTATCATTGTCGAAGCGTGTGATCTGTTTGGTTGTCTTCCTTGTGTTTGCGGGAATTGGTTTGAATTTGATAAGAGACATATAATGATCTGAGGCCACATTGATGCCTTTCTTTACCTTGACATTCATAATCTCAGGGCTGTTTCTCCTGGAGATTGCAACATGATCAATTTGGAACTCTCCGAGAGCTTGGACGGGAGAACGCCAAGTCATTCGCTTTCTGGGTAGATGGCGAAAGTGGGTTGACATGACTTGCAGGTTGTGATTTTCGCAAATGGTCACCAGTCTTTTGCCGTTGGGATTAGTTCTTTTGTGAGCAGGGTAATTTTCTATAACTCTCTTGTACTTCTGCTCACGTCCTAGTTGGGCATTGAAGTCACCCAAAAGAAGCTTGACATGGTGTTTGGGGATTTTGTTTAATTTTTCATCCAGTAGGTCCCAGAAATTATCAACTTCGTCTGGATCAGACTTGTTCTTATCGTTTGTAGGAGCATGTGCGTTAACTAGGGCGTAAGTTTTGTTCGCGCATTTAATTGTCAGTATGGACAATCTGTCATTCACAGGTTCGAAATTTGCAACCGATTTAAGGATCTTGGTTCTAACAGCAAACGCGGTTCCAAGCATCACAGCTCCATTGAGGATTCCTCTTTGCGCTTTGCTCGTGAAAAATCGGTAGCCTTCAGATTCAAAAATCTCTTCATCTGGGTACCTTGTTTCCTGTAGGGCCACTATGGATATCTGATTTTCGTGAAGAGCTTTGGTGAGGGTTTTCAGCTTGCCAGTTTGTGTAAGTGAATTTATGTTGAAAGTTGCTAGAAAGGTTTTAGATTTTGGCCTGAGTTTTTAACTCTTCGGGGTACACCGAGACGCTCCGACTCGTCTCTTGCATAATGTCGAGTCTCCCCCAGAATCCGAACGAGACTCGTGCGCCGTGGCGTTCACGACGAGGGATTTATCCGAAGATTTACCCCCTGGGGTATGTTTCTTGAAATGTTGTGCCATCATGCTTTTTGACTTGACTTTGCTTTGACCGGGTACCCATCCTTTTACAACTAGGGTTGTTAGCTCTAGAGGTTGCCTCAAGATGTTTTCTGGCTTCTGGTCATTTACCAGTCTTCGCCGTACCCGGGCAAGGGACCAGTTTTTTTCACGGTGGTATTTTATTTCCCTACTACCCTCTGATTCTACTGTCGGCAGAGCCAGCGAGCTTCCCCAATTCCAATGGGACGCGCCCGATGGAGGTAACCGGTAAATCCCCACACGGGATTATTATTATTATTATTATTATTATTATTATTATTATTATTATTATTATTATTATTATTATTATTATTATTATTATTATTATTATTATTATTATTATTATTATTATTATTATTATTATTATTATTGACAAAAGGTCCCATAAGCCTCTGGCTCGTGATAGGGACAGTACAGTACATACTCTTCTTAAGGCGACACAATTATTACATTTCATATACAATAGTACATTTTTAGACATAGCTTTTTAACATGTTACCATCATAGTTCTTCAGAAGTATATTCAGATATTGCATGACTGTAAGATATTAAATATGGCCAATATATTATTGTATTAATTAAAGTAAGTTATATAGAGATTATATTAAGATATCTGTATAAGAATAATATTCCTTCAGTTTTTAAAAACATATAACCGATTTAGAGTTATTTATAACAGGAGGAAACAGATTATACTCCCTAAACATTGATGATTCTATGGCTTTCACTTTATACTTTACTGCATTAGAGTGAGAGGGATATATCCTTAATGATCCTCTAGTTTCATATCTATGAATTTCACTAAAATGGGAGAAGTTAACAGTAGAGTGGGCTTATTTCCTTTCTAGCTTATACATAAAGACTGATGCCTTTGCTGGCAAGATGTAGTGTTTACACTGCACTATGTCTTCTGGTATTGGCTAGAACAAATTTATTACTTTCATTGACCTGTCTCAGGCTCATCCTTGGCTTTGACAATATGAAAGTGACCGAGGTATGTGTGATGCTAGTAATACCATTCGTAATGCAGCAAGTCCCTGTTATGAATGGTGTGAAAATGTCACTCATAGGGTCGGTTGGTGCATGCATTTCAGTGGGCTTGGCAGACTGATATGTAATGGCAGCTTCTGGTCCGGTGAGGAAAGCAACGGGAAATTGCCTCACTCCTCACTTCCCTAGTATGCCTCTTCAGAGACGCCTAGGCTATCTATGACAGCTGTTGGTGGAACTGTGGAGGATCAATCCAGCCTTCGGGCTGAATACCCAACATACATACATACATTCATACATACATACATACATACATACATACATACATACATACATACATACATACATACATACATACATACATACATACATACATACATACATACATACATACAGACTGATGATGAAAATGCAATTTGTTTATGCAATGGCAGAATATTTGAGTCTGAAAAAATTTCATATGACAGTTTGAGGAATGGGAATCTATACATAATTTTGATGCCTCTTTTTGTAGGATTCCAAATTAGTAACATAATCTTGCCTACATCTTCCCCAAATGAATCTTATGTATGTTAGATGTGGGTGGATCATTGCATAATATATACACTTCAATTGTTGATGAGAGAAATTACTGTAACTTGATCTGCGCATTATTCCTATCAAAGGGGTAATTTTGCCAATTACATCATCAATATGGATTTTTCAGGAAAGTGTTGAGTATAATATTATACCAAGATACTTAGCTCAGTTGACTCTCTCTATTACTTGTCCTTTAGGGTAATAGTGTTAGCCGCTGTGATCTTATGGGCAGTTTTATGAAAGATTAAGTATTTTTTTAGTCATATTTATGATAATTTTCTGAGATAAAGCCCAGTCCGATAATTTGTTCAAGACACAATTTATATCTTCCATAATTTGTGTTTCACTTAGTCCTTTATAAGTTATTAAGATATATTATCGGCAAATAATATACATTTTCCCTTTAAAGATTGTATGCCATTAATATAAATCAAAAATAGAATAGGACCTAGTACTGAGCTCTGCGATACTCCCATTTGTTTGTTGCTTAGAACTTTTAGTATCATTAATCATCACATATCGTGTTCTGTTTGATAAATAATTTTGGGACCAACTGCGTGCTAAACCCCTTATTCCTGCTATTTTTAGCTTGTTTAGAAGCATTTTGTGGTCAACCAGGTGAAATGCTTTTTTAAGATCTGTGAGTAGCCCTGCTACTAATTTATTTTCATCTAAGGTCTTTTGAACATCTATTACTGCATCAAATACGGAATTATCAGTTCCTCTATTTGGGAGAAACCCATACTAATTATTAGAAAAGTAATTTGTTTTACACAGAAAATTTACCAACCTAATTTTTACAACCATTTCTATGAGTTTTCCAATGGCAGATAACATACTAATTGGCCTGTAATTGGATGGATCTGTATTATCTCCTGATTTTAAGCTAGGTACAATTCTGGCACATTTGAGTAATTGGGGTATTTCTTCACAGAGAACTGAACGGTTAATAATTTCCACAATATATGGCACTAAACTTTCAACACAGGTTTTTAACATGACGTTGGTTATTTTATCTTCCGTTAAATTATTTTTACTTTTTAGAGAAGTGATAATTTTGAGCACTTCACATTCACCAGTAAAGTTGGAGACAAGAAAATACTATTAGTTTGAGTTTCAGCTGTTGTGCTGCCTTGAACTTACTCAACTTCAGGAAGAACTTTTCTTAAATTTTCAGCTCTGTTAACGTATAGTTAATTTAGATTATTGCGTATTGGGACCTTTCCCATCAACCCCCTTAGTTCATGGGACCATGTGACAACGAAGTTTAACCCGAACGGGTCATGAACACATGGGACCACGCGCCACAGAAATTGATAGTCAAGGGACCTTTTCTGTCTAGTGATAAATGTCATATCATCTGGATTGTAAAATGTAATCCGAACTCATGAGCTAACAAATGTCCTTTCGACAGTGCGAGCTCAACCGCACCTCCTCCGTTCCGAGATATGAGCACCGGCCTCTCAGGATCACAGACCGTCCACGGCTACAAAAATATAACTAACTTTAATCTAACTTACAGGCATAAATGAACGGAAGAGGCTTGGATGCATTTCCTTGGCGAATGATAAGCATAACATTTTTAACAGAATTAATCACTTTTGTTAAAGCACATAATAAACATTTTATAACCCTGATAATATAAATAAATTAATACCAATGAATCATTTAACACTCAATGAAGCCAGGAAGACCCAACTCCCGTTGTCAAAATCAAATGAAAACTGATTGCAACTTTCACGAGTGTCTTCAACTGGATCAAAACGTTCATTAGTTTCAATTATCAATTCGATTATTGATGGAATTGTTCATTAATTGTTAATTAAATAGTTGAGTAACTATTCTTTCAATTATTAGATGTTGATAAACACTTCTTTTAATTATTAATTGTTGAGTACGAATTTTTAAATCCTTTCACAATAACGTTCAAAAACATCATCTCTTGACACGTAATTAACGATTTTGCAAATGCGAAGTTAGGCCTATTCCCTGGGAATATCCCCAATTTACATATTCAAAACAACACTTATGTAATCTGGGATTAGTCTCAAAGTGGTCGCCTAATTTAAATATAACGCAACCAAATTAAACCTAAAAACACTTACCGTATAATGACGACTCATAATCCAATAATAATAATAATAATAATAATAATAATAATAATAATAATAATAATAATAATAATAATAATAATAATAATAATAATAATAATAATAATAATAATAATAATAATAATAATAATTGTTACCGTGTTTTGGTGGATCAGCAGAGGTGAAAGAAGGTGCGGGCTGGAATGGGTCTAATTACAAGTCCGAAAGATGAATTTAAAATTTAAATAAAGGTTATATTTTCAACAGATAACAAGTTTTAACAGTTTTTCACTGAGTGAAATAACAATGAATATTCAGGTTCAATAACAAGCGAAAACACAAGTAAGGTGTCTTTACAAATGCTGGACTACGAGCCCCAATGTTTAACAATTTCTGAGCTCTCAGCTCACAACCACAAATTACCAAAAGGCAGAAAACCCCTAATTACATGGAGCACTTGCTCCCATCTCGTAATGTCAAGCCTCCTAGAGGCACCTTTCAAAATACCAGAAAGAGCTGACCCGCTCTTAATTGTCCAAGCCTATTAAAGGCAATAACAGATTATTATACTAAACTGCCATCAAGGCACAACTTATAATTGAACAGGGGTACCTCATACACAATCTACTGGGCCTTCGCAGGAAGGAAAACAGAACGGGTTAAGTTAATGGCCCAAAATACAAAACTGAATGGAGGCGATTACTTGCACTCCTACATGAAAGCTTGTTAAAACCTAAGTGGCGCTAAGCCGATACACAGGGGCTATTCTCATACTATAGAGGTGACTCGTATAAGAAAAATAATTTAACACATTAATGAAGAGAAGGAAATCGGTTATGAAAACGTACTCACCTCAAATCCAAAATGAAGGGGAGCTCGAGAGGGTAAGACACTCTCTATACCCGATTTACAGTTAAAGTAATAAGAAAATATTTACATAAGCCGGCAGTAAGTTACATTTTGAACAGGTAGGATACTTTGAAAAGGTTTCGAACCTTTCCCGGGGGTTAAACTGCTGAGCAAAAAAGAAATAAAGATGTTAAAAGCCATTACCTTTGCTGAAGAGCTGCTGCTCGAAGAAAGAGGCGCAACCCGCCCCGTGCTATACTTACATACACTAAGCTAGATGTTGTTGAAGTGGCGAAGAGCCATGAAAATCAGCAGTTTTTAAACCCTCGTGGAAGATTCGAGACCTTTCATGAATAATAAAGACCCACCCAATCAACTTTATTGGGTAGCTAAGAGTTACACATGGAAATTCCAAGAAGAAAATTCTGATAGGTGGAAAATTAATTACAGAAATTACTGATTGGCTAAGTTCAAAACAGGCGGAAAGAAAGCTTAATATTGCCAACCCACAAATGAAAGAACAAAATTTAATAAAGACCAAAATTTATAAATACAAAATTTCTTCAACAAAAGTTCCTTCACTTCGCACCAGGGTGCGTGATCATAGTTTTGGGTAGAGACATCTGTGAGAGAATGTCCACACTTCTTGATAATTAGTAAACAAAAATAATTCGAAATTAACACAGTGACATCTTCAGATAAACGGTTGAATTAATTCAGTTTTAAAGTTCAGAGTTTGAGCTGTCGAGGAGTAAATTAAGGCGAAAAATTCAAATTTGCGGCGTATAGGTGTACCAACCGGTACAATAATAATAATAATAATAATAATAATAATAATAATAATAATAATAATAATAATAATAATAATAATAATAATAATAATAATAATAGACTGAACTAGGGTGAACACACATCTCACCACATATGATGACCAACAGTACAAGGTCGAGAGGGTCAGAATCTCTTCACGTCAACAAACACTACAAATGAAGCCTACGAAATTTTACTCAAACCAAAAGCAATATTTGCAGATAAAATACAGTCAAATCAAACTTTGAAAAAGAATGACATATGACACAAACACTGGCTGTATTCTTGTAGTAAACACGTCGCTATGTGACTAGTAATCTTCATGTGCCCCGGGACTCGAACTAGTGGCCACGATTTCCCCATCAGTAGGGGATCCTGAAAATCCCTGGCTATCGTCTCAACAGGGGTCATAATTAATTACTCTGACATTAATTTAATCATATATTTGTTACTCAAAGGAGGAAACCAAACATTAATGCCTCTTCTACAACGAGCTGAATTTGTGTGTGAAAACCCAGCATCATACACAACATTGAGACTTCTATTCGCCTGACAATCCCTTTAACGGCTAGCCCTCGATCAAGGCTGAGTCGTCAGCAATATATCTTAGTCTGGGCCGCGTACATGACAAAGGGAGGAGGTTATTACCTGCAAACTATGTTTCACTACAAAATAGACAAATTCTCAATGCATCACTGCTGCTAATTATTTCAATACAATAACGCTGGCGTATCATCTCAATGCTCAAATCAACTCGTGCGCTCCCTGCACTCTTCAAATATCTCACAATATCATGCCGCTATATGATTTTTATTTCATCTCATATTCACAGAAGGCTGGGGTTGAGACACAGCTCATCGTATCGGAGATTTCTTTACGGTTTCCCTTGCAACAAAGCTAAAAATTATCATCAACACAAATATAAGATATGTAACTGTGAAATAAATTAACTTTAAATAAAATCAAAGCATTTAATCTCAAATAATATAAAACATGGGCCTAACTACATTTGGGAGCATGGTCTTTCGAATCCCAGGCACGCCGTTTTCTTCGCACACTTGCTGTACAGCCATTTCTTACTCTAAACATGCAATCTAAACTATAAAAAGTTAACACTATGAATAGAGTGCCTTTTCTAGCCCCACATTTAAAATTGTATCAACAGGAAATTGTGAAGACCCTGTTGTCATGCTATTCTGACTCATATTGAATACTTAACTTAAAAGAAAGCCACTACGTTATATTAACACCAACGTTAAGAAATTACCCCCTTTCTAAAACATTCTTGGCCATAAAATAACCAAACACATGCTCATACAATTAAATGAATCGGACTAAAGGCTTGAAATTAGCCTCACTAGTTTCCTTCCCAGACAATCTCACATAATTAAAATAAAATCCTACTGACCATACATTATCATTATAGACTGTTATGCCTTTCAGCGTTCAGTCTGCAAGCCTCTGTGCATTTACTAAACGTCGTCACAATCCTCGATCAAATCTATGCTAAACTTTATCTGACAATTTAATACTCATAAAATTATACTAATTCTATCCTGACATTATCTACATATTTGCAACAAAAGAAATACTCGCATTCACAAAATCATAAATTTGTACTCAACACTGTGTCGGGTTGTCCATCGTTCGAGCCTCGGAGGACTCGCAGCGTAGTTTACTACATGTTGAAGCTGTTTCAGGCCATGGGTTCCAAGCGTCCTGCGTCGATTCTTGAAGTCTTCATGGTCCTTGAATCCACGACCATTGGAACAATACTAACCACACCACGTTCATAGAGAATTCTTCTCCACACGTCACAGTTATATTTAGTCGATACTGGAAATTCTACAATTACGTTTGCTCTCAGTAGGAGAATTAAATATTCATTAATATGATTTCGGCAAAAAACATTCCTACTTTAATCTGACAAAGTTAATCCACGGCAGACACTGCTACGATCACTGCTAGAGTTTAAGCAATTTTAAAAGAATGTGGTAGTGGATTCCTATGTTCAAACCCTGTCTCTTATATCTGCTTTCCTGCACACAAAGACTATCACTACTTAATATTTCCAGTACAGTTTAAACTTCAAATTTAAATCCTGTTATTTTACATGGAATTTCCTCCTTCTTTACCCGCGTGTTTATCCACACGATTTCACAGTTTATTCACGAGCACTCCACGGGCTTTGACTCTATCACAAGGCATTGTCTAGAAAAGAGTCTCGCTCTCTACCGATAAACGGCACAAACATTGTCACGATCTCGCAATACGAATGCACGGCACAGTCTGTTCGTATGCACGACGCGTCGCGATCGTCCCGAAATTTTTACGTCACTACCGTTTTTCAAAGTTTTGCACTATTATTTTGCTATTTAAGATACTTAATTACCGCATTCCCGTACACTTGCGTGGTTTCACATACAAAGCAAAGTCCGACCATAGATCGGCTGTGGAACTGCTCCACAGACTTGGTGACGACTATCTCTCCACCCGCACAGCAGATGCTTATATGGTTTCACCCAGGGTAGGAGGTGAACAGAAGTAAGGTCCCCACTCCAATTTCTAGACCTCAAGATCTACAAGGTCTACGTTAATAGCGATGCGATAGATTGTGTGGCCCAACAATCAATATTACTTGCTGTGATGCGGAACCCAAAGCGATCGATAGATTAATTAAAATCTGCGATCTAAATCAAGCCTCCAGTGGGGAATCCCTGTTGGGCGCATTAGTTCACTGCTATCGTGGGTACGCTCCATTCGATTACATAATGCTTGGTGGCGTAATTTCATAAATCGTGTTATATTAATCTGACTTATAATTTTGCTAATGACCAAATATTCTCGATTTTACTTTGAAATGTGTTCTACGTATAATTTAGGCGACGTTTTACCAAATACAATAGAGACAATACGTGACACTTTGCGAGATATCTAAGGATAGCGATTAGAGCTCTATCTAGCGGAGTGACCTGGGAGTTACTGATTCTGTCATAAGAGCACGTGTATTCGTTTGTGAAGTTTTCGGCGTTATTTATGCGTTTGCATTAAGTTGACATAAGTAAATAGTATCGTGTGTCATTCCTTTATATCTCCTCTCAGTATGAGTGGAAAGATATATGCTCTGTTTGGCTGCAGTGACTGTGAAGTGCAGAAGTATTCGCGCTCTTTCTTCCGTTTCCCTCGTGACAAGAAAATCTAAGTAAATATTGTGTTTGCTAAGATATTCTTCCCAGTGGGGAAACTACATGGAGTCATTTGAGGCAATGCCTACCCTATGAAATACGATTAAACATAAATATCGTAAGAAATTTATCTGCTGTTGTTATTGTGTTAAATCAACAATAATCTCTTTTATATGTGCTACATTATGACAGCAGATGATGTGCTTCGCTGATCGCCCCGCTAGATGGCGATAGCAGACCACTTGTTCTGACTGGGAGGCAGTCTGTAAGTTGTCTCACCCAGGTTTATTTGTTTTGTTTCCCTTCAGCCAGCTTGACGACTGGCGCGGGGTGGTGGAGGGAAGGTAGTTTTACCGCCCGCACTCCTCTCACCACAAAGTCTAGACCCCAGAGAGGCAAGCCTCATGTGTTATTTGAGAGCGTAGTAATTCCCAGCGCGAAGGTGACAATGAAGTAGCGGTACCCTATTTCACATCACATATCTCTACTCCTAGATTTTTTTTTCGGCTGAGCAGCCTTCAACTTTAATCGCAGCTCAGCCGACCGCAACCAAGCATAAATAGGCAGACGCCTAGTTGGCTGTCGCCTCCCCAATCCACCATGCCCTACGTATTCATACCAGGAGTAGACCTCACTATCCCAGAAGGTGACATCTTCGAAGAACTCAATGCAGCAGACCCCCAGGTGGTTAATGTATTCAGACCAGACGATTACCGCACCAGGAAACCTACAGCGCACATAATAATACAAACCAGGGGAGAAGAAGGAGAGCGCCGCCTGTACGCCTCAGGAGCAACATTCCGAGGCAAGAACTATTCAGTGATACCACCTCCTCCGACAATACTGAACCAACTACAACGAAACCCGGGCCTCATACCCTTCTTCCAGGAACCCCCACCCCCGGCAATTACAACCATCACCACCACCACCACCACCATCACCATGACTACTACCACACCCTGCAATCCGGTATCAACCGTAATCACCACCAGTGTAACCTGCCACCCCTCCCCAGTTATGTCATCATCTCTCCCACCCCAGCAACCCCCCATCACTCCGCAGGAACAAGCTCCACCATCGCCGTCAGCCAACAATTCGAACCTGCCAACATCAATCCAACAGTCACCACCGCCCCAGGCCAGGCCCGGCTGTGTGCTACGAGGAATCTCGCCGAACATCGCAGAGCCGCAAATTCTCCAAGAACTCCGAACTGCAGGCATCCCAGCACAACGGGTCATAAGGATACGCAACAACCACGGACCCACTTTCATGGTCCGACTACAGCTACCATCCGAAACCCACGTCCAACAACTAATCAGCTCAAGAGTTCAAGTATTCGGTCAACATCACAGAGTAGAACCTTCCTACTCCCAGCCCAACCGTCGTACCCCTGACCACGCACAACCCCGCACCCAACCACCCCCCAATCCAATCCCAGCATACCCACCAGTCTATTCCCCCCCTCCTACCAATGCATACATCACCTCACGACCTCCCACACCCGACCTTCTCCGAATCCTCATCACTTCTCTTCAACAATGCACAACCACTCTCTACCTCCTAACCTCATACTTAATTCCAGGCTTATCAACTCACCCACTCTAGTAACTATATATTTGTAAAACTGTACTGAAAACCCCATATGTACTGTAGTTCTGTATTGTAAACCCTATATGTAACTAATTGCAAACCCTAGTTGTAAATCACAATGTAACCACGGCAAGTCTCAATAAAAAAGCACAAGAACGGATACTGCACCCTTAGCCAAGAGGTCAAACACCCCCACTTCAACAAACCCAAAGCTCCCTCCTTTTTTCTTCAAACCACACCAAATCCCCGAACCCCGCCAAATCTCCTGGCCAGAGAGAAGGCGTAACCTTATAGGTGGCCCCTTGGTCCTTGGTCCTTGTTAAGTGTGTGCTTTTCTTTGGAATTAGTGGGAAATCCGTGCATTAGGTTATTGGCTTTAGTTGTAACAATTCCGACATGGACTGTTAGTTGCGTAAAACGAGACTGACATCATCCGGTTGAAAATCGCGTTGAAATGATATGTGATATAGGCCACTTGGGGAACTTAACGAGTCTTTTGAACTCTTTAAAACGTAAACCGTTCTCATCTTGGACTTACGAAGAGAAGTGTGAAGCTAAATACAAAAGATGTATGCCTAATCTGGTTATTAACTTATTAGTTATTTTGATGGTAAAGTAGCGAGAAAATTTCAATTTTTCTTGGTATACACGATATTCGTGGTTAACAGCCTGTTCCGAAACCAAGAACCTTTTTTTCGTTACACGTGTGTTTTGTTTGGTGGTGACACCTTAATTATGCAAATGGAAATACGGTTTGGCGATTTTGAAAGCATCCGGTTTGTTGAGTTGTTAGATCCAAATCAGTTCATAGTTGTCCAACTCGTTGGCTGAACGGTCAGCGTTCTGGCCTTCGGTTCAGAGGGTTCCGGGTTCTATTCCCGGCCGGGTCGGGGATTTTAACCTTAATTGGTTAATTCCAATGTCACGGGGGCTGGGTGTATGTGTTGTCTTCATCATTTCATAACGACGCGCAAGTCGCCTACGGGAGTCAAATAGAAAGACCTGCACCTGGCGAGCCGAACCCGTCCTGGGATATCCCGGCACTAAAAGCCATACGACATTTCATTTCAGTTCATAGTTTACAAAGAGAGCTTCCCTGCTATTAAACTGAGCAGTCTTATGAACATTTATCCCTTTTTAATAGGGAAAGATTGGAAAATGAGTTGATTAACATTTATTCCGATATAGAAAAGCGTTTGTCCCCTCAAAAAATTACATTATATTGTCCTCAATGACCTTGAACCAGTGTATGAGGAAGTATCAAATTGATTCATTTAATATTAACATTTACTGTACCGGGCAAGTTGGCCGTGCGGTTAGGCGCGCGCGGCTGTGGGCTTGCATCCGAGAGATCGTGGGTTCGAATCCTAATGTCGGCAGCCCTGAAGATGGTTTTCCGTGGTTTCCCATTTTCACACCATGCAAATGCTGGGGCTGTACCTTAATTAAGGCCACGGCTGCTTCCTTCCAACTCCTAGGCTTTTCCTCTCCCATCGTCGCCATAAGACCTATCTGTGTCGGTGTGACGTAAAGCCGCTAGCAAAAAACATTTCCTCTGGACACGGATTCCTCTGTAAGGAGTATGATCACTCTGAAGAGGATAAAAACCATATTAGCGGCCAGTATCCAGTAATCAGGAGATAGTGGGTTCGAACCCCACTGTCGGCAGCCCTGAAGATGGTTTTCCGTGGTTTCCCATTTTCACACCAGGCAAATGTTGGGGCTGTACCTTAATTAAGGCCACGGCCGTTTCCTTCCCATTCCTAAGCCTTTCCTATCCCATCGTCGCCATAAGACCTACCTGTGTCCCTGCGACGTAAAGCAAATAGAAAAAAACAAAACAAAACAAAACAAACAAACAATTCTGCGTAATTCAATGAACATTGAAAGACTCAGCAGTCTTAGTACCATTTCTATCGAGAAAATGCTTGTGAAGGAATTGATGAGTGATCAAGTATTGAAGGACCGTGTGATTGACCATTTTACAACCAAGAAAACTCAACTTATGGAACTCCTCGAAAAGAAACTTTAAGGTAAGATTTCCTGCCTACCCATTAATTAACTAATAGCTTCGCCACTGATTCTTCCAGTTACAAAGATATTTGTATAGTACCTACTTCTAAAATTTCTGACCTGCGCGATCCACATTATTACTGGTTGAAAATATAATCTTATTATATTGTATTGTGCAGCAGTTAACATTCAATACCGATGTGTTGTTGTAAGTTTGATCTGTAGGCTTTGATTTAATTCAAGAAAATGCATGAAAATATTTTCTACATATCTCACATTGTAATTAGAATGTATAAATAGGTCTTACGTTTTTTAGGACAAGTGATTTCAATACCTCCCCTCAGTAAGGCGATGAAGATGCGAATACGATGTATTTTGTACTCCCTGGTACCATCCGTAAATGCTTTCTCTATGCGTTGGGGCTGAGGACCGGGAAAAAAATTTGTCCTTCAGGAGGGTTTTGTGAAAATACTGGAATTTGTATTGAGAGGGAAAATATTTCCACATTCTTGTTTATCACTATGAGTTCTTTAAAGGATAAAGTAGTTTTAATTACAGGTTTGTTCTTATCTGGATTTTGGAGTAAACCCTACTTTGAAAATATTTACAATCGTGTTGATTCTATTGTAAAACATGCATTAATTAACTACGAAAAGAAATGTTTTCTTTACTTATAAGAAAGGCTACTTAATTCTACTAGATTCGGTGCCTTCACTGTATTTCAGGGGCCAGTTCCGGAATAGGGGCAGGAACTGCACTATATTTTGCGTCTCTTGGTGCAAAACTTGCAGTGTGCGGTAGGAACGAAGAAAATCTAAAGAAAGTTTCGGAGCAATGCATTGCTGAGGGGCTTTCTACAGACAAAGTGAGTAAGTCTGGAGTTTCATAGGTTTTTAATTTTATTTTTTAGGTAACTTAAGGACCCTGCTAAAGACAAAGTCCACACTGGAAGCTAATGTGCTCTGCGTGATATTTTCAGCACATTAAGTCACATTATATAGTATCTGTACCATTACAGCAGTTTTTAGTATAAAGAAAAATATGTTCATAGAAAAAATGTAGAGTTATGTGAGGACCGAACTGAAGCGTTGGATGAATGCTCATCTGAAATCTTGTGAGCCATATAGGCCTATAGAGATTATATGCAAAAGTTAATTTTATAAGAGGGTTCTTTTTAATGAATTACTACAGCAATAACCTAATACTTTGAAGGACTTCTTGTAATGTGAAGGAATCTCACCAAAAGCGTACTCATCATCTTACCCCTCTTTTCTCTCAACCATTCACCCAGCCTACTTCCTTTATTTGCTGATCTTAGGTCTACTATCTTGCTGTAATCTTGCACTGCATGTCCACTGTAGACAGATTTTCTTGTCTTTTCCTTTGCCCTGTCTGTGTTGGAGGTAAATGCCATGAGTTGATTTTTTCATGGGTGTTATTTCTGTTGAGTCCAGCAAAGAATATAGGCCTACTTCTGTTCTTCTTTTCCAGGGTTAAATGTGAATATCAGGAAGTCAAAAGTCAACCTTTCATCACCTCATCCCAATTGTTGGTCCTTTTCAGCAGGTTGTAAATTTGGAATTGGACAATGGAGAGACAGAATAGATTTACTCAGAATCTCAAACTTCACCTTTCACTTTCATTCCTACCATTATTCATGGTCGTAAGGATGATCATATGATGAAAACCATGTATTGCCAACCTATTTAGAGCACTCCGCATATCATTTTTTGATCCAGACCAGCTACGGTTGAGCACGGCATCTGTTGAGTAAAATTCTAGGTCGATGTCCTCTCGTTTCTTCTGTCTAATTTGAAGAAACTCTTGTTCCTGTTTTGTAGAAGGAAGCTGCATTCTGATTTGTAGATCTTCCGGTAAAAATGTCTTAGAGGCTAGCATGCATGCCAGTCTTGAGGATGACGTCTTGGAGATATCCAGCGTTCTTTTTGACATTTTCAATGGCTCAGAGGTCAGATACTGTTAGGTGTTCCCAGATGAGTTCCAGCCCGTATGTTAGAACTGGAAGTACTTTAGCATAAAATATACTCATGGCCGTGCTTCGGGATAGTCTTGTGGGATCCGAAATATTGTAAATGCTTCTGATGGCTGCCGAAGTTCTCTCTCTTACATGACATTTGAAAGAATTACCTGAAGGTTGAAGTGTGATACCCATATATTTAAATGAGCTCACGACCTCCAAGTCCTTCTTTCCACACTGTAGTCTGTCATGGGCCGCAATTCTTCCCCCTTTTCTAAATAACATCTGACTTATTTTTGTTAATTTCCAAGCTGTTTTTAATGGCATAGTCTTCGAGTTTATCCATTACATTCTATAATTCTTCCCTGTTGTTTGACCTTATAATCGTGTCATCAGCGTCTAAATACATTGTAACGGAGGTTTTGTGAGTGATCATTGTGATGTCTGCCAAGGCAATGTTGAATCAAATGGGGCTTAGAGGATCACCGTGGAGAACTCCATTAACTTACTCTGTGTTATTTTTGCTGAATATGTCTTGCTGTCGTGTATTGTCACTCGGTTATATGCCAGGATGTTGTTGATTGCTATAGTCAGTGGGTTGTCTTTTCCTGTCATATTGGCTACTTTTAAAAGGAGCATATATCTGTTCAGTAGATCCGATACCTTTCTGAAGTCTCTGAAGATTACACAGAATTTTCCTTTCGGATGTCTGATGCTGTCCTGGATACTGTCAATGAGATTTTTTACTGCTTTTAGAGTTCCTCTTCCTTTCATAAATCCGAACTGTAGATTAGGGATCATTGTTCCAGCTGCTGCAACAAATCTGTTCTCCAGTATTTTTGCAAAGACCTTGCAGATGTTATTTTGAAGGGCTATGCCCCTGTATGAGTCTGAGTCACTTCTATCTCCTTTGCCTTTGTATATCATCTTTATGACAGATTGTCTCCATCCATCTCGGAATTCTCGTGTTGCGTAACTTTTGTTGAATAAGCAGTGTGTCACAGGTATCTTTCAAGTTTTCCTTGAAAATCCTATCAGGCTCAACTGCTTTTTTATCTTTGG
The DNA here is from genome assembly GCF_040414725.1 of Anabrus simplex. Lineage (NCBI taxonomy): Eukaryota > Metazoa > Arthropoda > Insecta > Orthoptera > Tettigoniidae > Anabrus > Anabrus simplex. The sequence goes on from NC_090279.1 coordinate 188,256,056, forward strand.
TGCCAACAATAACAGTTTTGACTTCCTCCTGTTCTGTCGTATCTGTTATTGAGGCAAAATTTCTTCGTAGTTGGAGAGCAATTTTAAGATTCCAATGCGAGCGCTACCATTTTAACAAATGCACTAAACGAGGATAATCCCTTATGGACTACTGTAAAACCATGACGAATATTAAAACAAGTGTAAGGACTCCTCGAGTTCAAGCACACCCCGCCAGGCAGCACTAGAGTTAGGCAAGCTCCACAGTACCGATCAGCTGGTCTTAGGATTGATGTCAGAGGAAACGTATCACTTCATAACTGATAAGTATATATACAGTCTTTTAAAAAACAATGAGAGATTACAATTAAAATACCATGGCTGGGTACAATGGAAAAAATCATACATGGAAATAAGAGCTACAGCCTTCATCACATGTTGCGGAAAGCACAGGCTACTGGAGTGAACATATACAGATGAATGGTACATAATTCCCAGTATATTAAAACAAACACCCATGAACTATTTAAAGGTAATACTCTATACTTACCAAATCAATTTGTCGGTTACTGGACTTACGACAGCTTGCGTGAAGATTTGGCGGCAAATTAGGGAAAATGTGAGGCATTGCTCCAGAACGTAATTTCCATTTCACAGGAGAGATATCCTCTTTTTCACCATTCACTATAAAATTATCTGATTTTGTTATCAAATCATCAGAGAAATGAACATCACAAATTCTGCTATTACACATTAACTCAGTATCCTTCCGTGGAAGAGCTCTGGCCCATTTTTCAAATTGGTTTCTATCCTTCGGTGGTGAAGAAAATCGCTTATCAACTATTGTACCATAGCCTGACTTACAGCCACGCGCAAAACAGTACGGCATGCTGAATGATTAAATTAATCAAGCCACATGCTTGAAGTACACAACACACAATGAACTGACTTTAGAAACTGAAAGCAAAAAAAATTCAACTTATTCACTGAAATATCTCGCACAGTAACGTTTCCTGTTCTTTCCTATACCCGGGTTGCTGGAACAACTGGAGTACGTGTTGGATGTAATCGCTTGAAGTGCTTGCAGTGGCAGGACCACAAACTACCATGCTATAATGGTTGAGTCCTCACACTTGGTGTTATGTTCATCATGGTAAAATGTAAATTAATGTTAGTGGTGTGAAGCTTACGTATAATAGTTTAATGTACTTCATATATGGCCATTTGTCTGCAATAAAGTTATTATTATAAGGATGATCATATGAAGTTGTGCAGATTTAAGACTGTCATATTTTTTCTGTATTGACTTTACAGTTTAGGAAAATATGTACAGTACACAAAACTTTTAGTGATACTTCGGCTCCCTAGTGCTGAATCGGTAGACGTCGGTTATTTTCGAGATTCGCATTGGCAACCTTTGACACAAACGGATCGATTATGCATCTGCCTGTCATATTAATACCTTGGTCTACCCCTACCGTTCTTGCAGCCTACACTTCCCTCAAAGACCAAATGCACAAGTCCTGGGTGTCTTAAGATGTGTCCAATCATTCTATCTCTTCTTCTGGTCAAATTTAGCCAAACCGATCGATCTTTCACCAATTCGATTCAGTATTTCCTCATTCATGATTTGATCTATCCATCTCGCCTTCAGCATTCTTCAATCAATCAATCAGTCAATCAATACTGATCTGCATTTAGGGCAGTCGCCCAGGTGGCTGATTCCCTGTCTGTTGCTTTCCTAGCCTTTTCCTAAATGATTTCAAAGAAATTGGAAATTTATTGAACGTCTCTCTTGGTAAGTTATTCCAATCCCTAACTCCCCTTCCTATAAATGAATATTAGCCCCAGTTTGTCCTCTTGAATTCCAACTTTATCTTCATATTGTGATCTTTCCTACTTTTATAAACGCCACTCAAACTTATTCGTCTACTAATGTCATTCCACGCCATCTCTCCGCTGACAGCTCAGAACATACCACTTAGTTGAGCAGCTCTTCTTCTTTCTCTCAATTCTTCCCAACCCAAACTTTGCAACATTTTTGTAACGCTACTCTTTTGTCGGAAATCATCCAGAACAAATCGAGCTGCTTTTCTTTGGATTTTTTCCAGTTCTTGAATCTGGTAATCCTTGTGAGGGTCCCATACACTGGAACCATACTGTAGTTGGGGGTCTTACCAGAGACTTATATGCCCTCTCCTTTACATCCTTACTACAACCCTTAAACACCCTCATAACCATGTGCAGAGATCTGTACCCTTTATTTACAATCCCATTTATGTGATTACCCCAATGAAGATCTTTCCTTATATTAACACCTAGATACTTAAAATGATCCCCAAAGGGAACTTTCACCCCATCAACGCAGTAATTAAAACTGAGAGGACTTTTCCTCTTTGTGCAACTCACAACCTGACTTTTAGCCCCGTTTATCAACATACCATTGCCTGCTGTCGATCTCACAACATTTTCGAGGTCACGTTGCAGTTGCTCACAATCTTGTAACTTATTTATCACTCTATAGAGAATAACATCATCCGCAAAAAGCCTTACCTCCGATTCCACTCCTTTACTCATATCATTTATATATATAAGAAAACATAAAGGTCCGATAATACTGCCTTGAGGAATTCCCCTCTTAATTATTACAGGGTCAGATAAAGCTTCACCTACTCTAATTCTCTGAGATCTATTTTCTAGAAATATAGCAACCCATTCAGTCACTCTTTTGTCTAGTCCAATTGCACTCATTTTTGCCAGTAGTCTCCCATGATCCACCCTATCAAATGCTTTAGACAGGTCAATCGCGATACAGTCCATTTGTCCTCCAGAATCCAAGATATCTGCTATATCTTGCTGGAATCCTACAAGTTGAGCTAGTTATCGTCCATGTTTCAGTTCGGTACAATACCACATTCCAGAAAAACGTCTTCAAAAACATTTTTCTAATTCCTATATCAATGTTCGAAGTGAACAAATTTCTTCTCCTAAGGAAGGCCTTCTTTGCTTCTGCAAGTCTGCATTTTATGTCCTCATTACTTCTGCCATCGTTAGTAATTTTACTACCCAAATAACAATACTCATCTACTTCCCTTAAGACTTCTTTTCCTAATCTAATATATCCTGCATCACCTGACTTCATTCGTCTACACTCCTTTACTTTCCTTTTGGACTTGCTTATTTTCATCTTGTACTCCTTACCCAAGACCCTGGCATACCATTCAGCAGTTTCTCCAGATCTTCTGCAGTCTCGGATAAAATAACAATATCATCAGCAAATCTCAGGGTTTTGATTTTCCCCCTTCCCACAGCCATCTTTGATTTCCTTTACTGCCTGTTCTATATATAAACATTGAAAAAGAGGTGGGACAATCTGCAACCTTACCTCACTCCTTTCCGGATTGCTGCTTTTTTTTCAAAGCCCTCGATCCTTATCACTGCAGACTGATTTTTGTACAGATTGTAGATAAGTCTTCATTCTCTGTATCTGATCCCGGTCACCTTCAGAATCTCATTGCACCTATTTTCAAGTTACAAGATATTAGACTGCAGGCTTTCAGTACAATCTGCCATTGAGACCAAGTCATCAGCATTTCTGATAAGCCTTCTTTTTACGTTTACAAGCTGCTCTCACTTCATCATTCCACCTAGATGTTCGCTTTTTTCCATCTTTACACACAGTTGTTCCTAGGCATTCCCTTGCTGTTTCTACTACAGCATTCCTGGATGCAACCCATTCTCTTTCTGCATCCCGAACCTGCTTTCTGTCGACTGTTCGGATCTTCTCACTAATCATATCCATGTGCTTCTGTCCAGTTTCCTCGTCTTGGAGATTTTCTACCCTTATTCGTTTGCAGACAGATTTCACTTTATCCTAGGCCTAGAGATACTTAGTTTACTACAGATCAGATAGTGGTCTCTATCATCGAAAAATCCCCCAAAACCCATACTTCCTGAACTTCAAGTCTGTTAAGGTATAGTCTATTATGGATTTGGTACCTCTAGCCTCCCATGTGTAGCGATGAATAGCCTTATGCTTGAAGAATGTATTTGTAACAGCTAAACATATACTAGTACAGAAGTCCAGCAAACGCTTCGCATTTCCATTAGCTTCCATACCTTCCCCACATTTACCAACCACCCTTTTGTATTTCTCAGTTCTATTTCCAACTCTCACATTGAAATCGCCCATTAGCACTATCCTATCCTTGCTGTTGACCCTGACTACGATGTCACTCAGTGCTTCATAAAACTTGTCAACTTCATCCTCATCTGCACCATCACATGGTGAGTACACTGAGACAGTTCTCGTCCTAATTCCTCCAACTGCCAAATCTATCTACTTCATTCGCTCGTTTACGTGCCTGCATAAACTTGTTGCGTGCAGTAGTATTCCTGATGTATAGCCTTATTCCAGACTCTGCCCTTCCCTTTTTAACACCCGTAAAGTACACTTTATAATCTTCTATCTCTTTCTTTCCCCTTACCCGAATATTACTTACTCCTAGCACATCCAGATGCATCCTCTTTGCTGACTTAGTCATTTCTACTTTCTTTCTTCCATAAAAACCAAATCCCATGGCACAACAGCCTCGAAGGACCTTGGCCTACCATGCGACTGCTGCTCCGCCCGAAGGCCTCCAGATTATGAGGTGTCATGTGGTCAGCACGACGAATCCTCTCGGCCATTATTCTTGGTTTTCTTGACCCTTTCTTCCATAAGCCCCATTAATATTGATAGCTCCCCATCGAATTCCATTTTGTTCTCCAAGTTGTTTCCAAGGAGTCCCTCGCCTGTCAAATGGGAGTAGGACTCCGTTACCCCCATAGGTCTGAGGCTTGCTTAAAACATTCTGAGCTTGGTAAATTCATGAAGCAGGATGCTACCCTACTTACACACAGTCCAAGTGAGGATCTCTCCTCTAACTGGTTAGGGACCACCGGTAGCTTGTATAGCCCTAGCCACCTGAGCATAAGGAAGGCCACGACTCAGAATTTCTCTGAGATGCCCAATCCCGTTCCGTAGCAACTGGTATCCCGACTCTCAGTACCACTTACTAGACCACTCAGCCATTGCCCATGGTTCACAAACTAGGACGTGACTACAGTAACCCACACCATGAACCATAATTTCAAGTAAGATTTGCATAATTTATACTCCCTTATAAAGTAATGTTCAAACGTTGGGTGGTAAGGTGTCAAATTTTGCTGAGTATAGGTGTTATTTACTTACTTATTAATTAAGTAATTTATTTTTATTATTTTTTATTATTGCGGAAGTGGGGCTTCTCAAGTGATTCATCACTTTGTGATTGCGGAGAGCAGCAGACGATCCAACATCTATGTCAGTGTGTTTTATGTCCTTCAATGTGCACTATGAAAGACTTGATTGCAGCCTCCCCCAACGCTATTGACGTCGCCCAATACTGGGCAAGCATCATCTAGCTCTTGAATATTGTTGCTCTATCTGTGATTGTATAATAGACTTGTATATTTGTATAGTAGAAATGTAGATGTTGCTTTTTGTTAAATATCTATAAGTTGATACTTCTGACACGAATAAAGAAAGAAGATTTAAAAAAAAATATATACGTATAAATACAAACTGCACAACCAAAAGGCAAATAACAACCTTAACATAAAAGAAAAAGGTTTCCAATGTGATCGATCTGAATTATATAGGTGACTTCCTGTCGAGCGCCGTGCTTGGAAAAGATGCTGCGTTGGTTCCTTAATGTGAAGACTGTCTTTAGAAATGACGAACCACAATGGGAAGGTCTAAGACGACCACAGAACATGGCAGAACAACAAACTTGTATAGTTGCTGACCAATAGTCAGCCACTTCAGGGACTCAGGTGTTGCGTGCATGGGGTCTTCCATAGTACATGAAGTCTGACACAGTTTGCATTGGAGAAGATGAGATGATGTCTGTAGATAACCACAATCACATAACAATGTGTCTGCGCGAAAACCCCACTTCAACAGGTTACATTTGCGTCTTGTAATACCTGAGCAAATCTATAGTCCTCTCCGTGTAAGGACGTACCCTAAGGGTGCAACCTTACCCTTTCTCCCCTGTAATATTAAGGTATCGATTTATAGTTACTTTTCTTGCTGTTGGGTATTTTGCAGGTCTTTTTCAGTGTCGGTAACCATACAGTTTAGGGACCCTACTTGCCGATACGACGTCTTACATTAACCGTTAATCTGGCACGTTGGCAACGTTCAATCACTGTTCTAGCATGAATTGCGTGTTGCCACCGCATCGCCGTTAAAGTCACTAGTGATACATTTGCGAGAATATTTAAAGCATATTTTCTTTTTCTGTGGGATTGTAAATCTATTTGGCTAATACCAAGTAAGTAGAATTGTGGCATGTTCGGATAATGCATTTATTAACATTGTTTGCGCGAAATGATTAAAGTGCTCAAGTACGTCAGTCTCATGTCTAGATCTACCGGTACACGAAATAACTCTTGCGGGACAAAATTTTGGCAGTAGAACTTATGACATTATTATTTTCAAATCCGCAGTGAACTTGAAACCTTACCTAATTTCCGTTCACGGAGCTTGGCACATTAGTATTCCTATATGTTTCCTGATAAGCTTGAAGATATAACCAGCCTGCAGGCTGAAAATATGCCCAATAATTTCTCTCCTTACTGGTTACCGGTGTTGAAGAGAGAAGGAAATGTTCGCGCAAAAGAAAGGGAAGTCATTGGATGTCTGGAACTTTCTAAAATCACACTGCAAAGACTTATTAAATAGCATCGTTTAACACGCCCCTCTTGTCAAGAATATGGTTATAGTACGCCTAGTGTATATCAAAATAAAGACGGATAATTTGAGTGAGAAAGTGTGTTTATATCCTTAATTCCTCATTGAGCGTGGAAATCGACGAGATATTCATAATTATCTTGAGTTATTTGATCTTATCTTTTATCATTTACTAGGGTAGGGAAACCTTGATTATCGGTGTTTCCTACATTGAGGTTAGTTTGTTATGGTTATGTCTGGTGATTTTAATATGTAACCAGGCAGGTTGGCAGCAGTGATCCGCCATTACAAAAAAGAGAAAAGAAGAGCATCGGGTGGCGATATTTACTTTCTGGGGTATTTCCTTACGTGGAAATTACTATATTGAGAGATTTCCACATTAGCCAACCTTCTGTATGACCAGGAGGAAGATCTTCGATTGTAGTCGGCCATTCTTCTGAGTGTTTGAACCTCCCTCGCCATTTACAAATTTGGGCTTGGTGTGCAGTCCCTACAAGAGCCTGCGTTCTGAGGAAACATGGACAGTAAGCTGGCTGGAGATCATACAGAGGGTGAGATTCAGATGTATCGACTTTTTTCTTCTCGCTCTGTTCTGCTATCTCCCGATGGATATCAGGAGGTGCGATCCCCGCAAAGCAGTACAATTTTTCCGAAAACCTAGGCCGTAGGCAAGCGTTGATGATTCGACAAGTCTCGTTAAGAGCGACGTCCACCTGTTATGTATGACACGATCTATACCACACAGTGCACGCAAATTCAGCAGCAGATTAACACACTACAAGTGAAGATGTCCTCAGGGTGCTTGGCTGTGCACCCCATGTGGTACTTGTCAATTTCTATATCACATTGTTCCAAGCTGACACTTCCTTCACTTTCAAATTGAAGCAGTGCTTCTTAAAGGCGAGAGCATGATCTAAGCTCACTCCCAGGTACTTCGGGGTTGCACAGTGATCAAGAGCGACTCCATCCAGGTGCTAAAAAGGTAGGACAAACAGAAGGAATATAGATCTCATAAGTACTGGAAAACGATCGTCAAGTCAATTCATAATTAAGATAGCGACAGGAAAAGGAACAAGTAATGAGATAAACGTAATGACTGGTTAGTGTGGGAAGGGAGCAATAGGAGGAGGAGAAAGGGACATTGAACATAGAAGAACACAATGGGATAAGGACAATTGCCACATGTTCGTACACTGCCATGTTCAGATTGATGGGTTTTCTCCTTATCTTAGATCTTCGGCCTTGATGTGGGATGTCCGCTCTGAAATGTATATTAGTACACTTATTGTTTTCTTTTCCATGGTTATGTCCATGTATAATTTTATGCTTTCAGATTATGTGCATCCTGGGAGATCTCTGTGATGAAAGTGTCTGCCAGCGGACAATAAATGAAGTCATAGAACAGTACGGGCGATTGGATGTTCTTGTAAGTAAATACAGAGTGATGTAAAAGTCACAACCCATTTATTAGTATAAAAATTCTTTAAGTTTTTTGCTACTCTTCAATTTCTTATTTCTCTATCATGGTTTACAATTACTCTGAACATTCAAATAATTTTTCTCTCCAGGAACGTTATGCTCTGGAACTCGATGTTATATGTCAGAATTAATTTCCTCAGAGGCTTGTTAACGGGATTGTTGAGGAATGTACAGTTTTGTGGGTTTTACGGCATACATTTTGTCATCGTCCAGGCCATGAAAGAAGAAATCCTTAGGCTTGTGATGTAGACTCCTTGGTGGCATTTTGATCCCCCCCCCCATCTCATGATGCTCCAATGCAAACATTCCATGATGTACACTACAACGTGTAGAATTACACAGGTTTTTGTGGTGGATCATCTTCTTGTTGGCAGTACAAGAATTAAGCATCTCCGATACTGGAACTGTGTTTGTTGACAGTCTTTTCAAATACTTAATCAATCAATTACTACTGATCTGCATTTAGGGCAGTTGCTCAGGTGGCAGAACCCCTATCTGTTGTTTTCGTAACCTTCTCTTAAATGATTTCAAAGAAATTGGAAATTATTGAACATCTCCCTTGGTTATTCCAATCCCTAAATCCCCTTCCTATAAACAAATATTTGCCCCAATTTGCCCTCTTGAATTTCAACTTTATCTTCACATTGTGATCTTACCTACTTTCAAAGACGCCACTCGAACCTATTCGTCTACTAATGTCATTCCACACCATCTCTCCACTGACAGCTCGGAACATACCGCTTAATAATACCAATATAGTTGATCCGTTATACATTTTTCAGCTAACTCATTCCTGGTTGCCTGCGTTTTGCCCCAGTGTGCTAAGTTGGGCTCATCAGTTGGTAAATAGCACACCTACCAATTACTCATTTGGAACAAATATTTCAGGTTCTCTATGGGAATCAACATCTTTATCACATATTGCTTACCTGAGCAGCTTGTCTCCTTTCTCCCAAGTCTTCCCAGCCCGAACTTTGCAACATTTTTGTAATGCTATTCTTCTGTTGGAAACCACCCAGAACAAATCAAGCTGCTTTTTTTTTTTTTTTTTGGATTTTTTTTTTTTTTTTTCCAGTTCTTGACTCAAGTAATCCTGGTGAGGGTACCCTATACTGGAATCATATCCATTTGGGGTCTTATCAGAGACTTATACGCCCTTCCCTCTTCATCCTTACTACAATCCCTCAGTACTCTCATAACCATGTGCAGAGATCTGTACCCTTTATTTACAATCCCATTTATATGATTACCCCAATGAATATCTTTCCTTTTCCTATTTGTGAAACTCACAACCTGACTTTTAATCCCATTTATCATCATACCATTGCGCACTGTCCATCTCACAACATTGAGGTCATTTTACAGTTGCTCACAGTTTTGTAACTTGTAACAGAATAACATCATCCACAAAAATCCTCATCTGTAATTCCCCTTCGTTACTAATATCATTTTTATACAGAAGAAAACACAAAGGGCCAATAATACTGCCTTGAGGAATTCCCCTCTTAATTATTACAGGGTGAAATAAAGCTTCGCCTACTCTAATTCTGTAAGATCTATTTTCTAGAAATATAGCTGCCCATTCAGTCACTCTTTTGTCTAGTCCTATGGAGCTTATTTTTGCCAGTAGTCTCCCATGATCCATCCTATCAAATATCTTAGATAGGTCAATCACAATACAATCCATTTGACCTCTTGAATCCAAGATATCTGGTATATCTTGCTGGAATCCTACAAGTTGAGCTTCAGTGGAATAACCTTTCCTAAACCCGAACTGCCTTCTGTTGAACCAGTTATTAATTTCGCAAACATGTCTAATATAATCAGAAAGAATGCTTTCCAAAGCTTACATGCAATGCATGTCAAACTGACTGGCTTGTAATTTTCAACTTTGTATATCACCCTTTCCTTTATACACAGGGGTACTATATAAACTCAACATTCATTTGGTATAGCTCCTTCATGTAAAGAATAATCAAATAAGTACTTCAGATATGTTACTATATTCCAATGTATTGTCTTAAGTATATCCTCCGAAATCTTTTCAGTTCCAGCCGCTTTTCTAGTTTTGAACTTTTGTATCTTATTGTAAATGTTGTTGTCATTGGTAATTTTCAATATTTCTTTTGTATTTGTCACCTCCTCTAACTGGACATTATCCGTGTATAGAAAGCTCATAAAATTGATCAACAGTAACATTACACTCACCATTGTTTGTTGTGATGTGCTTTGTCTCTTCTGCTGCCACTCATTTCCGATAGATGGGATTACTGCTGCATACCGAGTATAACAGCCTGCCTGAATATTGATAGGAAGTAGCTACGGAGTTAGATCTCTCTCTTCTTTATCATGCCATTCCTCTGTTTCATAAATATTCTGATACTAGTGGTACGTAAGACACTGGTTCATCATAGCATTCCAGCTATTCAGGTCCTACTTTGAAGCACTGATTAGAATGAGCAGTGTGCACATTTAACGGAATAATGGCAGAGGAGTGTTCGCGGCTGTCTACAGCCAGGTCATTCCAGCACTGGAACTTTGGGCTGTTCGTTAAGTGAGAAAATGTGCGGTTTTTCATTTGATCAAGTATTTTGTATGATAACATTGCTTTTAATTACTACATTACTACAGATGTCATTGTAATGACCTATGTTGAATTCATTTGAGAAAACCACAAAGAAAGTTTTTCTGAGAATTCCGTAGAAAAGCACGGGTACATCAGCTAGTATTAGATAAGGAAATGAAGTCTTAAAGGAAGTAGATGAATATTGTTGCTCGGGTAGTAAAGTAACGAATGATGGCAGAAGTAAGGAGGACATAAAATGCAAACTAGCACAAGAAAGGAAGGCCCCTCTTAAGAAGAGAAAGTCGCTCACTTCAAACACTGATATAGGAATTAGAGAGATGTTTTTGAAGACTTTCGTCTGGAGTCTGGCATTGTATGGAAGTGAAAATTGGACGATAACTAGCTCGGATAGAAAGAGAATAAAATCTTTTGAAATGGGGTGTTACGGAAGAATGCTGAAGGTGAGATGGATAAATTGAATCACGAATGAAGAGATACTGAATCGAATTAGGAAGAGAAGATCTGTTTGGCTAAATTTGACAAGAAGATATAGAATGATAGGACACATCTTAAGATACCCAGGACTTGTGTGCTTGGTTTTTGAGAGAATTGGGGAGTGTAAGAACGGTAGGGGTAGAGCAAGGTATGAATACGACAAGCAGATTAGAGCAGATGTGGGATGCAGCAATTATGTAGTAATGAAAGGTAGGGTGTCATGGAGAGCTGCATCAAACAAATCTATGGACTGATGACTTAAAGAAAAGAAGAGGAGGGGCATAGAAGGTAACTTCAATGCAGATGCGAGGTAATGTCTTCAGTACTTGTCCTTATTAGTTCCCTTGTCGTTATCTTGCTGAGTAATTTGTTCAGTGAATACCTAATACTTTTCTTGTAATGTAAGACTATTTAGTGATAAATACTGATAAATTATAAACAGCATGCCAGTGCGCCAAGAATCATACAAGTGGCAATATGCTATTGAAGAGTTTGTTGTGTCAGGCCATATTAGTAGGAAAACCTCTGGCTGCCCATTATTGGTACTGTAAAGTATTTGGTAAAACTAAGATATCTAGCAGAGCACCTCCTCCTTTGAATTCCTTATTTCCATGAAGATCCTTGCCATCTCTTATGCAAAACCAAAATTCGTCCATATCTTTAGAAAGAAAGTCTTCAGGAAATATTGACTCTGCTAATGATCTCCAATGGTTGTCAAAGTTTTGTAGATTTTCAAATTCCTTCTAAGCAATTCTTGGAAGTGATTTAAAAGGTGGGCAAGAGTTTGCTGTCTACTTTCACTTTTGGACAAAGCCACTTTTGAGCCATTAAAAGACTTAAATTTCAAAAAAACAATATTTCCAATCATATCGTTTCTTAATCCCACAACAACATACATGATAGTACATGTTGTACATGATAGTAGAAGTTGGCTACTTTATCTTTTTCTGAAACAATGCCAGATTGATTCCTAAATTGTATTATGCCAAGTCCCAAATACATCCGAGTGGAAGGTACAAACTGAGGAACAACATCGGCAAGATCAGTTTTATGAAGAGGGTAGCTTTGAAACGTATAGCTCCTTGTACGTTGTCATATTTTTTTTTTTTTTTTTTCATGGAGTGAAAAACTACCACTTTACCACTTTGGAAATATTTGTTAAGTTACACTAATTTTTGGTAAAATTTGTGCCAAGAAAAGTAATATAAACAGAAAATTTTATTGTTAAGTGACATAAACAACTGTTGGGCAGCATACAGTCTTCCCTCTTTCACCATTGCTACCATAAGTTACATTAAGCTGGCGAAGTCCAGTTGATAGTTTCTGCCAAGTACTTACTAAATATATATTCATTTGCTTTCTTTGGGGTAGGCCTAATTACTTTTTGGAGGGAACTTAAGGCTTTGACGCTATGAGGATTGGGACGGTAATATCAATGAACACTCTAATTGTCTAACTCGCATCAGTTCTTAAAATTAAGAACATTGTCAGTAGTGTGAATGTATATCCTTTAAGTTTCCTCGTGTTTTTCGAGTGTGGTACAAGTGTTTACAGAGGTTTATGGAGCCAGTGGTTCTATTTTTTAGAACAAAGAGGTACAGTAATTTCAGTAAATCAGTGTCAGCAGTTTCTGCTATCTCCTGTGCAGGTGAGAAAATTGCCCGAAAACTTCCATTCACATTACTTCTGGATTCTTCTGTAGTCTTGATTACAGTATTGACAATAATGAAACACTATTGCATATCATAATTTACTGATCGCAATGATTGTGTCAGAGTACAGACAAATGAAAAAAACTCTTCGTGCACACAATGAACACCCGTCGTTAGCTGAAGCTCCTTGCAGGAAGAATGTCTATTTTAGACATGTTAACCCCCCCCCCCCATGGCACTACAGCCCTTGAAGGGTCTTGGCCTACCAAGCGACCGTTGTTCAGCCCGAAGGCCTGCAGATAGCGAGGTGTCGTGTGGTCAGCACAACGAATCTTCTTTGCCATTATTCTTGGCTTTTGAGACCGGGACCGCTATCTTACCGTCAGATAGCTCTTCAATACTAATCACGTAGGCTGAGTGGACCTCGAACCAGCCCTCAGGTCCAGCTTAAAATCTCTAACCTGGACGGGAATCGAACCCGGGGCCTCCGGGTGAGAGGCAGGCACGCTAGCCCTACACCACGGGACCGGCCTAGACATGTTACAGTAGTACCAAAAACTTGCAAGAATGCTGTCGGTGACTTCAGTCCCTCGACACATAGGGTATAATATCACTGTTAGGAGAATTCTGCAAAGTCTGTTTAAGAAGGTGAGTTCTGTTTCTTCTGAAACAAAATGAAATGGTGTTATGGCTTTATTGTCAGGAATGTTCGACTCACCAGATGCATGTCTTTTGATTTGACACCCGTGGGCGACCTGCACGTCGTGATGAGGATGAAATGATGCTGAAGACGACATATACACCCAGCCCCCATGTCAGAGAAATGAATCAAACATGGGGCCCCTGTGACCAAAGGCCAGCATGCTAACCATTCAACCATGGTGCCGGACTCTGTTTCTTCTGAAATGCCTGGACATTTCCTGGCGTATGAGACTGTACAGTATTTAGAAAGACTTGACTTGCACAGTTTCGAGGATCCACAGAGGTGGAAACAGTAATACAACAATAAAGAAAATGTATAATAAATGTGAATGGAAGACTACAAACGATTGCTGTAATTCAAAAACTAAATATGAAAATGGCTCTAGTAGATTTTAAAATCTGTAAATAACATCAATGTGGCATTTAACTGGCATTACAATGATGATACTCATTTCTTTATATTAGACATTACAACCTGAATATTCATTAAAATAGTTCAGTAGTAACTTCATGAGATCACAATTACCATCTCTTTAGTCATATTTTAAGTGTTCAGTGCACTAATTAACTTATTACAACCTTCTTCGTTGTTGACACAAATGTCAATTTACTAAGTGTCCTTGAATTAACATTGCTCACCAGTTGCTTCTTCATCCTTTCACATTTCTAGACAAAAATTGGTTAGGGCAATATATCAAAACACTGAACTTTATTCTGCCTTCTACTGCTTTTCTTTGATCTCTGTGCTGCTGTCTGTTTACACCAGTTGTCAAGACATAGTTACTCTAGGGAGCAGGTGCTAGTTGCTTTGCTCAGGACGGCTGGCGGTACGGAGATGTTAACATATGAACAACAAAAACAACAATAAAAGTAATAATTTGTAGCATAGATCATGTGGAACACACAGGACACAGGTTATAGAGTATAACAGATTCAACAAAAGAAAAACATGGCAGTGTGCAATATGTCCTGAATAAATAAATTTTCACGATTAAGTAACTATAGAGTATTGGGATGCGTGCATTTATTGAAAGAAAATAGGACTTGTGAGATTTGTACCCATTCTTTGCACTTGCTTTATACATCATTTCAATATATGTATGGCCTTTATGGCTGTGACAACAAACTAAACACATGAATTAAACATATCACTGGTGTATTGCTCCTCCACATACTTTTGGGCTTGTTTAGATAGTATTGTGTTATTGTTTGATGCCATCATTTGCATACTGGCAAAGCACATTTCAAGTTTTGATTGATGAGCCTACTTCTCTGTCCAGATTTACAAATCTTACTGAAAACAGATGTTCCCATAAATAAGTTAATTCATGTGCATTACATTTATGCAATCTAGGAAAACTTTCCCACGGAAAATGTACGTAATTCAATCAGATTGCTTGCGTTTGCAAACTTATCTTTGATTTGAGTATCGCACTGTAAGTCGATCAGCTCTAGCTGCAAATCGGGTCTAATAGTTTTCACATCCACCAAGAAGGGCGTAGCAAACATCTGCAGGTCCTTTTATAATGCCTGAATATTGTGGAACCTATTCTCAAATTCGTTGTGCGGATGAAAATAACGTGCATTCCCACTAGCCTTAAGTACGTATTATGTCAAGCACTTCCCCTCCATGCTTGCTCAGCTGCTCTTGTCCCTCAACAGCGGGGAGCAAACTGGCTCCGAAGTTGTTTTGCTCGGAGTTGGCGCTGGCTGGTCTACACCTCTTGCTTCAGTACTTTCCACTACCGAGATTCTCCATCTCATTTGAGGTCATCCTCTTAGCTATCTTTCCTGTGATTTTTTTTTTTTTTTTGATTAAGCAAGTTGGATTTGCAGGTTGGGTCACTTAACTGATAGCTTGAATTTGGGAGATTGTGGATTTGAACCCTAGTGTTGGCAGCACTGGGGATGGATTTCCATGATTTCTCATTTTCACTTCACGGCTTAGTAATTTCCTTTTATTGATTTTTTTCTCTTAATTTTATAGGTGAATAATGCAGGCAGACTTATTCCTGGCTCAATCGAGACAATGACCATGCAACAGTATGATGCCCAGATGAATCTGAATGTTCGTTCCATAGTTGTGTTGACACAGTTAGCAATCCCTCACCTCCTCAAGACTAAAGGCAACATCGTCAATGTTTCGAGTGTTACTGGGTTACGAGCGGTGAGTTGATTTAATCTCTGGCATGCTACAAATGTTGAAAAATTGTTAAGTCATGTTTACAAGTAGGCTACTATATTGTTACTCTTTATTTACATATGGGTTCTTCCCTTGTCTTAAACATATTGTGATGAACTAAAACATTATGATCTCATGTTTCATGTTACTTATACTGTATTAATCCTTGGGGTATTCCCAAGTTACTTGTATTCTGACAAGAATTGAGCCTGTAACATTTTTTAATTGTTACTGTAGCTGCAGTGAACCAGTGATGATGACAGACAGGTTCAAGTGTTTTGGCGTTTATTACCAGTGATTTGTAACTGTTAGGTTCTTCAATCTGCTAAAACTAATTTTGAATAAATTAATTTATAACCTACCTGAAAAAGAAAACGTATGGTAACAGAATTAATTGAAAAAAAGAAACAACGTAACCTTGATCTGCTCACGCACGCGGCGTATTGGCTGCATTTTTTTATTACGTTGCACATTTCTTGCCAGAGAGTTGAGAAAGGCCTGGGAGGGGCAGGTATTCCTTAGTTAGTCATCTTGTCACTAGCCGTAGTCGTATTTAAGCCTGTTCCTACCATCTCAGTACAGTTCAAAAGTTACCTGTTCCTTCATTCAGGGCTCAACGATACAGCGATTCTGAAGATATTCTTCGAATTCTGGAGGAACTAGGGAAGGGAGAAGAGGAAGTAACAGTTTCAGATTTGTGTTATTGTTTGAAAATAAAAAAAATTGCAAGAAATGTAAATACATACCGTCTTACTAATAAAAAGTCCTTATACAGTTGTTTAACACTTGTATAGTTATAGAGTGAATAAACCGTGCATAAACGTGGTATACGCATTGTATTACTATACCGCACGTATACACTCGTTCCAAGTCATAGGAATCTCTTCCTGCAGTTAACTTTCCGGAAAGTCGCGCAGTAGCACGGTATATCGAAAAGGCAGTGGTAACACAAAGTGAGACGGCTGGGAATTTGGCTTGTGTTGATATCAACATTTCAATCAATCGGTCACTACTGATCTGCATTTAGGGCAGTCGGCCAGATGGCAGTTTCCCTAACTGTTGTTTTCTTAGCCTTTTCTTAAATGATCGCAGAGAAATTGGAAATTTATTAAACATCTCCCTTGGTAAGTTATTCCAATCCCTAACTCGCCTTCCTATAAACAGATATTTTCCCCAATTTGTCCTCTTGAATTCCAGCTTGTTTGTGTAATGAACGCCACAGAAGAAATGGGAAAGCTCAAGAAAAGATCAAGAGCTCCTAACTGGGATAGCACGGAAAACGTAGGCATTTGTAATTGAATCGGTGAGTTGAAAGGGGTACATACACATTCCAAAATCCTTATGTTTCAGGAGAAAGGAAAAACTGTTTTGTAGCTACATAAAAGGTTTGATCAAAAAAGTTCTGTTAGGCATTTATACATCATATATCTGCGTGTTCAACTGCAAAGTATGAAAATCATATTACATAAAGTTTTCAAGTTATATAATTTTTTATGTCAAGGAATATGTTCCTTTTTATACTAAAATTTGAGAAAGATCTTTGTAGAGGCAGAAAATGTATAATAAACTCGCAATTTCAAATGTCTATTAAGCAGTAACACATTATTACACAAAAATACACCCAACCATAATTTCTTTTATAGTTTTTCATTGTCATTCCGTCCCTTTAAAGTATATTACTTTACAAAGATTTGTAGCCTCCATAACGTCTAAATGGTGTATGTCTTCTATGTTTAAAATACCGTGAAGATCATCAACATTATCGTCCATTCTTTCAATGTGTGTTTAATGTTAAATGGATAAGTCGAATATTTCACCACGATTATATTACTGCAGACAGTAAATACTACGAAAATAAACTGTTCACTCGTTTCTTTTTCGCTACTCGCTGCTATACAACGCTTATACAAGGGTCCTGGTCTGTATAAGCAATTCAATGAGTATCTATAACAGATGTATACACAGGAGGCTTATACACGGTTTATTTGTAATGAATTTTACATAAACGGTATATAAACCTTGTATAAAAGTTATACACTGTTTATTAGTAAGACGGTTGTCTTGCCCGAGTTTGTTATTTCACGGTTGTTATTATACACTTGCATTTGTTGTTGGAGTTGTTAAAATTATTGTCGCTGATTCGTCATATTTACTGTAATTTTGTTATTTGTTACGTTTTTGTTCTTGTTATCCAAGTTGAGTGGTCAAGAATAATAATAATAATAATCATAATGTCATTCTGATAAATATCTCACGTGAATTGCCGCGATCTTCCTTTCTTGTCGTGTGTATTTGTTAATCCTTCTTTGTTACTGCTTTATTGTTTTCCTGCTAATAACGGAAAGCAAGAAGGAAAGAAAATCTTTCACTATGGATGAGAAAGTTTGAATATTAGAAATGGTTGATTCGTACCGCGGAACATGTGTTTCATTGGCATGCGAATTGCAGCTTCCTGTATCCACGCTAAATACAATTGTGAAAAACAGAGGAAGCATTACATCAAGTGCTTCAGAATGCGGACCAAACTCCAAGAAAAGGAAGTATGCGTCATACTGCAGTTACAAGAAAATGGAAAAAAATTGTAAAAAGTTGACTTTAAACTTCAAGAGCCGCAGGCATTCCAATTGATGGTGTGCTCTTAAGGGAAAAGGCACTTAAAGTGGCAAACATTCTTGGCATTGAAAATTTCAGCATGTGCATTGGCTGGATCTACCGATTTAGGAAAAGGTATAACCTAACCTATAAAACTGTTTGTAGGGAATCTAATGCAGTTAGTAATAATAATAATAATAATAATAATCATATGGCCTCAGCTACCATGTGCAGACATTTCGATTTGAAGCCATCTGGCTGTCTGCTCGTGGAAGAATGGATCGATTGGAGATTGCAGGAGCTGACCAAGGATTACGAACCCAGGAACATTTTTAACCTAGATGAAACTGGACTGTTTTTCAGTATGTTGCCCAGCAAGACTTTGGCATTCAAAGAAGATAAATGCCATGGTGGGAAACAGTGTCTCACAATGATGTTGGGAGCCACTGCTGATGGCTCTGAGAAGCTCCACCCCTACG
The DNA here is from genome assembly GCF_040414725.1 of Anabrus simplex. Lineage (NCBI taxonomy): Eukaryota > Metazoa > Arthropoda > Insecta > Orthoptera > Tettigoniidae > Anabrus > Anabrus simplex. Next base: position 188,274,960 of record NC_090279.1, read on the forward strand.
TGATAGGGAAATCTAAAAAGCCTCGTTGCTTCAAGAATGTGCGATCATTACCTACTGCCTACGATGCCAACTATGAAGCGTGGATGACCTCAGATCTTTTCCGACAGCAGTTAATTGCTCTGGATTCAAAAATGGGTGCGCAAAATAGGAAGATCCTTCTTTTCATCGACCGTTGTCCTGCACATCCTGTGGCTGTTAATTTGAGGAATGTGCAGTTTGAAGTTCTGCCTGCTAACTGCACAAGCAGGCTACAACCTATGGATTTAGGGGTTATTCACTCCTTTAAGTCACTTTATAGGAAGAACCTGGTGCAGCGAATTTTATTCCTTATGTATGCTGGAAAGGATCCATCATTTAAACTTTCAATCCTGGATGTGCTTCACTTCATTGCAAAGTCTTGGAAAGCTGTGAAGCAGACTACCTTCTCAAATTGTTTCTTGAAAGTAGGATTTTTCAAAAATCATGCCGAATCTCAGTTACCAGAAGAAGAAGGCCTGCTACCTCATGTATGGAGAATGTTGCAGTCAGACTGCACTACTGAAGATTTTCTTCGGGTAGATGATTCTGTGATCACTGCAGAGGAAAGAAGTATGGAGGAGTTGGTTGCTGAGCAAACAGCAGCCGAGTCTCCCACCAGTGACAGTGATGAAGCAGAGGAATACAGTGAAGTGATGCCTACCAGTGCTGATGCAAGTGCAGCAGTGGGTGTTTTACGCAGGTATCTGTCAACTGTAGAGGGGGGGTAAAAATTTTCTCCCCTTTTACACCAGTATTCCTTAGACCCTTGAAAAGTGTTAAAGAGGGGTAATACTGTAAGTTGTTTCCTTTTCAGGTATAATTCAGGTACTATAGGTTTTCTTCTCTGGTAGTTCATAAATGTATTTATTCAAAATTACTTTTGGCAGACTGAAGAACCTAACAGTTATAAATTAACTGACTGTTGATAAACTTAACCATAATAGGTATTATGTTGATCCTGTATTGACTTGTCTGAATCTATTAAAGAATATTTAAAATAGTTTTATTTTGAGACCGCCTCGTCAATACACCTAATAATGATAGAAAATTATTTATTTTATCATACATGTTTTGGGAAAATCATCCATTCCCTGCATCAGTGATGTTAGTGAGCTTGCATTCAGGAGATAGTGGATTCGAACCCTGCTGTTGGCAGCCTTGAAGATGGTTTTTCATGGTTTCCCATTTTCACACCAGGCAGATGCAGGGGCTGTACCTTAGTTAAGGCCACAGTCATTTCTTTTCCAGTCCTATTCCTGTCCTAAACCTTCATCGCCGTAAGGCTTGTCTGCGTTGGTGCTGTGCAAAACAACCAAAAAAGATAGTTATGGTGGCTACTATGTGATTCTTTGTCAGTCTTCTTATTCTTCTTCTACGGTCTTCTCACATAAGGTTGTTTGCCAGCACGGAGTAATTATCCCTATTTTGCACTTCCCATATCAGAATTGCCGTATCGTGGACGTCGCACCACTGTCGTATGAATACCTCCACGTTGTTGACTTGGTCTACCCATGGGATCTTGAACATTCTGTGATACATCCACATTTCAATGCGCTGCAGTCGGTTCATTGGTGAAGCCTTCAGTGTCCAACCTTTGACATCGTAAAACACCACCGATAACACACAACACTTTACATACCTGCCAACTTTTCCGATTCAGGGCGGAAGACTCCCGATTTTAGACATTTTTACCTGCCTCCCGATTATTCTATTATTTCTCCTGATGTAAGCTTATTTTTTGGTAAACTTCAAACATTTGTTTTCAAATCCCGCCATTTCAGCTTTGTACGCCATTGGCTGGAAGTCCTTCCCTCATTGGCCGCTTTCAAAGGAAATATTGACATTTATTAATGAGAGAAATGGACACGAATGTACAATGTTTATTGAAACTTGTATATCGCGACGTGTATATCAGTTGTCAATCTCTCCTTCTGGCATGCTATGTTCGTGTTCGTTCTCATAAGTCTAGTCGATTATAGAGACTAGTCGCTAGATTTGGAGTACTTTTTAGTAATTTAGTGACAGATTTTCAAAGATAGCGACTAGTGACTTTTCTAGAGAATTTAGGAGCCATTTGGGGACAATTCTGGCAAATTTCAATTTATTCCTTGATGAAAATAGCATTCCGCTTCGCATAATCGCGTGATGTAATATATTAATCTATGCATTTGCTAAGTAATGGTATCTAAATGCATGACTGATTCACACATGTGGAGCATGAGTTCATACTATTTTTGGAAGGATTATCTGAGACTGATCATCTCGCTTACATACTTCCTGTGAGAGAGTAGAGATGTGCAATTTTTAGCCTTGTAGCCTCGAATAGCAACAGTTGGGTTTTGAGACCATAGTATTGCACAAGACATGTTGAATAAGCAGTTTTGACCAATTGTATCTCCTGATTTTTCCTGATTTTCATATCAAAATCTCCTGATTTTTGGTTTGGTAAAGTTGACAGGTATGCTATGACATGCTGAGTTTTGAACCCCAGTCAATCCAGCATATGGTAGGCCTATATGAGAATTTCATGAATTGGAAAGTTGCATCCTATCATAGAGCTGTAGGTTCCAGTGTTGATAAACGTAAGAGTCATCCACTTAGAACTACAAATATTCTTTTCTCCTTTGGATACAAAACAATTTTAGTGTGTTTCTTTAGCACAATATAAAGGGAGAAGACTATCTTTGTGTAATTTATTTTATTCTTTACTTACATATATGTAGAGATTTTTTTACTTTTTCTTCTCTTAGTTCCCAGGTATTCTGGCGTATAACATGTCGAAGGCTGCTGTGGATCAGTTTACGAGGACCGTAGCCTTGGAGATGGCCGGCAGGGGTATACGCGTGAATGCTGTCAATCCTGGAGTGATTATCACGGAGGTACACAAGCGTGGAGGTATGAGTGAGCAGGAGTATGAACAGGTAAGATTCAAAGAATTGTATTCCCCCTTGGAGGTGATTATTGTTTTAAGAGAGAATACAACAGGGGAACCATTTAAACATTTTTTTAAAAAAAACATTTTTAATATTTTTACAATCGTCTTTATGTTGCATCGACACAGGTAGGTCTTATGGCGACGTTGGGACAGGGAAGGCCTAGGAGTGGGAAGGAAGTGACTGTGGCCTTAATTAGGGTACAGCCCCAACATTTGCCTTGTGTGAAAATGAGAAACCATGGGAAACCATTTTCAGGGCTGCTGATGGTAGGGTTCGAACCCAATCTCTTCTGAATGCAAGCTCACAGTTCCACGCCCCTAACTGCATGGCCAACTCGCTCTCAGAGAGTGTCAGAATGTGTCTTTTATGATGGCGCTCACCAATGTTTATTGTACATTCAAATACTCCAGTACACTACCTTTAAAAAAATATATTGTGCATTTTTGTGAACCCCAGTTGGGAATCATTGCCCTAAATAATGAGGTTATTTTCTGTAGAATTATCATGGGACAGCAAACTCTTAACTTCAGTATACCTTGTATTGCCCACTTTTGATATTTTTGAATAAAAATTTCTTCAAAAAAGTGTAGATCGTTATGAGTATATATATATACACACACACTGTATATATATTGACACTGATTTTAGAAATAAGTTTAGTTCTTATAAGTAAAACTATTATTAGTCACAATTTTTATTACATGTTTTACTCTGCAGTGCATTTCAGAGTCGAGGCTTCATCTCAAGGGGTGGAATGGTGACATACAATTGTTTTCAAACAATATTAAACTATTTCATTTAAGACTAGGGTCTATGTGCATTATGAATTTATTACATCTCTGTTGGGTCAGTTATAGGTGTGTCTCGTCTCGGAAGTATGCAGTTGCTGCTAAAGTTTAATATTGCTTTTAAATATTCTTTTTTTAATTTTATCATTTGGCATGTGTTGAACTAGTGATGTCTATAAATTCCTAGAGTTTCTAATATGTATGTGTGAAATGGTGAAATAATTTTGTATATTTGATACCTCATGTCCTATGTCATGTAAACGTGCAGCAACTGCTGATTTTTTAAATACTTATGTAATTACAGTGAGTTGAGAGAAAAGTTCCACCTCATGGTAATTGGATCAATATGGGCCAATAAGAAAGATAATTTCATATGATATGCTTATCTAGCCGAAATGCTGCCAGGTATTATGTTAAAGAAAGTTTGTTGTGCTTTGTTTCTGATTGTTTCTTTTTCTTTTCAGTTCCTAGAAAGAGGGAAAACAACACATGCAATGGGTCGTGTTGGTACCGTTGAAGAAGTTTCTAAAGTTATTGCATTCCTGGCTTCTGATGACGCATCTTTTGTTACTGGTGTTACTTTGTCTGTTGATGGTGGGCGTGCCATCATGTGTCCTCGCTAATCTACTTCAAGTAGCCTGACCTGAAATATTGTTCTGTTTTTACTTGTTTCACACTATTATCTTCCAAGCCTATTTGGAAGTGTTCGGAAAGTACGTTTGAAATTAGACCTGTATTGAACTCGCTTAAAGTCAGATCTTTTATCTTGCATCAGGTCTCTTTGCCATAATGTGTCCGTCCATCCATGTTAGAACATTTATCATTGTTTATTTTGGTGTTGGTATGACTTTAACCTTATCTTACACATAGTTAATTGTTTACTGAACTATTGACCCTTTGTTAGGTAATAAGACTATTAAAAATTGTTCACAGAAAGAACCAAACAAATAGGCAATCCTGTATACTGGAGATGATTTGGTTCATAATTAATTAATAGTTACAAAAGAAAATGATTTCCAGTATTAAATATAAAGGCCTATGGTAAGATGATTTAGGTAAAAATATCCATATATTGGATGAAACTTGGGAAGGTCATGTGTGAAAATACCTTATGACTAACTTAAGGATTAATCAGTTTATGGCATCTTTTCAACATTGATATGTATGAAATTATCAATGGAAGTGAGACTGAAACATGGTTTTGTAAGATGTACAAGTATTTAATATTTTGTTTGTTCTGTTTCATCCTCTTTAATCATAAATTCTGCAAATGGTGGAAGAATTGCAAGTTACAAACATGCATTAAAATTTGTCTAGTGCTAATATTTAGCATATTTGAAAGTTTATATTTTGAATTGTTATATGTATTGAATATGTTTTATATTTTAATAAATGTTTTCTTATACAGAAAAATTTTATATTGTTGAACCTGATACAAACTTTGGTACCTTTTATGGAAGCCTAACTGCATGCAGGTGTTGTGTGAAAGAGAATGCATGGAACGAGCCCGTAATTTCAGTCTATCTCCATAACCATAATTCACAACTATCACAGTTCCATATGCTACAAAGCACAAATCTGCTCCCTGTATTAGCTAATTTGGGAAAGGAAATGATTACCAATAAAAGGACAAAAATTGAAGATAAGGAAGACCTGATGTGCCAGTGGGATACAATTTCAGGAACACTTGAAGTGCACAAGAACCTCGTTTTTCTGGCCCTCATTAATCCGGATGTCCGGTTTATCCAGATGGAAAATTCATGCATACATGATCATTAAAGACTGTTATGCCTTTCTGCGTTCAGTCTGCAAGCCTCTGTGAATTTACTGAACGTCGCCACAATTCTCTATTTGCAACTCGTGCTGTTTTCTCATTTAGTTCTATACGTCTTATCTTTAAATCGTTAGAAACCGAGTCTAACCATTGTTGTCTTGGTCCCCTCTACTTCTCTTACCGTCCATAACAGAGTCCATCGAGTTCATTCCTAAATTAGCCCTTTATCTCCTCATTACATTGTTCCCACCTGTTTACCAGCAATCATTCTCGCTACTTTCACACCTGTTATTTCTAACTTATGAATAAGATATCCTGAGTCAACCCAGCCTTTGCTCCCTTAAAGCAAAGTTGGTCTGAAAACAGACCGATGTAAAGAGTTTCATCTGGGAGCTGACTTCCTTCTTACAGAATACTGTTGATCATAACTGCAAGCTAACTGCATTAGCTTTACTACACCTTGATTCAATCTCACTTACTATATTACCATCCTGGGTGAACACACATACTAAATACTTGAAATTATCGACCTGTTCTAGCTTTGTATCACCAATCTGACGTTCAATTCTGTTGAATTACTTACCTACTGACATCAGTTTAGTCTTCGAAAGGCTAATTTTCATACCATACTCATTGCACCTATTTTCAAGTTCCAAGATATCGGACTGCAGGCTTTCGGCACAATCTGCCATTAAGACCAAGTTGTCAGCATAGGCCAGACTGTTTACTAAATTTCCATCTAACTGAATCCCTCCCTGCTATTTTATACCTTTCAGCAGATGATCCATGTAAACTACGAACAGCAAAGGTGAAAGATTACTGCCTTGTCTAACCCCTGTAAGTACCCTGAACCAAGAACTCATTCTACCATCAGTTCTCACGGAAGCCCAATTGTCAATATAAATGCCTTTGATTGATTTTAATAATTTACCTTTGATTCCATACTCCCCCAGTATAGCAAACATCTTTTCCCTCGGTACCCTGTCATATGCTTTCTCTAGATCTACAAAACATAAACACAACTGCCTATTCCTCACGAAGATAATTTCTTGAACTTGGGGAAACCATAGTCTCACTGTGATGTCCAGTACTTCACAAGCTCTGTCGTACATTAGAAAATTTATTCCCTGGGAGGATGATCATCAACATGATTATGTCCCCGCCCCCCAATCACTCTGGTCAGTTCGCCAAAGGGGAAATTGGAAAAAATGTTTGGGAAGTTCTGCTGCATCCTCCAACTCTCACCTTTTCAGTTTTGTGAAGGAACAGATGTAGAGCTTACACTATGAGATGACTGAGTATAAACAGAAGGCAATGTGTCAATGTCTGCAGGTTGCTAGAATGAAGTTCTTTGGATGGGTATTTTCAAGTTTTCAGAATGGAGAGAAAAGTGCAAAAAAAAAAAAAGTTATTAAGATGGCGTGTGTGAATTTTCAATATTAACAAATCCTACTCTAGTTCATTAAATAATTTTTGCTGCGTAGTTTCAATGGTTATGGGTGGAAATTGTGTTTGTATTAATGTGAAGATGAATATATATTTTTAAATTCCCACGTTATGTATTGTTTGTTGTTGGACAAGGCAGAAGGAGCATAATCAGCGAATGCATGTAACGGAAATGTGGTTGCTGCGATGGTCAGTGGGTGTCACCCTCTTGGACCGAGTCGTAAGGAGTATATGCCAGGATCATTTATTACGGCTCCTATCAGTGAGAAATTGGAGAAGTGGCAGTTGCGCTGGTACGGACATGTACAATGTCGAGATGAAGATCATCCTGTTAAGAGAGCTCGTGCAATCACGGAACAAAGGAGAGGATGCAGGCGTCCAAGAGCAACATAGTGGCATACAGCCGAAAAGGCCTTGAATAGAAACGGCATTTCAGAAGTGGAGACATCGAACCGCAGGGAGTACTCTGTAAGGATCAGAAGAGGCGAACCTGAGTGATACTTGGGAGTGTCCATTATGGGCACACATATGGCCAGGAAAGAAGAAATGTATGTATCATGCAGTAAAAAGTTAACCTCTCAGCATCTCCCTCCCCCATTGCATACCAGCACAGCTAGTGCAGTAGTATGACTTGTTTCCTATTTGAGCTAGTTCTGCTCTTCTGTGCAATAACACATGCTGCATTGTGAAAGCAAGAAGGAAATACGAATATGTATCACTCAACCTGGAGATTATATACAGTATATAATTTTGTGTGCTATCCCTACGCTGATGCAACCCTCGTAAGGCAGACCATCCAACAAGGATGGGAGGCATCTGCCGTGTATGGGAACAGTGTAGTTTTGTAGTGGAGGGTGGCGAGTTGTAGAAATGTTGGGGACGGTACAAACACCCAGTCCCCGAATCAGGGTAAATGACCATTTAAGGTTAAAAAATCTGTCCCGGCCGGGAATTGAATCCAAGGCGACTACGTTGACCATTCAGCCAAGGAGCGGGACAACCTGGAGGTTGAAAATGTATTATACCTGAATTATTAATGTTATTGGTTTAATGCCTTGCTATTTGTACAGTTTTTGGAGATCCCGAGGTGTCAGAATTTTAACCCACAGTTTTTTTATGTGCCGGTAAATCTACAGACACAAACCTGGCGTATTTGAGCACTTTCAAATACCTCCGGACTGAGCTGGGATTGAACATGCCAACCTGAGCTACTCAGCCCACACCTAAATGATAGTTATTTGTTAAGAAAGAATCCATATTTGCCAGCGTCAACTTAGTTAATGTACAAGATAGTCTTAATAATTGAGTGACTCCACCTTTACAATACAGCACAATGTTATTCTTTTTTATTTCATTTTAGAAAAGGGCATGTTTCGTTCCTTCCTTGTGAGACATCTTCCGCCTAAAAATATTAAAATAATAAACACACATTATTCTGAGGGCTGTTTTCTCCAAATGAGTTTAAACTAGGTTTATTTGAATCTAGTTTAAGTCTGAGTTTAAACTAACATTCATTTTCTCCACATGGGTTTAAAGTTTGTACCAAGTTTAAACATGGTTCAAAGTTAAACCTTCTATATTGTAGGTTTAAACTGCTATTTATATTCAGCCTTCTTGACATTTTATTAACGTATCTGTGATTTTCCTAGTAGAATGGTTACTTTTGACTACCAATACTGCAGTACTTAAATAGAAAAGGTACTAAAATTAGAACGCAGTAGTAGCATTAGCAAAATGGAAGAATTTATTGAAGTCTTTGATTAAATAGGAAATAATTCTGATGTACAACTGAGGTTAAGAAGCTGCATTCCAACAAATGTTTACAAATCTCTAAAATCGGATGTAAGGGAGTTTTTCTGATGGATTTATAATTTATAAGCGAACAACAAGGATTGTATGAGCCTCCGTGGCTCAGACGGCAGGGCGTCGGCTTCTCACCGCTGGATACCGTGGTTCAAATCCCGGTGACTCCATGTGAGATTTGTGCTGGACAAAGCGGAGGCGGGACAGGTTTTTCTCCGGGTACTCCGGTTTTCCCTGTCATATTTCATTCCAGCAACACTCCATTATCATTTCATAGCATTTATCACTCGTTAATAAATCACCTTGGGAGTGGCGACCCCATTGTCATAACAGCCTATATATGTTTCATTCATTACATTCCTGACCCGGTCAATGACTGGAAAACAGGTTGTAGGTTTTCATTTCAACAAGGATTGTCTTGTATGAAAGAAGGATTCATTTAAAACGTTAACTGCACGAAATAATGCTATTTCGCTAGAAGCAATGATTTTGGTCGCTTTAAGATATTGTGCAGCAGGCATTTTTCTCATTAACAAAGGGGACCACAGACCTTAAATTGCAGTCTCCTTATAATATTATATAAAATACTGTTGGTGGCATGAATACTGCAATGTGAAGCATAAAAATATTCGTACATAAGTGGTGTAAGACGTCTGGTTTCCGTGCGGTGTCTGATGGCTGTGGTCGTTAAAGCGTTAGGTCAGCGTCGTCTGAATCCGCAATTAGATGGTTCGAATCCAGGTGGTCGAAAATGTTTTTACCATCAGAATGTTGGCTGGCATGGTAGGAGAGGTGGTGGTATACAATTTCTAATGGCTAGATTGCGTGCCAAAAGACTGGATTCAATCCCGAACCTCTATGCCATGTTTATATGGAGTGGGGGCATTGCCACTGTTGATGGTGATTCGTCCATCGGATGGCGACACTAAGCCCTGAGTAGAGACCTTGGTGCTATTCGGATAGTAGTAGGCTATGTCGACACCGGGGTTTACACTCCCCATTCCTAATAATAATACTGTTTCTACGTCCCACTAACTACTTTTGACCATTTTCGGAGACGCCAAATGCCAGGATTTTGTCCCGCTCGAGTTCTTTTACATGCCAGTAAATCTACCGACACGAGGCTGACGTATTTGAGCACCTTCAAATACCACCAGACTCAGCCACGATCGAACCTACCAAGTTGGATTCAGAAGGCCAGCGCCTCAACCGTCTAAGCCACTCAGTACGGCGCCCTCTTCATGCTATCATATAATTATATTATGTCAGATTGGTTTTGTAGTAGTAGGTGACGATAGGGGTTAATATGCCAGTTACTTTCGAAATAAGGTGGCCAACCTTCCACTATACAGCAAGTCAGCAGAGTTAATCACGCGCAGGGGGCCGTGCTGTAGGGCAAACCCAAAAGGCAAAGTCGTGGTAAGTACAAGGACATGGAAAGAACAGGGAAAATAAAATATCCCCTTTCCTTTTAGAAACAACCGAAAGGTTTGAAGCTATGTATTTTCAAAACTGACAACAAGATAAAGGTGTAAAAAAAAAAAATGTTTACAATTTTTTTTTTTTTTGGTGATACTTAAAAGAAGCAAAATTATTTTACAAGATACAAGACCAACAAGCCCATTCAATGGGAATTCCAACTAATGTCTAAGCACAGTAGTGATCCTGACTAGAATTTCTACAAGCCTTTTCATTATTATTGTTATTATTTCTGGCATTCTTTTATTTTGATAGGAAATAACATGCTTGCTTCACACTAGAGAAATGCACAAATAGATCAAAGGTCAAATCTCAAAGGAAGGTACATAATTTGGAGGGACAAACACTGATAATAATACCTGGAGTACACATACGAAGTGAACAATATCTCAAAATAGTACAGGGGTTATCGAGGAACGACAATATGGATCCCCGCAAAAAGGTAGAGTAATAGTGCACATTGGCCAATTAAAAGAAAGAAAATTAAAAATTAAAAGAAAAGGGACAGAAGCAAAATGAACATTCGTTCACAATATATATATATATTTTGAAACAACTACTAGGTCGGCACCAATGTTGACAAAAAAATGATAAAACGACAAAAGTTAAAAGAAGTTGGGGATTTGTGAGCCACAATTTTTTTATGAATCCCATAATACAATGTCAATTAAAATGTACTCAATCAAAAAAAATTGGTGTTAAAAAGGGGCATGACTAATTAATGACAGATCAGTAACAATCATTATCAATTTTTAACTTTTGGTCCTTTACTTCTCTCTTTGATGATAAAAAAACGGAAAAAAAAAAGGAATGGAAGGGGAAAGAGAAAGGATGATACAGTCCGCGCACTCAAAGTCCCAGACAGTTCCCAGAAAATAGACACAAGATTCCAATGATCTACGAGACACCCATTATTCAAACTTGTGTGTCTATAGCTGAAGATACCTGCGCAACACTTTGAAAATATTATAAACTTTCAGGACTAGGAATAAATCGAAAATTGTAAGTCCATGTTTGAAAGAGATTGACTGAAAATGGAGTTTGTTATGTCAAGCCAGAAGGGCAAGACCAATAGCTGAAATATTTAAAAGTTTGTGTGCATGTCCTTTGCTCACCCACCTCTTTGTAGAAAAGTCAGTTCGTAGAACAGCAGATGTACAGACCAGCTGTACAATGACAAATGAAGCCCTCCACACTAGAATCACCTCATGTCCCAACTTGTCGTAAAGGAGATCAAGGCGGGCTTATATAGGCGGAGAGTGGCAATCATCGAACATGCGAGAAGGCAGACGTAATACATGACATGAGCGGAGGGAGGAGGGGTGCAAAACCATGCCCAGTAAATGAAGAACCGGCCGGGCGAGTAAACGCACAGCTGATAAGGAGCGACACATAGCAGCAGGCGGGTCGTAGAATGCAGCAGCACTGGATGACGAGACAAGTAAGGTAGGCGAACAAAAGTAGATTCTCAAATCACACAATGTAGTAGTGAGAGTACGTGACAATTGTACTTCAATAAATATTTATGGGATCAGAAAAGTAATAAAGTGCTTCATGCTTGCTAGTAAACCTAGTAATAAAATAAATTATAGTTAAGAATGTTTCATCCTAACTACTGCCAGCATACCAACAATAGAAATATTAATGCTATAGGAAGAATATTATGCATACAGTACTACATACCGCAAACTAGGTTTTGTTATAAATGAGTATAGAATCAAGTAATACATTTCCAAATAATACATACTCACTGGTCTGTCTGCTGGATCCGAGGTTTGCGAGATTGGTCCCGGCCGAGGGCAATGGATTTTAATAGGAGATAAATCTCAAGCATGTTTGGAATTTGTTTACTTGAAATTCACATAAATGTTGATTTTCTTCTGAGTAAAATAATATTGCTAAAAAACCAGGATTTTAATATTTCAACGTTCCCGTGTGTTCCATAAGAAAATACAGACATCAAAAAACATGTATTAGGTCCACGGTACTTGTTTATGGTAAAGCATGTTAGAGAATAATAAGAAATAAAAGTGCTCTCCAAGAAATTGTAGACAACAATGGGTAAAATTATATGACACAACTCTTTGCACAAATGTAAACTATTTATTTATCAGTAGAGCTAATATCCCGCTGAATTTTTACTTTATTCACTACGTACGATAGCATTAATTCGCCACAAACAGCTGATATTAATACAAAAATGTCAGTCATTGAATTACTTAGCTCTGATTGGCCAATTCCAATCGACCATGCCTTCGACTATTCTTTCAGTGCAACCAACTAGCACAGACTTGACATCATTAGTTTTAAACGGGCGAGCTGCCGCTTAAACTAAATGAGTGTCAGAAATTGGTGGAGAAAATGGACGCAGGTTTAAACTAAGAACTAAAATTAAACGGGTTTAATTTATTCCAGGTTTAACTCAATTTGGAGAAAATGGTCTTTTGACACTAAAAAAATGACTTATCATTAAAATGTTTGTCCGGCTACATAACCAGCATATTCAGTAATTCTACCTAGAAAATAAGCCCTGTTTAACCAGTCACATACGTACTCAAGCATCCAACTTGAGATGACATCAACCTAATTCAAGATTTTTTTTTCTGAATTTAGAACACTCTGATCACCACATAACTTTTGTTTTGAGCATCAAAACTCAATGGAACATTCATCTTTTAGTAATTAGGTCTTATGACAATTTTTAACAACATGAACTGTTTTTATAACTGTGTTTACATATGACAGACTGAGTTATCTTGACTCTTAAACATTTTAAGGCTAAGTTATATTTTTAGTGTCGTTAAGAATATCATGTGTTTATTATTTTAATAATTTTAGGCTGAATATGTCTCACAAGGAAGAGACAAAACATGTCCCTTTTTAAAATAAAAAGGAATAACATTGTAATGTATTGTAAAGGTAGAGTCACTCAATTATTAAGACTTTCTATCTTGTTGAGACTGACAATATGGATTCATTATGAAATTTATTTCTTGTGTTAGTTAATGTAACTTTAAGGCTTGTCAGTCTGTCAAAAAACACCAATTATAACACATGTAACATACCTGTAAAAAATACACACTATTGAACAGAGAATGTAATTTGCCTGACTGGCTGAATAATTTCTTTTATTTTATGTATTGCAATGTTGTTTCCCCAAGGCTTGTAAAAACCCATGCTTATTTCATTACAAATTCTGCAGAGTCATTTATATTGTTAATGATTAAGAGAGTCAGTAGCGGCAATTGGGGGTGGGGGCGAGTTGCCCTCTCACTTTGTGGAGAAAATATCACATTTTTCTTCCATTTTTAGCTGGCTGAAACTAGGAATTATTTTTAAAAAAATTGTCCAAGCCCTGTTGTCTTCTCGGCTAATTCTTTCCTTTATTTTCTTTAATTATTAATGAAAATACAGAGAAAATGTCCTTTGTCGTGGCTAACCGAGTTGTATAGTGCCACAGCAAGTTGTCGAGACTTTGCATGTGCTCTGAGGAAGGGTAGCAGGGAATGTATTTTTTTGCCAAGGTCATGGACACTGAGGTATATGATTCACCCCATGTCGCGCGCACTCGTCAGTCTAACAGTCTCGTTAGTGTCTGTTACTTTCTAATTTAGTGTATTGTCAAGCACTAAATGATTTTTTAAATACAGTAGTATAATCACGCCGTGCTTCTATTTAATCGTAATACATGTGTAATATTGTTCTTTTGGTGAAAGTTTTACTTAAGTTGGAAAACTGTCAACCTTTACCTCTCTGTCAAAATTTGCTCAGAGCATAAAAAAAACTTGTAGCTTTTTTCGGTGTTGATGTATGTAGCCCCCTCCCCCGAACACTATATCCGACAAACGTTTTGCTGTCTGTGCATTTTTTTGATCCCCCACTTCTAATTCCCAATCGCCACTACTGAATACCATATTTACCGAATATAAGACAACCCACTAAAAATTATCTTGATTTTTAGAATTTCTTTCAAAATTATTCGTAAGAGTGTCATTTGTAGGTGTTACAGAATGAAACGTACTTAGGCATCACCTAGCATTAATGTTGTAAATAAAAGCTTAACAAATACTAATAATACATTGTCAACCTAACGTAAACAATTCTTTCATGAGGAAAAATAATTTTGTTTCTAGTCATCACTTTCACCACTTGACTCAGAGTTCATCATTTTCTTTTCAAAGAATCTGATCCATCCGTCTTGTTAGATAAACAACACATCTTGAAACCATGCACAGTTGATTCTAGAATAAAATGGAAAAGAATAAAACATTATAAATGATTGGTACAATTAGTTTGGCATAAGTAAAGGACAATTACATGTATACACACCTGGTGAGATGTTTCATGCAGTTGTGGCTGACAACCTTAGATATTAGGCCCCTTTAAACAACTAGCATCATCGTTGTTCCATGCAGTCTTGATCCATTGCCCCAATAATGTCTCAGTTAGTTTCTTCGACTTGCCTGAAGGAGTAAGGGGGCATTTCCCAGCAAGCAACCATTTCTCGTAGAGGTGTCGGAAGGTGGTTCTTAAATCATTTAATCTTAAATCCGTATTAAGTTCAGAAACAGCTTCTTTCACATTTAGGCTCAAATGCCCCTTAAAATGCCTTCGTACGTAGTAGACCTCGTTTCAGGAATACATCTTGTCGCCTATTCCACACTTCTTTCAGCCACTCCACCATAAGCTCAACAGCCGTCCAGCCTTTATCGTTACATGTAAATATAGTGTCACTTGGAAGCTTCTCCTTTGGCAGATTCTTCCTCTTCAATATTATGAATGGTGGGAGCTTCCTTCCATCAGCCAATACTGCTAACATCACGGTTATTTCACTGCCACTGGTTTTAATTAACAGATTTTGGAAGGCATGTCAAAGAACCCTGGTGTATTGTCTGCAATCCTCATTCGAGACAGTAAATAATTGTGTTGCATACAAAGACAAATTATATGCTGCTGATATTCTATGACCTTTTAACTTAAATTGTTTGGCAGTCTCTGTGCCAGTGTGGTTCTTTTATAAAGTACCAAGCCGTGCCTCCACCTGAACCTTACATTCCATCCTACACTCGCTTTAAATTGCTGCTGTGATATATGTCATAACAACGCATCTTCCAAGGGTTTCATTCTTATGGTTTCTCGCATAATAGGAAGACCTTTTCTTTTTTCTCAGGCACATATTCTAGGACTACTTCTTCCAGGCCTTTGAAACGGCCATCCATCCTTCCTTCGGTCCATGAAATGCCTTCTGTGCACATTGGGTGTCTTGTAATTTTTTCTTTGATTTTCTCCATTGTCAAACATTACTTTCTGTAACACCCTAAGTTTGTACTGCAAGGCTTTTGTCCTTTTCCGCATATCTTGCCACTTTTAAGCTTCAAGTTTGCATCCTAACTGTGACACATTATTTTATGTAATTGCAACACTATAGTAGCCCTCTTCTCAACGTGATCACCCATATCATTACCTTACCAAATGTCATGGGATAATCACCTAATAGCGTGTGGGGCCTCCTCTGGCCCTGCGAACTGCAGTGAGACGCCATGCAAGTGAGTCGACAAGTCCCTGGTAGTCCTCTGGACGCAGCCAACACCAAATCGTTTGCAGAGCGGCCGCCAATGCTGGTCTGTTCGTGGGTGCAGGATCCATGGCACGGAGCCTGCGTTCCAGGACATGGGAGCAATGTGGCGGCGCGTTATCATCTTGAAACACCGCAGAACCGTCTGGGCGCTGGAAGGCCAGAAATGGGTTGAGATGGTCTCCGAGCAGCTTAACATACCGCGTACCATTCAAAGTCTCTTCCAGAGCAACTAAGGGGCCCATTCCATACCAGGAAAATGCACCCCAGACCATAACAGAGACACCAGCACCCTGGACCACATCTTCAAGGCAGGCGGGATCCATTGCTTCATGTGGTCTGCGCCATACACAGTGCCTCCCATCGGCATGGTGCAGTTGAAATCGTGATTCGTCCGACTATATCACGTTACACCATTGTTCCAGTGTCCATCCCTAGTGACTGGTGACAAATGCGCGTCTTTGCGCCTGATGACGTTGGGTTAACAGTGGCATCCGTGTGCAGCGCCGACTCCCGTACCCCGTAGAACCCATGTTCCTATGGATTGTCCACTGGGAGACGTGTCTAGCATGGCCTGTGTTGAACTGAGCCGTGATTGGTTGCACGGTTGCCCGTTTGTCACTATTGACAATCCGTCTCAGATGTCGCCGGTCACGGTCATCGAGGGTGGCTGGACGGCCGGTCGTTCGTGTGTTGTGGACGGTGACACCTGCATTCAACCATTGATACACCCTGGACACGGTTGATCGTGTAAAGCTGAATTCCCGCACCACTTCCGAAATCGCACTTCACATCCGTCGGGCACCGACCACCATACCCCGTTCGGTGTCAGCTCACAATGACGTTCTATGTTACACCTGTCACATGCACAGCCACTGCTCACAAGGTCTCCTATACAACTGCCGCTGGCAGAGGGGGCGTGTGGTGCGCAGACAACACACCTGCACATCAGTGCTCAGCTATCCCATGGCATGTGCTCACTCAAGTGTATACTAAAGGAATTTTGAGAAACACTCATGTGTACATACTGCTTTCAGTGCTGGTGACGATTTTGATAATGGTGCTTGCTGTTTTAAAAGGGCCTAACATCTAAATCATCAGCCTACACAGTGCTTTATCTTGTCAAAGATAAGCTGTTTTTAATAATGAGTGTTTAATTTTGTTTTACTTATATAACCTGTGTTTTTGTGCATATTTTGACTGTCATTTAAAATCACAGCTGAAGATTTTTTCTATGGAGAACAAAACATGTATCGGCTAATTTTAAAATAAATTAATGTTATTTTAATCTAAGAAAAATCATAAGATTTTAAAGTGCTGGAAAGGTGAAACTTCTCAAACATACAAGTTGGTATTTGTTATATATATTACTTGTAAGCCTACAGCGCTGGCAAGAAACAGTACAGGCAGGCTCACCGCATGCCCACAGCATTCTCATTATATGGGAGATAGAGTTAAATCAAATTGAACAGAACTCTCTGCCAAGAATGTTTTTCGATAGTGGAGTAAAATCAAACAGAATTATTAACATTCATGCAACTTCGTTGGTGATCACGATCTTTCGTTCCACTGTTTGGCGGCAAAAGTGTATCAGATCCAGCTGGGAAGTCAGCTCAACTGTCTCTTTCATACAGACAGTTGGGAAGTTTTTGTTTTGTGGTAGTTACTCGCCTTCCAATAACAGACACCGAAAAATGTATTTGTTAATTCATTATCAGATCAATTCTCTGAGTATTATTTTTCTTCATTATACACCAAGAAATAGTGGACTGATTTCCTGCATGATGATAAGACTCAAATATTACAACATACGCATAAGCACAAGCATATGAAGAATCTAACAAGTTAGAATGTTTAACCCTTTGAAGTCAAATTTTCTGTCACATGTTCCAACAGCTTGGTCCAAATTAATTTTTGCACATTTTTACCTAGTCAGAACTTTTATTAGTAACTATAATTATATTATCATATTGTACAAACATGAGTTTAGTGTGTTATTTGCAGCTTTACACAAAAGTCATCAGTGCAGGAGTGAAAATACGGTAACAAAAAAAAAGAAACTGATGTGGAGTGATGTAGCTAGGAGGAACCTGCGGTCATCTAGTTTTCGGACCTGATTAATAACTTAGTTTAGGAGGCCCACTATCATGAAGCGTTACATTTCGGTAAACACTATTGTCGTTTGCATTCCCATTTGTATGTGCGGAAGTATTTTCAGCATCACTGTTACTCAAATTATCAACAATGACCTGAGAAGTGTTATTGCCGTATGCCGTATCCCCTCCTCCACCCCGGACCATTACCTTCGCACGTCTTCTTACTTTTGTAGCTGTCACTGGAACTTCCTCTTCTGAATGTTCAGAAACAGCATATGATGGTCCAGGATCATTCCGTGTTTTTTACACACAGGTCCAGTCGCTGAAGTTTCACTTGCAGTGCTGGAGTTCACTGCACCTTCATCCTCAATTGACAGTTCTCTAAACTCTTAGCCTAATTCAAATAAATAATCATCACTGCTGTCTAAATAAACGGGCATACATATCTCTTCTTCATTCATATTTGCCGGGCTCAGATGGCAGCGTGTCGGCCTTTAACCGCTGGATACCGTGGTTCAAATCCCGGTCACTCTATGTGAGATTTGTGCTGGACAAGGCGGAGGCGGTACAGGTTTTTCTCCAGGTACTCCGGTTTTCCCTGTCATCTTTCATTCCAGCAACACTCTCCATAATTTCATTGCATCTATCAGTCATTAATAATCACCTTGGGAGTGGCGACCCCATTGTAATACTAGCCTACATATGTTTCATTCATTACATTCCTGACCCGGTCTAAGACTGGAAAACAGGTTGTAGGTTTTCATTTTTTCATATTTGCCGCTTTTATATCGCAAATTCAACTGAGACAATTCGCATTCACAGATAAACACGCCTAGTAAAACACGTGTGTAGCACTACTCAATGTAAACACAGCTGACAGGCTGTGGGTAACTATGACGATACATGGCTACATAATATATCGCATTATTTCCATGGAGATAACAGAGCGGCTTCCTTTGTGCACAAATAATTGCTGTATAAATTCAATCAGGTCAAAGAAATTCAATAAATAATTTCTCAAGTAGAACGAAACATAATGTCAAGGTGACCTCGACGTAGGGCCAGTTACAAGAAAGCATGATGTTGAGGTCACCTCGACACTGGACCGGAAAAGGTTAAGTTCATGGTAGATTATATCCATTTATTTTATAATAACTGTTAACCTTGTCAAAAAATCATATCACGTTGGAGTCTGCGTATATCAGTATGATAATTCATATTTTCAGACCCCCACACCCTCCATCAAATTCACTGATTTCCGCGAAGAATCCCCATTGCAAGATACGATTTCTATTCGTACTTTGCGAAAATAAGACTATCCAAGTTTTAAGTTAGCCATATTTGGGGAAAAAAACCTTGTCATAAATTCAGGTAAATATGGTAACTAAGAGTTGATGTAGAAAAATTTAATTCGTCAAACAGTTTAGCATAAAAACTACATTAAAATGAAGAGCCCTGCACGGATCTCGACATCCGCAAAGTTAGTGTCTTGGTGGATGCAAACTGTATGACAGTGCGGATAATTTTGCTGAAAATTTCTAAATAATAAAATTTATTAATTTTTACTCAGGTATACTCTTATTTTTGCTTGTGGTCAGGTGAGCCTTGACTATGATATGGGAGAATGGTAATAAATAAAGAGCCTTGAGACCATAAAGCCTTAAATCTGACCTAAGCGTAACTGGCTCCTGCCCTCAATTAATGGAAGGAAGGAACAAAGGTCAATACTTCATAAACCTGTGACTGTGGGAGGGGAGTCTGGTGCCAGGTATCAGGCCTATTAACAGATCTTTCAATACCTTGGGATATTTACAATATCCGCAGATATCCATTCGTGGATGTGGATGAAGGAAGTGCGGATGTGGATAATATTTTGTATATCCATGCAGGGTTCTAATTATAACATTTTTATTTATTGCAAATGGTATTCTTTACCTATGACAATCTGCAGTGGCAGAAATAAATCTAGATAAATAAAATAATGTATACAGCAGGCAATTGTAAGATGTACTATAAGGATAACTACAGCTATTTAGACATATAGAGGGCTAGTTTATTTTCAGTTTACAAAAATGTACAAAAGTTTACACGACAATAATATAAAATAATAATTTGGAATGAGAGTATTTATAAGGCACTTATGAAGAAAAAAGTGTACACTATTAATACAAAATGGTACGGGGCATATTCTAAAAGTGTCATTTATAGATGCGTATTTCTTGGGCATTGGCAGAAGCAGTAACTTCAACCAGTTTGTGAAATTTTCATAATGTTAACATTTGTTCTTGTGCATTAAACCTATCCAAGATAGTCAGTCTGCAAAAGGTTTGCTGAATACTATGAATGTGTCATGAAATTAAATTCATTGAAGACTTTGTGACAATTCATTTCATTTGAATTAAGGCAGAATGAATATGTACCATAAGATGCACAGCAATCAAATGTGTGGTCTAATATGAACAATGTCTTGGTGTAGAACAATCCAAAAGTTAGTGATAACAGGTTTAATTTACATTCTGCCCAAACTTGGCATGAAATGACTGCAACTGAATTTTAACAACTAGTCTTTGATGACAACAGATATCCAGAGGATACTCATATTGCTAGATGACCAATTCTATGAAGAGGTATACTTGTACACATAACGTGTAGCCTACCTTGTTCAGTTATAACAATTCCATGGAGAGCAAGTCACCTTATTGGTATGTAGAATTAGATGAGAATAATGTTTCTGAGAAAATGTTACTTTTAATATTCTCAATTTATTAAAAAAAGAAAAAGTTAAAGCATATTTACTTTCAGAATTTGCCCCGTAGCATACGCACAATTGTAATCTGTGAGAAATATTTCACAGGTAAATTAAATTTAAACACAATTTTCCAGAAAATATTCATATTCTTCAGAGTATTAACAAAAATAATTTGCAACTTACTGAACACTGAATTTATGAAGGAATATTGAAAAACATCCATTACAGGTTAAAGACAATCAATATGTCTATCTGATTTTTAGCACCCAAACATAAGAATTTTATTAAACAAGAAGTCAGGATAGGACAAAGGAATGCAAAGTAGTATAAATGCTGGAGAAAGAAAGTAAGACCTACTTCACACAAGCTAATTTTGAGGAAGTCTGTATATTCATTGCATTTTATTACTGAATTAATATGAATTTTGCATTTCAAGATGCTATAAAAAGTCAAAAGTTCTGATAAAGATTTTTGCATCTTGGGGGAGCCTGATAGCTAGCCATGACTGATATTTGCTAAGACACATCTGATAGTTAACTATTTCCTAAACCTGTTTCCATGATTGATTGTTCAAATATTGTGAGTTCAGCATTATTCTTATACTGATCACTTCTCTGAGTATTATTTTTCTCCATTATCCACCAAGAAATTGTGGACTGATTGAGTGCAGATCAAAAAAAATATATACTGAAAATAACATCAAAGTCAAGATTTATATGTTATTCATAGTTGTTTTAAGACGTGAACAGCATGATTATTATTGTGCAATTTACTACCTACAATTATTCGGGGGGGGGGGGGGGTGTGTCCCAAAATCTGTTTCAAAATACTGAAATTTGCTAACAAATATCCAATTCTTTGAACTGATACAAAAAGAGCTTGAGTGAAACTAAGGATATTCACTAAAGTAACTTTTAAGATAAACCACTTCTCTACTACTCTGCCAATTCCTTAACAGGGCATTTAATTCCTTTAAAAACCAATGAATCAGGTTACCACAATCTTTTAATTGTATATTTTAAAAGTATCAAATATGTGATCTTGATTTAAAACTGTCAGCACTACATTTGGGAAATGCACAAACATTATGCGAGATACAGTAATATCCTTTCAGAAATGCATCCATTTATCGTCTTGGTTTCTCAAGATATAGCTGAATAGCATAATGCACACAATGGAAAATCAGGAATAGATCAAAATAGCTGCAATTAACCGGGCAAGATTGAAAGACTGACTTTCCCAGTTTATGGTATCTGTTGTCTAGGTTAAATCTAACCTATAAAAAAACAGAACATGGCCAAGAATAAATGCATCATCTGGTGCGTTAGCACTTCCAACATGTTCTTCCTACTTCTACATCTAAAAATTAATGTTGCCATGTGAAAGAATCTCAAAGTTTGTATTAAGTAATAGAAGGAAAGCAATTAAGCCAATGCCTGGGACTTACAATTCTAGAATAATTACCATAAAAAATAGGTACAAATATCTATTATTCTACTCTTCAATGTGAATACACATTTCCACAACAAATAAAATAAATACACAATTCCTTTTCATTGTTTGGAATGTTAGATATTTTCAGTCTTTCAAGTTTATTCCTTGTGTAAGATATAAAACATTACACAATGGGTTATATTCAGTAAGTACAGCATTACTTACATTTCCTTTTATATTTAAATTTAGCATCTTATCCTAGCAAGATGATTTCAGCACGTTACCACTGTATGTGCTAAATATCTTCCCTTTGTATTAAAATAGATATAGGTGAGTGAACTAAGAATTTCATTTTGATTCTAATTAAGGTTGGGGGATTCCTTTTTTAATGATATGTAAATCTATAGCCTGTCATGTTGTTTACATCAGCATGGTAGAACCACCCTGCTACATATGTAAAAACTCTAAACAGAAAAATGCCAACTCTTGTCATTTTAGTATGCATAGAGTTTCAGGAATTCTGGGCATCTGCTTTCTTAACTCGACCAAAATTTTCAGTCAAAAACTTTTTCACACACAACCAATTAAATGATACGAGCAAGTTAGTTACTGTATATATGCGAATATGTTGCACACGTTGTAAAGAACGTTGACACCGAAAAATACAGGTGCGCGCATTATTGAGGATAAGGTTGTTACTGTCATCAAAATATCGGAATCCTGTTTCACTTCAGTGTTGCACATGGCATCAGTTACCTAGCTAGAAGAGAGGTGTGAATCACGTAATAAGACTGGTTGCAAGTGCAACAAGTCTTTGTTATCACTCATTCACGGCTAAAGACAAGTTTTGTGTTATTAAAGTGGCAGGGAATGTTGGAAAGTGCATAGTGGGAAGAACGTACAATATCAGTGAAAGTTGTATTTGCAAATGACAAGTAACCAAAACTTAACTTGAACAAGCAAGTAGTAATCGTAGAATGTTTTACAGGTAAAAAGCAAAGCATCTGAATATTGAAAAATGGCTGTGTGATCATGTGAATGAAAAGAGGCAATCTGGATACGCAGTTACAAGTGAAACGTGCCAGTTAAAAGCATTAGCTGTAGCCAGGGAACTAGGCATGGCTGGCTAACAAGATTTTTAAATCACAGGAGATAAGACTTCCAGAGAAAAACTAGCATCGCTCAATGGCTTCCAGGTGATTATGAAGAAAATATACTGAATGCTCATAGCTACGTAATAAATTAGCACTGGAACCATTCAAAAATTGGCAATGCCGATTAGACGCCGGTCCATTCAAAAATGCCGCCTGACAGCACTGTAAACAGGAAGGGGAAGACAGAACTTGATGGATTGGACTATGATTATGGCACTTGCTTCAAAACAAATAAGTAGTTTATGTCAGAACTTCCCCTACAAAAATTATGGTCTTGGATTATTCGTATATATACGGTACCATCATTACCACTATATGAGGGCAAGTCAAATAAAAACCTTAAAAGTGTAAATTTTTAAAAATTGAAATCTTGTGGCACAGTTCTGTCTAGCTTTAACGAATATCCTGTAAATGGCAGCACCATCAAAGGACCAAAGTAACAATGGACGCCCCACTTCAGATATGCACAAAAGAAGAACTGTTATATGGTTTTTCAGTAGTGAAGGTGTGAAACCTATTGAAATCCATCGACGAACGATGATTCAGTACAGTGATGCATGTTTGTCAAAGCAGCAACATGACAATGCTTTGCAACAGCTGATCATCCAAGACCTGCATGTTGAGTGTGTTCCATATTCACCAGACATTGCCTCTAGTGATTACAACATGTCTGGACTACTCAAGGAGGAAGGATGTTCCTTTTGGATGAAGGCACATACCGGTGGCTGCACAGAAAGCCAAGGGATTTTTTTTTAATGAATCCATACAATTTGTAAGTGATGGAGGACTTGTGTTGAATGTAACTGAGACTACATAGAAAAATTATACAGTTGGTGATGCCTTTCGATCAATAAAATGAACTGACAAAGAATATTTAAGGTTTTCATTTGGCTCGTCCTCGTATACAAATTGATAAATATTTACCTAAGTTACTACTTTAATTTTATGTACTGTATAATAGATATTTTATTTCAAATCTGAAATAAATATATATTTCCTTTTTATAATAATAAGAATTCTTAGTGTAAATTAGACACCAGAACATTTGATTTGCATAATTATCAAGAAAGTGTATGAAACATCATACCTGCAAACAATAAAGCTTGTAAAACAAACATATATCTCATAAATCCTACATGATTAATAACAAAACCTATACTTCTTTGCATGGCATATAATAATATAATGTCTCTATGGACTGATTTTTAGGTAAATTTAGTAGGTATCAAAATTGCACAATAAACGTAAACTTAAAGGACTGAATATACCTAGTACTATAATATCTATAGGCCAATGATTCTTCATCAAATAATTCTTAACATAAATTTCATTGCACAATTTTATTAGAGTGAGATATAAAAATACTGTACTTTTATGTGTATAATGTTACGTAGAAAATTTATGAGTTCAGAAGAACTCTCAGTGTATTACTGATATATCAAGATAGTGTCTTCATCTGTACCGTATGACTGTCTCGCCTCATCCATGGCACTGAAGGACATGCAGCACACACCTGGAACAGAAAGAGAATTAATGACCACTTTTGGCCGATGGCAATGTCTAACTTCAGCTAGCCATAATGTCCAATAATGGACCATTTATATTGGTATTAGCCAGTGCAAGCTAACATTAACAGTGGAACCACTTGGTTGAAACAAGTTGATTGTTTAACCTATTTAGTTATTATTATTATTATTATTATTATTATTATTATTACAACTTCCCCCATGCGGAGGCTGCCACAAGGACAAAGTATGTCGACTACACAGTATTTTGTCTTCTAAGTTACTGTTGACTTTGCTAGTGTGCCAGGTAGAAGATTCACCAAAAGGCTCAGGAATAGATTTGCAATACGGTTCTTCAGATGTTATATAGATGATTGCGGAGTATGGTCCTCACGAAAGCATCACTGACGCCAAAATTCACGGCTATGTTACATCGACTCCAGCCCATATGGTTGCAGCCTCCATCTCTAGTAACATCAAGCTATGTCTGCACTCTAATATTGTCCTCCCTCTTGCAATCTGTGCGAGCAAAACATCAGCCAGCATCATTAGTTATTTCCATCACTGCTGCTTGCGGTGAATCCTACGAATACGGTACATCAACCACGTTACAAATGAGGAAGTGGTGTGGAACAGCAGTTAGCGGGACATGTCCTTTGTATGTCCCATCATATCATCCGAGTGGGCATGCACTGGGTCCCTCCAGAAGCCAGACAAAGCAGAGGCTGGCCTTGGAAAAACCTGACGGTGAACATTTATCAACGAACACAAGCTCATTGGTGTAATTTGGAACGAGGCAGAACTACTCATCATCTGATGTGCCCAACAGCATGGATGAGAGGCAAAAATAGTATTCACGTCTACAAAAACTACTGCCCCATCAGATTGATTTCTGTTCTGTACAAAATATTTATAAAGATAATGTTGAATTGAGGTTGTTCCACCCTTAATTCAATAATAATAATAATAATAATAATAATAATAATAATAATAATAATAATAATAATGTTATTGGCTTTAAGTCCTACTAACTACTCTCTTATGGTTTACAGAGATGCCGAGGTGCTGGAATTTAGTCCCACAGGAGTTCTTTTACGTGCCAGTAAATCTACCGACATGAGGCTGACGTATTTGAGCATCCTCAAATACCACCAGACTGAGCAAGGAGCGAACCTGCCAAGTTGGGGTCAGAAGGCCAGTGCCTAAACTGCCTGAGCCACTCAGCCTGGCCCCTTAATTTAGCCCAGCCCATTGAACAATTAGGATTCTGCAGCAGCTTCAGCACAACAGATCACTTTCATGTTCTTCGGGAAGTAATTAGCAGAATAAACAAATACCAAACACCTCTTTGCGAAGGCTTTATTCATTCTGAAAAGGTGTTCCATTCAGTCACTCATTTGGCTGGCATTCAGGCTGTAGTTGTGGCCTTCATCAGGTTTCTTCACAATATGTACAAGACCTCTTCAGCTTTTATTTTTATTGTCCATGAATTGACACATGCGCTTGTAATTGGAAGAGGTGTTAAACAAAGTGATCCCATTTCTCCCAAGCTGTTCTCAGCTGTCCAGGAATAGGCATCATCATTATCATCATCATTCCCCTTTATCCAGCTGTAGCCGGTTATGGGCAAATATGGTTCCTCGGTTCCTCTCCACTTTCTTTGGTAGGGAACGCCGTAACATTTTCCAAGGCACCATATCTGCTAATCCATATAGGTTATTGTTATGACGGGTTCGCCACATCAAAGGCATTTTATACCTACTGCCAGGTTCAAAATTAGGCCGCCCCTAACATGAAGTCAGACGCCTTTCGAGCCGCTCCTCTGGAGTACAGACACTACAGGTTTGCCCCTTCCGCCATCTCCACTGTACCAAAGTCCACCTTCTCCGCCGTAGATGGCGCTGAGGTCTTCACTCGTAACCCTGAGCTGGGCCCCATACTAGATGTTACACACCGGGTCAGTGTGCTCTGGGACTCTCATAAGCAGGGGCGCCACTCCCTGGGTAGGACTGCCTCCAAAGAGGAACTCTACCTGCTACCTGTGAGGAATAGGCAATCAAAGTTAAACTGGGAAGAAAAAGCAATCAAAATTAGTGTGAGAAAGCTTAATAACCTAAGATTCACATATGACACTCTATTGGTTGCCAATGATTTTGAAGAAATCCAATCCCCAATTAGAGACCTTGCCTTGGAATGTCAGTCAGAAGGCCTCGGCATAAGCACGTGCACCAAGAATCCGGCCTCTCCAACCGAACTCCAACAACTACCTAAGAGCTCAAAATCACGACTATTATTCCATAGGATGATTCCACCTATTTCAACTGAATAATAAACAGCAAGAGAACTTTCATTAATAGAACACGATACCAATCTCCACAAGCCAATTTTAAAGGGTAAACAATGTCAATTTAATTCATTTTCGTTTCAGGACAACCTTGCGAGCACTAAATGTAACGTACCTCATTACCATATTCGACAAGTTTGTACTTTATTACAAGTGATGAAAATCACTTTATCCTAATAGCGCCTCACACAGCTTGTCAAACGGGCCTACAACGCCATAGAACCAATCTATAACAACAATAATTCAACAGCCTCATCAAACTTCCATAATACTCTTCAATAGTATAAATTATTAAAATCAACGTTTTATAAAATATATTGTCATCGAAGAAGAACACAACAGCTCTCCAACCTTCACGTCAAAAAACCAAATCAACGTTGAGAATTTCCACCCATCATCATCTCTGCAACTTTCTTGATGACTTAATACAAATTAGGCCAACTATAAACATCTGGTGAACTTCTTGTCAACGCAATCTTGCCGAATAAATCTAAAATAACCTACGAACTGTTGACCAATAAATATCACGGACAAATGCATGCCAACGTCAAGTAACTTTTAATATATAAGTAATAATAATAACAACGTAAACATTTCCACCTTTTCAATACTAAAATATATTCACAAAATTATAAATTACACGGTACTAGTTTCGACCCATCTAGGGGTCATCATCAGCCGTATTGGAGCAAAGATCACTTTTGGCGAAATCCTAAGAAAATGTTATTTTAAAGAATTGGAATGTTTTTCCTTCATATTTTTTATACTAAGCTTTATATTTTGACTTATATCTTTTTACCATATATTAGCAGTTATTAACCTATACTTTAAACTTTGACTATGGCTTTAAGCCATCAACTGTCATTTATAGTCACATGACGCCTTCATTTTTAAATGTACTGCTTATGAATCTACCAGTTTTTATGTATCAATTGATTGTATTATATATTCTCATTGAACTGATTTCATATGCCTTTCACTATGTATTAGACATCTATTAATGACTACGGCTTCAAGCCACCTTCTTTTACTATAGTACAATCAAACAAGTTCTATTCAACAAAGAACTACATATGTTTTTATCAATATATTAGATTTTTAGTAACTTCATGAACATGTTTATAACAAACGTAAATCTTACCTCTCTTATAATCATCAAACACATTTTTGAATATCTTTAACCAGATGCCTGGTAAAATAATAAGGTTTTTGATAATGACTGAGGATGCCTCACAGTAGGAGGCGAAACATGTCTCATCTGAATAATGTTTTAAAGTAAATGCCAACATCTTGTAATGTATTGAATAGGTGGAAATAAACAAAAAATATTATCCTATATACAGTTTAAGTTTGTACTTTGCCGGAATAAGCATTACACAAGATATGAAGTGTTCCATTAATAACATACCACGACCTTTCAAAGGAAGTTTTTAATCATGAAGAAGATATAGAACTCTAACACAAGAGTGTAACGAATCTCATAAGGGATCTATGGACATGACAATCAAATTTTATTGATTTTAACCTGTTATCAATGTTGTTTACTACGGTTATTTTTAACTACAAATATTCGTTTATAGGAAGGGGAGTTATGGATTGGAATAACTTACCAAGAGAGATGTTCAATAAATTTCCAATTTCTTTGAAATCATTTAGGAAAAGGCTAGGAAAACAACAGATAGAGAATCTGCCACCTGGGCGACTGCTCTAAATGCAGATCAGTAGTGACTGATTGAAAAACATATCAAGTGATGTTCCATGATTTGTATATGTTATTTTGTCTTATGTTCTCAAGCATCTGAGGATGATCGATTGTAGATCGACACTGGTCCTGCAGATGGTGTAGTATCGATTAGGTGGAATTATCCCGATTATATGACTGTTAGTACGGTACAGTTTTGACTTCCAAGTGTATCAACATTTTCTGACGTGTCCTATCAATGTATCCATATCAAATTTTGCCAATTCATTCTCACCTCACAAACTCAATTCGGTATATTTTGAAAAGTTTCACCAATATTTGTTTCATCTATGTACTACAAATTGAAATAAACAGTTACAACAAAGTTTATTCTGAAACATATAACTTACGGCTTCGGTATGTTGGGTTGTGGTAGTAGAACTTCTGTCTTGACAGGTTGTATCCACATAGCACAATGTAATGACCTGCAAACAATATGAAATTACCACTGTTTATAGCGGATGATTTTATAAATTAAAATCCTCTTATTTAAGGATAAGATAATAATAATGATAATAATAACAACAACAACCATACAGCCTCGGCTGACATGTGCAGGCATTTTAATTTGATACTATTAGGTTGCCTTCTTGTCAATTTCATTGTTCCATTTTTGTTACTTTCATACATTACATTACCAGACAGCAAATCACCATCTTTCCAGTAGTTCACTTAATTAATTTACATTCACCAAACTGTGTATTTTACTGATAGGTCTAATGGTGACGATGGGATAGGAAAAGCCGAGGAGTGGAAAAGAAGTGGCCGTGGCCTTAATTAAAGTACAGTCCCAGCATTTGCCTGGTGTGAACATGGGAAACCACGGATAACCATTTTCAGCCTGCCGACAGTGGGGTTCGAACCCATTATTTCCTGGATACAAGCTCACAGCTGCACGCCCTTAAACACACGGCCAACTCACGCAGTTAATTCTTGGTATCTGATCCTGTCTATGTACTTTGATCAAAATTTGTCACTATTAAAATATTATCACATATCATGCATGCATCGTGAATTAAAACTATGGAATCTAGTAAAAAAAAAAGACCATTTTCAAAACATACAACTTCCATAAGACATATTTTACATGTATGAGATTGCATTATGGTGTTAAGTAGAGATTCTGTCATTAATGGACTATAATTAATACATATCTTTAAAGAAAGATCTTCTTGTTGTATATAATAACATACAAATTATAAGTTAATTTTGTTTAAAATGTGTACACAGACAGGACCAGGTACCAAGAAATATCCAGTTTCCTTAAAAGTTTAAATATATATCCCTGTTCTCTTTTTGTTTTTTGAACTTTGATGGCTGAAGATGTCTTCTAATGAGGACGAAACACCTACCATGATTTAATGTTATTCTGAAAGGAATAAATTTAATTTGTATTGTAAAGATGGAATTCTCCTAAAATTACCATTACATTTGTTAAGGTGAACAATACAGGCTAAAATTGAATGTCATTTCTTGTAACTCGGTGCTGAGACGCTGGCCCTAACGATTACTCTTATTACCATACCGAGATTATTATTATTACTATTATTATTGAAAGAAATAACTGCAGACAAACCATTATAGCTAATACTCCAAGGCAGCCAACTGCGAATTTCTGTTATGAGTTTTTTGCACTTGCAGATGTCGCAGCTCAGTAGATTGGCATTTGTCAGCAAGATGATGGGTCCGTGCCTGGCCAGGTGTTGTATGAGATCATCCTGTTTGAGAGAGACCTGTCGGACCGAAATTCCGTTGGCTTCTGCTTCATTAAATCTTCGCATAACCCTCTCTTCATCCTGCCATGACAAAAATGTATACAACATTAAAACAGAAATATGAATACAAAGTCAGATATTTACAGTCAGGAAAAATGAGGTGGTGCTTAGAAACAGCTTTAAAGGGGTCATTATCTAAAATAATAATAAAAGACTGAAATGTGATTGTTTAACCCAAGATCGGTCGAGGTGGTAGTGGTGGTGATTATTGTTTTAAGAGGAAGTACAACTACGCAACCATCCTCTATATGACACTAATCAGAGGGGAAAAAATGGAAGGGAACCGACACTTCGAAAAATGAAGATATCGGTCAAAGGAAGACAAAGCTGTGAAGGGCGTGAAAATGAAAGACTCCCTAGCCCTCGCAAACCTAATAGCGTCGGGGTCAGAAAAGAACAAGAGCTGACCGAGGGAGGTCGGATAGGATAGATGAAAGTGAGGAGCCTGGCACTAGTAAGTAGAAGCAATGCCAGAACTCAGCTGAGGGCCCCGTGGTCGCCAAACCACGCTCCAAAGTTCAGAGCCCCTGGAATTATTATTATTATTATTATTATTATTATTATTATTATTATTATTATTATTATTATTATTATAGGCAGGCAATAATTCCATTGTGGAGATTTATCTCCCGTATGCAGTTATCAGACTGTGCCTCATATATAGGCTTCTGATAAGCTCACCTGCATACACCCAGCGTCAGTGGGTAGGGTCTGACACATCCCACTCTGACGAGTCTAGTGTCAGACCTAAGACGAAACGCTGGTTAATAGAGCAAATGCCTGAAAAGCCTTACATCTGATACGTTTTGAAAATGAGTTACCGAAGATTTCTGTTGCTGTTGCGAGGTCTTCGTTTTGATGATGCACGGACAAGGTTGACAAGGAAAGCACTCGATAGACTAGCCCCGATCAGAAATGTGTTTGAAGGTTTCGTAGAAAGATGTGTGAAGGTTTCGTAGAAAGATGTGTGAACAGCTACAGCATTTCTGAATACGCTGCAGTTGACAAAATGCTTGAATCATTTCGTGATAGATGTGCATTTAGACAGTTCATGCCAAGGAAGCCGGCCAAATATGGCATAAAGATATTTTCTCTGGTAGATTCAAGGATGTTTTATACATCGAACATGGAGATTTATGTGACCGGGCAGCCTTCCGGGCCTTACATGTTGGATACTAGACCCAGTGCCATTATGTCAAGAGACTTGTTGAACCAATCAAAGGGTCGGGAAGAAATGTTACAATGGACAATTGGTTTTCATCTATTCTGCTTACACATGAACTTCTACACCAATATAACTTGACAGTAATTGGGACTCTATAAAAGAATAAGGTGGAACTGCCACCAGAACTTGTAAATACGAAGCAACAGCCTATAAACAGCAGCCTGTTCGCCTTCCAAGAAGATTGTACAGTTGTTTTGTATGTTCCCACAAAGAGCCGAAACATTGTGCTGGTTTCAAGTATGCATGACTCAGATGAAATTGATCCAACTACTGGCGACAAAGAGAAGCCAACAATACAACCTCAAGAAAGGAGATGTAGATATCGTT
Source organism: Anabrus simplex (assembly GCF_040414725.1). Taxonomy (NCBI): domain Eukaryota; kingdom Metazoa; phylum Arthropoda; class Insecta; order Orthoptera; family Tettigoniidae; genus Anabrus; species Anabrus simplex. Next base: position 188,307,129 of record NC_090279.1, read on the forward strand.
GATAAGATGAAATCAAGTACACTGTTGCCAGAGTATGTTGTCGTTGGCTACTCAGAATTTTTTTTTTACACTTTTAGATGTTGGTGCCATCAATGCTCAAGTAATCCTCTTTTGCAACACTAACAGTAAAATGGAACAAATAAATTTTTTTGACAACTCTGGCATTGGGTCTCACAAGAAATCATATGGTGGCAAGACTTTCAAAGGAAGGAGTTCAGAACGAACTGAAGATTCGAATAAGGAAATACCTGCTACAAACAAAGAGAGGGTGAGATGTGGCTTTTGCCCGAAAAGAAAGAATCGTTTCTCCATGGTTCGGTGCATTTCTTGTCAGGCTTCAATTTGTGGAGAGCATTCAATAAACATGTGTCATCAGTGCTATGGTGAGAAGGAAGCCAGGGATGTCAGCAGCAGTGAATGAAGCTGCAAGATACCAAAGACAATATTCAGAATATGAATGAACTGTACATAATGCAATAATTTTGTTCTCTTATCGGCATATTGTACATTGTTTTGTATATTACATCGTTTGATATCATTTGTGAATAGATTCTCTAAATTTAAAATAATAATTTTCATCATTTTTTACGGCACTCATCGTTCATTTGTATAATAAGGCATTATGACTTTGGGTTTTGAGGCCAAATGTGATAAAAATAAATCAAAGTGCTCCATAAGGTGACAAAAGAATAAAAATAGAAACTTCCCAGCAAGATAATTTCCGATTGATATACATAAGAAAGACAGAAACTTCTTTTTCATTAGCGTGAGCGCCTCGACCGATGACGTGACTAAGTTCGACCGATGTTGGGTTAAGAACAGACATCAAGGCAATAAATTATGGCAAGAAATCGAGAAAAACATTTCTGGAAAGGTATACAAACAGGTGCAAAATATGTAGTGATAAAATGCCTATATTCAAGTCTAACCCAGTAACATTAATATTCTTCTAATCAACATCCTCCTCCTCCTTTCGCCTTATCCAGCTTCTACTGGGTCGGGGCATTTATTGTACTTCTCCACCCACCATTCCTCTTTCATTATTTTGTTCCAGTCCAGGTTTCTTCTTCTTCTTCTTGCACTCCTCTTCACTGAACTGATCCACTTGGATCTAGGTCTCCCTTTCATTGTCTTCATCTCCATTATCTGTTTTAGTATTCCTGTTTACATGTCCGAACCATTTTAGTTTACTCCTATCAATTCTCTCATTTCGGTTTTCAATTCCGACCTCCTTTGTAACATCTTCATTTCTCAACATTATTCCTTATCTTTCCCATCGTACTTCTTAGATATTTCATTTCACTGCTTAAATTCTACTCTCCTCCCTAAATATCACTGTCCACCAGGTCCCTGCCAAATAAGTCAATATGGGTGTGTAATAAATTTTTTACACTTCCTTGGTACTTCCCTATTCCAGACAAGGTTTCTTCCACTCTGGTAGAATGCTTTGCCCTGTTGCACCCTCTTGCTAATGTCCATGTCCAGCCTTGTATTCTGCATTAATTCACTCCCTAGGTATTTGAAACTGTCAAATACTCGTTCAGTGCATCAACTTCTTCGTTGTTTGTTACCCAGACCACAATATTGTCTGCAAATCTCCCTATTCCCATATGCTTCTTTTTTTCCACTTTACAATTTTGTCCATAACCATTAGAAACAAAAGAGGTGACAGCACACTCCCCTGTCTTACAAGGAGAGGCCAGACCCTGCGTCCAACCGATTGCAACGAGCTTTAATATACCTGTTGGGGGACACTCAACAGTAAGTCATGTATAAGAGTTTAGGTCAATTCGCTTTTGTTTTTAAAAAAATTGAGGATAAATGTCATGACGCAGGATCTGCTTCGGACCAAGTGGAGGTGATAGAGCACTAAAAGGCGAACACATTTTATTTAAACATGTCAAATCCACAACCTAATAATTTCCGAAAAACCGATGAATCCTTGATTCCAATGCAATGTACATTTACAGTCGAACCTCGATATCTCGAACCTCCATTACTTGAATTTTCAGTATCTTGAAGTAACTTAAATTTTCCGGCTGTTTGTCCTATTCTTCACGTGCATTTAATTCTCTATTACTCGAAATTCAGTTACACGAATTTCTCAATTTCTTGAAGCAAACATTTACTCCTTGAAGCAAAAAATACTCTGTAACTCTAATTTTGTGCAACAATGACTGGCATTTGTTGTTTGTGAAGAACAGTTAACAAAGAATGAAGGGGTTACAGCGATGCTGGGAGCTAATATGATGAGAACTGAAAACTAAAACTTTTAGTGATCTGATAATCGGCAAAACCTCACTGTTTCTTGGGTGTGAATTAATTACGATCATATATGAAAAGCAACCCCCAAAGTCATGGATGACAAGCTCCATTTGCGAATCTCGGCTGCGTGGTATTGACAAGAAGTTTCAATGTGAAGTGAGGAAAGGTTAACTGTAACAAACAGAAGAGACTAATGGATCTTTTTCCAAAGGTGTTAACGGAGGTAGGGCCTATGTTCCTTGTTTCACTACTGTATGTACCTTATCATGTCTTCTAAAAAGTTATTATAATAAGTGTTATAATTAAAGTGATGTCATAAAATAGAGTTTGTTTGTATATTTTTAAGTACTGTTGAAAATAACGTATTCAGTATAAGACTGTAGATACATATGATTCAATTATGTGATATACACGCTCAAAAACGATATTCTCTATTTCTCAAAATTTCAATAACTTGAAATAAAATATAGCTCCTGATGTGATTAGAGATATCAAGGTTCCACCATACTTGGAGAGTTCCAATGCAGGCAACCAGAGCAGTGGTCGAGTGGTCAGTGAACCTTCATGACGTGAGTTCGAGTCTCGTTGCAGCTATATTTTTTGTGTAAAATAAATTATTTGAGGGAACATGAAGATAAAAATGCAAATAAAAATATTAAGCAAACTGCAGTGAACTTTATTTTATACCTCAAATTAACATAGAGAGACCCAGCAGTAACTGTGCGAATGATTAGGTCTATATTGATTTCAGGTAGAAAATAAAGTGTATTGCAATTTGTGTAATATTTTGGTTCGCATTTTAATCTTCACGTTCCTTCAAATATTAATTTATTTTGCACAAGAAATATAGGTCCAACGAGACTCAAACTCACATCTTTGAAGCCTGCAGACAAGTACGGTGACCACTCAGCCACCACTCCGGTTAATTGCGGTGTAACTCTACAAGTATACATTGCATTGGAATTGGAGATTCATAAATTTTTCGGAAATTATGAGGTTGTGGACCTGACATGTTTAAGTACACGCGATCTATCAACTCCACTTGGCCCGAAGTGGATCCTGCGTTGTGGCATTTGACCTCATTAAAAAAAAAAAAAAAAAAAAAAAAAAAAAAAAAAAAAAAGCGTATTGACCTAAATCCTTATGCATGAGTTACTGTTGAGTGTCCCCCCACAGGTACATTGAAGCTCGTTGAAATCGGTTGGATGCAGGGTCTGGCCTCTCCCTGTTAGTCCAGTTTCATTTCTAAACCATTCCTTATTTCCAACTGGAGTCAGTAAACTGTTAGTACACTGCAGACGCAGTTGTTGTACATTGTTTGCACCATTTCTATAGCACAAACAGGCCTATAATGAAGGTATTAGTGAAAGAAAATGAAGGGCCATGAAGATTCGCCATGCTTTGGAAAACTAACACTATCAGGGAAGGAAGAGAACAAGAGTTAACCAAGGGGAGAAGGATATGCACCTGCACACAAAAAATACTAAGTGCCTTCCCCACACCTGGAGATTGGTGACCTATACTGCTAATAAGAAGAGATGGCGTCTGACAGGTAAGGTTGGAGGGAGGAGCACTGCACGTGGCATTTCACGATGTTGCCACATTCCAGCATTCCTTTCTGTACATGCTCTTACCCCTCGCTTCCGGCTCACTTGTTCTCTCCGTCATTCTGACCACTGTGATCTGTTGTAGACTGCCTGGCCAGGCGGTGTCGTCCCATTTGCGATCACTCTTAAAAATCAGGTTCTTATCAGTGACATACAAACAGTCAGGTTGCTGTGAGGGAAATCCTTACTGAAGGATTAGTACAGGAAGACATCCCTCAAGTAACTGGCGAAACTGGGAATCTTACGAATCGTATGTTGAAAGTCATTAAATTACTTATATTTACCGTTTGAGACTGATGCGTTTATATCGGGATTGACAGGGAATAAACAGGACTCAAATAAACCTTTTATTTACCGAGCTGGATAGCTGCAGTCGCTTAAGTGCGGCCAGTATTCAGTATTCGGGAGATAGTGGGTTCGAACCCCACTGTCGGCAGCCCTGAAGATGGTTTTCCGTGGTTTCCTAATTAATTTACACAGCATGTTTCTACTGCCGGATGCCCTTCCTGGCACCAACCTCAGTTGAGGAACTAATGAAGACGAAATGTGTTGTGGTGAATAAAATTGGGTAAGGGGTGCCTGTGGATAGGAACTGTACCGGCATTTGCATGGAAGTGAAGATATTAAGCCACAGGAAACTATTCTGAGAAGAACCGACGGTGGGATTCGAACCCACGCGTTTCCCGAATGCAGGGCTTGGCTCCATAGCCACAGAGCGTTAAAACGCGCGGCCACTCGGTCTACTTTCATCTATATAAATAAAATTATAATTTTTGTCTGTACGCTTCGATTAGATGTACAAGATTCCAGAACTTAATGTTAAGAAAATGTTTAGATTACAATAAGTTGAAAAAATGACGATTCTATAATGATAGCGCGAAGAGAATATATTGCGTTCGGAAAATAGTGGGTTCGAATCCCATTGTCGGTAGCCCTGTAGATGGTTTTCCGTGGTTTCCTATTTTCACAACAAACACAACAAGCCAGGGTCGTTTCCTTCCCACTCCAAGTCCTTTCCTATCCTATTGTCGCCGTAAGACCTATCTGTGTCGCTGCGACATAAATCCAGCGGTAAAACAAACCCTTGTCACCAAACATCCTCACTTTTTCGTAAATTTCTGTAAGAGTATCCATTATATAAAGCTACGCCTTAATTAGCAGTCCCCTTGCTGCGTTAAAGTTGGGAAACCCTGACAGGCTGCTGAAAATTTTACAGTGATTGCAAATGAGACAAGAACTGGTCTTTCTTCACATTCTTGTTTTCCACTGTAATGGAACTGGTCGCAAATAGAACAAATTTTGCTCTGGAATGGAATTAAGGGAACATTCCTTTCCGATAAACTCGTAGCCTCCTCTTCAAAGAATTCTCTTGCAGCACATATCATTTCTCTTCCTTGGTGATGAATTGTCACACCATGGCCGGCGGTATTTTTTTCACGAGGTGGACGAGTCCTGGGCCTCCCTCTCCCTCGAGGAGTATTCATCGTACTCAAAATATAAATACAATGATTGCACGTGCGTACGTACGTAAATAGTATTTAAAATACAATTAGAAACTTACTAACGGCCACTCACACTGAACTGCTTGCAACAAGATCTAGCTCACAAGTGAAGTGAGAGGTTTGGCAACTCCCAGCAAGACGAGCCTCCCAGAAGATTTATCTCCATGGCAACTGCAGTCGCCCCACCCTCGTTTCCATGGCAACCACACAGCCACTCCCTTTATCCCGCCTCGGCAGGCAGTAAACGGACCTCCCTCTACGAAATGTCACAGGCCATCTCTTATTATTAGCAGTATAGTAATTGCCTTTTTTAAATTTATAATTGGATTTATGTCACACCTACACAGATAGGGACAGGAAAGGGCTAGGAATGGGAAGGATCGGCTATGTCCTTAATTAAGGTACAACCCCAGTATTTGCCTGGTGTGAAAATGGGAAACCACAGAAAACCATCTTCAGGGCTGCTGACAGTGGGGTTCGAACCAACTATCTCCCGGACACAAGCTCACAGCCGCACGCCCCTAACTGCACGGCCAACTCGCCCGGTAGTTGAAAAGTAAAATAACGAATTATGGACTGGGACAATAATAACCCTTGCCTACGTCGTTCTTCGTAATGTATCTGTATGCATTACATATCAGCCGTTGAATTTGTTTACTTGAAGTTTTATTCTCCTTTCTTTTCTTAGCAGTACTACTACTACTACTACTACTAATAATAATACTACTACTCGTGGGCACGGAACCACTGTTACTCTGTCGAGTATCACTCGTGCGCACTGAACCAGTACTATTTGGTCGAGTATCAGTGCTACCGATGCTCAGCTGAGGATTGTTTGTGTGCACTGGCAGATTTAATTAAGGATTTATTGGTGCATTAATTTCCAGGTTTGATTCCCACGGCCCCCACATTATTAAATGAAGCTAAGTGAAAAGCAATACACTTCACTAACATTAATTAATGAAACAAATATTACAAGACTTTCAAATAGCGAGCAAAGGATGTGCGAATTGTCTGAGTTGAAAAATGAGACTGACGACTATTTAACAAGAGATGCATTGGCAACAGAGCTGTAAAGATTTTTGTTGGGGAATGAGAACTTCCGTTTTAAAGCCCACTATCCTATTGGGCAAGCAAGTGGCCGAGAGATCAAATGTTTGCCGAACTGTTTGAATACTGGTGGGTAAGCTATAAATTTCATTGTTTCCTACCCACTTCTTTGTTAAATGGCCTGCCTGCTTCCTCCAGCAAGTCAGTGCTTGTTTTACATCAGATAGAGATTTACTTCTTTGCCTGAGGTCCTATGTGAACTTTAAGACATCATATCATGACAAGAAGATCATAACCATAAATTTTGTTATTATATGTAGTTTAATGTTATAATTATTCCTGCAACATTGTCTTTGTCTGTTATACATTTGTTTTAGTTATCACATAATATATTTAATTTTTATATGGCTGAAGATAGCCAATAAGTGGCTGAAACTAGTCCCAAGTCTTATGTAATAACATTTACTTAATATATTGTATTGAAAAGGTAGACCCTCTTGTCAATTTATACTTATATATGCTGGTGGGTATGCATTGCCTATCTCAGCTATACCAAGACGTTTGACTGCATGCTACTTCACGCTGTACGTGCTACCATTGCCAAACAGCACATGACCTTTCAAAATATAGCAAGGTAATGCACACGAGGTACGCTGTATTACAGCAACGCGTACGATGACGCTCAGCTCAAGACAGTGCAACTGACCGTAGCGCATGGAAGAGGATTTGGCCAACGAAAACGCCCTCAAAACAAAGAAGTTTGTTTCAACTCGCTTGGCTCGGTCACGCTCATGTTGATCTGGACTCGGCTTACCCTTTGAACAGCCCCGCGCTGCTACATGGGTTTGCTTCTGCGGAAGAATCAGTTCAGCTCGGATTTGCTCTGCTACGCCAGCAGTGTGCAAGTCTCCTTTGGAGAGGCAGGGGATACTGTGGATGTAGGCCATTCTACTACCCCCCCCCCCCCCCTTTCCCCCCTAAGGGAGTCTGCAATCACTATCAGCCACTAATCAATTAATGTTTCTATACAGGCATAAGCTCACTTAGGACCCTGCATTGCTCACAATGGTGCATTTACTGCCCGTTGCCAACAGTAAACTTGAATAACACGTCAAGGGTGTTAAGCAATTTTCAATTTTGCTTTACATTGTACCGACAGAGATAGGTCTTATGGCGATGATGGGATAGGAAAGGGCTAGGACTGTGGCCTTAATTAAGGTACAGCCCAGTGTTCTCACCAGTAATATTTGTCAGTCGGGTGGTAGGAATGAGTAGCCTGGCAAGGAATACTACGTAAAAATGAATATGATAAAATTTCAATTTAAACCCTAACGGCATTAACAGCAATGGTATGCACTCAATGCAAAACTGAAGTATTTGAGTATTATCACAAATAAGACATAACAGAGTATTTTGAACTTCTAGTGTCCTAATGCTCGTTCCTTATCATGTAACACCGGGGGCTTAACATATCCCCCCCCACGCATCGATTTCTGTGGAGTGCCATACGGGTATGTGATGTTCCATGGATTCGAGTGCTCGCATGTGATTCCACGCTAATCCAGACACTGTTTGTGCACACTACGCGATAATCATATTAAATATTTAAACTCCTATGTACAGTAACTTAATTGATGCAATTATGCTGCCAATAATTATTCATCACTTAAATAAAGTTTTACCATATTTATATTTTAATTTGGAGCATCCAATGACTCAAATATGTATTAATATCACGTAACTAGCACATATGTAGGTTATGTTAGCCGGGCGGTCTGTGAAAACAGCCTAGGGAGAACACAGCAACCCCAGTATTTGTCCAGTGTGAAAATGGGAAACCACGGAAAAACATCTTCAGGGCTGTCGAGAGTGGAGTTTGAATCCACCATCTCCCGAATGCACGCTGACAGCTACATAACTCAAACGGCGTAGCCAACTTATTCAGTAGGGTATTTATCGAACATGCCAAACCATAAAGATACAACTTTTGATTTTGAAAGTCTCAAAACACTATCTTTCTGAACAGCAAAATGCATTGTTTATTATGAGACTTGAATATATGACGTACCTTGTGTAGAACTCTGGCATAAAATGTCTGTTCATGGTATTCAGGATTGATCCCCAATGTGACTGTACAAAATACGTACTTTACTCCATATCGTAGAAGTAAGTAGCACAAGTCAATTGTCCACGTACTGTAATAAGAATATGACAGATATAATAGTAAGTTACACTGTTATTCACATATTTTAGGATCAGAAAGACAGACTTCCCCAGCAGATGAATTAAATAGTAGACAACAATACGAATTTAGAACCGATAGCTTTAAAATATGAGATCACCTTTTGTTGAATTCCTGTTCTTTGCATATTTTATTAAAGTTATTCTGAAAGTCTTGTCGTTTCTTTTCAGGCAAGACCATTAGCACACAAGACACCCCACAGTCCCAGTTTGATTTTTGTTGTTGATGCGATACTTCCAACTGAATTGAAGGAGGAATGTCTGAAAAGTACAAAATAAGAGGTAATTTAATTCAAGACTGGAAAAATTAAGCGAAATAAATTTTATTTTAAAGCAATGCCTCACAAGAATTACCATTATCACAGAGTTTCTGACAGACTTCCATTTATTCAGTTTCGATAAACTGATTACTGGGTATAATCGCAGCACTAACTGACAGGTGATATCAATATTTTATTCACAGGTCTTCCCAATTTATCATACCTTCGAAGAATATGATAGGGTATTTCTTATCAACAACAAGGCATCTAGCCACGATTCTCTTTTATCTCTAATTGGCTTTCTTTCGAAAATAATATAACTATGCATCGATGTCATCGCAAAATATGGCAGAAAGCAATTTTATATTTTACAATAATGCCAGCAATGCCCCATAGTGAAACTTCATTGATCTTCAACATAACCAAACCACACATCAGCAAGGACACATTGGAATCTCTATTGTCTAGCAAGAAAAACAAACAGTTGAAGCGCCCTACTCATCATGTTCACCAATTCTACAGGTCTAAAATACAAACTGACGATAACGTTACGACCATTAAGATCTGCAGAAATTGAACGTACGGAGTAAACAATAAATTAGTTACCATATTCAATCCAAATAAATCCATTTCAATAACGTAGCGAAGCTTGCATCTTATCAGCAAATCAAATTCAACCCATGTATAGTCATTCTTGTTATTGGTGAGCCTGATAGCGTCTTGTGTACGTTTGCCGGCATTAAACTTCGTCCTCCGGAGTTAGCTCGCTTCGTAAGTTATCTGTGAACATCGGCTGCTAAAATATCTATAGCGGTTTTATTTCTAAGAGAAATTCTACTTTAATCTTCAAAATGTCTATTGGAGTGCCTATCAAGGTGTTGCACGAGGCAGAAGGCCACATTGTGACGTGCGAAACTAACACTGGCGAAGTGTACCGAGGGAAACTAATAGAAGCCGAGGATAATATGAATTGTCAAATGAGTAACATCACTGTAACATACAGAGATGGTCGCGTTGCTCAGTTGGAAAATGTGTACATCCGTGGATCGAAGATTAGGTTCCTTATACTTCCAGATATGTTAAAAAATGCTCCAATGTTCAAACGACAAGGTAATAAAGGTACTGGTGGAGCTGGAAGAGGGAAGTCTGCAATTTTGAGAGCGCAAGGTTAGTATTACTTTTATACATATTTCGTTCATTGTATTAATAGAAACAGGTTTAAAGGATGATAAAATAATGGTCATCATTTTTTATTGATTCAAGGTGACATTAATTTAAATAATAACCAACTGATGACATTGTAGGCCTATCATCGATCATGACTGCACTTCTTTGGTGGTACTTGATTTGCATGAATACGTAACATCTTACTTTCATGCCCAATGCCCTACCCCTTTCCAGATGAAAAGCATTCCAGAAGTGAGCAAGCATTGTAATAGTATTAAAATGTTCCCTGTGTACTAGACCTCGGTCTACACTAGCCTGGTGTTTTTGGATATTAGTATCAACAAGTAATCTGTTTAAATGTCTGGTTTGTTGCCATGAAATGGTTCCATGCTACCTGATTGATGGCTGTTTCCTTTATTGTTACTAGGTTTGAGAAGGTATATTATATTGGCTGCAGTAAACTTTTACCTCCTGTTTTTACATACAGGAGAGGGAAGTGTATGTTGCATATGTTGGGGACTTGCCACCTCACACCTAGAACTGTACTTACTGTTATAAGGTAGAATCAGAAATGGTGAGACATTTTCTATAAAACCTTTGTCGGTGGCCACTACTGGTGGTTGACATGTATTAAATAGGGTGTTATTACCAGAATTATACTCCGCACGGCTTTACTTCTAAATTGATGTTTTGACAGATTTTGGCTCCGTCTGGTGGTTATGCGCTGAAACATAGACGTCCAACCAATCCCAAGCTGCCATTCATATCGACTTATATATCGGCAGAATGCTATCTCAAAGCCTAATTGCTGATTCTAAATTTACATTCACCACGTGGTTAACGTATCTCGCTCAGTATTATGGTATTTGGTACGGTTCGCGATCTTTTGCATTTTTCTTCAGTAATCTGTCTTTTTCATATTAGTCTTTTTCTTTCCAGTATAGTACAGTATAGTGTAATTTACAGTTTGGCATAGCATAAGTTAGTACAATACAGGTTTAATAGTTCAATGTATAAGAATGTAGCTATAGTTTTATTTACGTCCATTTACTGGTTAGTATACTTTGTGCGTATCTAGCACGTCTCAGTGTAATTCCGAAAAGACAAGTGGCAAGAAAGTGACTCTGAGATCAGTGGAGTGTTCCCTTTGTAAGCCATAACTTCCTTCCAGTGCCAGCCATTAGCAGTGAGTTGTGTTATTTCCCCATTCTCTTTTATTCTTAATATATTCTCTTTTTATTGTCGGATGTTGCTAGAAAGTGTTGGTTTTGTGAATTTGTTTTCAATCCAGATTCATTAGCTTTTCTGAGTACGGTATTACATTTTACGACAGCTGTTTACTGCGGTCGTATTGCAACAGCTGTTCTCGCTGCCGTAGCGTTGGCAACAGAGGTATGGCGATGCTCATTTGTTTTGCGAAACGTCAATTTAGAAGTAAAGCCGTGTGAAGTATAAACACTGGTAGATCTCATTACCAACTTCTACACTTAAACGAATAACCATTGGTAATGCGCAGAACCTTGGCCTTTGTCACTTTGGTACAACTTGAGGAAGAACAGCCTACAGAAGAGAGATGAAGGCATGCCAGAGCATGATTATCTTTTGTCAACAGTTCTTAGATGCTCCACCTGTAGTGCTTGCATTGGCTTTCTTATTTGTAAGGAACGGTTGCGAACTGCACTGTCCCAGAACCATGGTTGTGGTACATCCTTTATTGATTGGTCTGCACACTTCTGGCTGTTGACAAAAAGCCATTGGTCTTCAGTGTCAGGAGTGCTTAGCAGATAGTCTCTCGAAGGGAATTAGTCCCACCGGAGCAGGAGCTCAGATTCGTGTCAGTTGTTGGCTTACATTGTGTAGGATCCCATGACGCATGTGAAGTTATAATGGGTTTCAGTTAAGATCGTTTAGTGTGGTAAAGTTGAGTATTACGTCTAACTGCATTGAATTCTAGGCACATGTCATCCCTTCATAAAATTCATCCAATGGTAGTGGGTGAGGGGCAAAATTTCTCAGTGTGTGTGCTAAACGTTCCCTTTTTGGGGCAGGATGGTGGAATTTTATTACAGTGGACCCTTGATTATCCGTTCCTGGAACCTACGTTTTCCCGGATCATGCGCTCAGATTACGTGGTCCCGCGAGTATCGTAATAAAATTCCGCATTATTCGTTCCTCGAAGAACTATTTCCCGGATTAACCGTCCAGAAATTTTAGTCCCATCAACGCTAAATCTTTGATCAAGCATTTTTCAATAACTTAAACTGTATCTCATGAAAGGACGACTATGGCATATGGCGTTAACGCCTCGACACTGCAATAATTAGAGTAAGTGCTGTACTGAAAAAGCGATCGGCAGTAACCTTGCATAAGGGACCATCTTAGCATCAAATTCGGGTGGTATTGTTTAGAGAATCTTGGAAATTATAAAGCGGAGAGTGGCCACAATAATTGTAATGAGATGCAAAGCATTTTGACAGTTCTACTTGAAGGATGCTAATTAGTTTATAAAATCACCTATTCAATACATTAAAATTTTTAAACAATTAGGAATTTATCTTTATTTCCATTTGAGACATGTTTTGCCCTTCATTGAAGGCTTCAGTCACAGTACTACCTCAAGGAATAAATCAGGTACCTGATTTGTAATTAAATTATAATTACTAAGAAATGATATTGACATAATACAGTAGGGATAGTCAGTGATAATATGGATACCAACATATCAGCCGTTAGCTGTAAATTACCAGCTGTGAAGGATAACAGTGTCAGAATGTTAGGGTATGTCTTACAAAGGTTATATTAACATGTTTACATGTGGGCAGTCAAAGGAAAGGATACAAATGACTGGCACCAATACGTAAAACCACAGGGTATTTAACAGTGTCCAGCAGCAGTGGTCCAACATGAAATATTGACGTTACACTATCAGAAATGTTAGGAAAATAATTACTAAATTTCAATGAGAAAAACAATGTTCATTAATATATGGAGTTAAAAAGGATTATATTAACATATTTACATGAGGGGAGTCAAAGGTGAAATATACAAGTAGTCGGCACCAATGCATAAAACCACAGGGCATTTTTATAGCGTCCAGCATTGGTGGGCTGACATGAAACATTGATGCTACTCTAGCAAAGTTAGGAAATTACAAAGTTAACATATTTACATGGGAGCAGTTTGGGGAGAAAGGATACAAAATGTCTGGCATCAGTGTGCATAACTACAATTTCTGCCGTTGGTTGATCACAGTATTGATAAGGCAACTACACAGTATTATGCAGCAGTGGTTTGACCTCAGTTCATATTATTTGGAATGCTAGGAAAAATATTCCAGCGTTTTTTTGAGATTGCCAAATGAGGCTTCATTAGGAGTATAGTCATTACTGAAAGCTGTCTGGTTGAAGTCCCGGGTTCGTGGATATAGCTGCAATAAGCGACGGTGAATTTGGCTTGCGTGGAAGAAAATTTGATTGGGTGTCATAATGTTTAGGCTTAATTTCGGTGTAGTTGAAAGGAAAGGTCGTTAAGTACATGGTGTGTTGTGAATGGCATCACTTGCACTCTATAAACATGAAATTTAAGTATGATATTGTTCTAGTCATAAAATTCTCAGATTACTAAATTTCTAGAAAATGTTTTTTGGAGACATCTGTGACCAATGGAGATTACTTGTTTGTTTCAGCTGCACGAGGTCGTGGCCGTGGTGGACGAGGAAGAGCTACGGGAGGATGGCAGGGTGGGCCTGGAGGTAGTGGAGGTTCAGGACGTGGCCGTGTTGACAGACCTTAAATTGTGCCTGATTGGCACTAAAGGACAGTTTTTCTATGCTGTACGGAGTGGGGGAAAAGTAACTGTTCATAAACTGTTTGTTCGTACTGAATATTTTTATGCAATTTACTGTAAGATACTTCTGTGTTCATTCTGTGAAGTGAAGACTCATGAGAGCTCGAGAAAGGAAGAAGAATGTAACAGTTAATAGAATTCCAAATGTGTCAAAAATATTTTGGCCCAGCAGGTAACAAATTGCTTGCATTGGATAATACTACCGAGCAAATCTGGTCTTTGAAAGAGTATGTGTTTATATTAAGCTAATTGTACTGTATGTTCCAAAAGAGACGCTGGTTAAAAGGAATTTTCTTACCATTTGCTACAGAGTTTCTGCACTTAACTGTTTAGTTCTAATTTTCTTGAGAGAACTGTGTGGACATATGAACAAAAATATACAGTGTGCAAATTAGAATATTTTAGATGTATGTATGGTATTGTGTAGAATTAGTCAAGGGATAAATCTCCGTCTGGAGATCTTACTTTTCTTTCCTACATAATAAAGGGCATTAAGTGCCATTCTGTGAGGTTCTTTAATGCAGCTTTGTATATAACTTTGATTCCAGATATGTATTATCTATTTTAGTACAATTTCCAAGACATGTTAACTTATGTAACTTCAAACACAAAAGAAGTAATCTACCATTTACTTATTCACAGGTAGTTTGTGAAAATAATATTTATTATAAGAAATTAGCAAATTCTACAATATGTGGTGCGGCCCAGAATTGTTGAGAATTTGCTCGTAAATACCTGAATGCTTCCATTGGTGCCTAATTTCTACCTTGCCTTTGAAGTAGTCACCCTGGGCTTGAATACAGCCATTCGAGTAATTTTCCTAATTTTGGAAGCACTCTTGGAAGTCTTCAGCGAGTTCAGCACCTCCTGCAGTTCCCCTTGGATTCTTTCAGTGGATTCAGAATGCTGCCTTTCTTAACCATATTTTCATTCTGGGAAGAGACAGAAGTCGTAGGAGGTCAGGTCAAGAGAGTAGTGGGGGTGTAGAATGATGGTCATGATATTTTTTGTCAGGAAGTCTCTCACAGTGAGTAAGGTGTGTGCGGGCATGTTGTCATGATACACTAACCCGTCCCTGTTATTTCATGTCAGACCGTTTGTACCTTACGTCTTCTGCCTTCAGTCATCACGGATAAGTTTGTACACTTTGGCGAAAATTTTGGGAGTTGTACATGATGATTTGTTATTGTCATACAGAAGGTTTGTCACTTTTCACAGTTTTCTGGCCTTTTTTAAAACAGTTCAAATATTTTTGCTTGACATAAAGCATCAGAACTCATAAACACATGCACTACGTAGTGTCAGAATGTGATACCATGACATTTTCACGTCGGATATTAAAATTCTCGAAAATTCTGGGTTGCCCTTCTTCATTAATAAATGTTGACCTTCTTTAGCTTTTACTGGAAAGGAGTGAAGTTACAGATTTCACATGGAACTTTGTACAAGGCATGAACTTAAGTAATTCACTTGCTGGTGAGTGCATCACGGTTGCCAGTTATGGGTTCTTATATGGTTTAAGAAACCAATTCTAGAACCACACGTTCTGCTCAATACTGGCACATCAAAACAGTCAAACTCCTTAGGTGAAATATGCAATAATGGTCACTTCTTCCCTGATTTTTTTCATTCTTTTCCGCAATATCTTTTATTGGATTCGTGTTGTCCCTGTTTCTTTTGTTCACCGAGCTCGATAGCTGCAGTCGCTTAAGTGCGGCCAGTATGCAGTAATCAGGAGATCGTGGGTTCGAGCCCCACTGTCGGCAGCCCTGAAGATGGTTTTCCGTGGTTTCCCATTTTCACACCAGGCAAATGCCGGGGCTGTACCTTAATTAAGGCCATGGCCGCTTCCTTCCACTTCCTAGGCCTTTTCCATCCCATCGTCGCCCATCGTATCTGTGTCGGTGCGACGTAAAGCAAATAGCAAAAAAAAAAGTTTCTTTTGTTCAGAAGGTTGTGGGTTCTCATGGACCAGGCAACATCACATGGGCCGATCAGATGCTACATCCTGTTGTCAGTTTTGCATTTCTTCATGCTGAGAGAGTTGGCTACACAATTTTGGTCCCATAGTTATTAGGTTGCATTTGGGAGATAGTGGGTTTGATCCCCACTGTTGGTAGCCTTGAAGAGGGTTTCCCATTTTCATAGTGGAGATCTAACATAATTAAGGTTGTGGTCACTGCCTTCATTATCTTAGTCCTGTATATCTCATCTTTGCTATAAGACATATCTGAATCAGTGCAACGTAAAACTTCTGAATGTCCTCATATAACTTTTGCCATCTTCCCTGATTATGTTTTCTATTCTTCAGTTGAGAATACGGCACTCACTTTGGAAAGCGTGTTAGGTGTACTGGCGACATGGACCTTCTATCAACTCTGTGTCCAGTGTCCAATTGTTTCATGAATTCATTGAAGATCCGTCCATAAACCTTAGTGTTCACTGTTTTGTTGTTGAAAATGTGTCCTACAATTCTGGTAGCATATACTGTGCACCTGACTCTAACCGTTTCAAAATGAAGTGGTGTTTTATGGATAATATTGGAATTTTCATCTGCCTAATAACTGCTGTTTCATGTGTTATAAACTGACAGTTTGAACCACATCTTGTACCTAAACCATGTTACGAAGAGAATGGGCTTACAGTAAGAAGAGCCTGAAACCACCAGCAATAACATTAATTTTTTGTGCATCTAGTTCCTTCAGTTCCTGCACTGCATGCACTCTGTCTGCTCGTTAACCCGATTTCTTTGCTGCTCTCGAGTAGTCTGTCTCCTGGCTTAATCGGCATGACTTTTGGTGAGTTGACTAAATGTCTTCTAATATCAACAACACGTGCATGTGCTTGACTCATTGCTGGTCTCAGTTTTACACTCTCACCAAGGTGTGAGCCTGTTATATCCAGTTTTTGTGCTATTGATGGTATGCCTGGTGGCTGTGATTGTTAAGGAGTCAGGTCTACGAGGTGTTTTTTTTTAAAGTAAGGGTCATTTGAAAATAACTACACAACGAAAGACGATTTTCAAACATCACATTTATTTGCAGATTCTAAATACTTTACTCTATTTTTCAACATAGCCGCCAAGTTTGTTTTAAACACTTTTCATACTTTACAACTATGTTTTGAATACCTTCTTCATAGAAATTTGCCGCCTGCTCCAATAACCAAGAGTTGATCTTGCGCTGGGACAGTCTGTTTGGCCTTCACCTTTACAGGCGAATGTGTTTGTCTCCATTCCATGCTCTGTTGCTTCGATTCGGGCGTGACATGCGAAACCCATGTTTCCTCTCCCGTTACGATCCGACTCAACATGTCTGGCTTAATGAGTCAAAAACGTCATAAAAAACTCAAATCTTTTGTTTTTGTGGTCCTCTGTTAGGAGTTTAGGAACCCAACAGGAGCATAGTTTCCTAAAGTTTAGGTTTTCAGAAACAATTTTGTAAAGCACTGACCTAGACACGTCAGGAAAGGCATTTGAGAGAGCTGTTATTGTGTAGTGTCTGTCCTCACGAATCTTCTCTTCAACTGAAGCCACCAAATTGTCTTGTGATCGGAGATGGGCAACTGGAGCGGACCTCAACATACACGTTATCGTGGCCATCTTTGAAGTCTCGTACCCACTTACGCACTTTGCCTTTACTCGTAGCATTAACACCGTACACTAAGCAAATCTGTCGGTGAATTTCTGCAGCAGACAGGTTCTTTGCCGACAACCGTATCACTGACAGAACCTCGCATGGGGCGGGCGAGTCGATAATCTTGAACATTTAAGCAGTTCTTCTTGTCACCAATCATGAGTTTCCCTTGTTCACTTTTAAAACAGATTACCAGGGGATAATTTTTTACGTATAGAAATCTCTTGTGTTGTTTCTCTTGAAATAATCTATGTTGTGCAGCTGTTCTTTCTCGTACTTTCTTTTTGTATTCTGAAGAATTTTTGCTGTGTTTCCGTTGTTCCTTGAAGTCTTTGAAATTCCTGTTTTAGCACACATTTATTATTCCATGCTTTAGGCCTTTCCCGTAAGGCTACTTCACAATCGTCATTCCACCATGGATGTTTCTTCTTTTTGGTGATCATTATAGTCTTTTCAGCTGCTTCTTGAATCCTCCTTGCCATTTCGTTCCAATTAAGGGTTATGAACTTCATATTTTTGGTCCGTATTGAACTGAGATAACATAAATAATGCACAGTAGAGTTTTCCACCTATTCAATACTAAGTTGTATTTACAGTATTTACATTACATGGGACTAGTTTCAACCCTACTCGGGGTTATCATCAGCCATATTAAAACATTCACGAAATAAATATGAAATCCTAAAATGTTTTCTAGCAGTAAGAGTCTTATGAAAAATATAATTTTACAATATGAAGTGTGGTTGAAATGTTGCAAATTAAAATGAAATATTACGTGTGATGTAGGTGAGTAATAATTGATACAAGTACATTATACATGCTAAGAATTCTGGAACAAAAGTACAAATAAGGTGCTCTGTGTTGCTCAAATTTATAGACTCATGGAATTCAGTGGGTCCTGGTGATACATAACGGGTGATATGGCAATAAGAATGAACACAAAGTAAACTGACACATATAAAAATATACAGGTATGTACAATGTCTGAGTAAAGCCTCATTCACAATGCAAACGTAACCGTAAACTTAACGACGTAGCGTAACCGTAAAATTAACGTAAAATTTTTGCTATTCACAATGGAGGAACATAACATTAACGTAAAGAGTACACAGCAGCCAATCAAAACACTGCCATGTTATTTAGCACGGAAGTTGGGTTTTGGGCTATCTCGCAGTTTTATATTTCAATACCTCGATGGAATCAAACAACGTGGTAGCGGAATTCATATTACTTCAAAGATATATTGCTTTGCTCTTGGGAGCTGTGTAGACCTACGGTACCTGAAAAGGCGATCTAAACAACGGTGCAGAAAATGGGTTCATCCCTTGAATCAAAGAAGGTTATCTCAGGGCGATTTCGGTAATCTACTGTAAGAAATGACCCTCATCAGTTCGTTTTGGACATGCGGATGAAACCTGAACTGTTTGCCTTTGTTACGATTCGCTTCCCCTTTTCTAATATAAAGAAATGTACGGTCTCCTTTACCGACATCTATGACCCTATTTATCACACCCCCATGAGATGTTTGGATGATATCGTTTTCGTAAACTAGTAGTCCGTCATAACGTTAAGAAATATACAGGGACACTGTTTTATTTATGACAGGGATTGTCTCGTCCGTTCGCCAGCGCTGCGAGCTTGTCTCCCCCCATTTACCGTCAGATTTCATTGCTACAAGATATTTATTTCCACCTATTATTTTTCGGTACATCGTATTTGTAATTCTTTTTCCTTCTTACACAGATTATTTTGAAAGAGAAGTACAAGCGTTTCGTCGAAAGAAGTCATATCATGCACAACACACAATGTTTACCTCTGCTCTGATTGGCTGGTTCTTAAAGTTAACGTAAAATTAACCGCAAGAGCTCGGAGTTTGCAATCCCTTAATTTTACGGACTCGCAATTAAGTTTACGTCGGCGCATTGTGAATGGTTCCATTAGATAAGATGGCCGCTAACTTCTAAGTTAACGTTAATTTTAAGTTTACGTTACGTTTGCATTGTGAATGGGGCTTAACAAAATGTGTGGTTGATACTCTCTGGAAGAAGAGTCGACTAAACACTGTATCAGCGTAAGCGGATAATTTGGCAGTTGGTGTATTGAGTAACCAAGCTGTGTTGATGGGCTGCATGGTTGATTGTTGTGCAGAATGTGAAGTTTTTGAATTCTTGTTGAGAAGAAAGTAGACACTACGCGTGGTGATATTAATTGGTGGAATTCTCAGTTCATAGCGGAAAACAAATTGGACCTATTAAAATTGAGAAAAGCCAGTAAAAAGCAAAGTGCACGGAAAAGGAAAAGATTAACACAAAGTGAATGGACACTTACCTCGCGCTGTAGTTGTGTAGTTTAGCTGATAGTGTGCGACTGATGGCGGAAGGGGAAATATGGGCGGGGAGGAGGGCAGGCGCATGCAGGTTGGGTAGAGTGGTGGTGGCTTGGGATGGTGTGGAAGGGGGGATTTAAGGCGGAGCCAACCAGAACTCGGTCCTAAATTTAATTAAAGGTACTTTTCCGAAACTATTGCCTTTTCTCCCGCACCCTTCAGCTCCGCCTTAAATCTCCCCTTCCAACCCCCCCAACCCCTCCCAAGCCACCTCCACCTTCTTCACCGTTGGGATCCAAATTCCTCATCCGCTGCTGAAGCTGTTGACTATCTTTGCGAATGCCTTTTATTACTATCCCAAAATGCAAGGATGCCTCTTCCACCAGTTCCGCCGTACCAATGATCTTCATCTCCGCCTTCACTGCCGTTGAGGTCTTCACTCATAACCCTGAGCTGGGATCCTTACCATATGATACACACCGGGTCACTGTGCTCTGGGACTCACATAGACAGGGGCGCCATTCCCTGGGCAGGGCTGCCTCCGAAGAGGGTCCCTACCTGCTACCTTAGTATTATTTTATATATTGTCACAAAACTTAATAGTCATAGAGACGATCAAAAAGTTTTGGTTTGATGCAGCCATACTTCAGATTTCTGTCACGAGAGCGCAGCAGTGAGCAATTGGTCAAGACAAGGTCTGTCTAGGGAGGTCTGGTCACGCTACCACAATCCTTTGCGGTGGCGGCCATATTGGGTCTCAAATATCGTTGTTATGTGGGCGTGCATGATGTAATGATGTGAGTTGTTATTGTATTTTGAAAGAAAATGGG
The DNA here is from genome assembly GCF_040414725.1 of Anabrus simplex. Classification (NCBI taxonomy): domain Eukaryota; kingdom Metazoa; phylum Arthropoda; class Insecta; order Orthoptera; family Tettigoniidae; genus Anabrus; species Anabrus simplex. The sequence goes on from NC_090279.1 coordinate 188,327,858, forward strand.
ATACTGTGCCGCTCCAAATTGTCAAAATAAGACAACTGACCGAATTAGTGTTTCGCTTCCCGAAAGTTAAGCAAAGGAGAGCTCAGTGGGTACAAAACTGTAGGCATGACAAATGGTAATCTGCAGATAATTCCGTCTTGTGCGCGGTTTTGTGAACTTATACACCCGTATTACTCCTGAATAATACAGTAATATGTTTGTATGAACGATGTTTTATATTTACAGGTCTTATTATGTATTTTCTTCTAGCATAATTTTGAAGAATCGCTATTTGAACTAAAGAGGGCAGATGGACGGAAAGTACTCAAGTGGAATTCCATCCTAAAAATTTTCAACGTCCCTAATCCACCCAAGTCTTTGACATATTATAGGGAACCTCCCAAAGAAAGGGAACTGTCTTTCAAAACAAGCAGCCGGGCTGAGTGGGTCAGTCGGTTAAGGCGCTTTCCTTCTAACCCCAACTCGGCAGGTTCGATCCTGGCTCAGTCCGGTGGTATTTGAAGGTGCTCAAATACGACAGCCTCATGTCGGTAGATATACTGGCACGTAAAAGAACTCCTGCGGGACTAAATTCCGGCACCTCGGCGTCTCCGAAGACCGTAAAAGTAGTTAGTGGGACGTAAAGCAAATAACATAATAATAATAAATAATAATCAAAACAAGCAAGGAAAGTAACAGGAAATGTGTAATAGTAGTATTGTAGTTTATGAAAAAAAATCCTTTTCATGCGTCTGGCTCCATGGCTAAATGATTAGCGTGCTTGCCTTTAGGTCATAGCGGTCCCGGGTTCGATTCCGGCAAGGTCTGGAATTTTAACCGTAATTGGTTAATTTCGCTGGCCTATCTCTTCAAACCAACAATTTGTGTCCAGCTTGTCATCATTACAACAATAATTGTTAATAGCAGTCTTTTACGGTACTGTAGTTACTATTTACAGCTCTATTTCATTCACCTTAAATGCTCTATGGAGTACATTATCTGGCTGGACAAATACTTAAAGATCGCAACCCTCGCACTAACCAACTACTGTAATTTAACGTAATTTAGCCTTTAGGTCATAGCGGTCCCGGGTTCGATTCCGGCAAGGTCTGGAATTTTAACCGTAATTGGTTAATTTCGCTGGCCTATCTCTTCAAACCAACAATTTGTGTCCAGCTTGTCATCATTACAACAATAATTGTTAATAGCAGTCTTTTACGGTACTGTAGTTACTATTTACAGCTCTATTTCATTCACCTTAAATGCTCTATGGAGTACATTATCTGGCTGGACAAATACTTAAAGATCGCAACCCTCGCACTAACCAACTACTGTAATTTAACGTAGCATACCCTAACACAATATCCTAATGTAATCCCTAAAATAGCCTAACCTAGGTTAACTCAATAGTGACTGAATTTCTATTTCTTAAGGAATCGCGTCTACCAATGGCTGTAATTTTCTAACCACTATTATTATTATTATTATTATTATTATTATTATTATATGCATGAACGTTAGGACTCAGTTGAGAGCCCCGTGGTCGCCAACCCACGCTCCCTAGTTAGGAGCTCCTGACGCCCCTTTCAGTCACCTCTTATGACGGTCAGGGGATACCGTGGGTGTTATTCTATTTCGCCCGCCCACAGGGGGAAATCAATTTGGGTTGTGACTACGAGGCCCTTAGCTGAGTCTTAACATTGCTTTCACTTGTGTTAGGCTCACACCTATTCTATCCCATCCGACTTCGCCTGGTCAACACTTGTTCTTTTCTGACCGCGACAGCATTAGCGCATGCGAGGTCAAGGAAGTTTTTCATTTCCACGCACTTTGTGGGCTTCATCTTTCTTTTGCCGATACCTTCATTTTTCGAAGTGTTGGACCCCTTCCATTTGTTTTCTTCTGATTAGTGTTTATAGACGATGGTTGCCCAGTTGTACTTTCTCTTAAAACAACCGTCACCACCACCACTTGGTACTATATAGCTGCATAGGTTATCAATAAACTAGTTAAGAATAGCTAAGAACATCACCCTTGTTGCACATGTGCAGAGTATTTTTGCCTTAGAACCCAAAGAAATACCACATGAATGGATAACAACAGTTACCATACATAATTTAATGCACTCAACTCAAGAGGCATTCAGTGTTCGTCAACACACTGGGGTAACCCCTTAGAAACGCAGTATCGGTAATTACTTTCTTAATAAAGAAAACGCTGAAGGTAATTTATTACAACTGTCTTTTAGTACTTCAAGTTCAGTATTTCTTGTACCGGTAATCGTAATATGACACAGGTACTATACAGATTACGTATTTGTCAGCTGATATTAATAGGAAACACTGCAAGTAAGTAAAAGAGTAGGACATGAGCTTTCCTGTTTCAAAAAAAGAAAAAAGACTTTCAGGCTCTGCTAATTATCTTCCTATTCAAAGAGCTGTGATTGTATTAATATCATACATGAACAGTACATACCAAATTAAATTCTTTACGAAAATTAGTTGATGTTCTGTTTTATTCCAATGTACGGCACCGAAATCCTCTAAATTCAAATACACTTGCCTTTGGTTACGCTCGCTTAAAGACCCAATATGGCAGCTCCATAAGAAGCATTCGTGACTTGACCTCCCTAGACAGACCTTGGGTCAAGATGGGGCAGGCAATGAGAAAGTTTGTTATGCTTGAGTTTTATTCAAATCAGTCTATCATAACAGTGCAAAGGTACTTCAGAACAAAAGAAGATTCAGTGTTTTTGCCTCTTCTACCAACAAATCTACCAGAACTGCGAGCTCCCATCAAAGGAATATGCTGCACCGAGTACAGGAAGAACTTGATTATCAACTTGAACTCTGCAGAATCAGTAGAGTGGGGGTGGGGCATATATGGAACACTTCTATGTCCAAAAACTTTTGAGTTTTTCTGTATGTCTGCAATGTTTTGTAACTATGTCAAAAATGATATAGCTACAGAAAATCTGTGAAATCTCTTCAATCATTTATAATAACCCTGTATATGACTTGATTTGACAGTTGTTTATTCCTTTCCAATACTTAGCTATATAGAAAGTTATATCCATATTGTATCAGCTTGCATTGGGTAGATAGTGGGTTCGAACCTCACTGTCGGCGACCTTGAAGATGGTTTTCCATGGTTTCCCATTTTCACACCAGGCAAATGCTGGGCCATGGTTGCATCCTTCCCATTCCTGTCCCATTGTCACCATAAGACCTATTTGTGTCTGTGACATAAAGCAAATTTAATAGAAAGGTAACTTACTATAAAGTTGGTTATTACATATGGTATGTTACCATTTGCAACAATTTAAATATGAAATGCTTAGTTTGTGGAAAGGATGTTACAATTCATAATGCAGATGATGGTTGGGCAAACAAGTGATAGGTAGTAGGGTAGGAGTACATCAGCGGCAGTTTCGACATTATCCCCATTGTTGTTACCTGCATAATAATGGAAGCAGCTGAAAGTATCATGCTCAGGGAGAAAGTTGTTGAAATGGTTTGAGCAATAATATGGCCAACCTTGTGGTCATTATCGTTAAGGTATCAAATTTCTGTTGTCTGACACCGTGGTTAGCTGGTTCAAATCCCGTTGGTTGACAAAAGTATTGGCATCAGAATGTTGGCAGACAGGGAAGGAGGGGTGGTGGTATACAATTTATTACTAGATTGCATGCCAAAAGCCTGGATTCAATTCAAAACCTCTCCACAGTATTCATTTGGAGTTCGGCATGGCCAACTCGTTAGGTATGAGCGAGGGCATTTGAAGCTGTTGATGGTGATTCATCCATCCGATGGAGACTAAGCCTTGAAGAGAACCATTGGTGTTATTTGTCAGGAGTAGGCTATGTGGCAACAGCGGATTTCACCCTCTGCTGAGGACCTGCACAGGTTATCCGTGGGCGTTAAATAGACCTACACCAGGTGAGCCGAACATGTCCTTGGACACTCCTTGCCCTAAAACCATACTGTAAATAAGTAACATTGAAAAGTCTCTTCTGTGAAATAGCAGCTGCATGTTCTTAAAACAGAAACATACAAATTTTACCTTGTTTGTCATGGGGGCAATGGGTGCCCTTCTAAATCCATCCATCCACCCCTGAATGGTTGCAAAACAAGTGCGAGTTATATAACTTTTCCCCTAAATTTCGACCTGTTTGTTGTGGGAAGGCAGGTTAGTTCTAGGCTGCCAGGGAAAACGAGTGTATGTCAAGACTCGTACTCTTCTCCTGTAGATAGTTAATATGTTTGCTTGTACTGTTAGGACCAATTGAAATACTTTGCATATAGTTTGGTTGCGACTTAGCCCCAAAATCGAAATCCCTTCCAGGACTCGCACTGGGGACTCGTTTTGAACATTTTTTGACACATTAGTTTTCTCTGGCAGCCTAGAATTATCGTGCATAAGTGACATAAGTCTCGGCATCTGAGACTGTTGGGTGCTTTTGAGGTCGGACCCTCATTTACATGCTTCATTGAAAGGGGATAGTAGAGACAATGAAAGGCTCCCACTAAAGACATGGTTAAGGGCATAGATCCTTCGTAATCTTCTAGTAGGCGTGGCATATTCATCCCTATACGGTAAGTCGAAGCTTAAACACAACTTCAGAAGGGAACTTTCCGTAGTGTCAAATCGCACGTCCTTTTGCCAAGCACTTTGCATTATTTCCTATAGGGAGCTGCACTAGCGTGCTAACGCCATCTTGCGGGATCTTGAATAAATTATTAGCGCCCGTGTTTAAACTTTAGTAATGTCTATTGTGTGCAGTACCATTTTCTGTGATTTCCTGAGTATCTGTTATCACTGGTGAGCTACGAATTTTACAATGCTGCAGTAAGAAATTTATATTTATTTCGTATATAGTATATGAGGCAAACATGAATCACGAGACGAGAATACATATGAAGAGTATCTGTGCATGCCGTCCTGATCTGAACATCATCCAAGAACAAAAACATGTCAGATCTAAGGGAGGTTATATCTGCAATTTCGATAAGACGTAGAAGAATTTTACGGCGCAGAACAGGATTTTATCTACAAGCAAATATACTCAGGTAAGCAATGTTCCAAACTTTAAAATCAATAACTACTTTTTCTTTACAAGCTCTGGTTCTTCACGGGGTATTATAGTTAAATAGATCGCTCAGACAGAATTTTCTATCCCAATGTGTACTTACATGAATCTGAAAGAAATTTGGGATACTACTGTCGTTCATTCATACTGTGCGTTTTTTTCTTTAGTCGCCGAACAACAAAATGTAAATTTTTTGAGCTAGGTGCTAGTGGCAATCGAGTGGAAGTTTGTTTGAATTTCGTGCGAGAACGAAATTGAGAACCTTCGGTCTCCCCCGTGTCAGAAGCGAATGTAGACATTTAGTTCAACAAGATGATCATTTCATCATTCTTCTATGATTAGATTTCTTGACAGGCACTGTTACTAGAATGATCGAATGTACAGTGCTTGAGAAATCTGAGCGATGCCACGAGTACGCATGCGCGACATTAGAAGCAAGAAAATAAGTAGATTCTCAGTCGAAGTTAGGGCGAAAACGTTTAGCGGGTATCTTTTTATTCGTTGCTGGTATTTAGTATACGAATAAACAGATAAATACGTCGTTTTCGAGGCATTGCGCTGAATAACATCGATTTTATTTCGTATTCATTCAGAGCCTTCCCCATTTGTATAAATACGAACCGCTGCTAGTCAAGCTTGTTGAATACTTTGCACTTACAGTATTGTAGTGATCGTGTTTCAGTGGAGCAAGGTTACCTTTTTTTTTTTAATTTCAAGAGGTTATTTATCAGAATTTTGTAAAATAATGATAGGCTTATCCTATTCATATTTTATTTAAAATCTAAGTTAAAATTGATTTTTATAATAATGGTGGTGGCCATGATCGTTAAGGCGTTGAAGTCTAAATCGTCTGACACCGTGGTTACCCGGTTCGAGTCCCATTGGTCGAAAAAATATTCACCATCAGCATGTTGGCCGGTAGGGGAGGTGGTGGTATAAAATGACTGATCACTAGATTGTGTGCCAAAAGCCTGAATTAAAATCCAAACCTCTCCGCAGTGCTAATATGACGCTCTTGATGCTGATTCGTCCGTCGGATGGAGACGTTAAGCTTTGAGCAGACTCCTTGGTGCTGCTCGACGGGAGTAGGGTATGTACCGGCACCGGGTTTCGCCTTCTCCCTTCCTACTACCACGTCATTCATTTCATTAGCTCCTCTGACGAGGTTGACGTCAGGAAGGGCATCCGGTCATAAAAACTCGCTACAAAGGTTCATCTCGCTTCATATCCGATCGCGTAGAAAAACAGGACAAGGGTTGGACTAACATACGATGACGACAAATAATAAGTTGAGAACTCACCCCGAAGGTTGGTTTGATCCTCAACAGCTCCGCCATCAGCTGTCATAGATGGCGTAGGCGTTAATGAAGAGGCCTATTAGAGGAATGAGGTAGTTTCCCGTTGCATTCCTCAGCGAGCCACTGAACTCACTGAAATGCACGTACCAATCGGGCTTGTGAGAGACATTTTCACACCATAACAGAGACTGGTTGCATAAGGAATAGTATTACTAGCACTGTTCACACCTCTGGCACTTTCACGTTGTCAAAGCCAAGGACGAGACTGAGACAGGCCAATAGATATTTTTTTTAAAACTAGCATGTACCCGCGGCTTTGCCCGCGTTTATTAATTCAGTCGTTAGGTTAGATGTTTCTAAATAATTTATTTAAAAGAAAAATGAAAATATATATTTATTAACTCGCATCCTTTTTAAGTAAATTGGATGAAATACATTCTTTTATTTTATTGTTACTCTGAATGCTTAAGATACCGGGTTATTGGGTAGTAAAAAAATATTAAAACAATGTAAAAGACCATATTATATAATAAAAAAACCTATTTTTCCTTATAGAGCTTCCGGTTGAACTATATTAGTGTCCTTGCAATTGGAGCTAAGATATATAGTGCGTTTGCCTTTCCAACTGTTGCACAAACCACGTACAGTTAACCATGGGAGACGCAGCCTTTTCGAAGGAGTCCTACAACTTTAAGCGATTGTTCTTGTGCCTTGTTGATGTTCATACCGAAACTGAAAGAAACGGGGAACTACAGACATCTAAACTTAAACTGTATATCCGAAGGAATTATTCGAAGCGGCATGTCCAGTCATGAGAGTGGTTTCACTAATATTAGTCATCAGTTTCAGAGTCGTGTTCATTGCAGAGGGCAGGATTCTTATTCTTAAAGGGTACGTTTATGCTGCAGCTTCGCTGCTGGCTCATGGATGCTCGCCCTAGCACTTCGCTGCTGGCTATAGCCTGGCTGCTCGCCATGGAGCTTTTACCCTGCAGCAGCCCCGCGCGCACGCTGCTGGCAGCTCTCAGCTGTAGTCGAAAATTCAAAACAGAGGAACTGATAGTTAAGGCGGTTTGTATTTTGCATAATTTGATTATAGATATAGAGGGCATGAACACTTAGACTACCGAGCTCGATAGCTGCAGTCGCTTAAGTGCGGCCAGTATCCAGTAATCGGGAGATAGTGGGTTCGAGCCCCACTGTCGGCAGCCCTGAAGATGGTTTTTCGTGGTTTCGATTTTTCACCTCTATAATAAGGTCAATAATGGACGGAAGTCAGTCATTCGTATCGTCAGAAAACCCGCACACTTGCCTACCCGCGACAATGGTGCTGGTCACATTTTCAACAATGACAATGGCAGCAGATGTAATTTACCGCCAAGTAGCGGTCTTGCATCTTGCTGTGGGGTCCAGAACATCTAATAATAATAATAATAATAATAATAATAATAATAATAATAATAACAATAATAATAATAATAAGAATAATGTTGTGGACCGACGTCAAATGTGCGGACCGCGCTGGAAACGGGTCCTGGACGGGTAATGACTAAGAATGCAGTCCGGCGGTGGGTTCAGTACCGCCAAGGCACCCAAGATGACACCACGCCGGATCTCCTGAAGGATTTGATCCATATTAAAAATGCTTATAGGAAAAGATGGCAAAGATTTATGGACCCAGCTGACCGGGTGGAATACCTGGACCTACCCCGGGAAGTACGAAATCGATTGCTGGAAAGAAAGATTGAAAAATGGGAGGAAACTTGCCGTAATCTATTAGAAAACGAGTCAGATCGCGAATTTTGGCGGATTATATATCTAAAACAACAATCATTCAATTATAAATTTCGGTGTAATACCGTAGCGAAGCACGGGTATCTTGCTAGTTACAATATATATTTCAATCAGAACTAGTTTCGATGCCCTTCTGCGTCATCATCAGCTGATATAAGTTTGTGGAAAAATCGACAATCATATAAGTTTATCTACTTCAAATTGATCACAATTTAAAACCATATTAACAAACTGAAACTGTGTTAAAATTATACTTTTTTTTTTTTTTTTTTTTTTACAAATCCAAGAGTCTTAAGCCATAAAGTGGTTTGCTCACTTATGAAATAAGAACCACAACTTAAAAAGAACTAGTCTTGAAGCTCAATTTATCACGCCACCAAGAGGTTTCAAGAAAATGTTAGACCCCGTACCCAAGCGCCGCGGACAGAAGAAAGAAGGAGATCGCAGAATGAAGGAGTTCTGGACGAGGATTAAAGCCCAGCAACAGATGAAGCTGAATTCCAATTAACGTGATCCATAGTGGGCCAAAACGAAAGGAGAATTACAGGTTTTGTTCTCGAAAAATCTCTTCTATCAAATCACGCTCAAAAATATTTAGAAATGTATAAACATTAATGTTATCCTTAAAAGTTTTCACTTCTTTCCACTCTAGGATAGAATGAAGTTGTTGTTTTAAGGATTTAAACAGAATTGAGACGCAAATGTGCATACGTTTCTAAATATTTTGAAGTATGATTTGATAGAGTCCGGTAGTGTAGTGGTTAGCGTAATTAGCTGCCACCCCCGGAGGCCCGGGTTAGATTCCCGGCTCTGCTACGAAATTTGAAAAGTGGTACGAGGGCTGGAACGGGTTCCACTCAGCCTCGGGAGGTCAACTGAGTAGAGGTGGGTTCGATTCCCACCTCAGCCATCGTCGAAGTGGTTTTCCATTTCTCCTCCAGGCAAATGCCGGGATGGTACCTAACTTAAGGTCACGGCCATTTCCTTCCCTCTTCCTTGTCTATTCACTCCCCCCCCCCACAAGGCCCCTGTGGTCCTCCTCTCCGGTTGTATTCCCCGACCCGCTGTCCGACGCTCCAGGACACTGCCCTTGTGGCGGTAGAGGTGGGATCCCTCGCTGAGTGCGAGGGAAAAACCAACCCTGGAGGGTAAACAGATTCAGAAAGAAAGAAGAACACTAGAAGCGTTTTAAAAATATTATTTCCATGTACTCGTTGTCGAGGAACCAAAGTCTGTATTTCTAATAAGTAAGTCTACCAAATCCTTAAAACCCTGCGGCTGTTACAGTAGCGACTCCCTACCGCCAAATCGTTTCAGGTACAATTATGTTACCGTATGTTTTTTTCAGTGCCAGCCCCGCGGTGTAGGGGTAGCATGTCTGCCTCTTACCCGCAGGCCCCGGTTTCGATCCCAGGCCAGGTCTGGGATTTTTACCTGGATATGAGGGCTGGTTCTAGGTCCACTCAGATTACAATTGAGGAGCTATCTGACAGTGCAGTCTAGCTCGAGCGGTCGAGGAGAGAGGTTGCGTAGTGAAGTGCGTGCTGTAATCATGGTCGGCATTGAACAGTACCGGGCCGCTATTGGGAAATGGCAGGCAAGGCAGAAGAAGGAGACCAGGAGTGGATTGGTGCTAAGTACGGACGGATTGAAAATGAGTGAAGCGGTGCTGGTGGTGACAGTGATAGCAGTGCTACTGGTTATTGGGGGGGTGGAAGTAAACCCAGGCCCAAATACCAGTGTAAAATATAGTACGGAGGATTTGGCCGCACTCAGGGTGGTTGTAAGTGAAGTTATGCAGGAAAAGTGTCAATGGGATAAGGTGCAGGAAATAAAGGACATGATGGAGGAGCAGAGAAAGGAGATAGGGAACATGAAGAAATGGCTTGAAACGAAGACAGAGGAATCGAGCAGGAGAGTGGTCAATAATGAGAAAGAAATCGAGTTATTGAGAGGGGAAGTGAAACATCTGAAAGAGGAGGTGATGAAGATGAAGAAAGAAGCGGAGGGGTACAGGCAGGAGAGATTGAAAAAAGCCATATTTATATATGGAGTTGAGGAAGGGGCGAGAGAGAGCAAGATTGAGCTGATATATAAGGTGGTGGAAGTTATACGTGATGTAATGAAGATTAACTTTAGTGAGTTAGACATAGATGATGTAGAGAGAGTTGGTAAAATCAAAGGCCGGAGGCCAATTAGGGTTAAAGTGTTCTCAACCTTAATGGCAGAATCTGTGTTAAGCAACAGCAAGAATTTACAAGGACGGAAAATAGGGGTGAAAGGAGACATAGGAAGAGAAGGAAGTGAAAATATGAAGATCTTGAATAGGCACCTTTGGAGAGCGAGGAACCAGGGGCTAAAGGCCCGAATAAGAGGTTTGAGGTTGGAGGTGACAAACGGGCGATGGGTTAGAGTACATTCAGTGGCGAAGCTAAAGGAAATGGACGAAAACGAGAGGGTTGAGGGTGGTGAGAGGACAAGGCAAGATGGGAAGAAGAAAGAAGAAAAGAAGAGGAGGAGGGACGTGGCAGGAGAGCAGAGCATCTCGGAAGAAAATGGGCAGTGCAGCCGGGAGACAGAAGATCAAGATAGTGAAGTGGACGGTGAGAGTGAGCAGCAAGTATCTGGGAGAGTAGAGTGTAGAGGTGCAGTGAGCAAGAAAGGACAAAGGAAGGTGGATTCAGAAGTCCAAAATAGTGAGGGGGTGGGTGGGGGTGAGCAGCAAGAAGGGGTGAGAGCAGGGTGCAGTGGTGTAGTGAACAAGAAAGGTCAAGAGGAGACAGATCGACAAGAAGGTAAAAAAATTATGAGTAAAGTCAGAAGTAAGAGCTTAAAAGACATATGGGGAAAAGTACGTAAAGGGATGGAGGATACAGAGGAAGAGAGGTCGATAAATACTAGAAGTAAGAATAGAGGGGGGGACCTAGAAGGGAGGGAGGGAAAGCTATAACTATATTGGAAGATAGGATGTGTGAATATTGAGGGATTAAGGAACAAATTAGGAAACAAGAAAGTTCGGGAAGAAATTGAAAGTTTTGATGTTGTGGCACTCTTGGAGACGTGGTTGGAAACAGGGAGGGAGATTTCATGGAAGGGGTTTGAGATAAAATATAAATATAGAAGAAAAGAGAGGAATAAGGGACGAGCACCAGGAGGGATGATAGTTCTAATTAGGGAAGAAATTAGTGAAAGAGTAGAGGATATAGAGACCGATATGATGGAAACCATATGGCTGAGATTGAATTTGGGAGGGAGTGAGGGAAGGGGGAAGAAAATAAATCTAGCTTTTGTTTATTGCCACCCTAGTAATTCAGCATATGCAAATAAATATTTTTTTGAAGAGTTATTGGTGGATATTGGTAGGATAAGGGGAATGTATCCAGGTGAGGAGGATATGTTGTTATTTGGGGATTGGAACGCGAGAATAGGAGAACAGAGCCCAGTTTATAGTAGGGAGGATGGAATGTGTTTGTTGGAAAGTAGAAGGAGTGAGGACAAAATTACAAATAGTTATGGAGAGAAGCTCCTAGAGATGTGTGCTGTGGGAAATTTGTATATTCTGAATGGGTGGATAGAGGGTGACAGGACGGGGAAATTGACATATGTTACGGAGAAAGGGGGTAGTGTGATAGATATGGTTTTAAGTTCGGAAGGGATGATTGAGGAAGTTGTAAGTATGGAAATAGGAGAATGGATTGAATCACACCATTTCCCGGTGAGGGTTATGCTGAAAAGGGAGGAAGAGAAGTGTACAATGAAGGAAGATGAGACAAATGACAAACGAGGGAGTGGTTATAATAAGTATAAATGGACAGAGAAGGTGGGCCGGGATTGGAATAGGGTAGTAAAGGAGGAGCTACATCTTTTGAAATATGGGTGGGAAGGGGCGTTAGAAGAGAATAATACTGATAAAGCCTTGGAATTGTTGCTACATCCAATAAAGATGATAGCGCAGAAGGCGAAAGCTAGAAAAGGAAATAAGAAAGAGGGAGAAGAATGGTTTAATAGGGAGTGTGAAGGATTGCGGAGGAGGGTGATGGACGCGTTAGGAGAATATAGAAGGAAAGGTGGGAGCCAAGAAAGGGAGTTTTTCTGTAGATTGAGGAAGGAGTATAAAAAGAAAATCTCTGAGACAAAAAAGACGTGGTTAGAGGAACAAATGGAAGCCATAAATAATGACTGCAAGACAAACAATTTTGAGAGAGTTTGGGATAAGATTAATAGAATTATTAAGGGTGGAAGGAATATAGAGAGAATGAGTATTGAGGAAGTGCAATGGGTCAGGCACTTTGATGAATTACTAGGAAAAAAGGGGGGTGATAGATGGAGAGGTTCGGGAGAAGAAGTAATTTGGAGGAATAGGGGAGTGGCAATTTATGACCTGGATAAAGAAATCACAAGAGAGGAAATCCGGAGAGTGATAAGCAGAGCCAGAGCGAAGTCGGCCGGGGGGTGTAATGGTATAAATAACAAGTTTTGGAAGGAAATTAGTAAAAATGAGATAATGATAGAGGGCATGGTTAAACTATTCAATAGGATATTTGAGGGAGGAAATTACCCTAAGGAATGGGAAACAGGAATTATATGCCCTATATACAAGGGGAAGGGTAGTAGGAACAATGTGAACAGTTATAGAGGTATATCTCTGTTGGATTCTTTGAGTAAAATATATACTGGGGTGCTAGCGAACAGAATAAGCGGGTGGGCGGAAGAAAATGAAATTTTGACAGATTACCAAGGGGGATTTAGGAAAAAGAAAAGAACAGTGGATAATATAATGATAGTAAAGACTATTTTAGAAAAGTATAAGAATATGGCTAGAAGCACGGTTTATGTAGCAGCAATAGATTTTGAGAAAGCTTTTGACAAGGTGAATAGAGAGGCCCTACTAGAGAAATTGGGTAGGTTAGGGATTTCGGAGAAGATGTTGAGGGCAGTGGAAGGAATATATAGGGACGTCAGGTTTTGTGTAAAATTGGGAGAAGGGAGACTGAGTGGACCATTAGAGTCCAAGGTGGGTTTAAAACAAGGATGCAAGTTATCGCCAATATTGTTTATTTTATTTATTAACGATATTTTAGAGGGGTTTGGGGCAGAAAATTGGGCTGTACCAGTAATTAATGGTATGGAAGTACCAGGACTGATATTTGCGGATGATGTGTTATTGATGACGCTTACTTCAGGGGCGATGAATAGGGCCTTAGAGTCAGTGACGCTATTTGCGAGGAAATGGGGATTGAAAATTAATGGAAATAAGTCTAAAATATTGGTAGTACAGGTGGACAAAAGAAGAAAGATAGAAGGGAATTGGGTAATTCAGGGAGAAAGATTGGAACAGGTAAGGAAGTTGGAATATCTAGGAGTTATTTTTAATGATAAAGGAACTTGGAGTGACCAGATCAAAAGAGTGAAATATAGAGGATTGGCAGCCTTAGCCTCAGTCAGAAATTTGCTACTCAAGTACCCGGGGATCAGTTATAAAACACTGAGACTCGTGTTCAGGTCGGTAATCGTTGGGAGGGTATTATACGGAGCAGAAGTTTGGGGGCTGGATGAGAAAAGAGAGGAACTAAGAAGGATTGTTAGTAGTTTTGCTAAATTAGTGATGGGCTTACCGAGGTGTACAGCAAATGTAGGGGCGGAATTAATGTGTGGGGAGGATTTGGAATCAGAGGGTGTGAAAAGAATAGTTAGATACTGGATGAATTTAAAAAGACAGGAAGGTGGGAGAGTTTTACAGGCAGCATATGTACAGCAATTTAAGAGCATGTATAAGGGTGGATGGTTAGAAAAAATAAAGGGATATTTGGAGAGGATAGGATTAGGACACCTGTGGGGGGAGGTTTGGTCAAGGACAGAAGTGAGAGGGATGAATATACTGGAAAGGAGAATTAGAGATATCCATAGGCAGAAATTATTGGGGGAAAGCAGACTAAGAAATTCGCTGACTGTTTTGACGAAAATAGAGGAGATAGCAGGGTTGAATATTAGATACGTCGATAGGTCAAAACGATATGGGATGATGTGGTGGCTTTTAGGTTTGCCAAGGAATACAGGCTGGTTACAGGGGAGGGATAAGACAAGGTGTGTACTTTGTGGAGATGTAAATGATGAGTTTCACTTGCTAAGAGACTGTGAGGTAACGAGGGGGTTAAGACATGGATTATTGAGTGCCGAGCATCGGGAAATATTGGGGAGAGGGGATGAGAATGCAATACTGAGATGGATTATTAAACAATGGGAAAAAGGGGGTGAATTGAACAGGTATTTTTGTGCGACAAAAAAGGCCTGCGAGAGTAAAATGAAGGAGAGTGAGTTAGAGGGTGGGCAGGAGAATAGGGGGGTGGAATAGTTATCTGTATAAGGGAAGGGGATAGTATGTTAAAATTCTAATGGATTAGGGAATGTAGGGACTGAGTACTTAGTTAGGTGGAGTTGGGTAAGAGGACAGGATTGCATGGTCTGTTTGTTTTAAAGTTAGCTGGTATGCAAGTGCTGAAATGCTGAGTGTTGTTGTTTGATCATGGATCAGGTGTAGGTCAGTAACAAGAATGTGACAGAGCATAATAAGGACACTGGATGAACACTGAGTGAGTGAACTGCTTCAGCTAATGACTGCTAATTATTCTTATTATTATTATCCTTATTATTATTATTATTACTATTATTATTATTATTATTGTTACCGTGTTTTAGCGGTAGGTAGAGGCGTAAGAAGGTGCGGGCGTGAATGGGTTTCAAACTACGGAATCAAAGTTAATGTAAAAGTAATTTAAAATTTAACTAGGTTATATTTTCTTTTCAAAAACAAAGCAATAACAGACATGGCAGGTACAATGTAGCAAAACAAGGGGAGATACAATATTTACAGGTTTTGGGCTTCACGCCCTGACTTCTGCGATCAGCTCAGTTTTACCACAAACACAAGTTTTAACAGAGGGGCAGAAAACCCCATTCATCCCTAGGAGCCCCTGGCTCCGAATTACACAGAAAAGCCTCCACGAGGCATATGACACTCCATTTTCAAAAGAGCGATCCGCTCTTAAAATTTAAGCCTCTCAAAGGCCAAACCAAACTCTACCTTCAAGCTGTCCTTTAAGGACGTATTCACAGGGGTAAAATACCCAACCTACAGAGGTCTATTACATGAAAAGAAGGTTGATTACATGACCTCTAAAATAACAATTTGAGAGGAGGCGATCTTGCACTCCTAATACACTTTGTTTTTTTTAAAACCTAATCTGGCTCTGGGCCGCTAACGCAAGGGCTAATCCCATACTACAGAGGTGACTTAGAGAAGAACACTTTACATTACATAAACGAAGAATAGTTTGAGAAAATAAGTTCACCTCAAAACAAATGTGAGTGGGAGCTCGAGAGGGTTAGCACTCTCTATCCCAATATGTAGCTTTACAAGAAAAAGATGAAAAGAGTAATTACATTTTAGGAAAAGGTTACATGATGGAAATGCTTCGAACCCGCCGCGAGTGTTAAACTGCCGACCTAGCAAGAAAAGAAGTTATTAATAGGCCATTACCTGGTGTTGAACGGCTGAAGAAGAAAGAGGCGCTTCCCGCCTCCTGCTATGTACTTAATGCACTGAAAGATGGAACAGAAGTGGCCCGGAGACCCCAAAATCAGCAGTTTATATCCTCTCGCGGAAGATTCTAGGCGTTAGGGGAAATAAAACACCCTCCCTCAAAGTTTTTATTGGTTCGGGAAAAGAAACCCCTACATAGAGGAAAAAGAAACACATTATTGGTGGAAAATTAATTAAAGAAATTCGGGATTGGCTAGATCCAAACTAAGGGGAAAAAGAGGGGTATACAGCCAACTTAAACAATGACAGAAGGAAATTTAACAAAGAACAAACTCTTGAAATAAAAATTTCTCCAACAAAATAGTTCTTTAACTCCGCACTAGGTCGCACTATTGTTGATCTTCAGTAGTGTCCTCTAGAAGAGAAAGTTCACACTTCTTACTTCAAGCGAAACAAAAACACATCAAAAGTGACACAGTTCAAAAACTCAAAATTTTCCACGTGGTGACATCTTCTGAGAAAGTAGAGAATTAATAGAATAGATAAAGTTCAACCTTCCTCCAGAAGAGGAGTTTCAACTGGCGCAACTTTTAAATAAACGGTGTAGAGGTGTACCGCCCGGTACAGACCTCCCCCCCCAAAAGTTCCTCCAGGGGTGACACATGAAATCAGTTTGAAACAAAGTCCAAGTAATGATGTTGATATTAAGATTAATTGCGGAAGCATTTAGAAGATTTTAGTAATTTGGTTGGTTTCAATTTCAAAATTTTGTTGTTGCAGGTGCAGTAAAGTCTTTCTGTTTGTAGTAGTTGAATTTCTGAAGATAAACCTTTAATGCTTAAAAGTGAAGAAAAGTTTTGCAATGTCCACCAAATATTGTTGTTAAATTCCCAAATGTAGTTATCTCTTATAGTAACTGTCCATGTAGTTGATGTTGATGAAGTTGGATGGCCGGACCGGCCGTTGCAGCTTGCGTCCAAAAGGAGGCCGCTCGGACCCCTTAAGTACCCTGAGATACCGCTCGCCCGCACTATGAGGGGAGCAGAGGTGTTGAAGTACGCCGCGCCCGCGGTGAACAGATACAGGCTGCGGGCATGTAGCAGGTCGTGCGCCGCACATCAGCCTTGGCCGGGGGGAGAGCTCCGGCTCGCCGTGCACATGTCGTCCTCGCTGGAGAGGAGGGGGCCCATCCCCCTCCCCAGTCGCTGCACGGCGCTGCGCGGCTGCGGGGGCGCTGAAACATTAAAGCTAGGCGGCAGAATTGTGTTGGACTATCATCTTCTTTGAGGGTACAGGCTTGTGGAGAGGTTGAGGGGCCAGCGGCGTGTAGATATCCATGGCCTTTACTATTATGAAGCCACAGTGTAAGGTGAAGCAGGAGACGGGAGCGTGGTAATGGCCGTGGCAAGAACAGGATGGCAGTTTAACGGGTCGGGGCAGGTTTTATACAAGGCTTACATCTAAAACCAAAATATTACAGAAGGGGCAGAATGCCTTAAAAGTGAAACTCAAAAAAAAAAAAAAATATATAACCTTCATATCCTTTCAAAATAATATGAAGCAAGTTAGCACAGAAATTACACCGGTTTCACCTGGGACAGGTGAACTCTAAATATCCTCTCGGTGGCTGGATTACTTAACAATAAGGTAACCGGCGTAAGAAAATCGAGAATGATACAAGGCCCATGAAATCTGGGGGCAAGCTTGCCCGCGGGAACAAAATTTTTGACCATAACCTGGTCACCTACCTTCAAGGTGGTGGGTCTCCGTCCACGATCATACCTTTCCCTAACCTTTTCATGAGATACTTTAAGATTAGCTTTAGCCTTCTTCCAAAGATCTTTAATGTTGTCCGGATCTATTGTCTCGGGCAGAATGTCATTCAGAGACCAGAGGTTAGAGAGCGGCGTGTTGGGAACGAACTTAAACATCAAAGAAGCTGGAGTAAATTTGTGAGATTCATGAACCGCCGAATTCAAAGCAAAAGCTAACCAATGCAGGGACGTGTCCCACCTAGAATGATCTTCATGATGATAGGCAATAAGTGCGGACCTGAGATTACGGTTAACCCGTTCAGCCAGAGATGGTTGGGGGTAATAAGCAGATGTAGTTACATGAGAGATGGACAAGTCAAAACAGAATTTACGAAACAGATTTGATGTAAAAGCTTTAGCATTATCAGATACAATGTATTGGCACGGACCAAAAGAAGCAAAAATAGAATTTAGGCAAGTAATGGTGGACTGAGCGGTAGCCAGCTTAGTCGGAAATAACCAGGAAAATCTTGTAAAACCATCTACACACACAAAGATGAACTTGTTGGCATTACCCTTTGACTGGGGGAAGGGTCCCACATAATCGATATACAGGCGTTCCATGGGGCGCGACGCTTGATGAGAAGACAAAAGGCCTACTTTAGTGGACATGGTGGGTTTACTGAGCAAACAAGATTTACAAGCTTTTACAAGTTCACGGATTTCACCGTCCATACCTTTCCAGATGAACATTTCACGAATCTTTTCACGAGTTTTAAAGATACCCAGATGCCCCCCCAATGGGGTCTCATGATAGTATTTGAAGATCATAGGTACAAGAACCGCTGGAACAACAACTTTCATCAACTTATCATGCCTCGAAGGGCAACATAGAACACCATTCCTCAGAACATAAGGGACAGCATGTTCCCCAGAAGAAAGGGTTTCCATTATAGGAGCCAGCGTCGGATCTTCACGTTGGTATTTCTCAATATCCCTAAAAAGCATGGGAGCATCTGTTAGGATGGCATTAACCTCGGATAGTATGGACTCGGAAGGTGATGAACTGTCGACCGGTTCGTGGGTTTCGACGTCGTTGTGAAACATACGGCTGAGTCCATCAGCAACAACATTTTCGGTACCTCTGATATGTCGTACATCAAATTGGAAGGCAGAAATACGGATGGCCCAACGGGCTATGCGACCAGTACGACGCGGCCTACCTAAGACCCAGCTTAAGGCTTGATTATCTGTCTCCAGGTCGAATTTGACATGTTCCAGATAGAGACGGAACTTTTCTAAGGCGAATAAGACTGCCAACCCTTCGAGCTCATAGATGGAATACTTGGCTTCTTGAGCCGATAGAGTCCTAGATGCATAGGCGATGGGACGCCTCCCTAGTTCAGTCTCTTGAAGAAGGACTGCAGCTACAGCTGACGACGACGCGTCCGTTTGGACGATGAATTTCTTCGAGAAATCAGGCATAGCAAGTACAGGGGCATTACAGAGAGCTAATTTAAGATCTTCGAAAGCGGCTTGTTGAGAAGGTCCCCACTCGAATTTGATGCCTTTCCTACGAAGAAGGTTTAAGGGCGCCGCTCTATTAGCGAAGTTAGGAATAAACTTCCTGAAGAAATTCACCATACCAATGAATCTAGCGATACCTTTGATGTCCTTAGGAGGTTTAAAATCACGGATGGCCTGTGTTCTAGAATGATCGACAGCTACCCCATCGGGAGACACAATATGCCCTAGAAATGACATAGAGGGCTTAGCAAAGGCGACCTTGGACAACTTGACAGTTAACCCAGCCTTACGAAGGCGATTGAGAACTTCTCGCAGATGATCTAGATGTTCTTCAAAAGTCTCGGAAAATACGACGACATCATCCAAGTAGTGATATAAGTACTCAAATTTGATGTCGGAGAAGACCCTATCTAGTAGCCTAGTGAGCACAGCTGCCCCCGTGGGGAGCCCGAAAGGCACGCGGTTGTATTCGTATAAATTCCAGTCCGTGGCAAACGCTGTAAGATGTTTAGACTCCTCGGCAAAGGGAATTTGATTATAGGCCTGATTCAAGTCCAAGATAGTGAAGAACTTGGCCTTTCGAAACCATGAAAAGCAAGAATGAAGGTCGGGAAGGGGCACAGATTGCAACACCACCTTCCGATTGAGAGCCCTGTAATCAATGACAGGCCTGAAGCCTCCTTGGGGTTTCGGGACTAGAAAAATAGGCGAAGAATACGCTGACTTAGAGGGCCTAATAATACCATCCTTCAACATCTGATCGATGATTTCTTTCAGAGCCTTCATTTTAGGTGGAGATAGCCTATACGGTGGAAAACGGACAGGAATTGAATCCGTGACCTCAATTTTGTATTCAATAAGGTCAGTAACACCAAGAGTATCAGAGAACACCTCGGGAAACGACTGACACAGTTTCCGAATACTATCAGCCTGCTCCTCAGGTCGATGTCTAAGGTCTAACAACATCTCATCCTGGGTAGGCGAAATAGATGAACATGATACAGGATTACACTTTAACAAGGGAATTCTACAATTGGACGCAAATTTGAATGTGCACGACCTACTCTGGAGATCGAGCACAAGACCAGTGTGAGAAATGAAGTCCGCTCCCAATATGATGGGGCAAGACAAACGCTTGGCCACAAACAATTTGATCTTCCATGTAAATTTAAAAACCCGAATTTTGACATGTAAGGAACCTAGAATTTCTAATGGAGATGAATTAGCCGAAACATATTTAACAGGAGATGAGTCATAGTCAGGGAGTTTACAAACAGATTTCAATTTAGAATACCAATCAGCCGAAATAATGGAACAAACACTGCCTGAATCTAAGAGAGCTGTTATAGGCTCGTTATTTAACTCAATCTTAAGAAAAGGAACAGGTGCGGGGGTATCCGCCGCAATCCTAAGACACTCTTTAGGGCATTCAAAAGATGAATTTGAAGGCTGGTCGTTCTCTGCATTTACAACCTGTTTACTAGGGGCTGAGTCTCGGGAAGATGGATTAGTCGGCTCAGCCGACGCCACTAGTCACTTTTTATTATTGGCATAGCTGGAATTTGCACCAGAAGTTGAGCAGGAGGGGGTGCTATTTGAGTTTGGGCAATTCTTGGCGATATGTGAGAAGGCCCCACACTTAAAACAGCCTTGTGATGACCCTGCTCCATTCCTTGTCCCACTTGACTTGATCAGAGGACACTTATTCCGCAGATGGTCAGGCGACCCGCAAGCATAACATTTACGGGGATTGACTGGTCGGCGAGGTGGAGGCCGAGTGTTACTAAAGGAAGGCGGGGGTTCTTTCGCGACACGCAAAGAATCGGCGTATCTAACTCCTTCCGCTGAGACTGCCAATGCTTCAAGTTCCGAGAACGTTTGCGGGCACGCCGCGAAACACAAATATGACCTATAGGATGGTGAAATACCTTCCACAATAGCTTGTACAATTTGATCCTCAGGGAAGTGAAGAGCAAACACCCTAGTATAAAACTTAATATCTTGGATGAAGTCTGCCAGGTTTTCATCCAAGCGCTGTACCCGATAATAGTATTTCTGAATAAGGGAGGACCTGGCCCTAGCCGGGATGAAGTTAGCTAGCAAATGGGCATGGAAATCCTCAATAGAAGATTGCTCAGCGATGGCTCTAACTATTTTGTCAGATAGAACACCAATAGCATAAGGATAGATAATTTGCAAAATTTGACATGGGGAAAGAGAAAACACAAGGGCATGATCCTGAAATTCCACTAGAAATCTTAAAAATGAAATTACGTCACTGGTGGTGTTGACGGAAAACTTAGAGATACCTCTAAGCAACATTGCCAATGGATGAGGCAAGCTGCTGAACCCAGGTGACATAGTCGTTAAAGGTTTCAATGGCAAAGAAGTTAATTCAGAGCGGATGTTACTCAATGACGCACGGCGTTCAGATTCGTTGTTCGATGGGGCAGAGATAGTTTGAGCAGCAACGGTTATCCTATTGACTTCTCCCTGAGGAGGCTCTTCCTCGTTACCTACATTCACCGTGGCGGGTTGATCAGTTTTGGGAGGAGCTTCGCCGGTTAGCAATTGAGTGACCTTATTAGACAATTCAGAAATAGTTTCAAGGAGCGTATTAGCTTGCTTCCTCTGAACGTCATTCACCTTTAGAGACAACAGATCATTAACTCTATTTGCAAAGTGATACAGCCTGCCTTGCACACGCTTAATTTGATTAGGAGATGGATCGTTTTCATCAAAAAAGCTGACTACCGATGCAAGCCCAGTAATATTCTCGACAATCGTGGAAAGAGAGTCATCAATTTCTTTCTCTCCCAAATTGGGGATGGAAATGGGCAAATCAAGGGACTCTCTAAGCTTGTTAGTGTCTATTGCAACCGTGCCTCCAGATTGAACGTTTCTGATAGTTAACTCATATATCAACTCCTCTTTGCGCAAGTAGTTAAGGAGGAGAACATCGCGAGGGCCGGGCATGATGACAGAACAATTTTGAAAAACTCAAAAAATTCCAGCAACTGAGAAAATTGTTAGAGTTCGAATCAAAGCAATGTTTAGCCGTCAAAAGGGGCTAAATTGAGACCCATTCAACCACGCTCTGCTACCACTTGTTACCGTGTTTTAGCGGTAGGTAGAGGCGTAAGAAGGTGCGGGCGTGAATGGGTTTCAAACTACGGAATCAAAGTTAATGTAAAAGTAATTTAAAATTTAACTAGGTTATATTTTCTTTTCAAAAACAAAGCAATAACAGACATGGCAGGTACAATGTAGCAAAACAAGGGGAGATACAATATTTACAGGTTTTGGGCTTCACGCCCTGACTTCTGCGATCAGCTCAGTTTTACCACAAACACAAGTTTTAACAGAGGGGCAGAAAACCCCATTCATCCCTAGGAGCCCCTGGCTCCGAATTACACAGAAAAGCCTCCACGAGGCATATGACACTCCATTTTCAAAAGAGCGATCCGCTCTTAAAATTTAAGCCTCTCAAAGGCCAAACCAAACTCTACCTTCAAGCTGTCCTTTAAGGACGTATTCACAGGGGTAAAATACCCAACCTACAGAGGTCTATTACATGAAAAGAAGGTTGATTACATGACCTCTAAAATAACAATTTGAGAGGAGGCGATCTTGCACTCCTAATACACTTTGTTTTTTTTAAAACCTAATCTGGCTCTGGGCCGCTAACGCAAGGGCTAATCCCATACTACAGAGGTGACTTAGAGAAGAACACTTTACATTACATAAACGAAGAATAGTTTGAGAAAATAAGTTCACCTCAAAACAAATGTGAGTGGGAGCTCGAGAGGGTTAGCACTCTCTATCCCAATATGTAGCTTTACAAGAAAAAGATGAAAAGAGTAATTACATTTTAGGAAAAGGTTACATGATGGAAATGCTTCGAACCCGCCGCGAGTGTTAAACTGCCGACCTAGCAAGAAAAGAAGTTATTAATAGGCCATTACCTGGTGTTGAACGGCTGAAGAAGAAAGAGGCGCTTCCCGCCTCCTGCTATGTACTTAATGCACTGAAAGATGGAACAGAAGTGGCCCGGAGACCCCAAAATCAGCAGTTTATATCCTCTCGCGGAAGATTCTAGGCGTTAGGGGAAATAAAACACCCTCCCTCAAAGTTTTTATTGGTTCGGGAAAAGAAACCCCTACATAGAGGAAAAAGAAACACATTATTGGTGGAAAATTAATTAAAGAAATTCGGGATTGGCTAGATCCAAACTAAGGGGAAAAAGAGGGGTATACAGCCAACTTAAACAATGACAGAAGGAAATTTAACAAAGAACAAACTCTTGAAATAAAAATTTCTCCAACAAAATAGTTCTTTAACTCCGCACTAGGTCGCACTATTGTTGATCTTCAGTAGTGTCCTCTAGAAGAGAAAGTTCACACTTCTTACTTCAAGCGAAACAAAAACACATCAAAAGTGACACAGTTCAAAAACTCAAAATTTTCCACGTGGTGACATCTTCTGAGAAAGTAGAGAATTAATAGAATAGATAAAGTTCAACCTTCCTCCAGAAGAGGAGTTTCAACTGGCGCAACTTTTAAATAAACGGTGTAGAGGTGTACCGCCCGGTACAATTATTATTATCCATTTTATTATTATTATTATTTATTATTCATTTTATTATTATTATTATTATTATTATTATTATTATTATTATTATTATTATTATTATTATTATTATTGCATGTGAACATGTATAGGGGCGAAGTCGCCTGTTTTGTTCAATAAATGTATGTATGTATGTATCTGACAGTGAGATAGTGGCCCCGGCCTAGAAAGCCAAGAATAACGACCGAGAGGATTCGTCATGCTGATCACACGACACCCCGTAATCTGCAGGCCTTCGGGCTGAGCAGCGGTCGCTTGGTAGGCCATGGGGTTTGGTTTGGGTTTTATGTTTTCTTTCAGGTAGTTTATAAATGTAAAATGAAAACCCACAGCCTGTTTCCAGTCATTCGACTGGGTCAGGAATGGAATGAATGAAGCCCCATCTAGCGGCGAGGATATGAACTGTGCCGGCTGTCGTAGCCTGTCGCACTCCTCTGGGGCAATGATTGGAGAGTGTTGCTGGAATGAGAGATGACAGGGAAAACAGGAGTACCCGGAGAAAAACTTGTTCTACCTCCGCTTTGTCCAGCACATATCTCACATGGAGTGACCGGGATTTGAACCACGGAACTCAGCGGTGAGAGGCCGGCGCTCTGCCGCCTGAGCGACGGAGGCTTCAGTTTATAAATGTATTAATTCAAAATAAGTTTCTGTCACCTGGGTGGCAGCACCAAATGCAGGTCAATGATGACAGGTTGATTGATTGATTGATTGATTGATTGATTGATTGATTGATTGATTGATTGATTGATTGATTGATCAAGGATCTTTGACCAGACTGAAGAACGGATCAGTTATGTCTAAACTGAAAAGAGATGGCTTCAGATATTTCATATTTTCAAGGAATATCAATAGAAAACGTTAGTTAAAGTCTGCCTCTGTGGTGTACTAGTTAGTGTGATTAGCTGCCACCCCGGAGGCCTGGGTTCGATTCCCGGCTCTGCCACGAGATTTGGAACGAGGTCCACTCAGCCCCGGGAAGTCAAATGAGTAGAGGTGGGCTCGATTCCCACCTCAGCCATCCTGGAAGTGGTTTTCCGTGCTTTCCCACTTCTCCAGGCAAATGCCGAGATAGTACCTAACTTAAGGCCATGGCCGCTTCCTTCCCTCTTTCTTGTCTATCCCTTCCAATCTTCCCATCCCCCCCCCACACGGCCCCTGTTCAGTATAGCAGGTGAGGTCGTCTGGGCGAGGTACTGGTCATTCTCCGCAGTTGTGTCCCCGACCCAATGTCTCACGCTCCAGGACACTGCCCTTGAGGCGGTAGAGGTAGGATCCCTCGCCGAGTCCGAGGGAAAATCAACTCTGGAGGGTAAAGAGATTAAGAAAGAAAGAAAGAAACCTTAGTTAAAAATGACTGATTATTACAAAATAATATTTTAAATACCGAGTTACTCTATTAGTGCTGTTTGTTTGACACGCTCAATAGAGGAGCGTAGAGCGATACTGTGTGAGAACTGATTAACACTGATCTGAAAAGAAAAAAGAAAGATACTGTCACGATGCGCCTTCCCCATGTAATAGCTCAACTCCAGGATTTAATTAAAACTGTGATTACTTAATTAAATTCATTCAGTTTTATCACAAAAGACTCCAAGGAGAAGTAATAGAAATGGAAAATTAGAGGAAATGAACAGAATGAAGGCTAAGCACAGAGGATATCCGAGAACATTACACACAATATAATTAATGAAAATGAATTACTTTGCGGATATAAAGATATTCAGTTTTGTCTTAAGAGTTGAAGAACAATTAGATTAAATGGGAAAGTTTATTGTGTGGAGTAACTTCAAGGAAATACAAACAATACAATGAAATGAGAACTGATAAGAATAGAAATAATAGAAAAAAAAAACGGCAATAAAGGCAATAAAGAGAAAATGCATTGTATACACTAACAAGAATGGATATTCAGGAACATTTAAATAAAGGAAATGTAAGAGAAATCACTCTCTAAACTACATGCCCACCTAATGGTCATGATCAATAAGGCTTCAAGTCTGTATGATCTGACACCGTAGTTAGCCGGTCCGAGTCCCGTTGGACGAAAATAATTTAGAATCTTGATCAGGAACGTCACTCAGATCTATAAATAATAACTCCCAGATTATGAAAATTACAATAAGTGAAATAATGGGTGGATAAATGTCTTGACAACATCTATATCAGGGGTTTCCAATTTGTATGGGCTCGAGGGTCACATTGGAAACCTTAGGCGTAATCGCGGGCCGCACTTTAATAATAGGCCAATTTTCGTAAAATTCGGCAAAGAGAACAGAGGTACCAGTATGAAATAATATGCGTAGTTCAATTTAACCCTAGAACTGCCAAACGTCGCGCTTGCGACTCAATAGAGTGTCACTAGATTGCCAACGTCGCACGCGCGACGCATAGTACATGCATTCGCTTAATCACTTATAACATCATTTATCGTTCACTTACGCTATTTTAACATGTAAGACATTAAAGAGGAAGCTTCAGGTCTTTCATCACACATTCCTCACTAGCCGGAAATTACTCAGTCAAGGTCAGGGTAGGTATAAAATCAGCTACTCTTGCCTCATCCCCCTGTCGTCTCATTTGCTATGTAACTTCGCGCTCGCTCGCTGTTCTTGTTAGTTTCTGTGAATATCTTTCGTTGTCTTTCAACACATTATTTAGTTTATTTTTAAACTCTTTCTTTTGAAGTGTAAGCTGTCATCATGGCAGATGAGCTACATGATTAAAATGATATTCGCGAATTTCTTTGAGATGACTGGGATGATTCCTCTTCCAGTGATATATTTTCTTTAGCTGACGATTCTTCTGACAGCGGAGAAGATTATATTCCATAATCTAAAGTTGAAAGTGATTCCGATGAAGAGAGCAGGCCTGCCGACGTTTAATTAGATAATACTGTTTCTGTAACACGAAAGTGGCGCAGGTTTTATCCACAGGAGTTCGATATTTCCGAGAAGTTCCGCGTAAGGAATCCTGGCATTAGGAACGGTACGCCCCGAAACAGTACACCCATTATGTACTTCTACTTGTTCTTTACGGATTTTATTTGGAAGTTCTTGGTGAAATAGTGGCGAAAGAAATTAAAACTAAAAGAGATTCTGAAGAAATGAAGGCCTTTTCTCGTATGCGATCCTGTTTTCAATTAATCAATCAATCTGGGTTTGGTTTAACTATCTCCGAAATGACAAATTACATTTCCATTCTAATAAATATGGGAAGCACCGTGAATGTTTTAATAAATTGCAGCATTTCTGGACGCCTATGAAGCCTGACAGGAAAAGAAAACTCTCCGAGAATGACTCCCAGGAGTGCTCCGCGGCTGACGGAACTGTATGCAGCTCGGAACTTCTTAATTCTTTTGTGATTTTATTTCTGTGTTTACTTTTGAGAACGAAATATTTGTAAAAACTAGAATAAATTCCGCGTGTTTTGTATATAGTGATTTTTAAAATGAGTGCTTTTTTATTTCTAACGGTGAACTTGAATGTATGAAAAGAAAAAATTTTTAGTTTTCCAAAATTTTGATCGCCTGATACGCACCAGATAAGGAAGTAAATTATCTATTACTTATATAAGCACGTTAAATGAAGCTTTCTGAGTAATATGGTATGCTACACGTCTATTTTTCTCTATCTAAGCGTGCTTAAATTAGTTAAAAACATAAATGTGTAATCCATGCGAAAATGGCCTGGCATTTAGGGAAAAACACTCGGCACTTCTAGGGTTAAATGAAGGTTTAATCATTTTAATTGCTTAAAACACTATTTTAAGTTGTATAAGTGTGAAATTAAAAATAAACATTATATCCAGGACAATTCAATTGCACCCAACAATGTCAGTTCATTTGAATTAATATTGGTCAAATGACAAAAAAGTAACTAAAGACAAACTGAAATTAATAATGCAAGAAAAAGCAAAGTCATCTCCGTATAAGGCATGAAGGCCCCTGGTGGGGTGCACTATCCGTAACCTCGGCACTTGATGGGGGTAGAGTGGTTAGCTCTACGCCCGGCCGCCTTTGGCCCAGGAATTAACCTGGTACTCATTTTTGGTGTAGGCTGAGTGAATCTCAGGGCTATGTGCACCTCCGGAAGTGGAAAAATCGTTTCTTAAATTTTACAACTTCCTGATAAGGATTCGAACCCACGTCCTTCTGGGCGAATCGAGCACGCCTTTACCTCCTCAGCCAGACAGCCCCTAAATTAATAATGTAATCAAAACAAAACTTAAAGAAGGACCATTTTATTGGGAGTAGTGTGAAGGAAACAATGATACACAGTTGTAGGAGCTTAAAATCCCAACAATGTACTTCCAGGAGTACTTTCCTGAAATTTCTTCGAGTGTGCACCACTGTGTGCCATCCAGTACTACCAATGAGAAAAGAATTGAAACCGCTCCTTACACCAATGGCAATTAAAATATTTCTTAGTATTCATTGCATGCATAAAATATCTACGATAAGGATGTCATGGATTTGGTGTAGAACCCATAGCCATTTTTATTATAATGTTTAAGACCTAGCAGTGGCATTTGTGAGGACTCGTTTTCCGCCGAAGTGTGGATTTTATTTGTTTTAACGAGAAATCGTCTATTCAGACCAAGTGGATACTTAAACACAGGAAATAATATTACAGAATGAATGAGTTCTCACTTGGGTCAGCTACGAACTTGCGGGCTATAATTCATTAACTCCGTTAAGTTACTTTAGTTTCGAAGAAACATCCATGGGTCAAAGAAAACAGAGGCGTTTCCCTTTGCTGTACCTTGATTCAATCTCACTATCAGTGGCGTGCACTGAACCACATCCACCCCAGCGCTGCTGGGGTAAAGAACTTTGTATTAACATTTTCTAATTATTCCTTGGAACGCTTTTTATAATGTTTAAAAATTTGCGAACATCTAAGCCAAGCCAAGTACAGCTGTCTCGACAATCCGCTCGCACTACCTCAGTTCAGCTTCTCCAGCGAGCGGGGTTTCCTTGCCGGCGCGATAGAGAGCTACCCCCAGCGAAATTTAAGGTCGGTTGGGTGACGCATGCACTTGAAGCTTCCTCGAGGCGGAGCTGTGGCCCCTCCCCCGACAGCAATTTACGGCGACAGGCCAGCTAGCTTAGGTAACGGGTGTTAGTTTTAATTCTTGGCACTCGAAGTCTTCAGCGCCACACACTGCAAGAAAAATATCAACATGTTAACAGTATAGCCACTTGCACATCGTCTTGCTAATACAAATAGAGCCAGTATATGAAATCAATTGTAATATAGAAAAATATATTTTAGTCTTGTGTTTCGGCATGTATAGAGTTTTTTCGAGCAATTCATTGATGGCACGTGTAGAGTATGTAAGGGTGGTGCAGCTTATGGTCCGGCTTTCCGCCTCTGCAGCGCCACCAAATTAGAGTAGTGAAGGGTGGTGCTGCTTATGGTCTGGCTTTCCGCCTCTGCTGCGCCACCAAATTAGAGTAGTGAAGGGTGGTGCTGCTTATGGTCTGGCTTTCCGCCTCTGCAGCGCCACCAAATTAGAGTAGTGAAGGGTGGTGCTGCTTATGGTCTGGCTTTCAGCCTCTGCTGCGCCACCAAATTAGAGTAGTGAAGGGTGGTGCTGCTTATGGTCTGGCTTTCCGCCTCTGCAGCGCCACCAAATTAGAGTAGTGAAGGGTGGTGCTGCTTATGGTCTGGCTTTCCGCCTCTGCTGCGCCACCAAATTAGAGTAGTGAAGGGTGGTGCTGCTTATGGTCTGGCTTTCCGCCTCTGCTGCGCCACCAAATTAGAGTAGTGAAGGGTGGTGCTGCTTATGGTTTGGTTTTCCGCCTCTGCAGCGCCACCAAATTAGAGTAGTGAAGGGTGGTGCTGCTTATGGTCTGGCTAACCGCCTCTGCTGCGCCACCAAATTAGAGTAGTGAAGGGTGGTGCTGCTTATGGTCTGGCTAACCGCCTCTGCAGCGCCACCAAGGTAGTTAATGGTTTGTTTAGTGTAGGGTGGAGTTACCCATGGTATGGTTATCCGCCTGGGTGACGCCACTAAATTAGTAGGGACGTAGGTAGTAGTCCAAGGGGTGTAGAGTAGTGATTGTTTATCTATAGTTTTGTTCTTTTATTTCTGTGTATTTTGCATTATTTATTGCCTGTGATTGTTTGGTGCCCTAACATATGGGCAGGTCATCCGCCTTTGTTAGGAACATCGTAGTAGATTTAGTGAGGTAGTTTAGGTAGTTTTTAAGAGAGGGTAGTAGATATTGTATGTTTGCCTTTGTATTTTTGTATCCATTTTGTCTTTATTGCTGGTAAGCCGAAGGTGTAAACTAGGGTGGGCAATAAAGAAATGTGTTAAGTGTAGAGTATGTGTTCCGATATATGAAAATCCATGGCCTGTTTCCAGTCATTCGACCGGGTCAGGAATGGAATGAATGAAGCCCCCATCTTACGGCGAGGATAGGAATTGTGCCGGCTGCCGAAGCCTGTCGCACTCTGGGGCAATGCTAAATGACTGACAGATGAAATTAAATGCTAATGGAAAGTGTTGCTGGAATGGAATATGACTGGGAAAACCGGAGTACCCGGAGAAAAACCTGTCTTGCCTCCAGCACAGAAAAATATTTAGGTTGCCCAGCATGAGCACAGAGTTAAGAGCGAATGGTTGTCTGTGATGGTGGTATGTGGTGAATTTTTTTGTAGTGTTCCTCTTGTGTTATAGGTGAAGGTTTCGCGAGTTCTGTGGCATTCTTCATGGATATAACGTGTATTATACGTCGTGACAAATACTTTCCCTCGTTTGTCGTTGATGGACGTACACTCAGTATGTGAGTGAAACTATACAACTTCAACGACGGTAAAATACCAGTTAAATTTTGCCGATTAGTTTAGATTAGGATTTTAAGTAAAAAACAAATAGTTAGTTCCAGTGTATTTTTGTAAAAACCATGATTGAACTATCACGCAGCGTCACCGGATGAAACTAAAAGTACATTGCTTAAAACCTGCTATCAATTTGGAAGTATGTGCGAGCGTGTGGTTGAAAATATTCTTGAAAGATCTTTCTCAGGTTGACCTTTCCATGAAAAATGTAGCCTTATAAAATGGCAATGTTAACCTGGAAGTCGTTTGTTTTGGCCCATCTATCTACGCGATCTGAAGGTCTTCTCTGTTTCTCGATCCCATCATCATGTCATCTGCATAGGCATAAAGCACTGTTGATAGATTATCTGTTAATCTTGCGATGTCTGTTGTAGCTACGTTACAGAGCGTAGGGCTGATGGGGTCTCCTTGTAACACACCGTTTGTTTGAGTGATGGGAGAGGGGAATTTATGATATACAAGATCCAAGCAAAATATCAATAGGCTCGGCAATGACACTTTTTCATGCAAAGATACTACCCATTCTGACATACGGCATAGATTTAATCTGGGACCAATTATAAACATCAGACCTAACTGCCCTCGAAAAAGTGAAAGCTACCTCTCTGAAAAGAATATTAGGTATTTCTAAGATATCTCCATCTAGACTAGCTTATGAGTTAGCTCAGGAGTCTTTCCTAATCGAGAACCTTAGATATCTTTCTGTACATCGACACCTCAAGCCATTGCTCATCTAAATCTGAGGTTACGCAAAAGAGATGAAATCTGGCTGGAGTTTTACGTGACGGATGCTATGACAAGTACGTAGAGACTGGATGGGCCTAAATCAGAACATGCGCAGTGCTATCAACAGGCTGGCTGTACACGGATTTCATCATAAGCTATGTGTAAAAGAGATATACCACGAACCAAGCGACGAATGCGTGTGCAAATGATACGGGAAAATATTGGAACGATACCACTTCAATAAGTGTAGCAAAAGAGAAAAGGCCATGCATGAATATACAGTAGTAAAGAGTAGAACAATTTATATATGGCCATTGGCTGCAATAAAACTTTATGTTGACTTTAGAGAGTGTAGTGGGGCTACGATTGTTTATGTTTAAAAAACTTTTTTGCAGCTGGGGTAATGAATATGTTCACCGCACGCCACTGCTTTCAGTAACTGAAACTCAATGTTATATCAAGGAAAACTGCAACTGTACTTGTAGCCGCAGCATCTTTGGCGACCAAGGCCTACGCTAACGACTAATGTCACACGTTTTGTTGCGTTATGTTATACAAATTTTCGAGTGACTCCCAGCCATTAGACATACCGGTATTCATGTCGAAATATTCACTCTCAGAATGTTGGCCAGCAGGGTAGGAGAGACTGCACTAGACTGCGTGCCAAAAGCCTGGATTCCGCAGCGGTAATATGGAGCGAAGGAATGTGACGCTGTTGATGGTGATTTGTCCGTCGGATGTAGACGTTAAGCCTTGAGCAGAGCCTGTGTATTATTCGACAGGATTAGGCTATGTGCCGGCATTGTGTGTCACCCTCTCTCATATCATGTATCAGGTCATTCATTTAATCTCATTAACTCATCTGATGAGGTTGACGTCAGGAAGGGCATCCGATCGTAAAAGCTCGCTATGATGATAAATCTCACTTCATACCCGATGCCTAAACTACAAGGTCATTTATATAAATAGGCTTTTCTTCAAAATGACCCTGTTTCCGCAGATGGGAAGATGCGATTGCTTTCTAAATGTTAAGAAACTCTGGGAGATTCACTTATCAACATTTGCCAACAAAACGCACGGTATTTCTTCTTAGGTGTTAAATTCCTTCCTCAAATTTGCTTCTTGCTGGCTTGCTTCGTTCAAGATGCAGTACGTATTGCCTCAGCGCGTGTTCTTCTTCTTTTCTACAGCTTTTCCCACACCTGTATGAACGACGTAGCATATGGGGATTTGGCCCTGTTTTACGGCAGGATGCCCTTCCTGACGCCAACCCTATATGGAGGAGTGTAATCACTATTGCTTGTTTCTGTGGTGGTTGGTAGTATAATGTGTTGTGTGAATATGAATGGGAAAGTGTTGGGACAAACACAAACACCCAGTCCCCGGGCCAGAAGAATTAATCAGAGGCGATTAAAATCCCCGACCCGGCCGGGAATCGAACTCAGGACCCTCTGAACCGAAGGCCGCAACGCGTCGCTGACCATTCAGCCAATGAGTCGGACTTTGCCTCTGCGCGTATTCTTAGTGAAAAATTACTGCTACTACTAAACGTTTTCATTCCTCCCCTGAAGGGGGAGGCGGGCCTCTTAGACGGTAACGCCGTCTCTCAGGCCGGGAGATTGGTTACGGCGAAGGAGATGTGCGGAGAAGGTGAGGGGTTGGGCGGCCGTGGCCTATGCTACGAACTGTCCCAGCATTCGCCTTAGTGCAGGAGAATGGAAAACAATTCTCAGGGCAGCCGACAGCTGGGTCCAGCCCTGTCCCGTCTCCCGAATGCAGAGGCGTAGAGCCACGGTAGAGCCGTGGCCACCTCTCCTTTGCTCGGTTGGCCGGTCAGGGTACACAGCTGTTGGACCATGGACCAGCCGTGGCAACTTAAGGGACGAAAACCAAGGGCCGAAACCCACTCAGCATCTACCGACCGAAAAATTATTGGATTACGAAGTTCATTGTAGCCACGTAAAGGGCGGGCGTTCAGGAGAGAGTATGGTGTGCGTGATCCCCCCAGGACACGATGGTGAGAAAGTTGAAAGAAACTGGCTCTTTGTTGAGCGACTCTGGCAAGCATCGACATCTGGTTTGACATTTGGCAGATGTAGTTCAGACTCGTTTGTTTCGGTCTCCTAGGAAATCGTTGTGTCGTTTGTGTCAGGAGGCGGGGTATTCGTATTCCATATACCATATATTCCAAGTTTAGCAACACCACCTTACAAAGCCCATTTGAATTCGCCAGCGATTGGTTAACTTCAGCAGCTGATAAAATGAGAATGGCTAGAGGTATCGAACTATTTTTTTTTTCTAATTAGTTACCAGTATGACAAACCCTCTAACGTACATATGCTCAGTTCACATTGTTTCTGACCACCAGGTATAACTTAGATATTTATTCATATGTGTACAGATTGTGGTTCATATTACATAATACGAAGGTCGATCAAATATAAACGGGATTTTTGTTCCTGAACATCAACAGTTGGTAGGACTAGCCCCGCGCTTCTGATATTCTTAGGCGGGACCGTTAGGAGTGGGGAGAACGTGCTGTTAGATATTTCCCGCCGTTTCGTCAGTAACGCTCACGATGTCGGAGCAACAGGTGCACTCCTCCACTGTGCAACGCATAATTATAAAATTTCTTCCTTGTGAAGGAGTTACAGCGGCGGAAATTTGCCAGAGATTGACTGCACAGTTCAGTGATGGAACACTGTTAAGGACGCGTGTGTTTGCCTGGCATAAAACATTCAAGGAAGGACGAGAACATGTGGAAAATCAGGAACACGATCGCCGTCCTCGGACCAGCATTACAGACGAAAACATTCGTCCGGTTAGAGACATTATTGACGACGATCGACGGGCGAGAGTATCAGAAATTGCAGAACAAGTCGGATTCACTTATGGGACCTACACACGTCTGTCGATCCTCAACATAAATTATGGAAAGTCTGAGATAGCTTTCACCAACATATAATGCTAGGCCGCCACAAGTGCTACAATATTTAATGCGCAAGCACTCTCCACAATCATCCACTTTCCACGAACATAACAAGACTACGCTCCACCTACAGTTCCGTAAAGTGTGTTCCAGATGGGTCCCTCGCCTTTTGACCGAAAATCTGAAGTTGAGACGTTTAGAGGTCTGCCAGAGGCTTACAACAAGGTTTCCGGAAGAAGGTGTGTAACTGATTTGATGATAATAATAAATAAAATCATGAATAAAAATATATAAATAAAATTACTCAATTTTTTTTTGCTAGGGGTTTTACGTCGCACCGACACAGATAGGTCTTATGGCGACGATGGGATTGGAAAGGCCTAGGAGTTGGAAGGGAGCGGCCGTGGCCTATATTAAGGTACAGCCCCAGCATTTGCCTGGTGTGAAAATGGGAAACCACGGAAAACCATCTTCAGGGCTGCCGATAGTGGGATCGAACCTACTATCTCCCGGATGCAAGCTCACAGCCGCGCGCCTCTACGCGCACGGCCAACTCGCCCGGTAAAATTACTCAAAAACTTAATAAAATTAATAAGCATAATTAACCGAAATGTCCGTAGTATGAGCGCCAGAGTTCACCAGAATGGATCCCTCGAATTTAGATAAGAGCATGATAAACTGTATATCCCAGGGCGTGTACATAATGCTGCGTACTGGTACATCTGCTGCAAGCCTTACCTAACCTCCTGAAAACGACTAATTAGGTAGGAACTGCACCTAGGTTCATCAATAACACTGATTCTAAAATAGCTAACTATATTCTTAACAAATTCCGTGCATGAGCACCTAAAACGAAAGCGAGAACTAAGCTACCATTTGTAGATAGTCCGATGAACAATGTACATGTATGAAGATAAATACCCTTCACTGTATCTATATCAATTCGACTTACCGATTCTCATAATCGGCAGTTATCACATCACACAGATACTGTACCTTGTACTACTGTGTTCACATATTTTAACACTTGTTGTAAAGATATATACACACGTCTGTCGATCCTCAACATAAATTATGGAAAGTCTGAGATAGCTTTCACCAACATATAATGCTAGGCCGCCACAAGTGCTACAATATTTAATGCGCAAGCACTCTCCACAATCAGTCACTTTCCACGAACACAACAAGACTACGCTCCACGAACGTTTGAAGTCCAGTCCATTGCAGCCGTGTCACTCCAGTACCATGTATCAGCACCACTTCCTTCCCGTACAGTGCGTCAGTTGTAGTTCTCTTATACAGTGTCACTGGTTGTAGTTATCTTCCTTCTCGTTCCTTTACCATCACCTCTGTTGCCGCCGTATGATCAACCTTTATAGACATCAACATCCCCCTCCTCTCAGATGATACGTCTGGATTGGTGCTTGCCAGCCAATCATGAGTGAACCTCTTCTTTCTCCCAAGTTATAAACAAACACTCGGGAGTTTTACATGAATCATCGAATTTCCCTGGTACAACAAGAAGCTCATCTCATCAGGCTGGGATATATACATGACTCATGGAATTACCCGACACAAGTACATCACAACAAACACTGGGGTAGCCACATGACTCAACCAAATTACCAGAGTTATTAAAGCAATGTTTTCCCACTCGTGCAAAACAAATTACTCATACCAACATATGTTGATATCTTCCAGCTTACAAATATAAATGGCAAAATATACAAATGGAATACTGATAATAATAATAATAATAATAATAATAATAAATCGAATACTGACAATAATATCTCTAACTTCTACATATAATTCGGGGGTGTGATATATGTACTATCACAGGTGATGCATTTTTTAGTCGGATCGTCACCTGCGACGAAACATGGGCCCATCACTACAGTCCTGAATCCAAACAAGCCAGTAAGGAGTGGCGGAGGAAAGGGGAGGCAACACCAGTGAAAGCCAAGACTCGACTGTCAGCTTGCAAAGTTCTTGCAACCGTTTTTTGCGATCGGCGAGGCATTTTGCTGATTGATATTTTGCATGAGCGAAGCACAATCAATGCTGCTTACTACTGCGAGATTTTGAACAAGGCGACGGTTGCATATCGCCACAAAAGATGAGACCAACCGATTCGACAGGGCATCCTCCTCCACGACAATGCGCGGCCCCATACTGCAGCTCTAACAGGGAACATGGAACTGGATATCAAGTAGGGATGGCATTAAAATGTTAGTGCTCAACTGTAGAAGTATTGTAAAGAAAGGAATAGAATTAAGTAATTTTATAGATGTATACTCACCAGATATTGTAATAGGAGTTGAATCATGGCTGACAAATTATATAATGGACGCAGAAATTTTCTCACAGAACTGGAGCGTGTATCGTAGAGATAGGATAGGAATGGTAGGAGGGGAAGTATTCATTCTGGTGAAAGAAGAATTTGTAAGCTACGAAAATGTTAAAGATAACAAACCTGATATTCTAGGTGTAAGGCTCATCTCTAAAGATAATAGGTAACTTGATGTCTTTCGAGTGTACAGACCGGGAAAGGGTAGTGCAGATGCTGATTCAGAATTATTTGATAAGACAATCAGCTATGTGGCGAACGATAAGAAGGAACGTGATTACAGCGGGTGATCTCAATTTACCAAATGTCAATTGGGAAGGTAATGCGAACGGCAGGAAGCATGGCCAAAAAATGGTAAATAAGTCAATATGGGAAGGGCTACTGTTTCAGAAGGCGATGGAACCAACTAGAGGGAAGAATATTCTGGATGTGGTGCTGATAAAACCAGATGAGCTATATAGAGAAACCGAAGTAATAGACGGCATTAGTGATCACGAAGCTATTTTTGTGGTAGTTAAAAATAAATGTGAAATAAAGAAAGATATTAAAATTAGGACTATTAGGCAGTAGCATATGGCTGATAAAACAGCCACGAGGGAGTTTTTAAAAAGTAACTATGATAGGTGGAAAACGATAAATAAAAATGTTAACGGACTATGGGATGGGTTTAAAGCAATTGTTGAGGAATGTGAACATGGGTTTGTACCTTTAAAGGTGGTAAGGAATGGTAAAGAGCCACTATATTATAACAGAGATGTAAAGAGACTAAGTAGGAGGTGCAGGTTGGAATGAAATAGAGTTAGAAATGTCTGCGGAAACAAGGAGAAATTGAAGAAACTTACTAGGAAATTGAATCTAGCAAAGAAGTCAGCTAAGGATAACATGATGACAAGCATAATTGGCGGTCATACAAATTTTAGTGAAAAATGGAAGAGTATGTATAGGTACTTTAATGCAGAAACAGGTTCCAAGAAGGACATTCCGGGAATCATTAATGAACAAGGGGAATGTGTATGCGAGGGTCTTCAAAAGGCAGAAGTATTCAGTCAGCAGTATGTATTGTTGGTTACAAGGGTAATGTCCAGATAGAGAAGGTGACTAATGCTAAAGAAGTATTAAAATTTACCTATGACAACAATGACATTTACAGTAAGCTACAAAAGTTGAAAACTAGAAAAGCAGCTGGAATTGATAAGGTTTCGGGGGATATACTAAAGACAATGGGCTGGGATATAGTACCATATCTGCAGTACTTATCTGATTATTGTTTGCATGAAGGAGCTATACCAAATGAATGGGGAGTTGCTATAGTAGCCCCTGTGTATAAAGGAAAGGGTGATTGACATAAAGCTGAAAATTACAGGCCAGTAAGTTTGACATGCATTGCATGTAAGCTTTGGGAAAGCATTCTTTCTGATTATATAAGACATGTTTGCGAAATTATAACTGGTTTGATAGAAGGCAGTTTGGGTTTAGGAAAGGTTATTTCACTGAAGCTCAACTTGTAGGATTCCAGTAAAATATAGCAGATATCCTAGATTCTGGAGGTCAATTGAACTGTATCGCGATTGACCTATCTAAGGAATTTGATAGGGTGGATCATGAGAGACTAGTGGTAAAAATGAATGCAATTGGACTTGACGAAAGAGTGACTGAATGGGTGGCTATGTTTCTAGAAAGCAGAACTCAGAGAATTAGAGTAGGTGAAGCTTTATCTGACCCTGTAATAATTAACGGGGGAAATTCTCAAGGCTGTATTATTGGACCTTTATGTTTTCTCATATACATATCAATGATATGCGTAAAGAACTGGAATCAGAGGTAAGGCTTTTTGTAGATGATGTTATTCTGTACAGAGTAATAAATAAGTTACAAGATTGTGAGCAACTGCAAAATGACCTCGATAATGTTGTGAGACGGACTGTAGGCAATGGTATGATGATAAACGGGGTTAAAAGTCAGGTTGTGGGTTTCACAAATAGGAAAATTCCTCTCAGTTTTAATTACTGCGTTGATGGGGGTGAAAGTGGATCATTGTAAGTACCATGTCTTATTATAAGGAAAGGTCTTCATTGGGGTAATCACATAAATATGATTGTAAATAAAGGGTACAGATCTCTGCACATGGTTATGAGGGTACTTAGGGGTTGCAGTAAGGATGTAAAGGAGAGGCATATAAGTCTCTCGTAAGACCCCAACTAGGGTATGGTTCCAGTGTATGGGACCCTCACCAGGTTTACTTGATTCAAGAACTGGAAAAAATCCAAAGAAAAGCAGCTCGATTTGTTCTGGGTGATTTCCGACAAAAGAGTAGCGTTACAGAAATGTTGCAAAGTTTGGGCTGGGAGGACTTGGGAGAAAGGAGACGAGCTCTTCGTCTAAGTGGTATCTTCCGAGCTGTCAGTGGAGAGATGGCGTGGAATGACAACAGTAGACGAATGAGTTTGGGTGCTGTCTTTAAAAGTAGGAAAGATTAAAATATGAAGAAAAAGTTGGAATTCAAGAGGACAAATTGGGGCAAATATTCTTTTATACGAAGGGGAGTTAGGGATTGGAATAACTTACCAAGGGAGATGTTCAATAAATTTCTATTTTATTTGCAATCATTTAAGAAAATTCTAGGAATACAACAGGCAGGGTATCTGCCACCTGGACGACTGCCCTAAATGCAGGTCAGTATTGATTGATTGAATGATTGATAGGCTACAGGAAATGCACTGAACTACACTTAATCATCCTCCTTACAGCCCGGATTTATCGCCCTGCGATTTCCGTTTGTTCGGACAGCTTAAATTAGCTCTAGGAGGGAAACGATTTGAAGATGATGAGAGTGTGGAAGACTTCGTGCGCAACTGGCTGTTTGACACAACCCTGTTCTTTTAACGATGAGGGCATAAAAAATCTGCCCATTCGCTGGAACAAATGCATTTCCAAAGCAGGAAACTATGTGTAAAAATAAAAAGTAATTGCCT
Source organism: Anabrus simplex (assembly GCF_040414725.1). Lineage (NCBI taxonomy): Eukaryota > Metazoa > Arthropoda > Insecta > Orthoptera > Tettigoniidae > Anabrus > Anabrus simplex. The sequence goes on from NC_090279.1 coordinate 188,367,295, forward strand.
TTCGTTTTTAAATAAACCAATTTAAATCAAAAATAAAATCCCATTTATATTTGACCCCCCTCGTAATTAAAATTTTAATTGATTCTTACCCAGATGCGTACTACAGGTCATACAAAGCAAACAGGCAAATTCCCTTGTACGTTTGTGGTAACATGTTAATTCATTTTTGAATACTGCATAATAAACGTATGTTTTCTTCTTCTACGACTTTTCCCACACCTGTGCGGTCACGGTTTTGTTGAATAATAATGTGAAAATCAAATGGCTATCACTATTGCTTCATAGTGTACGGGTAAACAAGTAATTTGAGGCAAAGCGTATCTTCCCGTCGCCTGATCGACTGCACGTATGCAACTGGTGCAGCAGTACCGTTAAGCAGGTTATATACGTAACGCGACAGCAGGGGGTAAAAGAGCAAACTTGTTGATATGTGATAACATTTTATAATCCGTTCGTGAAACTACGAAACAACACGGCGCTGTAAAATTTTTATAGACGAATAAGAATACGTTTAGTGAGTTCTTGGTTCAGGGCACTTACAAGGGTTAGATAAGGCTGTAATCTTTCAGATTTGTTGTTCGTAGTTTACATGGATCATATACTGAAAGGTATAAAGTGGCAGGGAGGAATTCAGGCATATGGAAATGTAGTAAGCAGTCTGGCCTATGCTGACGGCTTGGTCTTATTGGCAGATTGTGCCGAAAGCCTGCAGTCTAATATTTTGGAACTTGAAAGTAGGTGCAATGAGTATGGTATGAAAATTAGCCTCTCGAAGACTAAATTGATGTCAGTAGGTAAGAAAATCAACAGAACTGATGTGAGATTGGTGATACAAAGCTGAAACAGGTAGATAATTTCAACAACAACAACAACAACAACTACTACTACTACTACTACTCCTGGTGCCTTACCAGTCTTCATATTGCGTGCTACCTCTTGTAACTCAACCACAGTGAACGGTTCTGCAACACAAAAATCTGATTCCGTTTCAAGTCTGTCATTAGTACAAGGGAACAACTCCATTGCTATGGCTTTCCTTCTATCAGCTGGGAGCTGAACTGGTACCCTGTTGATTATTCGACCGGTCACTATCTTATATCCCGCTCCCCAGATATCACTGTCTAGATCTTCACATAGCTTTTGCCAGAGATTTCTCTTAGAATCCTTTATTAGCTTCATTAGTTGCCTCTTTGATGCCTTATAGTCAGCTTCTAATGGTATTAAGTTGACCTGGCTGATTTTTTTCCTAGATCTTGTAAGAATTCGTCTCTTGCGATTGCAGTCTTTCCTTTGCATGTCTATTTCATTGTTCCGCCAGTAAGGGACTCGTGTTTTATATTTTGTTGATCCCCTCAATCGGCTGGTCCTACAAGCATCTTTAAGAGCAGTAGTTACATCTTTTAGAGTATGTTGCACTGTATCTACAGTTTGTGACATCCACTCGATTGCAATTTTAAAGGTTTCCCAATTATAGTTCCACACCGTTTTCGTGATATCATTAAGCTTCTTCGATCCCTTAACTTGAAAGTAAATAAAACGAAGGTCGCTGAGAGATTCATCTTCCATAACTTCCCAGTCAACAATGAATGATGCTATACCCTGCGTTGAGCAGGTGACGTCTATGAAAGACTCTGAGTTCCCTCTGGAAAAAGTTGGTAAGATTCCAGTGTTATGAACCACCAAGTCTAGGGTCGCTATCCATTCTGCCCAATATTCTCCCCTACGATCTGCAGTTGGTGCCCCCCACAGAGGCGACTTGACATTTAGGTCTCCGAGAATGATAGATTCAATACCTGACGCCATGCAGTCCTGAACTATTGCATCTACTTCAGCTTTGAAAATATCAAAAGGGATGTTAGGAGAGATATAGCAACAATAAATCTGATATTGCTGAAGTTGAATACACAAATATCCTTCTTCTGCCCTTATGCTTAGCACCTCCAACTTATCATTTAAAAAATATGCAGCTACATCACATCATTTGTCCGTGAACCAACCACCTTCGGCTACTCGCCTTCTGTTTGGCTCGCTAACAAGCACTAAGTCTACTTTCTTTTCCAAGGCTGTCGCATACTACTACTACTACTACTACTACTACTACTACTACTACTGCTACTGCTACTACTACTACTACTACTACTACTGAATAGCTGAGAAGAGTAATTACTTCGTTCATAATAAAGGGAACGGATTTCGCAGCAAGATTTGAATGAATTACGGTTATAAAAATGAGAAATTACCTTCAAGAACTGCATCAGTTCAAACAGAAATTCCAAGCGATAAGCTTTATGGAAGTTAAATTATTGTTTCAATATGGTTGACCAAGGAATTCACTGCCTTTAATATGCACGACGAAGGAACTAATAACCCACCGCCCACCACTGCCACCTCAGAGGATTTCTGGGAAGGTAATATGTATTGACAGGCCTGTCCCAGCTGGCAACTTCCTCAGCGTCCTGCTTGCATAATGTAACAGGGGGCTTTGGCTCTACCCGACCAGGCGATCAATCATGTTCCGCGACGGTTAGCGTTCTTATCTCAGCGGAACAAAGAATTCTGACACTGGGCCAGTGCATTATATTATCCATCTTGTCGGCAGATCATTTGGGAGAAATTACATGGAAAAATGTTTCAATAAAGACGAAAGTTTCCCTTTTTCTTGCTTTAGAAGCTACGCCATTTCACAGAGGTGTGGTGTAGATACATTTGTTATTACACTCTAAAAATTGTCTAGAAATACTGACACTACTGTAGAACAGATAAATCTACTAAAGAAATAATCAGAAAAAGTCGGAATCCAGAGTTTCTTTGAAAAAGAGATGTATGCACATTTTTGCTCTACACGGAATAACATAGCTTCACGGATCTGTTTTGGGCTTAGAAGATGAGGGAGTGACACACATTCTTTGATTATTCCCCTCTTAGTACCCTCTTACAACACGCAGTGGTGCACTCCTCCCACAAAAGAGATAAAGAGTTCCAACAAATCGAAAGGAATATTTAGTATCATGATCTGCGTCCGACAATATTGCAGCTGATCCAACACGTCACAAAATAGCTCCACCTATCAAGATCTACGTCCAACAACATTGCAGCTGATCCAACACGTCACAAGAGAGCTCCACCTATCAAGATCTACGACCAACAATATGGCAGCTGATCCAACACGTCACAAGAGAGCTCCACCTATCAAGATCTACGTCCAACAATATTGCAGCTGATCCAACACGTCACAAGAGAGCTCCACCTATCAAGATCTACGTCCAACAATATGGCAGCTGATCCAGCGCACAACATTCCCGTACCATGTCACAAGAGAGCTCTACCTATCAAGATCTACGTCCAACAATATGCAGCTGATCCAACACACAACATTCCCGTGCCATGTCACAACGTAGCCCCAACTATTAAGGTTTACGTCCAACAATATGGCAGCTGATCCAACACACAACATTCCCGTACCATGTCACAAGAGAGCTCTACCTATCAAGATCTACGTCCAACAATATGCAGCTGATCCAACACACAACATTCCCGTGCCATGTCACAACGTAGCCCCAACTATTAAGGTTTACGTCCAACAATATGGCAGCTGATCCAACACACAACATTCCCGTACCATGTCACAAGACAGCTCCACCTATCAAGATCTACGACCAACAATATGGCAGCTGATCCAATACACAACATTCCCGTGCCATGTCACAACGTAGCCCCAACTATTAAGGTTTACGTCCAACAATATTGCAGCTGATCCAACACACAACATTCCCGTACCATGTCACAAGACAGCTCCACCTATCAAGATCTACGTCCAACAATATGGCAGCTGATCCAGCCCAGTGTCATGTCACAAGACAGCTCCACCTATCAAGATCTACGTCCAACAATATGCAGCTGATCCAACACACAACATTCCCGTGCCATGTCACAACGTAGCCCCAACTATTAAGGTTTACGTCCAACAATATGGCAGCTGATCCAACACACAACATTCCCGTACCATGTCACAAGACAGCTCCACCTATCAAGATCTACGTCCAACAATATGGCAGCTGATCCAGCCCAGTGTCATGTCACAAGACAGCTCCACCTATCAAGATCTACGTCCAACAATATGCAGCTGATCCAACACACAACATTCCCGTGCCATGTCACAACGTAGCCCCAACTATTAAGGTTTACGTCCAACAATATGGCAGCTGATCCAACACACAACATTCCCGTACCATGTCACAAGACAGCTCCACCTATCAAGATCTACGTCCAACAATATGGCAGCTGATCCAGCTCAGTGTCATGTCACAAGACAGCTCCAACTATCAAGACCTACGTCCAACAATATGGCAGCTGATCCAGCTCAGTCACAAGACAGCTCCAACTATCAAGATCTACGTCCAACAATATGGCAGCTGATCCAACACACAACATTCCCGTACCATGTCACAAGACAGCCCAACCTATCAAGATCTACGTCCAATAATATGGCAGCTGATCCAGCACACAACATTCCCGTACCATGTCACAAGACAGCCCAACCTATCAAGATCTACGTCCAATAATATGGCAGCTGATCCAGCACACAACATTCCCATGCCATATCACAAGACAGCTCCACCTATCAATATCTACGTCCAACAAAATGGTCGTTGATTTAGCACACAATTTCATAGTCATAACTATTCGCAAGATACGTATTCTGCTGCCTTTGGTCACGTTACGGTGTGTAAGGGGCTTTGCTGTGACATAGACGAGACGCCAGTAAAAGGCAGTGGAAACTCATTTAAAGCACGGCGTCATTTGTACCTACTGTATACACTGCCGGACAAATGTTTCCGGACAAAACATATGTACCCGCACGAATATGCTTAATGATTGTTTAATGGCAGATTATGGTATATTACTGTAACCAAGTTGCGAAGGTTTTTGGGCAACGGTGAATAGTTTATGTTCGACCTTCAGCATTGGAAAACACCTACAGTGAAACATGGACAGGGCTCTATGATGGTCTGAGGTTGTTTCACGTTCAGTGGACTTGGTAGACTGCACAGAATTCAAGGAACACTGGACATAAACGACTTATTGGACGTGGGCTTGTCCTCCAACAAGACAATGACCCCAAATACACGTCTCGCTATTGCATGACTTATCTGGAAAATAAACAAAACTCAGTGGAATTGTTTTAATGGAATGCCTCTCCTTCCCCCAAACCCCAGACGTAAATCCAATTGAGTTGCAGTGGGAGGTGTTCGATCGGCAAGTCAGAAAAGAGTGTCCTCCTTCATCGGAAAAGCCGTGGGACATCTTGCAGGATGTCTGGCAAATTATACCTGCATCAGTGTTAGAGGAACTTGTTCTGAAAATGCCGAGAATAGTTAAAAGTGTACTTGCAGCAAAGCGAGGTTTCTTTGATGAGAAGAGAGTTTGATGTGTTCTGATGATCTGTGGAAGTAAATTTGTACATATTGTCTATTTTTTGCTCAGATCTAATGTAAAAACCTAGTTTTGTTGTAAAATATTAGTTTTAGAATATATGTTTGTCAATTTCTTGCATAGTTATTGCACCTGCCCAAGGCTTTAATACATAAATAAATTATCGTGTCTCTCAAATGCAATATCAGAATGGAGCACCTTTGATGAAACCTTCAAACATAAGCCCGGCATCGAAGTCCCATCACCCCTACTAGAGTAACGTCCGCGTCTGAGCTGGAGGGCATTGCGGGTCAATGGTACGTTCGGAAAAGGCAATAAACTAATTATCTCTATAGTAGGGGAACCTTAATTGTGAGAGGAATACGACTAGACTAATAAATGAGAAGAGTGATTCTATCTTTTCCAAACACAAGTTTAATGAATTAAGAAAACACATGCCAAATATATGCACGGATATGCCATTCCATTTGAACATACAAAAATATATACATTAAAATTTATCTTGAGTGATTCAATGTCCTTTAGTCCGTTCCTAATTCGCATTTTACTCTCTGTAACTTTGAAATCTCGAGAAGGCATCCCCTCTCTGATTATTTAACTATTGAAGGCGTCACACTATGCTCTGTAGCACTACACACAAATATCTTGCGACGGTTCATTCTATTTACATCACGAATTAACACTTTCAAATAATAAGTTATGATGCCCTAATATCATGTAAACTGAGGTATATCATAAAGTTATCATGAGCGCACTTCTAGATCCACGGTCAAGCTATGGCTACCCGTCCTCTATTCGGTTGGCCGGTCGGAGTGCAAAGCTGTCGGATCACGGACTAGCCGTGGTCACTTGTGGGCCGGGACGCACTCTGCAACCGCCGATCTGTTACTACTAAATGTTTTCATTCCTCCCCTGAAGCGGGAGGCGGGCCCTTTAGACGGTCGCACCATATCTCAGACCAGGAGATTTGCATCGGAGAAGGTGAGAGGGTTGGCGACCGGGGCCTATACTAGGAACTGTCCCGGCATTCACCTTAGTGCAGGAGGATGGAAAATCAATCTCAGGACAGCCGACGGTGGGGACCAGAGTAAGGAGGGACTGCAACAGTTGCATGTCAACTACCAATACAACAAAACCAATTCACATGCTTGACTTCAAACACTCAGATACCACGACTTCCACATAAGTCTCATTAAAACAACTCCACTCTACCATCAAGACTGCCTCTTTATATATGTTGCCAGGCCAGGCTTCTAGAAGAATATGACACAACATATTTTCTCGTAAATCTGAAAGTTTCCGATAGCTTAATTACAATGTAAAGAATGTTATATAACTATCTGGTGCCAAAGATACGTTATTCTGGATATTACAGTGTGTTGCACAATGTTACATTGGATTATGCATCATATATACAGGTAATAATGTGTTATATATTATTAATTACGTGTTCTTACATTAAATAACCTCATTTCAATATATATATATATATACATATGTTATATATATATATAACATATGTTTCATGACATAACCTCACAAATAATATGATCGTGATTTATACCAAATAAAGTCCGGACATAACTACGTAAATAATAATACTAATGTGAATGGATGTAAACACTTCATAGCCATACATCATAAGTAACAATAATAACAACAACAACAACAACAATAATAATAATAATAATAATAATAATCATCATCAATATTTGCATTATTTACCTATGGGTTAAAGAATATTTTTTCCAAGTTATATTAGTCAGTTACACTTGCGTCAGACTGTTGCACATTTCACTTCAGAATTTTCTGCATCGTAAGCTAAAACTAAGTGTATAGATATACGTAGATGGAAAAGACATCATAGGCCTAAACGTTTATTCCTGAAATGTAAGGCGTGATCAAAACGTTTCCGTTTGAGGGCGTTACTGCAGCGGACCTGCAATGCAGCGCGACTCCGATGCGGGTATATGAGCACGGACATGTAGGCAAAGGGATTAGTGTGGCAATCTTGTCGTGCTGAGGTGATTCGGCCACGTGATCTATGGCGACGTTATTACCAAATACGTCCAAACAGGACCAGCGTGCTGTTATTCTGTTCTTGGCTGCCGAAGGACAAACTCTGGTGGACATCCATTGGAGAATGAAGAACGTGTATGGGACAGCATGTCTGTCGAAAACCACCGTTGTGGAATGGTGCACAAGTTCCGTGCTGGTCGCGTTACGACACAAGACGCCGGTCGATCTGGGAGGCAAGCCTTATCTATTACGGACAACAATAACCGGGCGGTGGATGAGGTCATTAGGATGGATCTCGGTATCAGCTTCGGTACCCTCAAAAAGGCCTTGAAGGGTCGATGCTTCCTGTCGGACAAGGATGTGCAGGAGCTCCTTCACGGTGTTTTACCACACGGGGATCTTCAGCCTGGTGCGTCGGTGGGATGACTGTCTCAGTGCTCTCGGCGATTTTTACTGATTGACCTCCCGATTCAGGACGGCCGTCGAACGGGAACTTTTCGTTCACCCCTTATAACTCAGTTGATAGCTAGATGGAAAACAGCGGACGGAGGGGGGCGGGGGGGTCACCAACATATGGTCGAACTTGAAAGGCCCCGTTCACCTGTTCAGTTATTTCTTACGACAGGGAGGGAATACCGTGAATGTATTCTTCCGCCCATACTCACAGGGGGGAAAATATGTACTGATTGTCTTAGGAAGTAAATTATTGGCACAGATAAATTAACGTTAATCATATCAGAATAATACGCCACGCGTATTTCGATGGGGAATTGGGTCGGGTCAGTGCGTGGACGGCCTCGGGTGGGTAATGAGGTGGGTGAGGGGTGATGGGAGGGTGGTGGCGAAGGGTTAACAACGTGTGTGGTGTCAAAAGATGTGCTTTACACGGGTACGAATTTGTACTCGAACCGCTCCTATATACAGCTTCCCTAAGTCACACAGTAGTTTTTTTTTTTTTTTAAAGTACTGATCTGGTCTGCAAGTCACGGCCGCCTGCATGTTGTAGCGTGCTCACGCTAGAGCCTCTTTAAGGCTAAATCTCTCCGTCACCCTTCACGTTCTCTCTGCTGTAAGCTCTTTTAGCGCTCTAGAGAAGATGGAGTGTCCTTCTCTGAGCCTTTAATTCCTTGCTCAGACCAGCCGCCGGGCATGCACTCAAAACACGTCGGAAATATTCCTCTCTTTTTATATTATTATTATTATTAGTAGTAGTAGTAGCAGCAGCGAATTCTCCCAATATTGGAAGACGTTAATCAAATAATTCAATCAATTCTTCTGTGGGTTCTTCTTCTTGTTATTTCCGAAAAGGTTTGTTTACATTCTTCCGACCACATTGGTCTGTACTGTTTTTGTTGCGGTTGATCTGATTTAGCTTCCCAATTGTTTGCCTTGTGTCTAACAATGTATCTTTCTAGAATGTCTGTTGAAATTATGTTTGCGTTTATGAGGTGTTTTCGAAGTTCTTCAAGCCAGGGTGTTGAGTTTTTAAGTGAGGTTGCAAAATCTATTATTATCATTATTATTAGCGTATTAATATTCCGCCACTGGGAGATACCACGGAAATCCCAGTGCCAGTCCCAAGTCTGGATAAAGGAGGAGGGTCAATGGATGGTTATTAAGTCTCGGTGTGGGCATCCATGCCGAGTAGGTGTCTATGGTAAATGCTGAGAAATGCTCGAGTTGGTGGGTTCGCCTACCGACGTAACCAGCAAATCCTACTCCCTAAGGAGATGGGTGAGGGCGAGTATCCGGTGCCTTAAAACGGGATGTTCTTGGCTATGGTAAGGTAACCCAGAAAGAAGGTTCCCTGCTCCTCCAGGTTGGGGGGGTTGTGCGCAGGGCTAACACCCCAGCCACGTGAAAAAAATCTTGTGACAAGACATACCTACAGAGATAGCCGGATGGATAAATTGATGACGACTAACCGAGGAAAAGGAAACAGGGAGGATGTGCAGGCGTTGGAAATTCGGAGGTGGAGAAGGTGTGCAGCAGACAGAGTTGGTTGGGTGACAGCTGTAGGAGAGGCCAGGGTCCTGCATGGACTGTAGCGCCAGGAGAGTGAGCCTATAATAATAATAATAATAATAATAATAATAATAATAATAATAATAATAATAATAATAATAATAATAATAATAATAATAATAATTATTATTATTATTATTATATAATATAATATAATATAATAATAATTATAATAATAATTAATAATAATTATTATTATTATTATTATTATTGTATGTGCTAGCGTTTATCTCTCCCTCCCACCCTAAAAATTCGAGCTTAAGAAGTGGGGTGCGAGAGGAAGTTAATTGCTTGCTGTTTAAAGGGGCCTAACATCGACCCTTAACTTGATTAAAATTAAAATACATTGTATTTCATATTATGACGTAATTTTCTTCTAATTTTTTTTTTTTTTTTTTTTTTTTTACAATTTGGTTTACGTCGCATCGACACAGATAGGTCTTATGGCGACGATGGGGGCAGGAAAGGCCTAGGAGTTGGAAGGAGGTGGCTTTAATTAAGGTACAGCCCCAGAATTTGCCTGGTGTGAAAATTGGAAACCACGGAAAACTATCTTCACGGCTGCCGACAGTGGGGTTCGAAGACAATATATCCCGAATGCAAGCTCACAGCTGCGCGACTCTAATCGCACGGCCAACTCACTCTTCTTGCCGTACTCAAAGGAGTGTGGAAAATGACACTTTGCCATACTGTAAATACTTTCGGCACTGTTTTTATTAGAAATCATCTCTAATTGGTTGAACTCCGCTTCATAATAATGTAAACACGAATATTCAGAGAGATTATGAATCAGCGAAAACCAAACTTAACCTTGTTGAATTGTTATTTCCGCCTCATTTCAGCACCATACCCATGTACATAAACATGGCGTCTCTTCATTCCCAGCTCAAGTAATCTGCCATCACCATGTACCAGTGTTTTTTTGGTAAAGAGAACACGTAATTTTCGAGGGAAATTATTTTTTTATTTATTCAAAATATTGGTCACCCATTTCTACACACTTCGCCAATCTTTCAGGTAGGTTATGAACACCATGCCAGAAAACGGCTTTGTCTTTTGTGACAAACCATTCGTCGAGCCATTTTCCAACTTCCTCGAAATTGCTGAAGTGCCCCATTGATGCGAAGAGGTGATAGTCAGATGGCGCCAGGTCGGGCCAGTACGGCGGGCGTGGAAGGATGTCCCATTCAAGCGATTTCAAGGTGCCTTTCACTAGTTTTGCTGTGGGACGGCGCATTGTCGTGTAACAAAATCACTTTGCCGTGTCTTCTGGTCCATTCCAGTCGTCTTTCGATCAATGTGTGATTTAAATGAATCATTTGTGTGCGATAGCGTAGTGCATTAACGGCTTCGCCAGGCTTCAAGAGTTCGCTCTGGTCCCACCAGACACATCTTACACGTTCTAATCTGTTCTTACCAGCAAACGATGTCTTCCCACAGCCTTTTCCTTTTGATTAAATAAGAAAAGCAATGCGTGCCGAAAATGTCCTTTTTCAGGCACAAACTTCGACATGATCACTGAACGATCCACCACAGACGCTAGTGTTTGGCGGACTCAACTTGTGTGTGTTGATAGATTAATGGCAGACGAACAAACTTATGTATGTGTCAAATTCATACGCTGCGTACTGTTCGCTAGCGCCATCTCTTAGTGAAACCGGAAAAGACGTATGCATGCACCTGGTATACGTTAATCCATTTCCGACAGATAAATATCGCATATACCATAAAGTTCGTATTACCTTCATTAATCCAGGACCGGACGACCATGTCCCTCTCCGTCTCCCAAATACAGAGGCGTAGAGCCATATTAGAGCCATGGCCATCCCTCCGTCCATGATTCTAGACTTTTGCGTAGAGCAGACAATATGAAGGAGTGCGATTTCTTAAAATGTATGTACAGGTATAGGCCCTATCTGAAACTGATTTTTGAATATTAACTTAGAAGTTCCACTCCGCCGCATTAAATTCTCATCCCACGGCGCGATTGCTGTTGCGTCTGGACAAGCACGGTGAACCGGTGTGTTATGTTTCAGAAGCATGTGAATGCTACTGTTGTGCTTTGTTATTCCTGTAAAAGTTAATAAATTGTATCTTTACAAATACGGCAGAGAATGTGTGAAAAAGAAGAAACATTTTTCCTTTTCGAAAAGCTAATGAAACTCAAAAATTGATAACGAACGATTTATTTGCATCATTGCACAGGGCATCTTTGGCGACCAAGGCCTACCGTAACGTCTAATGTGACGTCACTTCCGTCACACATTGTGTCCATCGATACCTTAGATCACAGCCTGCACGGTTGCTAGGTAACATTGTCTGGATATCCATCCATACCTAACATCACATCCTGTACTGTTGCTAGGTAACATTGTCTGGATATCCATTCATACCTTACATCACAGCCTGCACGGTTGCTAGGTAACATTGTCTGGATATCCATTCATACCTTACATCACAGCCTGCACGGTTGCTAGGTAACATTGTCTGGATATCCATTCATACCTTACATCACAGCCTGCACGGTTGCTAGGTAACATTGTCTGGATATCCATCCGTACCTCACATCACAGCCTGCACGGTTGCTAAGTAACATTGTCTGGATATCCATCGTACCTCACATCACAGCCTGCACGGTTGCTAAGTAACATTGTCTGGATATCCATCCGTACCTCACATCACAGCCTGCACAGTTGCTAGGTAACATTGTCTGGATATCCATTCATACCTTACATCACAGCCTGCACGGTTGCTAGGTAACATTGTCTGGATATCCATTCATACCTTACATCACAGCCTCCACGGTTTCTAAGGAACATTGTCTGGATATCCATTCATACCTTACATCACAGCCTGCACGGTTGCTAGGTAACATTGTCTGGATATCCATTCATACCTTACATCACAGCCTGCACGGTTGCTAGGTAACATTGTCTGGATATCCATTCATACCTTACATCACAGCCTCCACGGTTTCTAAGGAACATTGTCTGGATATCCATTCATACCTTACATCACAGCCTGCACGGTTGCTAGGTAACATTGTCTGGATATCCATTCATACCTTACATCACAGCCTGCACGGTTGCTAGGTAACATTGTCTGGATATCCATTCATACCTTACATCACAGCCTGCACGGTTGCTAGGTAACATTGTGTGGCCATCCACCCATACCTTACATCACAGCCTGCACGGTTGCTAGGTAACATTGTCTGGATATCCATTCATACCTTACATCACAGCCTGCACGGTTGCTAGGTAACATTGTCTGGATATCCATTCATACCTTACATCACAGCCTGCACGGTTGCTAGGTAACATTGTCTGGATATCCATCCATACCTTACATCACAGCCTGCACGGTTGCTAGGTAACATTGTCTGGATATCCATTCATACCTTACATCACAGCCTGCACGGTTGCTAGGTAACATTGTCTGGATATCCATTCATACCTTACATCACAGCCTGCACGGTTGCTAAGGAACATTGTCTGGATAACCATTCATACCTTTCATCACAGCCTGCACGGTTGTTAGGGTTACACTTCCGCAACGCAAGTTTTCAGATGACCCTCAGCCATAAGACATAGGCTATTTATGTAATATATGGACACAGAGAGCCATGGCAACAGATTAATATCCACAATTTTGTATTACTTCTTAGGCGCAATGGAACCGCTAGATCAATTCCGACGACTTTAATTAACAGAAGCTCTTCATGCTCGTGCTTCCGAAAGTTCCACTGGTTCTGTTTCAGCATTATCTGATTCATACCTTCTACATATGATACGCTTGGACACAATACTACGGACTATCTTCTTTCCCTTGATGGGAGAAGATGTATACTCCTGCATGAGAAGCTTTGAGCGCTCTTACATTGCAAGTAAAGCAATAGTCTTCTTCATCCTTTCTTCTTACTACATTGGTGTTGATTCTCAAGAGGCCTTTCTTATCTTGAAATTCATACAGGTTTGTGAAGCGTAGGGAGTCGTTCATTTTCACGCCCTCCGTGACCCCATCCTTTCTTTTTACGAGAATGTCATTCTTCGAGGTTTCAAACCTCTTCCAATTAGCCTCCGATTAGTGTTAATGCTATTGGTTTTACGTCCCACTAACTACCTTTAAGAGACGCCGATGTGCCGGAATTTTGTCCCGCAGGAGTTTTTTTACGTGCCAGTAAATGTACCGACGCGATGCTCACGCATTTGAGCACCTTCAAATACCATCGGACCTGCCAAGTTGTGCTCAGAAGACCAGTACGCTACCGCCTGAGCTGGCAGTGTTAATAGATGATGGTTGCTCAGTTGTTATTCCTCTTAAGCAACCATCACCAGCAGCAGGTGTTTGGAATTTTCGGTTTTGTAGGAATCTTGGAGGTATCACGTTCTCCCATTATTATTATTATTATTATTATTATTATTATTATTATTATTATTATTATTATTATTATTATTATTATTATTATTATTATATCCGTTTATCGTCCAGGGTTTGCTTTTCCCTCGGATGTAGGGAGGGATCTCATCTCTGCCGCCTCGAGGGCAGTGTCCTGTAGCGTGAGACATTTGGTCGGAGATACAACTGTGGATGAGGACCAGTACCTCACACAGGCAGCCGCACCCGCTATGCTGAACAGGGGTCGTGTGGGGGATGGAAATATTGGAAGGGATGGGGGAAAGGAGGAAGCGGCCTTCGCATTAAGTTAGGTACCATCCCCGGTATTTGCCTGGAGAAGAAGTGGGAAACCACGGAAAACCGCTTCGAGGATGGCTGAACTTCCTCTATTCATTTGACCTCTGAAGGCTGAGCGAACCCCGTTCCAGTTCTCTTTTCAAACTTCGTGGCAGAGCCGTGAATAGAATCCGGGCCTCCGGGGGTGGCAGCTAATCTCACTAACCATTACACCGCAGAGGCGCACAGGTTCCTCCATACCAAGGTTTAAATTTTTAGGGCACCTAAAAGTGTCTCATTAATTCATTATATTTTCTATTTGCACTTTTATACCTACTTGATTTCCATTTATTAGTACAGATTTGAGCAAGTGGCCGGGCAGTTTGGGCCACGTCGCTGTCAACTTGCATTCCGGGCAGAGTGGATTCGAACCCTACTGTCGGCCGCCTTGAACATGGTTTACTGTCGTTTCACATTTTCACACCAGGCACATTCCGGGACTGTACCTTACTTAGGGCCACGGTCGCCTCCTTCCCACTCCTGGCCCATCGTCGCTAATAAGACCTATCTGTGTTGATGCGACCTAAAGCAAACTGAATTTTATTTAATCGAATATGCGAGTATGGTCTTTTCATGACGGCGAAACATTTACTATTGGCAAGTCTTCTATTTTTACATTTAATTTCTTCATTACAGCTTATAGTGCCATGCACATTACTCTGTTTTTAATTTAATAAGAATCTGATATTACGAGTCCCTCTTCAACTGACGCTAATGGGCTATAAATAGCGAGAAACAGCTGCTTCATTTTAATACCTCCCTTTACGACTATGACTTTATGAAGGAGGAGAATCTTCGTATTCTATCTGATATTCAACAGTACTACTGGTATAACGCAGTATTGCTTGTTAGGGTTAACTAATCGTGGGAGCACATGATCTCAATAGTTATTCCTTTAAAACCACAACGACAACCATCACCATCATCTTTATCATCGTCATCAGAAGAAATGTAGGAACCAATCCTGAATTAAGAAAGACAAGCCTACGTACATGGCACTCGTAGATGTAGAAAAGGCATTCGATAATGTTGATTGGACCAAGCTATTTGAGATTCTGAAGGTAATCGGGATCAGATACCAAGAAAGAAGAATTATCTAATCTCCTGTGGGTGGGAGAGACAAATGAAGAATACATCAACGGTATCCCCCGCCTGTCGTAACAGGCAACTGAAAGTGGTGACCATGGGATATTGGATTTTGAAACTTGAGATTACATGTGATTAGTACCACTATATGAGCGACACCATGGATCTACGTTGCCAGTGATTAGTACAACTATATGAGAGACACCATGGAGCTACGTTGCCAGTGATTAGTACCACTATATGAGCGACAGCGTGGATCTACGTTGCCAGTGATTAGTACAACTATATGAGCGACACCATGGAGCTACGTTGCCAGTGATTAGTACCACTTTATGAGAGACACCATGGATCTACGTTGCCAGTGATTAGTACCACTATATGAGCGACACCATGGATCTACGTTGCCAGTGATTAGTACCACTATATGAGCGACACCATGGATCTACGTTGCCTGTGATTAGTACCACTATATGAGCGACAGCGTGGATCTACGTTGCCTGTGATTAGTACAACTATATGAGTGAC
The DNA here is from genome assembly GCF_040414725.1 of Anabrus simplex. Lineage (NCBI taxonomy): Eukaryota > Metazoa > Arthropoda > Insecta > Orthoptera > Tettigoniidae > Anabrus > Anabrus simplex. Next base: position 188,383,117 of record NC_090279.1, read on the forward strand.
GCCGTGGAACTACGTTGCTTATGATTAGTACCACTTTATGAGCGACACCATGGATCTACGTTGCCTGTGATTAGTACCACTTTATGAGCGACACCATGGATCTACGTTGCCTATGATTAGTACCACTATATGAGCGACACCATGGATCTACGTTGCCTGTGATTAGTACAACTATATGAGCGACACCATGGATCTACGTTGCCAGTGATTAGTACCACTATATGAGCGACACCATGGATCTACGTTGCCAGTGATTAGTACCACTTTCTGAGCGACACCATGGATCTACGTTGCCAGTGATTAGTACCACTATATGAGCGACAACATGGAGCTACTTTGCCAGTGATTAGTACCACTTTCTGAGCGACACCATGGATCTACGTTGCCAGTGATTAGTACCACTATATGAGCGACAGCGTGGATCTACGTTGCCAGTGATTAGTACCACTATATGAGCGACACCATGGATCTACGTTGCCAGTGATTAGTACCACTATATGAGCGACACCATGGAGCTACGTTGCCAGTGATTAGTACAACTATATGAGCGACACCGTGGAGCTACGTTGTCTGTGATTAGTACCACTTTATGAGCGACACCGTGGAACTACGTTGCCTATGATTAGTACCACTATATGAGCGACAGCGTGGATCTACGTTGCCAGTGATTAGTACCACTATATGAGCGACACCATGGATCTACGTTGCCAGTGATTAGTACCACTATATGAGCGACACCGTGGAGCTACGTTGTCTGTGATTAGTACCACTTTATGAGCGACACCGTGGAACTACGTTGCCTATGATTAGTACCACTATATGAGCGACACCATGGATCTACGTTGCCAGTGATTAGTACCACTTTATGAGCGACACCGTGGAACTACGTTGCCTATGATTAGTACCACTATATGAGCGACACCATGGATCTACGTTGCCAGTGATTAGTACCGCTATATGAGCGACACCGTGGAACTACGTTGCCTATGATTAGTACCACTTTATGAGCGACACCGTGGAACTACGTTGCCTATGATTAGTACCACTATATGAGCGACACCATGGATCTACGTTGCCAGTGATTAGTACCACTTTATGAGCGACACCGTGGAACTACGTTGCCAGTGATTAGTACCGCTATATGAGCGACACCATGGATCTACGTTGCCTATGATTAGTACCACTATATGAGCGACACCATGGATCTACGTTGCCAGTGATTAGTACCGCTATATGAGCGACACCATGGAGCTACGTTGCCAGTGATTAGTGCCACTTTATGAGCGACACCGTGGATCTACGTTGCCAGTGATTAGTACCACTATATGAGCGACACCGTGGATCTACGTTGCCAGTGAGTAGTACCACTATATGAGCGACAGCGTGGATCTACGTTGCCAGTGATTAGTACCACTATATGAGCGACACCATGGAGCTACGTTGCCAGTGATTAGTACCACTATATGAGTGACAGCGTGGATCTACGTTGCCAGTGATTAGTACCACTATATGAGCGACACCATGGATCTACGCTGCCTATGATTAGTACCATTATGTGAGGAACACTGTAGGTCTGCTTTACCTGTGAGTAGTACCACTATGTGAGAACATCAAGGTTCTGGGCGTTACCTATGATTGGTATCACTATGTGAGGAAAACCATGGTTCTACCTTACTAGCGATACGTACCACTATAAGGGGCCGGTGACCTGGATTTTGGACCCCTTTAGACAACAAGCATCCTCGATTTAGAATTTTGCTTCGGAAGAAGACTCTTGGTCAGTTTATACAGTACTACCACTGTTTTAAGTTATTTTATGGGAATGTGGGGCATTATGGGTAGGATCCACTGATTGTTTTAAGTTCATATTCATTCATTTAGTCTTCATCACCATGTTTTGAATTCTGGTCAGCGAATGAATTTTGGAATTTTAATTGTCATTACATTTCGTCTCATCTCGTACCATTAGGGGCCGATGACCTAAATGTTAGACTCCATTAAACAGCAAGCATCATAAAGAATGATCTACAATCTGTATACAAATCAGTCTGCAATGATAAGAACGGAAGGCTATGAAAAAGCAGCGGCGATCCAGAAAGAAGTGAGGCAAGGCTGTAGTTTTTCGCCTCTCCTTTTCAGTGTTTTCGTAGAGCAGGCGATAAAGGTGATCAAAGAGGAACTCTGACACTTGTCGATGATATTGTTATTTTATCTGAGTCTTCAGAAGATTTGGAGAAATTGCTGAAAGGTATGAACACAGTCTTGGGTAATAATAATTTCGTGTGGCTATTTCTAGCCGAGTGCAGCCCTTGTAAGGCAGACCCTCCGATGAGGGTGGGCGGCATCTGCCATGTGTAGGTAACTGTGTGTTATTGTGGTGGAGGGTAGTGTTGTGTGTGGTGTGTGAGTTGCAGGAATGTTGGGGACAGCACAAACACCCAGCCCCCGGGCAACTGGAATTAACCAATTAAGGTTAAAATCCCCGACCCGGCCGGGAATCGAACCCAGGACCCTCTGAACCGAAGGCCAGTACGCTGACCATTCAGCCAACGAGTCGGACACAGTCTTGGGTGAGGAGTACAGTCGAATGAAATCTGGTGATGCAGGAAATATTAGATTAGGAAATAAAGTCTTAAAAGGAAGTAGACGAATATTGTTCCTTGGTTAGTAGTATAAATATGGATGGCAAAAGTAAGGAGGAAATACAATGAAGACTGGCGCAAGCAAGGAAGGACTTTTTTAAGAAAATACATTTGTTCACTTCGAACACTGATGTAGGAATTTGAAAGGGGTTTTCAAAAGCTTTGGCCTGGAGCGTGGCATTGTACGGAAGTGAAACATGGACGATAACTAACTCAGAAAGAAAGAGAAGAATGCTGAAGGTGAGATGGGTAGATTGAATCACAAATGAAGGAATACTGAGTCAAATTGGTGAGAGGTGAACGATTTGGCGATATTTGACCGGAAGAAGAGATAGAATGATAGGACACATCTCAGGACTTATTCAGTTAGTTTTTGTAGGTGGTAAGAAAGGCAGTGGTAGACCAAGGTGTGAATATGACAAACCGATATGAGTAGATGTAAGATGTAGTAGTTGCGTAGAACTGAAAGGGTTAGTACATGATAGGGTGGCATGGAGGGCTGCAGCAAACCAGTCAGTGGAATGATGACCCAAACAACGACATCGATCGTTGAAGTTTATTAGTCGTCTCCGAGTATACAGTTATCCTGGTTAACAAATCTCTTCACACTCGGTGCACTTAACGTGCAAACTTCCGGTGACTATAAATAAAGCAATTCGTGCGTAGAACGTGCGTGCACACAAATTGCGTAAGGCGTGGTTGGGCTTGGCGAAGCCGTTTGGATTCTTCATGTCTGCGACGTTCTTGTTCAAACTTTGTCAAGAGCAGTGATTGGTTGCTGCCAAACTATGCGATGTTCATGTGGTGAAGTCGGTTTTTAGGATTGTAGTAATCGAAAGATAGTGGGTTCGAGCCCCACTATCGGCAGCCCTGAAGATGGTTTTCCGTGGTTTCCCATTTTCACACCAGGCAAGTGTCGGGGCTGTACCTTAATTAAGGCCACGGCCGCTTCCTTCGAATTCCTAGAACCTTCCTATCCCATCGTCGCCATAAAACATATCTGTGTCGGTGCGACGTAAAGCAAATAGCAAAAAAAGTAACGATGTAAAGGAGATGGCGTGTATGTCTCTGGTAAAACCCCAATGGGAGTATGGTTCCAGAGTATGGGACTACTTGATTCGATAAGTGGCAAATATCCAAAGGAAATCAGCACGATTTGTTCTGGGTGATTTTCGACAAAGGAGTGGTGTTACAAAAATGTTGCAAGCTTTTGGCTGGGAAGACTTAAGAATAAGGGGACGAGCTGCTCGACTAAGTGGTATGTTCCGAACTGTCAGTGGAGAGATGTCGTGGAATGACATTAACCCTCCAAGTACCAGTGTTTTTGTCTAAATGCCAGGCCATTTCCTGAGGCACTAGATCAGGGATGGCGAAACTATGACACGCGTGCGACTAGGCGACACGCAAAATCGATTTATGTGGTTCACTGCATAACACACTAACATATAGGTCTAAAATCTACCAACATAGCATATTTACACATTACTCTTTACGAAAAAGTGTGTCACAATTAATTCTATGGCCATCATTTTTACAAATTTATTACGTTAAAGAAAACATATATTATTCTTAAAATTTACATCTATCATCAGATTTTGGAGAACAATTACAATTACAAAAACAAGTTGGACAGATAAAAAGCAAATGACTTTTACACATGATATATGATAAGAAAATGAGGTGAAATTCTTTACTTTTCGCAGAGAACTTTGCGTCTGCAGAAGAAAATCTCGACTGTTCACGAGAAATGCTTCTCAAACAAACAAAGGTTTCTCCAGCCACTAAAAAAGAAAGAAAAATCCTAGTGATCTTCCCCTCTTCTTTTTGATTTCTTCAAGTTCTTGTTTTATGATGAGTGCCAGTGTTCCACTCGCATAAAGAACGGTTGGTTTTATACTGTGTTGTAATTCCGAATTTTTGTATGGATTGACATGGATTATTTTTGTTGTAGATGTTTGGGACTAATATCAAGATCTGCGGCCGTGAAAGCCCTTTTTTGATGTTGTATCTCCAATGGGGGAGCATTTTTTGAACGGAGAAATCTTTTCTCCTTTAGCAGGTTAGCAAACTTGATTTGCTAACTCGGCGGGGCCACACAGTTTGGTCTGCCACTGCTATGCAGAGTCCTGGAGGGGCGTGCCATTCCAGCTGATGAGTCCAAATTGCACGTCTGGACGAAACTCTGCATTATGCCCCACGGCCTAACCACCCAAAAGCTGGTTCTATTGCTGTGATTTGGGACTAATGTATATTTTTTTTTAAATTTGGCTTTACGTCGCACCGACACAAGACAGGTCTTATGGCGACGATGGGATAGGAAAGGGCTAGGAGTTGGAAGGAAGCGGCCGTGGCTTTAATTAAGGTACAGCCTCAGCATTTGTTGATGTGAAAATGGGAAAATACGGAAAACCATCTTCAGGGCTGCCGACAGTGGGATTCGAACCCACTATCTCCCGGATGCAAACTCATAGGGAGAAGGAAGCGGCCGTGACCTCAATTAAGGTACAGCCCCCAGCATTTGTCTGGTGTGAAAATGGTAAACCACGGAAAATCATCTTCAGGGATGGCGACAGTGGGGTTCGAACCCACTATATCCCGGATGCGAACTCACAGCTGCGCGCCCCTAACCGCACGGCCAACTTGCCCGGTGTGTATTATTATTATTATTATTATTATTATTATTATTATTATTATTATTATTATTATTAAAGAGTCCGCTTCTGTGGTGTAGTGGTTAGCATGATTAACTGCCACTCCCGGAGGCGCGGGTTCGATTCCCGGCTCTGTCACGAAATTTGAAAATTGGTATGAGGGATGGAACGGGGTCCACTCACCCTCGGGAGATCAACTGAGCAGAGGGGTTTCGATTCCCATCTCAGCCATCCTCGTAGTGGTTTTCCGTGGTTTCCCACTTCTCCTCCAGGCAAATGCCAGGATGGCACCTAACTTAAGGCGACGGCTGCTTCCTTCCCTCTTCCTTGCCTATCCCTTCCGATATTCCCCCCTCCCCCCCGGCCCCTGTTCAGCTTAGCAGGTGAGGCCGCCAGGGCGAGATACAGGTCCTCCTCCCCAGTTGTATCACAGACCCAATGTCTCACACTCCAGGATATTGCCCTTGCGGCGATAGAGGTGGGATTCCGTCGCTGTGTTCGAGGGGAAAACCAACCCTGGGGGGTTAATAGATTTTTATTTGCTAGTTGCTTTACGTCGCACCGACACAGATAGGTCTTACGGCGACGATGGGACAGGAAAGGGCTAAGAGTGGGAAGGAAGTCGCCGTGACCTTAATTAAGGTACAGCCCCAGCATTTGCCTGGTGTGAAAATGGGAAACCACGGAAAACCATTTTGAGGGCTGCCGACAGTGGGGTTCGAACCTACTATCTCCCGTATACTGGATACTGGCCGCACTTAACGGTAAATAGGTTAAAGAAAGAAATATTATCATTCAAGAATCAGAGAACAATAAGGTCGCCGGTCCGGATGGAATATTCAGTAAGCACCTGAAGGCGACAGAGGTACACATATTAGAAGTACTGACACTACTATTTAATGAATGCCGGAAAATAATACGTAATTTATGGAGACAATCAGCTGTAGTCTCACTCTGTATAAAGACAAAGGCAGCAAGGAAGACCCCAGCTCATACCGAGGATTAACACTAGAGTGTAGTATCTTCAAAGCAGAAACAGTGTGATCCCCTACTGCGTGACAGAACAACCGCGCGGAGTGTTAAACAGAGCTTGTTATCGAGTTTCGGTTGACACACACTGCTCACTGTTCAAATATCGCCCACTTCGACTGAGCAGCAATAGCCTGGTTCATTTATGAGCCTCTCTCTGTGTTCGTTCTCTGACGAAACTAGGTTAAGCGGTAGACACGGAGAGGTATAATTTATCGGAGTAAACTCGGTACAGCTCTACAGTAGAACAGCGATATCTCGAACTACCTTAGCAGGTAAATTTTATTTCGAGTTATCGAAATTTCGATATATAGAGAGAACAGTTTTTAAGCATATATAGCGCATAATTGAAGCATATGTATCTACGAGCTTATACGGAATACGGTATATAAAAATATACTAAAACACTCGTATTATACAGCATCGCTTTAATTATGACCCTTTTTAAGGTGACTTTTTAAAAGAAGGAGGCCGGCCCCGTGGTGTAGGGGTAGCGTGCCTGCCTCTTACCCGGAGGCCCCGGGTTCGATTCCCAGCCATGTCAGGGATTTTTACCTGGACCTGAGGGCTGGTTCGAGGTCCACTCAGCCTACGTGATTAGAATTGAGGAGCTATCTGACGGTGGGATAGCGGCCCCGGTCTAGAAAGCCAAGAATAACGGCCGAGAGGATTTCTCGTGCTGACCACATGACACCTCGTAACCTGCAGGCCTACGGGCTGAGCAGCGGTCGCTTGGTAGGCCAAGGCCCTTCAAGGGCTGTAGTGCCATGGGGTTGGTTGGTTTGGTTGGTTTAAAAGAAGGAACACAGTACATACAGTAATGAAACAAGAAACATACCTCCGTTAACTCCTTTGAAAAAAATCCGTCAGTCTCTTCTGTTTTTTACTGTTAACCCTCTCTTCTTCCACATACTTTTCAAAAACATTTATTGCTGTGAGGAGCACTGTCGTTTATATTCGACTGAGGTTCGAAACCACGCAGCCAAGATTCGAAAATGGAGCTTGTCTTCCGCGACTTCCGGGGTTGCTTTCCTACGTGACCGGTAATAAATTCACACCCGAAAATCAACGAGGCTTCTCCGATTATCCGATCACTCTAAGTTTGTTTTTCGATTCCCGTCATATTTGCTCCCATCATTGCAGTGACCCTTTCCTTACTTTTTAACTGTTCCTCTTTCTTTCTTTCTTAATATGTTTACCCTCCAGGGTCGGTTTTTCCCTCGGTCACAGCGAGGGATCCCACCTCTACCACCTCAAGGGCAGTGTCCTGGAGCTTCAGACTCTGGGTCGGGGGATACAACTGGGGAGGATGACCACTATCTCGCCCAGGCGGCCTCACCTGCTATGCTGAACAGGGGCCTTGTAGTGGGATGGGAAGACTGGAAGGGATGGACAAGGAAGAGGGAAGGAAGCGGCCGTGGCCTTAAGTTAGGTACCATCCCGGCATTCGCCTGGAGGAGAAGTGGGAAACCACGGAAAACCACTTCCAGGATGGCTGAGGTGGGAATCGAACCCACCTCTACTCAGTTGACCTCCCGAGGCTGAGTGGACCCCGTTCTAGCCCTCTTATACCTCTTTTCAAATTTCGTGGCAGAGGCGGGAATCGAACCTGGGCCTCCGGGGGAGGCAGATAATCACACTAACCACTACACCACAGAGGCGGACTGAACTGTTCCTCACAAACTACAAATGATATATTGCACAGTTAATGTTGTACATAATTGGAGTTGAGGGTATTTTTCGCTTCAAGGGAGGAAACTTATGCTTCGAGAAATCGAGAAATTCGTGCAACTGAATTTCGAGTATAGAGAAATAAATACACGTAGTCCGACCCCGTTCCAGCCTTCGTACCACTTTTCAAATTTCGTGGCACAGCCGGGAATCGAACCCGGGCCTCCGGGGGTGGCAGCTAATCACACTAACCATTACACCACAGAGGCGGACCACACGAAAATTCACGAAAATAACCCGTTAGAAGTCAATGTTGCGTGAAAATAGAAGGTCGTTGTTATTGAAAACTTTAAAATATATGTAATTTGCTATTGTAATTCTTTCTGATCGCACATCAAAATGTGACATTTATTTCATTCTGTGCAGAGTCGAGAGTTACCTCTGGAATGAGTGAATAAATAAATTCAAAATATACTAAAAATGAAAAATGAAAACCTACAAACTGTTTTCCAGTCTTTGACCGGGTCAGTGATGTAATGAATGAAGCAGATATAGGCTGTTAGTACGATGGGGTCGCCACTCCCAAAGTGATTTATTACTGACTCATAGATGCTATGAAATGAGAATGGAGAGTGTTGCTGGAATGAGAGATGACAGGGAAAACCGGAGTACCCGGAGAAAAACCTGTCCGCCTCCGCTTTGTCCAGCACAAATCTCACATGGAGTGACTGGGATTTGAACCACGGTATCCAGCGGTGAGAGGCCGACGCGCTGCCGTCTGAGCCACGGAGGCTCTCAAAATATGGTATTAAAATGAATATTGTTACTTATGTGTTATTATTGAATATTCTAGTTTAAAAGTGTGTTTTCAATATAATGTTAATTTAAACAGCGGCACAATTTTGAAGATTTCGAAAATGCTAATTATTGTATTTTGAGACATGTTTCGTCGCCTTTAGGACATCTTCAGGACCCAAGATTTTTTTGAATGAACTTTCTTTCTTCTTTTTTTCAAGATCTGAGCCTTCCACCCTTGCCAGTGTTTCCGCTACACAAAGAGGTCAAATCATTCCACAGTCAGCAATGTTTTAAGGTGTCATGGCACAGTCTGAAGGCCATTTCCATCCTCCTCTCTTTTAACGCCTCCCAGCTATTTATATTTATTAACGCGATGGATGTGCCCCAAGCTGAGTTACAATTCTGCTTTATCTCAATTTATGAACGCTGTTTTTTGAAAGAAGCAAGCCCCGCGGTGTAGGGTTAGCGCGCCTGCCTCTTACCCGGAGGCCCCGGGTTCGATTCCCGGCTACGTCAGGGATTTTTATCTGCATCTGAGGGCTGGCTTGAGGTCTACTCAGCCTACATGATTACAATTGAGGAGCTATCTGACGGTGAGATAGCGGCCCCGGTCTAGAAAGCCAAGAATAACGGCCAAGACGATCAGTCGTGCTGACCACACGACACCTCGGAATCTGCCTTCGAGCTGAGCAGCGGTCGGTTGGTAGGCCATGGGGTTTGGTTTTGGTTTGGTTTGGTTTTGTTTCTTCAAAGGAAATTCTTAATCCTGTTTTGGCCGCAACAATTTTTAGTTCTCCCACTGGCTTCGTGGTTGTGTGGGAGTATTCTGCTATCAGAACAAGACTGGACAGTCCAACATGAGGGCATTCTTCCCACAACCTACAGTAACTTTATCCCCTTATGCGTTTTTTTTTGCTAGTTGCTTTACGTCGCACCGACACAGACAGGTCGTATGGCGACGATGTGACAGGGAAGGCCTAGGAGTGGGAAGGAATCGGCCGTGGCTTTAATTAAGGTACAGCCCCAGCATTTGCCTGGTGTGAAAATGGGAAACCACGGAAAAGCATTTTCAGGGCTGCCGACAGTGGGGTTCTAACCCACTATCTCCCGAATACTGGATACTGGCCGCACTTACGCGACTGCAGCTATCGAGCTCGGTGTTTCATTTTCAGTCATGTTGTTATTTTATTAATTTTATAAGTTATGTATATTGAACCGTAAAAACAGTAATAAACATTTTTACTTAATTAGTATCTCCAGTTTAGGTCCGCCTCTGTGGTGTAGTGGTTAATGTGATTAGTTGCAATCCCCGAAGACACGTGTTCAATTCCCGGCTCTGCCACGAAATTTGAAAAGTGGTTCGAGGGCTCGAACGGTGTCAACTCAACCTCGGGAGGTCAAATGAGCAGGGGGGGGGGGGGGGTTGATACCCGCCTCAGCCCTCCTCGAAGTGGTTTTCCGTGGTTTCCCCACTTCTCCTCAAGGCAAATGCTGGGATGGTACCTGACTTAAGGCCACGGCCGCTTCCTTCCCTCTTCCTTATCTATCCCTTCCCCCAGAAGGTCCCTGTTCAGCATAGCAGGTGAGGCGGCCTGGGCGAGGTACTGGTCCTCCTCCCCAGTTTTATGGTAGAGATGGAATCCCTCGCTGAGTCCTAGGGAAAAACCAACCCTGGTCGGTAAACAGATAAAGAAAGAAAGAAAACTAGTGGCTTTACGTCGCACCGACACAGATAGGTCTGGCGGTGACGATGGGATAGGAAAGGACTAGGAGTTGAAAGGATGCGGCCGTGGCCTTAACTAAGGTACAACTCCAGTATTTGCCTGGTGTGAAAATGGGAAACCACGGAAAACCTTCTTCCGGGCTGCCAGCAGTGGAATTCGAACCAACTATCTCCCGGATGCAAGCTTACAGGTCGCGCTCTAACTGCCCGGTAAGGAAAGAAAGAAAGAAAGAAAGAAAGAAAGAAAGAAAGAAAGAAAGAAATAATTAATATAATATTTAACTATTAGTATTATTGATTTAGAATATAATTATAGTATAGCATATTTTTGGTATTAATAAAATATAATGAAATAAACTTCGTACGCGTGACGCACTGCAAGTACGCTAAGGACATCCTGTACTGCTCAGTAAATAAACAAATTAAAAATATAAAAATAAATGGTTAACGAAAAAATGAATTTGGAATTACATGAACTCTCTTTTTCATAGGAATACTCTTTTTTTAAAAGAAAAAATTCCTTGTAATTTTCGGCAAGAAAATCTGTTTTTCTCCGCAGTGTCCCCTTTTCATGAATCTCATAGTGATGGCGTGGGTTATATAATGCGAGGCAATGCTATGAATTATTTCACATATCAAAGAGCACGGCCGGGTTCATCTAAATGCAATTAACAATCACGCTACGGCCAAAGACAGACCTACGTATTGATTATAGTTTTACCCGTAGTAGGCGCTCGCATCGCAGTCTTCTGGCCCATTCGGCACTCAGCCATGGCCGGGTGAAGACGACTGCTCAGTTCGATGCGAACACAGCGCTTGTTTTCCGTCGTGACACCGTGACTTCAATTGTTTCTCTTATAGAATGTGCTCTCGTTGTGCGGCCTTACATCTAGAGAAGGTAAGAGACAGATAATCATTTCAGTTTTAATGCATAGGAGAATACCAAAGATTTGTTGTCTAATGGGGTGAAAAAAAGGAACTGGGATGGGTGTGGAGATGGGGTGTGGGTTTCCGTTCATCGATCGCTGGTTTGTACCACTGTGCAACGATTGTTTGAAGCAAGGCCCTTTGTGAGGACCCGTTTAACAGGAATGTATGTGTGCGTGTATTTATCGATTGCTAGCCGACTCTGGCTAGCTGGTTACCATGGTAACAAGACTTGATGCTGATGGATACGATATTGTTACAATAGTGAGATATAGTAAGCCATGCTTCTGATGCTGTATTCCTACAATAGTGGGATATAGCAGGCCATGCTTCTGATGATGTATACCTACAATAGTTTGATATAGTAGGCCATGCTTCTGATGATGTATTCCTACAATAGTGGGTTATAGTAGGCCATGCTTCTGATGATGTATACCTACAATAGTGGGATATAGTAGGCCATGCTTCTGATGATGTATACCTACAATAGTGGGATATAGTAGGCCATGCTTCTGATGATGTATTCCTACAATAGTCGGTTATAGTAGGCCATGCTTCTGATGATGTATACCTACAATAGTGGGATATAGTAGGCCATGCTTCTGATGATGTATTCCTACAATAGTGGGTTATAGTAGGCTATGCTTCTGATGATGTATTCCTACAATAGTGCATTATAGTAGGCCATGCTTCTGACGATGTATACCTAAAATAGTGGGATATAGTAGGCCATGCTTCTGATGATGTATACCTACAATAGTGGGATATAGTAGGCCATGCTTCTGATGATGTATACCTACAATAGTGGGATATAGTAGGCCATGCTTCTGATGATGTATACCTACAATAGTGGGTTATAGTAGCCCATGCTTCTGATGATGTTCATTTGCATACCTACCTCTTATCTTTAAATAATTAGACCGAGCTCCATAGCTGCAGTCACTTAAGTGCGGCCAGTGTCCAGTATTCAGGAGATAGTGGGTTCGAACCCCACTGTCGGCAGCCCTGAAGATGATTTTCTGTGGTTTCCCATTTTCACACAAGGCAAATGTTGGGGCTGTACCTTAATTAATGCCACGGCCGCTTTCTTCCCACTCCTAGCCCTTTCCTACCCTATCGTCGCCATACCATACTCACTACACTTATTTTCAAGTTTCAAGTCGTAAGAGGCGACTAAAAGGGGTCAGAGGGGCTCTCAATTTGGGAGCGTGGGTTGGCGACCGCGGGGCCTTTAGCTGAGTCTTAGCATTGCTTCCACTTACTGGTGCCAGGCTCCTCACTTTCAACTATCATTCCGACCTCCCTTGGTCAACTCTTGTTCTTTTAGGACCCCGACGGTATTAGAGCATTCGAGGCCTAGGGAGTCTTTCATTTTCACGCCCTTCGTGGCCCTTACCTTTCTTCGTATGTTACTTCATTTTTCGAAATGACGGATCCCTTCTTTTTCTTTATTATCTCTCTCTATCCCCTGTGGGTGGGGGACGCAGACGAAGAATACACCCACGGCATCCCCTGCCTGTTGTAAGAGACGACTAAAAGGGGTGACCAAGGGATGATGACTTTAGAACCATAAGATTACTTGTGATTCGTACCACCTTACTTGCATATAGTACCACCTTGGGAGGATCTGCGTTATACAGCGTGTTTCAAAAATAGGGGACATAATTTCAGATATGTATTTCTTACATGTAGACAATCAAAACAGTGCATTACAACATGTGTCCGGAAATGCTTCATTTCCGAGTTATGGCCTTCACAATACTGAACTTCACCGGAACGCTTTTCTTCCGCAGGTCATTGTCATTACGGAAGAAGTTCGAAATGTCCACCTCCTGCTTGAATAAAGACCTAACATCGATGTCTCATTGACCTGCGAACACGATCCCAAACTCCAGGAGTATTGCGTATGTCCTCACACGATGCCACAATTCGATTCCGAAGGGTTTCCACACCAGGCACCGGAGACGAATACACTGATGATTTTAAATGGCCCCACAAGTAGAAAACGAGAGGGTTCAGATCAGGAGAGTGTGGAGACCAAGCAATCGGGCCACCTCTACCTACCCATCGATTAGGAAACATTCGATCCAAGTCAATGAGGCATCGATGTGAGGTCTGTATTCAAGCAGGAGGTGGACATTTTGAACATCTTCTGTAATGACAATGACTTGCGGAAGAAAAACGTTCCGGTGAAGTTCAGTGTTGTGAAGGCCATAACTCAGAAATTAAGCATTTCCGGACACATGTTTTAATGACCTATTTTGATTGTCTAGATATAACAAATACATACCTGAAATTATGGACCCGTTTTTGAAACATCCTTTATAGCAGCAGTACCATTCTGTGAGAAACATTATGTGTCTGAGTGTTGCTTGTGAAAGCGAGCATCATGTGTATTCCATTGGTCCGTTCCACTGTGTCCAGTATGGTCTGCGTTACCTATGAGTAGCACCACTTTATGTACAACGCCATGGGTCTACGCTGCCTGCGGTTAGTGCTACTATGTGAGAAACACCACGGGTTTGGCTCATCCCCGTGATTAGTACCACTATTTGAGGAAAACCATCAGTCTGCGTTGCCCGAAAGTATTATTATTATGTGAGGAACACCATGGGATTGTGTTGCCTGTGGGCGTTACCATAATGTGGGTCTGCATTGCCTATGATTAGTACCAATATGTGAGCGACACCATGAGTATACGTGACCTGCGATTAGTTCAACCAAGTGAGGAACACCGCCGGGAATACCGGCGCCCGTGATTAGTACACCTAGGCGAGGAGCACCATAGGTCGTGTTGCTTGTGGGTGGTGCCGTTGTATGTGACATACCATGGGTTTACATTACCTGTGATTAGTACCACTGTAGGAGGAACACCATGGTTCTGTTTTACTAGTGATTAGTACCATTGTGAGGGGCCGGTGACCTGGATTTTGGATCCCTTTGGATCAGGGCCTTTCAGGGTGCATGCGCGTGGTGCATGCACGGTGCACGGTGCAAAAGACGACTTCCCTTGGTTGACCAGAGTGCAGACCCCCCACTCTTCCATTTGGAGCAATAGCGCTTACTCTCTCTTTCCTTACGCCTGTCTCCCTCTGCCCCACTTGCGCCGTAGCGCTCCAAATCCGGGCTGAGTTGAGCCGAGTAGAGCCGAGCTTAGCCGAGTAGCCCAGAGACGAAGCGTTGATCCGAGCGATGCCGAGCGACACCGATGCACAGTGCACGGAGGTCTTGCGCCTCGATCTGCACGTGTGAGATTTTGGGCGTTTGAGAGGTCCTGCTTTAGATAATAAGCATCTTCTCAGTAATTAAGATATTGCGAATTTGATCCACTGATTGTTTTTGTCTCACGATCATTTTCTCATCACCATTCGTTTTATATTCTAGTCAGTGGATACATTTTAAAGATTTAATTTTCATTTCGTCACACTTCGTACCATTAGGGGCCGATGACCTAGCTGTTAGGCACCTTCAATCAACAACAATAATCATAATCAATAATCTACTCTTAATCCCATAGTTTCCCAGTGCAGGCGAACATCACTTACCCCGATACTCCGTCATATCGACAGCGGGCGAGCGATACCTCGTATCCCACAATGTTCCTCCTGAAGACTGGTCACGCCTCCCAGCCACACATGAATAGGCAGTCCATCAGAACAACGTTCGTTGTGTTCAATTTCCTGTGCTAGTGTGTAAAGGGGCCCATAGACGTGCAGTATTATTGCGCAATGTCGGGGTTTGTGCAATATAATTGATAGTGTGTATTTAATATTGAAGGGTTGTGCAATATATTGAACGAAATCAAAATAGTTTGAAATATATTGCGCAAATCGCAAAATACTGTGCCGTGTGTTGGCAATATTGTGCAATATCGCGTCCTCCAGCCAGTTGGTATCAACAAGTGGGGGAGAACGTATCGTGATGGCAGACAAACAGGTTGTGAAAAAGTTTATTTTAGCGTTTTCGAAGCCTTCCGGCTCTATGGGACATTAAGACCAAATATTATAATAATCGCGTTAAAAAAATGTGAACAGAACGAGGTGCTTTTTGAGAAATATCGCGAAAAATACTCGAACGCCGACAAACAAGAAGTTATTTTAAAAAATCAGTTCTCTGCGTACAAACTTACGAAAGGAAATGAAGCGGCTTCGTGATACAGAAAATAGTGTTCACCAAACAAAATACAGGCATGGACTGACTATATATTGC
This sequence comes from Anabrus simplex, assembly GCF_040414725.1. Lineage (NCBI taxonomy): Eukaryota > Metazoa > Arthropoda > Insecta > Orthoptera > Tettigoniidae > Anabrus > Anabrus simplex. The sequence continues at coordinate 188,398,767 of NC_090279.1, forward strand.
CAAGTATATTGTACGTCTATGGCCGCTTTTGCACAATATATTGCACAACCAGCAATATTATCTCCATACGATTCTATTTATTGCACAACCCCCATTGTTGTGAAGTTATATTGTATGTCTGTTGGCAGCTAACAATATATTGTACAATCCATTTTGCGCAATAATATTGCACGTCTATGGGCCCCTTAAAGAAAAATGAACCTTGGCAGTGGCGAATGCTGCCATCAAGACGTGGTCTACCACTAGACTTAGGTTACTCTTTTTCGATAGTGGTTTAGTGAACGTCAACAAAGTAGCTTGCTGTGTTGTGATGCTGTTTCAAAACTTACTGCCCTGGTCTCTACCACTGGCAATACTCAACACCTGATCAGTGGAAATGGTAGCTGCGGGTTTAACAAATTAAAGTCCTTCTTTATCACTAAATGAGTAGATTGTTGGCCTTTGGTCCGATGGCCCCGGTTCAATTCTCGAAATCAACCTCCTCATACTCTTAATTCCCCTCGCTTCGGAACTGGGTGTATATGGCATCTTTATTGGGTCAGCACCAAGCCATTCCAGAGGCCACTATTATTATTATTATTATTATTATTATTATTATTATTATTATTATTATTATTATTATTATTATTATTATTATTATTATTATTATTATTATTATTGTAGCCTCCGTGGCTCAGACGGCAGCACGCCAGCCTCTCACCGTTGGAAACTGTGGTTCAAATCCTGGTCACTCCATGTGAGATATTTGCTGGACAAAGTGGAGGCAGGACAGGTTTTTCTCCGGGTACTCCGGGTTTCCCTGTTGTCCTTTATTCCAGCAACACTCTCCAATATCATTTCAGCTGTCAGTCATTTATCATTGCCGCAGATGAGGGCGACAGGCCTCGGCAGCCGGCACATTTCCTATCCTCGCCGCTAGATGGGGGCTTCATTCATTCCCTGCCTGACCCGGTCACTGACTGGAAAACAGGTTGTAGGTTTTAGACAATAATCGTCCTCGATTGAGGTTTGTGCTTTAGAAGCAGTTCCTTGTATATGATAGTTTCTGGGTCGGATTAATTGATTGTTTTAAATTCATATCCATCCATGCATTCTTCATTACATTTTTAAATTATCATTAGATTTCGTACCATTAGGGGACGATGACCTAGATGTTAGGCCCCTTTAAACAACGAGCATCATAATCAAGCACCAGGGACTTATATGCCCTCTCCTCGGCATCCTTAGTACAACTCCTAAACACCCTCATAACCACGTGGAGAGTTCTGTAACCTTCCAATGAAGGTACTGACAGTGTTCCTCGCCGGGCTGAGTGGCTCAGACGGTTGAGGCGCTGGCCTTCTTTCGATCTTGGCTCAGTCCGGTGGTATTAGAAGGTGCTCAGATACGTCAGCCTCGTGGCACGTAAAAGAATTCCTGCGGGACAAAATTCCGGCACCTCGTCGTCTCCGAAAACCGTAAAAGTAGATAGTGGTACCTGAAACCAATATCATTATTATTACAGAGTTCCCCACGATGTACCATCACACCATCAGCGCATTAATTAAAACTGAGGGGCCTTACAACTTGTCTTTTCATCCCATTGTCTGCAGTCACTCCCAATCCTGTAACTAATGTACAATTCTATGCAGCTTAACACCATCCCCAAGTGATTCCAGATCTTTACTCCTATCATTTATATAAGAAAACTTAAAGGTACAACAACTCAAACTCCAGGTAATCTCTTTTTGAAGTATTAATAATACTGTACTTAGCGATTCTACTGTACTGCCTGAGCACGTCACTTGGGCTTGCCCTATTAAACGGCGTTCATTAGCTCTTGATGTGTTGACATTGAACTTGGTCATTGTTATGATCATAGCCACACAGCTGTTAGGTACTGTGGCAGTAGCGGCGTTAAGAAACTCGCCCACCACTCCACCCCCCCGCAATAATTAAAATGGGCCCGTCATTTCCTGATAAGGGAAGTTACAAGTTCATTTCGTAGTACTGTGTTGTATATTATTACAATGAACAACAATGACACAACGATAATAATAATAAATTACGTAATTTAGTTTTCAAATCCGAAGGCATTAAAATAATATAATTATATGGTACGAACACACACACACAAGAAGTACATATTCCACTTATAGTAACCAAAGCACACTGACCGTCACAGTATTCAGAAATAATCTCGTTCCTAGGACCAAATAATTTACAACTCAACCCTCCAACGTAGGCCTACTTACCTACACTGACTACCGAGGCTCGAAACTTCAGTATTTAGGGTTTAGATAAGGAGGGCGTCTTTGTTATCGCATAATCGCTGATTACTGGGTTCTTAGAACTCACTAATTACTTCAAAAGCCTTGTTGATTGTTGTGAGTGGCAGCAGTGGATGGTTATTATTGGAACAGGTTGGGAAACCCACATTCTTTCAGAAATAAGTACCGTACTCCTATTGACGAATAACCCTCTGTAATAAAAATAATACTGTGTGGTGTGCTGTGCTTTATTAATATGTAAAATCACTCTTCAGCTACTGAAGTAAGAATCAGTCATGGGGCCCTCACAAGCCGCGGGGTACATCAACAGTCACTCGTCTCTAATTCAGGATCACATCACGCTCTTGTTCAAAATTGGCATCAGTTACGGCTGCAGATGGTCGCCCGGATCTTTCCTCATACTTCACGCTCGTGCGACCCCTTTTGAATTGTTCAATCCACCGCTAAACACTTCACTGTGGCAAAACATTGTCCCCGTATTGTGCTGAAAGTCTTCTGTAAATTTCTGCTCCTGGTACACCCTCAGACCACTAAAACAGATTACGGAGTGCTGTTCTTCCTTAGTGCAGAGAGTGGCGCGGCCATCTTTACGTCACAACAGTGCAAGCTGTACTGATCTGATAACGCTGAAACCTACCACAGACGTAGACAACGGTACCATCTAGCGGCTGGTGAGCACACAACGCGATAGAGCCAACCTAAAGACAATTAGAGCAAAATTGTAGATACTTATTGATTTGCCCTCGTAGATCTAAACAATATTGTGGAGGCGGTTTGTAAATTTACAGAGGCTTGCAGCCTGAACGCGAAAGACATAAAGGTCTATAACAGGGCCTCTCAAAACGCCCAAAATCTCACGCGTGCAAACAGCGGTGCAGAGTTCCTGTGCACAATGCATCGGTCCCGCTCGGCTCAGACCAACGCTTCGTCTCTGGGCTACTCGGCTAAGCTCAGCTCAACTCGGCTCGGATGTGGGGCGCTACGGAGCAAGTGAGGAAGAGGGAGACAGGCGGAGCGAGCGAGACAGGCGTGGGGAAAGAGAGAGACAGCGCTATTGCTTCAAATCGAGCAGTGGGGGACTGCACTCTGGTCAACGAAGCGAAGTCGTCTTTTGCACCGTGCACAGTGCATGCACCCTGAGAGGCCCTGGTTTATAATGATGTATCAATCAATCAGTGATCTACAATTTGAGCTGCCACCCAGGTGACAGATTCATTGTTTACCTAAAACATTTTCTAACAACTTGAAAATTTATCGAACTTTTCCCTTGATAAATTATTCCAATCCCTTACCCCTCGTGCTATAAACGAATATTTGCCCCAGTTTATCCTCTTGAATTTCAACTCTATATTCATATTCTAATCTTTCCTACTTTTGAAAAGCTCCACTCAAGTCTATTCGTTTACTAACGTCATTCAACGCCATCTCTGCACTGACACCTCGGAACATACCACTTAGTCGAGCAGCTCTTCTCCTTAGTCCCAAGTCTTCCCAGCCCATTTTCGTAACACTACTCCTTTATCGGAAATCACCCAGATAAAATCGTGCTGCTTTACTTTGGTTCTTTTCCAGTTTTCGTATCAAGTATTCCTGATGTGAGACCCATGCACTGGAACCAATACTCTAAAAGGGGTCTTGCCAGATACTTACACGCCCTCTCCTTTACATCCTTACTACAACCCTTAAATACTCTCACAGCCGTCTGAAGAGATCTGTAATCTTTCCTAACAACCACTTTGATATGATTACCCCAATGAAGATAATTCCTTATATTAACACCAAAGTATTTATAGTGTTTCTCATCAAGATAGTAATTAAAACTGAAAGGACTTTTACTCCTGGCGAAACTTACAACTGGACTTTTCATACCAATGTCCACAGTCCATCTCACAACATTGTCTACGTCTTTCTGCCGTCGTTCACAATCCTGCACTGTATAGCCGTACGTGTGGTTCCAGTTGTTTGTTCATATCGTTTATACACTGACTGACAGTGACAATGCAACACCAAGGAGGAGTGCTTCGAAAGGGATGAAAGTTGGGGAAAAAACAGAGACGGCACGGACGAATAATTGATGTTTATTTCAAACCGATATGCAGGTTACACAATGCGCACGGCATCGACTCACTAGGATGTAGGACCACCGCGAGCGGCGATGCACGCAGAAACACGTCGAGGTACAGAGTCAATAAGAGTGCGGATGGTGTCCTGAGGGATGGTTCTCCATTCTCTGTCAACCATTTGCCACAGTTGGTCGTCCGTACGAGGCTGGGGCAGAGTTTGCAAACGGCGTCCAATGAGATCCCACACGTGTTCGATTGGTGAGAGATCCGGAGAGTACGCTGGCCACGGAAGCATCTGTACACCTCGTAGAGCCTGTTGGGAGATGCGAGCAGTGTGTGGGCGGGCATTATCCTGCTGAAACAGAGCATTGGGCAGCCCCTGAAGGTACGGGAGTGCCACCGGCCGCAGCACATGCTGCACGTAGCGGTGGGCATTTAACGTGCCTTGAATACGCACTAGAGGTGACGTGGAATCATACGCTATAGCGCCCCAAACCATGATGCCGCGTTGTCTAGCGGTAGGGCGCTCCACAGTTACTGCCGGATTTGACCTTTCTCCACGCCGACGCCACACTCGTCTGCGGTGACTCACTGACAGAACAGAGGCGTGACTCATCGGAGAACACGACGTTCCGCCATTCCCTCATCCAAGTCGCTCTAGCCCGGCACCATGCCAGACGTGCACGTCTATGCTGTGGAGTCAATGGTAGTCTTCTGAGCGAACGCCGGGAGTGCAGGCCTCCTTCAGCCAATCGACGGGAAATTGTTCTGGTCGATATTGGAACAGCCAGGGTGTCTTGCACATGCTGAAGAATGGCGGTTGACGTGGCGTGCGGGGCTGCCACCGCTTGGCGGCGGATGCGCCGATCCTCGCGTGCTGACGTCACTCGGGTGCGCCTGGACCCCTCGCACGTGCCACATGTCCCTGCGCGAACCATCTTTGCCACAGGCGCTGCACCGTGGACACATCCCTATGGCTATCCGCTGCGATTTGACGAAGCGACCAACCTGCCCTTCTCAGCCCGATCACCATACCCCTCGTAAAGTCGTCTGTCTGCTGGAAATGCCTCCGTTGACGGCGGCCTGGCATTCTTAGCTATACACGTGTCCTGTGGCACACGACAACACGTTCTACAATGACTGTCGGCTGAGAAATCACGGTACGAAGTGGGCCATTCGCCAACGCCGTGTCCCATTTATCGTTCGCTACGTGCGCAGCACAGCGGCGCATTTCACATCATGAGCATACCTCAGTGACGTCAGTCTACCCTGCAATTGGCATAAAGTTCTGACCACTCCTTCTTGGTGTTGCATTTGCTCTGTCAGTCAGTGTATATAGAAGACAATAATATTCTCCTGATTGTTAAAGACGTGAAATTGAATACATTCGTAAAAAACGGGGTTGAAATGTCAAATGGACAACATACATTATAAATTTTATAATACAAATATCTTAGAAATTTTATGGATATTGAATTTTTACGACCGCATTGTAATAGAAATGAACTGTCAATCTATTAGGTCGTGTTACGTGCATGTAGTATGTGGCGTAATTGGTTGCAGTTAAAAAATTAGTAAGAAAAGAGCTCAGGGAGAATATAGCAGAGTGGGATAGCAGTGGAAGCATAATAACAAAACAACCACCAAACACAGGGCAACTAGAAGAGAACCGTGGGTGGCACAGATAGAAATTACAAGAAGATAAGAGGGTTTCTGAGAATACAAAGAAAATCAGTTTAACAAATAGATGTATTAAGACACGAGCAAAGGTACAGAACGTTACATTTCTGATTATGACAAAAGATAGTAAAACGTCTACAAAATTATAGATAAAGGATAAGAGTATTCCATAGATTACATATCATCTGAGTGAGATATTGTCAAGTACAGACTGAAATACATATAATTGATTTTTCCCAACCAAGTTTTAAAAAAGATAGAGAATACAACATTTTAAGGAAACACAATTGAACAATACAACAGGTCACTGCTAGGTTAAAATAACATAGAGACTCCGGAATATTCTCAAATAAAATTTATAAATCCAATTCGATGGAATAGGCTGAGTAGAAACACAGAGCGGACGAAGTGTCATTAAGAGAATGGGCCTACTTGAAAAACAGTCCACAAATATGAAGGGTGACCAGTCTACATTCTTTAACGAAACAAACCATTTTCACACTAAATATATACAAACAGCCCTGAAGTACAAGAGTTCTGAAGTATTGACTAAAATAATGCCCGGTTTCTCAAAAGCCACAAGATTGGAAGAGCATAATAAGTTGCATGAATTAAGAATTCGTTGGCTACCATATCGATTCGAAGATCGCGTTCAAACACTCGTTAACCTTAGACATTGAAATCTAAAATATAAGTTCAAGTTACACTACCTCATGGTGCACGCTGGTATGGAGAAGTCCAAAACTAGATTAGCCATTTACAGCAACATCATAAAGACGATCTTCTGCTAGTGTCTCTCTCTCCCCAACAGTCGAAACGTAGCTCGATGAGAAGGCCGTATGAGGCACTATACATTACCAAGTCAGAGAGGGAGGGGCCACGAGGGGAGGATATGCCACACGCAGCACACAACAAATTCGAAGATACTGGAGCATTGGAGGCGTGAGGCAAGCTGGTAGCAAGCACATGTTGAAGAAGTGTTACGTACAGAACAAAAATGGCCAACCGGACACCAGTGGGATCCGAACCCGGTTATTCAATATTCATAGATCTGGCCCACAACGGGCTACTTGCACGCACTCTACAGTGTGATGGCAGTAGTGCCAGACCTGTCGGCCTTGACAATCGCTTGTGAAGCCCCGCACAAAGCTGTAATTCGAAAGTTTCACCATGATGCCGCTGGAGCGCTGGTCTCCTAGTCACTAACAGGAAGCTGTATACCGCAAATTGCTGCATTTCCAGTTTTATTTACAGTATATTGTTTCGCTGTCGTGAATGTTGGCAATGTGTTCGCAATGAGGTGCTTGTTGGCTTGATATTGAGAGCTGGTAGTTATGCGCTAGTGGGCTTATTTTTTTTATCGTGTAGTGTGGTGATTATATTTTTAAAATTGTGTTTACAAACCTTGGAATTACCGGGCGAGTTGGCCGTGCGCGTAGAGGCGCGCGGCTGTGAGCTTGCATCCGGGAGATAGTAGGTTCGAATCCCACTATCGGCAGCCCTGAAAATGGTTTTCCGTGGTTTCCCATTTTCACACCAGGCAAATGCTGGGGCTGTACCTTAATTAAAGCCACGGCCGCTTCCTTCCAACTCCTAGGCCTTTCCTATCCCATCGTCGCCATAAGACCTATCTGTGTCGGCGCGACGTAAAGCCCCTAGCAAAAAAAAAAAACAACCTTGGAATTTATGACATTATTGTACGCTTTTCTACTTCGAGCAGAAATTTTCTGCAAACAACAACAAATGTAATGAGTGGCTTAAAGTGTTTTCTCGCTGTAACTTTGTCCTGAACAATAATTTTAATGTATGCGCTAATTCGTTTTTTTTAATGGTGTAGTGATTTGCTGTTCTTTAACTGTGTTTGGAAATATTCGAATGTGTATTGGTGTGTGCCTTTTTGTATTTCAAACAGGTAAAAACGAGCAAAGGGACACTATCATTTCACGAATACTCTGTAGACCAGGACAAAACTACGGAGTGGCTCAAAGCAGTTAGCACTTTCATCTTAGTTTTCCGTTTCTATTTCGGGTATTTATCTTCTTCCTTTCTCTATTTCTTTTTTTCTTTCTTTCTTAATCTGTTTACACCTCCAGGGTTGGTTTTTCCCTCGGACTCAGCGAGGGATCCCACCTCTACCATCTCAAGGGTAGTGTCGGGTCGGGGGATATAACTGGGAAGGACGACCAGTACCTCGCCCAGGCGGCAGGGGCCTTGTGTTGGGGATGGGAAGATTGGAAGGGACAGACAAGGAAGAGGGAAGGAAGTGCCCGTGGTCTTAAGTTAGGTACTACCCCTGCATTTGCCTGGGAGGAGAAGTGGGCAACTATGGAAAAACACTTCGATGATGGCTGAGGTGGGAATCGATTGTTCCTCTACTCAGTTGACCTCCCAAGGCTGAGTGGACCCCGTTCCAGCCCTCGTACCACTTTTGAAATTTCATGGCGGGACCAGGAATCGAACCCGGCCTCTGGGGGAGGCAGCTAACCACGCTAATCGGGTATTTTTACCCCAACATTTTCTTTCATTGAATAATCTTTTAGTCGGAGTCCTATTTGCCATATGGCAGCAACACAACACATTTTTTTCCAAGATGATCTGAACTTTAACATTTAAACACTGACGAGTAAGAACCATTACTGTTATGACGGTAAGGCCAACGTATGAAGTGCTGTTCCTCAGCAATGAACGGTTTACAATGTATTTACTCAAAATACTTTTTTCTCACTGAATTTTTATTTAAAATTCTTCTTCTTTTTTGCTATTTGTTTTACGTCGCACCGACACAGATAGGTCTTATGGCAGCGGTGAGATAGGAAAGGGCTAGGAGTGGGAAAGAATCGGCCGTGACCTTAATTGAGGTACGGCCTGATGTGAAAATGGGAAACCATGGAAAACCATCTTCAGGGCTGCCGACAGTGGTGTTCGAGCCCAGTATCTCCCGGGTGCAAGCTCACAGCTGCGCGCCCGTAACGGCACGGCCAACTCGCTCGGTATATAAAATTCTAGTGCAAGGCATGAATGAAATGTAATCTGAAACTACATATATTGAAATTAAAATTTAAACATGTTTGAGTCAAAGTATTTATGTTATCCATACAGGGATCTAGGAAAAATAATACTTTTATGTTTAGTCCAGCCCCCTTCCTGAGAGCAAAACTTGAAGAATATTAAAACTCTAATTGAACAGTGACTCTTACTCTCAATATTAACACCAGAAGACAAAAGTATTGCGGTATGTTCTGCTAAGTATCTAAATGCCATGATAAAAGCGATTACTATTATTTATTTATTTATTTACTATTTAGTATTTATTCATTGAACATAACAGGCGATTAGCCCAGATACATGTTCACAAAGCCCCTTCCATGCACGAACAACTAACAACAAAAGAAAAGAAGAATCCTTGGGCATGCCATGAGGTCCATCAGATACTTCGGAAACGTGACACTCCCAAGGGAGGGTCACCACAGCAGTCATCCTCAGTCCCTACATGCCACGTCCATCGTCTCCATTTAATATTAAAAAACAAAATGATATAAAGCAAGAAATAATATTAATAACAATCAAAGAAGGATTACTATTATTCCTCACAGTTTAGGAACGTCAGTTGGTCTACTCCATCTCTCCGCAGTTTCATCTTGGTACATATCGATGAAAGTAGCCTTTAGGATTAATCATTTTAACAGTATTAGTCAATGCAACATATTCCTTTATTCCCTAAATTAAGATAAATCAGAGTCAATATCAGAACGTCAGCTGGACTACTCCATCTCTCCGCAATTTCATTTCACGACATTATTTGGGCAAATATCAACGAAAGTAACCTTTAGGATTAATCATTTTAACTATATTAACCTATGTAACACACTCCATATCTCTAAATTACGATAAATCGGCAATTAAAGTCAATATACCTTCCACAAAGAAGTATGCATTTCTAGCGCAAATAGTTAGGCCGCCAGCGCCACGTGTCGAGCTGTGTAACTACTCCGATTACAGTGCGTGGACCCGATTGTCAAGGCCGTAAGGAGCTAGCTAGAGCGACGCATCAAGGCGGCCGTGCCTGTAGCTTAGATCCTTTCGAACTGAATAAGTATGACCTAGGCCACTATAGCTCTATTGGTAGAGCAACCGACGCTAAATCGGGAGGTTGTGGGTTCGGATCCCATTGGTGTCCGGTGGCCAATTTTTGTTCTGTAATTAACATACATTCAACACGTACCCTACTGTATGTACGGAGCAAGACTTAATACGTTGAAAGTTCATTTCGATCTTACAAGTGTATTTTGTACAGTGTTGGGTATATTAATTTTTATTAACGTTCGTTTTCCAGATTTACGTGAAAAATGAAAATGGAAATCCACAGCCTGTTTGCAGTCATTCGACCGGGTCAGGAATGAAATTAATGAAACCCCCATCTAGTGGCGAGAATAGGAAAGGTCCCGGCTGCCGAAGCCTGTCGCACTCCTCTGCGGCAAAGATTTAATGGATGACAGATGAAATGATATGGGAAAATGTTGCTGGAATGAAATATGACAGGGAAAACCGGAGTATCCGGAGAAAAACCTGCCCGCATCCGCTTTGTCCAGCACAAATCTCACATGGAGTAACCGGGATTTGAACCACGGAACCCAGCGGTTAGAGGCCGGCTCTCAGATTTACGTATATACTCATATGTTGTTGCGCTTTACAGTGAGGACTTCAAGTGTACTCCCCGGAACATGGTAGGCTATAACACTTCGCTCTGCAGCCAATGTCACGCTCCGTATTCTCCTGGAGAGCGAGCCTTGCTCAATGAGCCGATTCGTGGTCAGCGCAACTCTAATCCGTCACTTGCAGTAATTGGTTGCAGAGTGCAGCGTAACATGCTGCTGCTAACCAAACATCTTACTTACAGCTGGCATTTTCTGTAAGTGTTCCTCATTAGGGTCTAATATTTGTGAAATAGAAACCAGTTTTCTCTTTGCGAAAATCTAATGATTATAAATACGTCTCCCGGTCATGGATGTCCGTCAACAGCTGCTAATTTTAGATGGCAGCTAGCCATAAAACATAGCCTACATTGTTGCTAGGTAACATTGTCTGGCCGGCCATCCATACCTTACATCACAGCCTGCACGGTTGCTAGGTAAAATTGTCTGGCCAGCCATCCATACCTTACATCATAGCCTGCACGGTTGCTAGGTAACATTGTCTGGCCACCCATTTATACCTTACATCACAGCCTGCCTTGCTAGGTAACATTGTCTAACTATCCATCCATACCTTACATCATAGCCTGCATGGTTGCTAGGTAACATTGTCTGGCCACCCATTTATACCTTACATCGCAGCCTGCACGGCTGCTAGGTAACATTGTCTGGCCACCCATTTATACCTTACATCACAGCCTGCATGGTTGCTAGGTAACATTGTCTAACTATCCATCCATACCTTACATCATAGCCTGCACGGCTGCTAGGTAATATTGTCTGGCCACCCATTTATACCTTACATCACAGCCTGCATGGTTGCTAGGTAACATTGTCTAACCATCCATCCATACCTTACATCATAGCCTGCATGGTTGCTAGGTAACATTGTCTGGCCACCCATTTATACCTTACATCACAGCCTGCATGGTTGCTAGGTAACATTGTCTAACTATCCATCCATACCTTACATCATAGCCTGCACGGTTGCTAGGTAACATTGTCTAACCATCCATCCATACCTTACATCACAGCCTGCACGGTTGCTAGGTAACATTGTCTAACCATCCATCCATACCTTACATCACAGCCTGCACGGTTGCTAGGTAACATTGTCTAACCATCCATCCATACCTTACATCACAGCCTGCACGGTTATTATGGTTACACTTCCTTCACATGTTTGGTCGCGTCACGTTACATAAATTTTCGGATGACCCCCAATAATGAGACACATATTTATGTCATACCCCTATAGTAAATGTCATAATCAAATCAACAATCTAATCTAATATACAGTACATACATCTTCATTATAGACTGTTATGCCTTTTAGGGTTCAGTCTGAAAGCCTCTGTGGGTTTATTTAACGCCTCCACAGTCCTCAGTTTATAACTAGCTCTGTAGGCTCTTTTAGTTCTATAGCTCTAATGTGCAACTCATTCGAAACTGAGTATGATCATCGTCGTCTTGGTCTCCCTCTACTTCTCTTACCCTCCATGATCGAGTCCATTGTTCTCCTAGGTAACCTATCTTCCTCCGTTCGTCTCACATGACTCCACCACATAAACCAGTTTATGCGTACAGCTTCATTTTTCGAGTTCATTCCCAACGTAGCGTTTATTTCCTCATTCCGAGTATCCTCTATTGGTTCTCGCTACCTTCATGTCCATTACTTTTTACTTATGAATATGATATCCTGAGTCCACACAGCTTTTACTCCCGTATAACAAGTTGCTCTGTAAACAGTCCGGTGTAAACTTAGTTTCGTCCGGGAGCTGACCTCTTCCTTATAGAATATTGTCGATCGCAACTGCAAGCTCACTGCATTAGCTTTGATGCACTTAAAAATTGAATCTCACTTACAGAGTACTATAGCCTACTATCATCTTGCGAGAACACACATCCTTAATACTTGAATTGATCTACCTGTTCCATTTTTGTATTCCCAACCTCACATTCAGTTCTCTTAGATTTCTTACCTACTGACATCAGTTTGGTCTTGGAAAGGCTAATTTTTGTATAAATTTTTGCACCTATTTTCAAGTTCCTAGGTATTAGACCGCAGGCTTTCTTCACAGTTTGCCATTAAGACCAAGTCATCGGCATACTACATTTTCACCTAAATGAATCTCTCCCTGCCACTTTATACCATTCAATAGTTGAAAGAACAAGAAAGATGAAGTAATACAGCCTTCTCTCTCATCCCTGGAAGTACCCTGCAACAAGAACTCATTCTACTGTCAATTGTCAACATTGATTGTTTTTTTATAAACCAAACCAAGACTACCAATTGTCCGCTGCTCAGCCCGAAAGCCTACAGATTACGAGGTGCAGCGCGGTCAGCACGACGGATCCTCTCGGCCGTGTTCGTGGCTTTCTAGACGGGGGTCGCTATATCACCTTCAGGTAGCCCCTCAATTGTAATCCCGCAGGATGAGTGGATCTCGCACCAGCCCTCAAATGAGATAAAAATCCCTGACCTGGCCGGGAATCGATCCCGGGGCCTCCGAGTAAGAGGCAGGCATGCTACCCCTACATAGCGGGGTCGGTGATTGATTTTAATAATCTACCCTTAATCCCATCGTCCCGCAGTACGGCTATCATCTTTTCCCTGGGTACTCTGCCATATGTCTTCTCTTGATCTACGAAACACAAACGTAACTCTCTATTCCTGTTGCAGCACTCCAGGGTTTGAGTTATGTAGTGGTCAGCTTACATTCGGGAGATAGTGGGTTCGTCAGTCTGAAGATGGTTCTCCGTTATTTCCGATTTTCACACCAGGCAAATGCTGGGGCTGAACTTTAATTAACGCCACGGCCACTTCCTTCCCTCTCTTATCCGATCATCGCGACAAGACCTATCTGCGTCGGTGTGACGTAAGGCCAACTGTAACAAAAAGTCACTCGAGATTACATTAATTGAGTGGGCATTTTCATTATTTTGTCAGAATGGAGTCCTGTGATTTCAGTTTCCTGTTAAATGTTACGTGGTCAAAGGTTACACGGGCAAGTTCAATCACGAGGGAGGCTATATCCGTACAGGAAAGGCTAGCCGTGACTCTCCGTTTTGTTGCTACGGGTGATTCATACACCAGTCTTCAATAACTTTTTACGAGTTCATAACAAGGCATTACGCAGTACGGTAGTTATCGTGCCAGAAGGTCGTGGAGCTATAACCGAAGTACTGAAGGACGACATAGAACCAAGCGTTTTTGGCCTTGTGGTTAGGATCACGCAGCTGCAAGCTTGCATTCGGGAGATAGTGGGTTCGAAATGCACCGGCTGTAACCCTGAAAATCGTTTTCCGTGGTTTCCCATTTTCACACCAGGCAAATGCTGGCGCTGTACCTTAAGATAATTAAGCTACCTTCTGAGTCCTAGCCATTTTCCAATCCCTCCGTCGCCGAAAACCATCGTGGTATTAGTGCGACGTTGAACTTCTTCCCCCACGAACCTGTTACGCTGGCATAGCAGGGGGGGGGGGGAGGTGATACTCCTGCGTGGCTGATAGGGGGATCCTAACCGGTTTGCCGGTGGAAATAAAATACCTCTCGCGGACCAAACACACAACCCGCTGTGGGTGGGGGACGCAGACGAAGAATACACCCACGGTGTTGTAAGAGGCGACTCAAAGGGAGGACCAAGGGATGATTATATTTAGTACCACCACGCGGGGAACACCATGGGTCGCTTTTACTTGCGCGTAGTACCACAATGTTAGGTACCAAATACGTTTATGATTAGTAGCACAATATGAGGAATAACACGGGATAGTACGAGTCCCTGTGGTTAGTACACTTATGTGATGAACACGATAGGTTTGCGTTGCCTGTAAATGGCGCCGCAATGTGCGAAACAGAGTAGGTCTGTAATACATGTGCGAATTTCATTACCTGTGAGTAGTACCCATAATGTGTGGAATACCGCGAGTCTACGCTACTCTTGATTAGTACGGCAACATGACAAATACCTTGGTTCTCCTTTTCTAGCGATAAGTACCATTATGAGGGGCCGATGACTTGGATTTTGGACTCCTTTCGACTATAAGCATCATAGATTCAATATTGTGCTATAGAAGCAGTTCCTTGGTCAGTAATACTGCTGTTCTACGCCAGCTTCTGTGCATGTGAGGCACTGTGGGTCGGTTCCACTGATCGTTTTAAATTAATATCCATCCATCCATTCATTCTTCTTTCTCACGTTTTGAATTCTGGTCAGAGGAGAATTTTGGGCTTTAAATTAGTCATTTCATTTCGTACCATTAGGGGCGGATGACCTAGATGTTAGGCCCCTTTAAACAACAAGCATCATCATCATCATCATCATCATCATCATCGAACTTCTTCCTCTTCCTCACCATTTGTACCGCATGATGGCGGGATCCGCTACGTGTTTCCATTTACGTGCCCGGGTGCACAATCATTCTCGGTAAACATCAGGCGTACGAAACCGTGGTATTGTCATTAACCTGTTGTAGCATTGCTAATCCTTGGTTACGAAAACGTGGCTTCTTGAAGCTCGTTCTTCTCGCTATTATTCACCTCGGAAATAATTCAAAGGTAGTGATGAGTTCGACAGTCATGTATCTCTAATTTCTCCAGTTCCCAGTTGTTTACGTTTCGTCTGGAATCGTCGGCTGTCTTTGTATTTTTTAACACGGATATTGTTTTACACTTTTATAAAAAGTTTTGTAATCATTTTTCTCCTTGTCAAGCATCAATGTAGTCATTTTTATTATATCTCCAATTGCAGCCCTTTATTTCTAAGATGAATTAATTTTGTTTCGTTAGGTTAGTGTAGGTTAAGGAAGGGCGAACGAGAACGTCAAATTTTAATGCATGTGAAAGTGAAATGCTCACTGACTTACATTACTTCTTGGTGAAACAGGGAACTGGAGTTGGTCGCCTATTAATTGTAACAAGCACGCCACAGTTTGTTCATCATCTTCAAGATATTGTAGACATACGATACGTGGTGAAAAATCCATTTTAACAATGAGGTTATATCGTTCATTTTCGAAAACAACAGCACTCGCAGATAAAAGGTTATGTTTTAGATCGATGCCTTTATGTTGTTGCTTGGGTATCAGTCTATAGAGTGGTTTGATGCAGCGCTTCATGTCTCCCTATCCTGTGCTATCGTTTTCATTTCCACGTACATTCTAATCTGTTTGTCATATTCATGTCATGGTCTACCTCTACCATTCTTACCGCCTAAAATTCCCTCAAAAACCATCTGAAGAAATTCCGGGTGTCTTAAGATGTGTCCTATCATTGTACCTTTTTCTCGTAAAATTTAGCCAATTCGATCTCCTCTCACCATTTCGATTCGGTATCTCTTCATTCGTGATTCGATCTATCCATGTCACCTTGAGAATTCTTCTGTAATACCACACTTCGAAAGATTTTATTCTCTTTCTTTATAAGCTGGGGCTGGCCGCGTGGTGTAGGGGTAGCGTACCTGCCTCTCACCCGGAGGCACCGGGTTCGATTCCCTGCCAGGTCAGAGATATTTACCTGGACCTGAGGGCTGGTTCGAGGTCCACTCAGCCTACGTGATTAGAATTGAGGGGCTATCTGACGGTGAGATAGCGGCCCCGGTCTAGACAGCCAAGTATAACGGCCGAGAGGATTCGTCGTGCTGACTACACGACACCTCGTAATCTGCAGGCCTTCGGGCTGAGCAGCGGTCGCTTGTTAGGCCAAGGCCCTTCAAGGGCTGTAGTGCCATGGGGTTTGGTTTAGTTTGTTTGTTTATAAGCTGGTTATCGTCCATGTCTCACTTCCATACAAAACCACGCTCCACACAAAAGTCTTCGAAATCATCTTTCTATTTCCTGTATCAATGTTCGATGTGAAATAAAGACCCTCCTTGCTTGTGCTAGTCTGAATTTTATGTCGTCCTTACTTCTGCCACCATTACTTATTCTGCTATCCAAGTAACAACATTCTTCTACTTCCTTTAGGACTTGATTTCCTAATCTAATATACCCTGTATCGCCTGACTTCATTCGAATGCATTCCATTACTTTTCTTTTGGATTTATATATTTTCATCTTGAACTGCTCTTCCATTCAGCAATTTCTCCACATCATCTGCAGAATCAAATATATTTTTTAAAAATTGAAAAATTAAAATCCATAGCCTGTTTCCAGTCATTCGACTAGGTCAGGAGTGAAACGAATGACGCCCCTATCTAGCGGCGAGGTTAGGAACTGTGCCGGCTGCCGAAGTCTGTCGCACTTATCTGGAGCAATAATTAGTGACTGACAGATGACATGAAATTTTATTGGAGAGTGTTGCTGGAAGGAAAGATGACAGGGAAAAGCGGAGTACCCGGAGAAAAATCTGTCGCGCCTCCGCTTTGTCCAGCACAAATCTCACATGGAGTGAGCGGAATTTGAACTACGGAACCGAGCGGTGAGAGGCCGACG
Source organism: Anabrus simplex (assembly GCF_040414725.1). Lineage (NCBI taxonomy): Eukaryota > Metazoa > Arthropoda > Insecta > Orthoptera > Tettigoniidae > Anabrus > Anabrus simplex. The sequence continues at coordinate 188,415,906 of NC_090279.1, forward strand.
CGCTGCCGTCTGAGCCGCGGAGGCTCATAAAATAACAATAGCATCGGCAAATCTCAGATTTTTGAATGTCCGACTCGTTGGCTGAATGGTCCGCGTACTGGTTTTCGGTTCAGAGTGTCCCGGGTTCATTTCCCGGCCCGGTTGGGAGATTTTACCCTTCCATGGTTAATTCCAGTGGCCCGGGGGCTGGGTGTTTGTGCTGTCCCCAACATAACACACCACACATAACACTGTTACTATTTTGCTTTACATCGCACCGACACAGATAGGTCTTATGGCGACGATGGGACAGCAAAGGCTTAGTAGTGGCAAGGAAGCGGGTGTGGCCTTAATTAAGGTACAGCCCCAGAATTTGCCATCGTTAGGGCTGCCGACAGTGGGGTTCGAACCCTCCATTTACCGGCTGCGTGCTGACAACTGTGCGCCCCTAATCGCACGGCCAACTCGTCCGGTACACATAACACTATTCTCCACCACAATAACACGCAGTTATTTACACATGACAGATACCACTCACCCTCATCGGAGGGTCTGCCTTACAAGGGCTGCACTCGACTAGAAATAGCCACGCGAAATTAAAAGATTTTTAAATTGCTCTCCTTAGATTGTGATTCCTTTGCAAAATTCCCCTTTGATTTCATTTACCGCCTGTTCTATATGCACATTGAAAAGGAGATGGAACAAGTTGCATCCTTGCCTGACTCCTTTCTGGATTGCTGCTCCTTTTTCAAAATGTGTCTTACGTGACATCGACACAGTCAGGTGTTACGGCGATAATGGGGGAGGGCAGGTCTGGGAGTGGGAAGGAAGCGACCGTGACGTTAATTATTGTACATCCCCAGAATTTGTCTGGTGCGAAAATGGAAAACCACGGAGAACCGTCCTCAGCGCTACCCACTATCTCCCGAATGCAAGCTGCTCAGTTTGGCTTGAAGCCAGTGCAATAATGATGGCACTGCCCCTCACTCGAGCACGGATTTTGCGCATGAGAACACCACTTATGCGGCTGACCAGTTATTTGTTACTGACAGCCAAATCGATTGCCCTGTTTTATTACCCAATTATGGAGATTAAAATGGACGGGATGCCTGATATCCGGCTAATAATTTGTGGAAGCGTCGGCTATCTCGTTAAGGAGAGGGGTCTCTCAATTTTACAACTTCAGCAGACTTAATTCTATCGAAATCAAGTTGGTATTCACCAGCGAATACATTTGCAGTGATACAAAAGTAAATGCAAATTCTTAATTAAATGGAAGGAATATTTTCAAAAGGTCAATATAACACATTTTACTCACTATCAAACTGAAAATTGAGGCGCTTGGTAGGTTCGATTCTGTCTCAGTCCGGTGAAATTTGAAGGTGCTCAAATACGTCCTCATATCGGTATATTTACTGGAACGCAAAATAACTCCTGAGGGACTAAATTCAGGCACTTCGGCATCTCAAAAGGAACATAAGAGTAGTGGTTATATATAAAGAAAAGACCTATTCTACTCTCTATTAACCTCAAATGTGAGGTAATATTGCTCATATTTCTTACACATCTATTGGAAGTTTTTAAGTTTACGGAAATAATATGTGTAGTTTCTTTCGTATCAGGCTGAAAATTTGACCAAAATAGTCTGCATTTCTTAAAAATTGTAGCAGATTTTATGTTCAAGGGAAGAGTATTTATTTACTACATCCAGCTGAAGATTTCACCAAATATACTCTGTATTGTTTATTCATCTAGTTTTATTTTTAAGGATATAATATTTCAAAGGAGATCCTAAATTTAGAGATTTTTTCTCCCTCAGATGAAAACTTGAACAAATGTATTTCATATTTCTTACAAATCGATTGCAAATTTCATATTATTGCAATTCTTATTATACCATATTATCAGCTTCGTATGCTGCGAGTGAAAATACACCCGCATATATTGAACCCGTTCGGGTAGATTTATAATGATTACACAGCGATCGGTTATTTTTATATTAATAAGTAATTGAAATGGTCCACTGTAGTACAATATTGTAGCTTGCCTTCCTTACAAATCTACTGTATTTTATATGTCGAATGAAATAAAATTTCTAACAATTTTATTCCGCAACTAACTGGAAAGTTGATCAAATATAACTTGTGCTGCTTACAATTATATTACGAATTGAATGGTTATGATGATAGAGTTTCAATGTGTTCTTAATGCTTATAGTTTGCATTCCATTAAACTGAAAATTTGACGAAATATGGCTTGTATTTATTCAAATATATTAAACATTTTGCGTTTACAGCAAAGGCATTTTTTAAAACCAAACGATATGCTCTGTTCTCAACCAGACTTAAAATGTTGACGAAATATAGGATATTTTTCTTAATATCAATTATACATTTTATGTTTAAAAATAACCTTTTTTACAATTTGCTCTACGTCTCTGCAACACGGATAGGTATTATGAGGACAATGTGGTAGGAAACAGCTAGAAAAGGGAAGGAAATGACCGTGGCCTTGAATGACGCACAGCCCCAGCATTTGCCCGGTGTGAACATGGGAAACCACGGAAAACCATCTTCAGGGCTGCCGACAGTGCGGCTCGAACAAAGGAAACATTTAAAAAAGTTCATAACGTTATGATTTTTCGTCCATTGACTTGAGAGTTTGTGGAAAGTAACTAATATTGCTTACGAGTCTATTGAAAATTTTATATTTAAAGAGTTCCTAACATTTCGGATTACCGAGCTCGATAGCTGAAGTCGCTTAAGTGCGGCCAGTATCCAGTAATCGGGAGATAGTGGGTTCGAGCCCCACTGTCGGCAGCCCTGAAGATGGTTTTCCGAGGTTTCCCATTTCCACACCAGGCAAATGCCGGGGCTGTACCTTAATTAAGGCCACGGCTGTTTCCTTCCACTTCCTAGGCCTTTCCTATCCCATCGTCGCCATAAGACATATCTGTGTCGGTGCGACGTAAAGGAAATAGAAAAAAATTCGGATTATTGTCTTTCAAATGGGTGATAAAACTTATTTCCTGAAAACATAAACATTTTCAATTGATTTCTACAAATATTCAGTCTGATAAATAACAAACTTGTTTTTTTGGCAAAATGGGTATGTTACCGTGTTTTAGTGGTAGGTAGAAGTGAAAGAAGGTGCGGGCGTGAACGGGTCTCAAACTACGGAATCAAAGTTAATGTAAAATTTAACAAGGTTATATTTTCTTTTTAAAATAAAGAAATAACAAGAATAGCAGGTACGGTGTAACAAGGCAACAAAGTACAATTACAGTATTTGCAGGATTTGGGCTTCGAGCCCTGAAAACACAATTCTTGAGCAACTAGCTCAACTTTACGATATACCAATTTCAACAACGGGGCAGAAGACCCCAATCAAACCCCGGAGCACTTGCTCCAAATTACACAGCAAAGCCTCCTCGAGGCATACAACACTCAGTTTTAGAAAAAGAGCCACTCACTCTCAACTTTAAGCCTATCAAAGGCCACACCAAACTCCACCTTCAAGTTGTCCTCTCTGGACATAGACACAGGGGTAAACTACCCAACCTGCTGAGGTCTATTAGATAAAAAAAAAGGGGGTAATTACATGACCTCTAAAATAACAATTTGAGAGGAGGCGATCTGCACTCCTAATGTATTTGTTTCAAAACCTAATTTGGCTCTAGGCCACTGATGCAAGGGCTAATCCCATACTACGGAGGTGACTTTAGAAAAGAAACAAATTTACATAATGTTATGGAAGAATAGGTTGAGAAAATAAGTTCACCTCAAAACAATGTGAGTGGGAGCTCGAGAGGGTTAAGCACTCTCTATCCCAATATGTAGATTGAAAGATAGAATAGATACAAGTTTCTTTACATTTTAAGGAAGGTTACATAATGGAAACTTCGGACCCGCCCCGAGAGTTAAACTGCTGAGCAAGCAATAAAAGAAGTAATTAATCGGCCATTACCTGGTTGTTGACCGCTGCCGGAGAAAGAGGCGCTTCCCGCCCCCTGCTATGTACTTTACACACAGAAAGATGGAACAGAAGTGGCGCAGAGACCCAAAAATCAGCAGTTTATATACTCTCGCGGATGGTTCTAGGCGTTAGGGGAATGAGAACACCCGCCCACAATCACTTTATTGGGTAGGATGCAGCAACATATTCAAGTTGGGGGAAGATACCTCGGATTGGTCAGAAATAAATTGAAGAAATTCGGGATTGGATACATACAAAACAAGGGGAAAGATAGGGGTATACAGCCAACTTAAACAATAACAGAAAGAAATTTAACAAAAAACAAACTTTTGAAATAAAAATTTCTCCAAAAAACAGTTCTTTCACTCCGCACTAGGGTGCACTATTGTTGATCTTCAGTAATGTCCTCTAGAAGAGAAAGTTCACACTTCTTACTACAAGCAAAACAAAAATACGTCGAAAATGACACAGTTCAAAAACTCCAAATTTTCCACGTAGTGACATCTTCTGAGAAACTTGAAAATTAATACCATCAATAAGGTTCAGACTTCCTCCAGCAGAGGAGTTTCAATTGGCGCACATTTTAAATTAGCGGCGTGGAGGTGTACCGCCCGGTACAGACCTCCCACCCCAAAAGTTCCTCCAGGGGTGACACATGAAATTTGTTTGAAAACCAGGTCCAAGTTTTGATGTAGATATGGAGATTAATTGCCGAAAAATTTATAAGATTTTCTTAATGTGGTTTGATTCAGTTTCAAAATTTTGTTGTTGCAGGTGAAGTAAAGTCTTTATGGTTGTAGAAGTTGAATTCAGAAGATAAACTTTTAATACTTGAAAGTGAAGAAAAATTTTGCAAGGTCCACCAAATATTGCTGTTGAATTCCCAAGTGCAGTAATTGCTGATAGTAATAGTTCATGTAGTTAATGATGATTAAGTTGGATGGCCAGACCGGCCGTTGCAGCTTGCGTCCAGAAGAGGCCGCTCGGACCCCTCAAGTACCCTGAGATACCGCTCGCCCGCACTATGAGGGGAGCAGAGGTGTTGAAGCACGCCGCGCCCGCGGTGAACATATACAGGCTGCGGGCAAGTAGCAGGTCGTGCGCCGCACATCAGCCTAGGCCGGGAGGAGAGCTCCGGCTCGCCGTGCACATGTCGTCCTCGCTGGGGCCGAGGGGGCCCTTCCTCAAACCCAGTCGTGGCACGGCGCCGCGCGGCTGCGGGGGCACTGAAACATTAAAACTAGGCGGCAGAATTTGTTGGACCATCATCATTTTTGAGGGCACAGGCTTTGTGGAGAGGTTGAGGGGCCAGCGGCGTGCAGATATCCATGGCATTTAATATGGTATTTAATATAAGCAAGCCAGAGTGTGTATAGCAGGAGACGGGAGCGTGGTAATGGCCGAGGTAAGGACAGAATGGCAGCTTAACGGTGCGGGGAGGGTTTACAAAAATACTTACATATTAAAACAAAATATTATAGAAGGGGCAGAATGCCTACAAATTGAAAACTCAAAAAATATATAACCTTCATATTCCTTTCACGATTATATGAAGCAAGTTAACCCAGAAATTACACCGGTTTCACCTGTGACAGATGAACCCTAAATATCCTCTCGGTGGCTGGATTACTTAATAACAACGTAACCGGCGTAAGAAAATCGAGAATGACACAAGGCCCATGAAATCTGGGGGCAAGCTTGCCCGCGGGAACAAAATTCTTGACCATAACTTGGTCACCTACCTTCAAAGGGGTGGGTCTCCGTCCACGATCATACCTTTCCCTAACCTTTTCATGAGACACTTTAAGATTGGCTTTAGCCTTCTTCCAAAGATCTTTGATGTTGTCCGGATCTATTGTCTCGGGTAGAATGTCACTCAGAGACCAGAGGTTAGAGAGCGGCGTGTTGGGAAGAAACTTGAACATCAAAGAGGCTGGAGTAAATTTATGTGATTCATGAACCGCCGAATTCAAAGCAAAAGCTAACCAATACAGGGACGTGTCCCACCTGGAATGATCTTCATGATGATAGGCAATAAGCGCGGACCGGAGATTACGGTTAACCCGTTCAGCCAGAGATGGTTGAGGGTAATAAGCAGAAGTGGTTACATGAGAGATGGACAAGTCAAAACAGAATTTACGAAAAAGATTTGATGTAAACGCCTTAGCATTATCAGACACAATATATTGGCACGGACCAAAAGACGCAAAAATAGAATTTAGGCAAGTAATGGTGGACTGAGCGGTAGCCAGCTTAGTCGGTAATAACCAGGAAAATCTTGTAAAACCATCTACACATACAAAGATGAACTTGTTGGCGTTTCCCTTTGACTGGGGGAAGGGTCCTACATAATCAATATACAGGCGTTCCATGGGGCGCGACGCTTGATGCGAAGACAAAAGGCCTACCTTGGTGGACATGGTGGGTTTACTGAGCAAACAAGGTTTACAAGCTTTTACAAGTTCACGGATTTCACCGTCCATACCTTTCCAAATGAACATTTCACGAATCTTCTCACGAGTTTTAAAGATTCCAAGATGCCCCCCTAATGGGGTCTCATGATAGTATTTGAAGATCATAGGCACAAGAACAGCTGGAACGACAACTTTCATCATCTTATCATGCCTCGAAGGGCAACATAGAACACCATTCCTCAAAACATAAGGGACAACATGTTCCCCAGAAGAAAGGGTTTCCATTATCGGAGCCAGCGTCGGATCTTCACGTTGGTATTTCTCGATATCCCTAAAGAGCATGGGAGCATCTGTTAAGATGGCATTAACACCAGATAGTATGGACTCGGGAGGTGATGAACTGTTGGCCGGTTCGTGGGTCTCGACGTCGTTGGAAAACATACGGCTGAGTCCATCAGCAACAACATTTTCGGTACCTCTGATATGCCTGACATCGAATTGGAAGGCAGAAATACGGATGGCCCAACGGGCTATACGACCAGTACGACGCGGCCTACCTAAGACCCAGCTTAAGGCTTGATTATCTGTCTCCAGGTCGAATTTGACATGTTCCAAATAGAGACGGAACTTCTCTAAGGCGAATAAGACTGCCAAACCTTCGAGCTCATAGATGGAATACTTGGCTTCTTGAGCCGACAAGGTCCTAGATGCATAGGCGATGGGTCGCCTCCCTAGTTCAGTCTCTTGAAGAAGGACTGCAGCTACTGCTGACGACGACGCGTCGGTTTGGACAATGAATTTCTTCGAGAAATCAGGCATAGCAAGTACAGGGGCATTACAGAGAGCTAATTTAAGATCTTCAAAAGCGGCTTGTTGAGAAGGTCCCCACTCGAATTTGCTGCCTTTCCTACGAAGAAGATTCAAGGGCGCCGCTCTATTAGCGAAGTTAGGAATAAACTTCCTGAAGAAATTCACCATACCAATGAACCTGGCGATACCTTTGATGTCCTTGGGAGGTTTAAAATCACGGATGGCCTGTGTTCTAGAATGATCGACAGCTACACCATCAGGTGACACAATATGCCCTAGGAACGACATAGAGGGCTTAGCAAAGGCAACCTTGGACAACTTGACAGTTAACCCAGCCTTACGAAGGCGATCGAGAACTTCTCGCAGGTGATCTAGATGTTCTTCAAAAGTCTCTGAAAATACGACGACATCATCCAAGTAATGATATAAGTACTCAAATTTGATGTCGGAGAAGACCCTATCTAGTAGCCTAGTGAGTACAGCTGCTCCCGTGGGGAGCCCGAAAGGCACGCGGTTGTATTCGTATAAGTTCCAGTCCGTGGCAAACGCTGTAAGATGTTTAGACTGTTCGGCGAGGGGAATCTGATTATAGGCCTGATTCAAGTCCAAGATAGTAAAGAACTTGGCCTTACGGAACCATGAAAAACAAGAATGAAGGTCGGGAAGGGGCACAGATTGCAACACCACCTTCCGATTGAGAGCCCTATAATCAATGACAGGCCTGAAGCCTCCTTGGGGTTTAGGGACTAGAAAAATAGGCGAAGAATACGCCGATTTAGAGGGCCTAATAATACCATCCTTCAACATTTGATCGATGATTTCTTTCAGAGGCTTCATTTTAGGTGGAGATAGCCTATATGGTGGAAAACGAACAGGAATCGAATCCGTGACCTCAATTTTGTATTCGATAAGGTCAGTAACACCAAGAGTATCAGAGAACACCTCGGGAAACGACTAACACAATTTCCGAATACTATCAGCCTGCTCCTCAGGTAGATGTCTAAGGTCTAACAACATCTCATCCTGGGTAGGCGCAATAGATGAACATGATACGGAATTACATTTCAATAAGGGAATTTTACAATTGGACGCAAACTTGAATGTGCACGACTTACTCTGAAGATCGAGCACAAGACCAGTGTGAGAAATGAAGTCCGCACCCAGTATGATGGGGCAAGACAAGTGCTTAACCACAAACAGTTTGGTTTTCCATGTAAATTTAAAAATACGAATTTTGACCTGCAAAGAACCTAGAATTTCTAATGGGGATGAATTAGCCGAAACATATTGAACAGGAGAGGAGTCATAGTCCGGTAGTTTACAAACCGATTTCAATTTAGAATACCATTGGTCCGAAATAATTGAACAAACACTGCCTGAATCTAATAGAGCGGTTACAGGCTCGTTATTTAACTCAATCTTAAGAAAAGGGACAGGTGCGGGGGTATCCGCCGCAATCCTAAGACATTCTTTGGGGCATTCAAAAGAAGGATTTGCAAATTGAACGTTCCCTGAATTCACGACCTTTGTGCCAGGGGCTGAGCCTTGGGAAGCAGAATTAGTCGACTCAGCCGGAACCACTAGTCACTTTTGATTCTTGTTGGAAGTTGCACCAGAAGTTGAGCAGGAGGGGGTGCTATTTGAATTTGGGCAATTTTTGGCGATATGTGAGAAAGCCCCACATTTAAAACAGCCTTGTGATGAACCAGCTCCATTCCTTGTCCCACTCGACTTGATCAGTGGACACTTATTGCGAAGATGGTCAGGCGACCCGCAAGCATAACATTTACGGGGTGTGACTGATCGGCGAGGTGGAGGCCGAGTATTACTAAAAGAAGGCGGGGGTTCTTTCGCGACACGCAAGGAATCGGCGTATCTCACTCCTTCCGCTGAGACGGCCAACGCTTCAAGTTCGGAGAAGGTTTGCGGGCACGCCGCGAAACACAAATATGACCTATAGGGTGGTGAAATGCCTTCTACAATGGCTTGTACAATCTGATCCTCAGGGAAGTGAAGAGCAAACACCCTAGTATAAAACTTAATGTCCTGTATGAAATCAGCCAAGTTTTCATCCAAGCGCTGTACACGATAATAGTACTTCTGAATCAGAGATGACCTCGCGCGAGCAGGAATAAAATTTGCAAGCAAGTGTGCGTGAAAATCTTCAGTAGATGACTGTTCAGCTATGGCTCTTACTATTTTGTCGGAGAGAATACCAATTGCATAAGGATAGATGATTTGCAAAATTTGACATGGGGAAAGAGAAAACACAAGGGCATGATCCTGAAATTCAACTAGAAATCTTAAAAATGAAATTACGTCACTGGTGGTATTAACGGAAAACTTCGATATACCTCTGAGCAACATTGCCAATGGATGGGGCAAACTACTGAACCCAGGTGACATAGTAGGTAAAGGTTTCAATGGCAAGGAAGTTAATTCAGCACGTACATTATTCAACGATGTGCGGCGTTCAGACTCGTTGTCCAATGGGGCAGAGATAGTTTGAGCAGCAACGGTTATTCTATTGACTTCTCCCTTAGGAGGCTCTTCCTCACTACCTACATTCACTGTGGTGGGTTGATCGCTTTTGGGAGGAATTTCGCCAGTTAACAATTGAGTGACCTTGCTAGATAACTCAGAAATATTTTCAAGCAGCGTACTAGCTTCCTTCTTCTGAACGTCATTCAACTTTAGAGACAACAGATCGTTAACTCTATTTGAAAAATGAAACAGCCTGGCTTGCACACGCTTAATTTGATTAGGAGAAGGATCATTTTCATCAAAAAAACTAACTACAGAGGCTAGCCCAGTAATATTCTCGACGATCGTGGAAAGAGAGTCGTCAATTTCTTTCTCTCCCAAGGTGGGGATGAAAATGGGCAAATCAAGGGACTCTCTAAGCTTATTGGTGTCTACTGCAACCGTGCCTCCAGATTGCACATTTCTGATAGTCAACTCATAGATCAACTCCTCTTTGCGCATGTTGTTAAGATGGAGAACATCGCGAGGGCCGGGCATGATGACAGAACAATTTTGAAAAACTCAAAAAATTCCAGCAACTGAGAAAATGGTTAGAGTTCGGATCAAAACAATGTTTAGCCGTCAAAAGGGGCTAAAATGAGACCCATTCAACCACGCTCTGCTACCACTTGTTATCGTGTTTTAGTGGTAGGTAGAGGTGAAAGAAGGTGCGGGCGTGAACGGGTCTCAAACTACAGAATCAAAGTTAATGTAAAATTTAACAAGGTTATATTTTCTTTTTAAAATAAAGAAATAACAAGAATAGCAGGTACGGTGTAACAAGGCAACAAAGTACAATTACAGTATTTGCAGGATTTGGGCTTCGAGCCCTGAAAACACAATTCTTGAGCAACTAGCTCAACTTTACGATATACCAATTTCAACAACGGGGCAGAAGACCCCAATCAAACCCCGGAGCACTTGCTCCAAATTACACAGCAAAGCCTCCTCGAGGCATACAACACTCAGTTTTAGAAAAAGAGCCACTCACTCTCAACTTTAAGCCTATCAAAGGCCACACCAAACTCCACCTTCAAGTTGTCCTCTCTGGACATAGACACAGGGGTAAACTACCCAACCTGCTGAGGTCTATTAGATAAAAAAAGGGGGTAATTACATGACCTCTAAAATAACAATTTGAGAGGAGGCGATCTGCACTCCTAATGTATTTGTTTCAAAACCTAATTTGGCTCTAGGCCACTGATGCAAGGGCTAATCCCTTACTACGGAGGTGACTTTAGAAAAGAAACAAATTTACATAATGTTATGGAAGAATAGGTTGAGAAAATAAGTTCACCTCAAAACAATGTGAGTGGGAGCTCGAGAGGGTTAAGCACTCTCTATCCCAATATGTAGATTGAAAGATAGAATAGATACAAGTTTCTTTACATTTTAAGGAAGGTTACATAATGGAAACTTCGGACCCGCCCCGAGAGTTAAACTGCTGAGCAAGCAATAAAAGAAGTAATTAATCGGCCATTACCTGGTTGTTGACCGCTGCCGGAGAAAGAGGCGCTTCCCGCCCCCTGCTATGTACTTTACACACAGAAAGATGGAACAGAAGTGGCGCAGAGACCCAAAAATCAGCAGTTTATATACTCTCGCGGATGGTTCTAGGCGTTAGGGGAATGAGAACACCCGCCCACAATCACTTTATTGGGTAGGATACAGCAACATATTCAAGTTGGGGGAAGATACCTCGGATTGGTCAGAAATAAATTGAAGAAATTCGGGATTGGATACATACAAAACAAGGGGAAAGATAGGGGTATACAGCCAACTTAAACAATAACAGAAAGAAATTTAACAAAAAACAAACTTTTGAAATAAAAATTTCTCCAAAAAAACAGTTCTTTCACTCCGCACTAGGGTGCACTATTGTTGATCTTCAGTAATGTCCTCTAGAAGAGAAAGTTCACACTTCTTACTACAAGCAAAACAAAAATACGTCGAAAATGACACAGTTCAAAAACTCCAAATTTTCCACGTAGTGACATCTTCTGAGAAACTTGAAAATTAATACCATCAATAAGGTTCAGACTTCCTCCAGCAGAGGAGTTTCAATTGGCGCACATTTTAAATTAGCGGCGTGGAGGTGTACCGCCCGGTACAGGGTAAAAATCGGAACTTACTTGGTAAAGAAAACAAGTTTTTATTAAAAGTATCATTAGAATTATACATTTCTACGTTTAAAATAACTAGAACTGTCGATCGATTATAATATTTGTCTAGAGGCTTAGTGATATGTCCAACGGAATTATAAAAGAGTGTAAATGAATGCTCTTTGTTCTATAACTTAGTCTCTGAGATTCTCAAATCATAGTTATGCAACATGGATAATCAAAATAGATCACACTCTTTAATATACGCGAGGGACTACAATGATTGCAATACAGCGGCACAGTTTTGTAATGAGTGTGCAGCCGTGGGTTAGATAGCCCCTGTACGTGGGGTTCACGCCGAACAGCTGCAGGTCATTGATTGCGTGTGTAGCAGGCGTTAAGAGAGATTCGGAAAGCTCCATGCTAACAACGTTCATTAGGCCAACATGGAAACCCATTACCTGGGAAACATGTACGTATTAGCTTGGAGCATATCGGTGGGAGTTCAGACAGGCTTCTGTATTTAGATACACGTTTTGTTTTTTACTTGGGATTTGCAAGTGGTGTTCTTTTTAAACAGAAATCTGTGCATACAAAGGGGCTTCATAGAATGGAGCGACTAGAGCTCGCACGGAGGAACTTAATTTACTGGCAGATATAAGGATACATAGTAGCAGGGCGCTGATACACATTACTAGAGTCCTGATGTTCAGGCGGTAGAATGTAAACCAACTTACCTGGCAGGAACTGTCGCCTACCCGCTCTTCCGTACTGTAGCGAGAGTAACAACGTTTTGGGGGTTCTAATAAGTCGGGACTAGGGTTGGGCAGAGTGGAACAGTCAGTTGTTCCGAAACATTAGGAGCTTGAGATGAAGTGTTTCAGTACAGTGTGCCGGCACACGGCACTGTAACTGTGCAGTAGAGAGAACTTCGTGAGGCAACATGGCATGCTCTGCGTCAGCGGGAAAGTGCTGTTGTACCGGACGTGCTGTGTGGGCCAGTATAAAGCTGCACGGAACGTGAATGAAAGGTCGGAACACTGAAATTCACGCCCAATAATAACGTTTAAAGGTTGCTTTTAGGGTAAGACTATTTCGGTCAATATGAAATACACATAACGCTGTTACAATGGCAGTACAGGTGTTTAAAAGTAGCTAATCCAAGGATATTTTCACCAGTTTAATGTATCGGCCTATATTGTGAGTAACTAGGAGTAGGAAAAAAGACCGGAGCTGGCGCAGGGGCAAATGGGCACGACGGGGGCTATACACGGACTCTTATGGGACTAATTCTGGGGAGCTGGTGCAGGGGCAAATGGGCAAGATGGCGGCTATACATAGGCTCTTATGGAGAACACTGGCTCAGGGGAGACATAGGACTTAAGGAGACTACCTAGGGGCGATTGCGGAAGATGGCAGCTGTACACGGGCTCATATGGGGCTAACTCTAGGGAGCTGACACAGGGGCACATGCGCAAGATAGCGGCTATACATAGGCTCTTATGGAGAAAGTTGACACAGGGGAGACATATGATTTAAAGAGACGGCTTAGGGGTGATTGCGCAAGATGACGGCCGCGTACAACTTCCTAGTGCTAAGGCCCCCGAGGCAAGATGGTTGCTATACATTGGTTATATGAGACTAACTTTCAGGATATGGACCAGGAGCTATTGGCGATACATTGTTCTTATAGGCCTAACTCTACAGAGCTGCCTCAGGGGCTGACAACTTGTAATTTATGACCTATTAGTTTGATCAGCCTGACATTCGAGAACTGAGGCAAGGACTACTTTGCAAGATGGCTGCTATACTCTATTCGTATAGACCTTAACTAGAGGGCTGCCTCAGGGGCTCACAACTTGTAACTTATCACCTATTAGTTTTACCGGTCTAACTTTCAGGAACTGAGGCAAGGGCTACTGTGAAAGATGGCTGATATACCGTATTCTCATGGACTGAGCCCTAGAGAGCTGCCTCGAGGGATTACAACTTGTAACTTATGACCTATTAGTTTTATCAGCCTGACATTCGAGAACTGAGGTAAATGCTGCTATGCACTTGGCCGGGAATGTATATGCGGGAATAAGACTATACAATTTTGAGTATGGATGTTAAACGTTAAATTTTGAACAAGGTAAGGCCCATTGTGAGGAAAGCAACGGGAAACGACCTCACTCCTCATTTCCCTAGTACGCCTCTTCAGTGATGCCTAGGCCACCTATGACAGCTGATGGCAGAGCTGTTGAGGATCCCACCAGCGGAAACGCTGATGGACTGAATATACATACATAAGGCCCATTAGCAAAAACGCTCGAACAGGGCTAAAATATTTTTTAATGATGGACAAATCTTCACAATTTGAACACTTTTCTAGAATGCCACATGGCGACCTCCCAATTTAAGTAGAGATACAACCTGATGGAATGAGCTAAGACTTGCTCATTGCACGGCTCTAGTGTGCGGCTAGTGGGGAAGGGAATGTCAGACGCAGGATCTTAGAGCTACCTGCAGAGAAGGGATTTACGCATCTAGACTGGAAGGCTGACTGAATTCGGCAGTGGGAGGGAGGTGGGAGTGTCACTGGCTTCCCTTCTTCTATGCTGTGAGCATTCTGTTATGCCAGATACAAACCCACGTATTCGTAAGTACCAGATCAGTTCGAAGGTAGGCCGTGCCACGTGTGGGAAGGCCCAGGCGGAGCACTTATTAGCATCCAGATCAATACAGTATGGTTGGTTCTACACGTGTCGGTAAGAACATCCCCCTCAAACGTTTCCAAATCTTTTAACGATATCGACAGAAGCGGCGACTGGGAATTAAGAAGTGGCGGTGGGGGGGGGGGGGGGGGGGTGTACAGACAACAAAAAGTACTCGGTTTAGTGGGATATTATGGCCGGGTGGGGGGTGGATGGAGACGGTTAAAAAACCTGGAAAAATGCTACAAAATTGGAAGTTTTCTGATGCTCTGTGAGTGAATTTCGTCAGAGAGGTAAAAGTTGGCACCCCCTGCGGGTGGGGGACGCACATGTAGAATACACCCGCGGTATCCCCTGCCTGTCGTAAGAGGCGACTAACAGGGGCCCAAGGGGCTCTCAACTTGGGAGTGTGGATTGGCGACCACGGGGCCCTTAGCTGAGTCCTGGCATTGCTTCCACTTACTTGTGCCGGGCTCCTCACTTTCGTCTATCCTGTCCGACCTCCCTTGGTTAACTCTTGTTCTTTTCCGACCCCGACGGTATTAGAACATTCAAGGCCTAGGGAGTCTTTCATTTTCACGCCCTTCGCGGCCCTTGCCTTTCTTCGTCCGTTGCTTCATATTTCGAAGTGACGGATCCCTTCTTTTTTCTCCTTTTTCTCTCTCTTTCCCCCCTGTGGGTGGGGGACGCAGACGAATAATACACCCACGGTATCCCCTGCCTGTCGTGCGAGGCGACTAAAAGGGGCGACCAAGGGAAGATTGAATTAGAACCATGAAACTACTTTTGAGTCGTACTAACACGTGGGGAACACCATTGGTCGCCTTTACTTGCGAGTAGTACCACTATATTCGGTACACAATAGGTTTGTGATTAGTAGCAACAGAAGGGGTTCAGTGTGGTTTTCCAGTACCCGTGCGTCGTGCCCATGTGCGCAACACCGCGGGTCTGGGCGTAGCCTGTGAGTTGTAGGCTACCGCTATATGAGCGGCACCGTTGGTCAGCATTGCTTGTGATTACTACCCACCATGTTGAGGAACAGCACGGGATAGTGCGAGTCCCTGTGGTTAGTACACTCGGTGAGGAGCCTTTTCGGTTTGCGTTGGCTTTGAGCGGCGCCGTGGGTCAGCGTTGCCTGTGATTGGTCCCCACTATGTTGAGGAACACCACGGGATTGTGTGAGTCCCTGTGGTTAGTACACTCGGTGAGGAACTTTATCGGTTTGCGTTGGCTATGAGTGGCGCCATTGTGTTAGGAACACCATAGGTCTGCGTAACTTGTACGATGTACAATACTTGTGAGTAGTACCATCTTGTGTGGAACACCGTGAGTCTTCGCTACTTTTGATTAGTACCCCAACATGACAATTACGATGGTTCTACTTTACTCGCGACATGTACCATTCTGTGGGGCCTTAGACGTGAATTTAGCACCCCTTCAGACATCAAGCATCATTGTGCTTTATCAATGATCCCTTGGTCAGTAATACTCTAATTCACTACCTTCTTTGTGAGTCTGATCCACGGTTTTTTTGTTTTTTTTGTTTCTGTTGGGTTCATGTCAGTCCATTAATTCTTCATGACATTTTTTTTGGTCAGTGGATGAATTTGAATTTTTGTTATTTCATTTCGTACCATTAGGGGCCGATGACCTCGATGTTAGGCCCCTTTAAACAGCAAGCATCGTCGTAAAGGTTGGCAGTTTACCAAATGTATTACAATTAAATAGAAGTAAGGCGTGATTTAGAGCCTCCGTGGCTCAGGCGGCAGAGCGCCGGCCTCTCAACGCTGGGTTCCGTGGTTCAAATCCCGGTCACTCCATGTGAGATTTGTGCTGGAGAACGCGGAGGCGGGACAGGTTTTTCTCCGGGTACTCCGGTTTTCCCTGTCATCTTTCATTCCAGCAACACTCTCCAATATCATTTCATTTTCATTAATCAGTCATTAATCATTTACCCCAGAGGAGTGTGACAGGCTTCGGCAGTCGGTACAATTCCCATCCTCGCCGCTAGATGCGCGCTCTATTCATTCCATTCCTGACCCGGTAAAATGACTGGAAACAGGCTGTATATTTTCATATCATGGCGTAATTATACAATTAAAATAATTTTGTATTTGACTTCACATTAAGAAACTAATTGACATGAGATTGCCAGAGTGACGAGTGCGCGCGGCAAGCGGGTGAATCATATCTCAAGTATCCATGACCTTGGAAAAAAAATATATCCTTGTTACCCTTCCTCACGACACACGCAAAGTCTCCACTTCTTGCTGTGGCGATATACAAATCGTTTAGCACCGAAAAACAACATTTTGTGCGAATTTACGGTAAGGATTTTGTTAATATTCAAGGAAAATATAGGAAAGAATTAGTTCATAAGACAGTAGGGCTTGTACAAATTGCTGTAATTCCTGGTTTCAACTGGCTATAATGCAATAAAAATGTAATGTTTACTCCACAAAATAATGTTCGCTACTGGATATCGATATTCTGTTTATATGGTCTTAACTAGTATTAAGACATTGGTATTAGTTATTTACATAATAGCGACGTAAAGGGATCATTTACGGTGGTGATGGTATTATTCTTTTAAGAGGAAGTACAACTGGACAACTCTCCTCAATCAATCAAATTAGAACCGTGAAACTACTTGTGATTAGTACCACCACGCGGGGAACATCATGGGTCGCTTTTACTAGCGCGTAGTACCACTATGTTGGGTACCGAATAGGTTTGTGATTAGTAGCAAACGAGAGCGCGACGGCTTTTACAGTACCTGTGATTAGTAGCACTATATGAGCGACACCATGGGATGAGGGAACCCACGGCTCTGCCTTGCCTATGATCAGTACCCACTATATGAGGAACACCACGGGATAGTACGAGTCCCTGTGGTTAGTACCCTTATGTGATGAACACCATAGGTTTGCGTTGCCTGTAAATGGCTCCGCAATGTGCGAACAGCGTAGGTCTGTATTACACTGACTGACAGAGCAAATGCAACACCAAGGAGGAGTGGTTCGAAAGGGATGAAAATTGGGGAAAAAACAGAGTCGGCACGGAAGAATAATTGATGTTTATTTCAAACCGATATGCAGGTTACACAATGCGCACGGCATCAACTCAGTAGGATGTAGGACCACCGCGAGCGGCGATGCACGCAGAAACACGTCGAGGTACAGAGTCAATAAGAGTGCGGATGGTGTCCTGAGGGATGGTTCTCCATTCTCTGTCAACCATTTGCCACAGTTGGTCGTCCGTACGAGGCTGGGGCAGAGTTTGCAAACGGAGTCCAATGAGATCCCACACGTGTTCGATTGTGAGAGATCCGGAGAGTACGCTGGCCACGGAAGCATCTGTACACCTCGTAGAGCCTGTTGGGAGATGCGAGCAGTGTGTGGGCGGGCATTATCCTGCTGAAACAGAGCATTGGGCAGCCCCTGAAGGTACGGGAGTGCCACCGGCCGCAGCACATGCTGCACGTAGCGGTGGGAATTTAACGTGCCTTGAATACGCACTAGAGGTGACGTGGAATCATACGCAATAGCGCCCCAAACCATGATGCCGCGTTGTCTAGCGGTAGGGCGCTCCACAGTTACTGCCGGATTTGACCTTTCTCCACGCCGACGCCACACTCGTCTGCGGTGACTATCACTGACAGAACAGAAGCGTGACTCATCGGAGAACACGACGTTCCGCCATTCCCTCATCCAAGTCGCTCTAGCCCGGCACCATGCCAGGCGTGCACGTCTATGCTGTGGAGTCAATGGTAATTTTCTGAGCGGACGCCGGGAGTGCAGGCCTCCTTCAACCAATCGACGGGAAATTGTTCTGGTCGATATTGGAACAGCCAGGGTGTCTTGCACATGCTGAAGAATGGCGGTTGACGTGGCGTGCGGGGCTGCCACCGCTTGGCGGCGGATGCGCCGATCCTCGCGTGCTGACGTCACTCGGGCTGCGCCTGGACCCCTCGCACGTGCCACATGTCCCTGCGCCAACCATCTTCGCCACAGGCGCTGCACCGTGGACACATCCCTATGGGTATCGGCTGCGATTTGACGAAGCGACCAACCTGCCCTTCTCAGCCCGATCACCATACCCCTCGTAAAGTCGTCTGTCTGCTGGAAATGCCTCCGTTGACGGCGGCCTGGCATTCTTAGCTATACACGTGTCCTGTGGCACACGACAACACGTTCTACAATGACTGTCGGCTGAGAAATCACGGTACGAAGTGGGCCATTCGCTAACGCCGTGTCCCATTTATCGTTCGCTACGTGCGCAGCACAGCGGCGCATTTCACATCATGAGCATACCTCAGTGACGTCAGTCTACCCTGCAATTGGCATAAAGTTCTGACCACTCCTTCTTGGTGTTGCATTTGCTCTGTCAGTCAGTGTACATGTGCGAATTTCATTACTTGTGAGTAGTACCAAAATGTGTGGAATACCGCGAGTTTACGCTACTCTTTATTAGTACCGCAACATGATGAATACTATGGTTCTACTTTCCTAGCGATAGATACCAATGTAAGGGGTCGTTGACTTGGATTTTGGACCCCTTTCGACTACAAGTATAGTCGATTCAGTATTGTGCTATAGAAGCAGTCCCTTGGTCAGTAATATTATAGTACTACGCCAGCTTCTGTGCATGTGCGGCACTGTGGGTCGGTTCCATTGATCGTTTTAAATTCATATCCATCCATTAATTCTTCGTCCTCGCATTTTGAATTGTGGTCAGTGGATGTTCTTGGGCTTTTAATTTGTCATTTCATTTCGTCTCATTTCGTACCATTAGGGGCCGATGGACTAGATGTTAGGCCCCTTTAAACAACAAGTATCATCATCATCATCATCGTACGGGACTTCTCTGTAAATAATTTTTAAATAACTCACACCATAAATCTAAAATACCGTTTACGGCACTAATATGTCCTATAAATAAAATGTAAATAAAAGTACTTTGAATCCACCACTCATGTTATCATCAACAGTGGATAACAGGGAAAACATAAAAGTCCAATAGCCTTGCCTTTTGGAATCCGCACTTCAATAATAATCTAATAATAAAATTCTGCATAGAGAACAGAGGGAAATTGTCATAAGTTTCAATATTTTTTCGCTAATAAAATAATAATAATAATAATAATAATAATAATAATAATAATAATAATAATAATAATAATAATAATATGGCCTCAGCTACCGTGTGCAGACATTTCAATTTGACGCCGTCTGACTGTCTGCTCGTCAATTTCGACGTTCTGTTTTACTCTAGGCCTGCTAGATGGCAGACCGAGTAAACTGAAACTCTTTTGGGCGTCTGTGGCTGAGATTTAATGAATTTTGTCGGGTAAACGCCAAATGTGTCACCAGAGATCTTTTACATGTCAACATCGTACTACATGGAGTGTCGAATGAACTTTTTTCCGCCCTTCATATATACGACTACATCTGCCGCGTTTGAACCCGCTATCTTGGGGTCCGGAGGCCCACGCTCTATCACTGATCCACAGAAGCTGCCTTTTTCCCAGTAAATAGCAGTTTAAGAAAGTGTGAGCCCTTTCCTAGTCTGGTGCAAACAGAAATACCTTCCTTGAGAAGAGAACGCTGTTATTCAGTGGCAAGAGCGTAAAATCCCAGCAATGTACTTCCACGAGTACTTCCCTGAAATTTTTTTCATTAATACAGCACTGTGTACAATCCAGTACTACCAACAGGAGAATAATGAAGAACTGAAATCAAAGTATTTCCTTGTATTCATTTTATACTTGTTGGTATACAGTTTCCATGGCTGAGGTTGGCATAGAGTTCAAGATTTGGAATGGATCCCACAGTCACTTTTGTAATGGTCAAGACCTGACACTGACAGTTGTAAGCGCTTATCTTCACCCAATTTTGGGTTTAAATTTAAAAATCAATCAAATATACTCCAATTAGATCAAGTGAAAACATAAACACAGGAAATAATATTAAATCATGAATTAGTTCTCACTCGGGCTTTAATGGGTATTAAAAACAATATTTTTTTGAACGAGTTATGAAATATTTTTCGTTCCTTTTTCGTATTTCTGAGAATATTTTTATTGATAATGCTTTCACGGACTGCAAATTAGGCTCGCGGGCCGTCAGTTGGAAACCCCTAGGTTAGAATGCAAACTACTGTAATTTCGTTACTAGAACCTGTCGTCTGGCCTGCTCTTTCGTAATGTAGCTAGAATGACATATATTCTAAGAAGCATTACCCCTAATGTTTATGCAAGCTTCATAGCATAATTGTTCTGCAGGCTAGCTTATTCTCGTTAGACCCTTCCGTAAGTTTTCATTCTAACCTGTTACTGCCTTAAAATCCAGGATCTAGTCATTAGCAGTCTTTACGAGCACAGGATGTCCTGACTTTATAGAGTTGGCGTACCTCAGGGATCGGCATTTGGTCCCATCCTATTCAGTATAGTCATGACACATCTTAAGACACCCAGGACTTGTTCAATTGGTTTTTGAAGGAAGTGTAGGTGGTAAGAATTGTAGAGGTAGTCTAATGACGCAAACAGCAGCAGTTTTTAAGCAGCTCTTCATTTTTATCTCGGCCAGCCGCAGGTCAGTAATATGGTTGACAATACAAATGTTGACGATATATCAATAAATCGCGGTAAACACGCGCGGCTTTCACTTCGCTAATATTTACAGCCCGTATCATCAATTTACAAAACAATGCACAGTGTAACGGTAATAAATTTTCACTAATACCGCATTGTACTACAACCAGCTGTCGTGTGAATATTTGCTTATTGTCTGTTAATATTAATTTGTAGCTCTGTGTCAATATTTCCCGTTTTACTGTTCATCTGCGTCATGGAATTACTGCTATGTTTAAAAAAGTTTATTTTCTAAACTTTGCCGAGTTGAGTGGTTGAGGCGCTGGTCTTTTGACCCCACTTTGGCAGAGATGGGCGAAGTGACGCTGCTGACTGTTTCAAACTACGCTTCATAGCAAAGTCTAATTCACTGAATAAAATGTTCGACTTTCTGATAACGATAATACGTAGGTGGAGTCATAAGTCATGGCAACTATTTTTTTTTCTCGCGAACAGGAGACAACACGGAAAATATAAGATATGCATTTGGAAACGTACGGTATGTACTTGCGTATGATGCCACTAGATGGTGTATGTAAACAACAGTGTGGGTCTAAGTATGCCTCCAATTTCAGTGTGTGAGTGAGAGCGTCACAAAATGGAAGTGGATGAAACATGGGTACGTGCTTATGAACCTGAACTGAAGAGACAGTGAAGTGAATGGCGTCGTCAGGGGTCACCACGGAGACACAAGTTTCGACAAAATCACTCGCCCAATAAGGTTATGGTAATCCTGGCATACAATGTTCAAGGTGCTCTTGTGTGTCATCCAGTGCGTGAGGGGCACACTGTCAATGCAGTTTATTACAATTCCTTTTTTTTGTGCCAATTGCGCCGTGCAGTGGCAACCAAACGTACAGATCTTTTGGACGACGCCATAATCCTACACGTCAATGCGACAACTCACACAGCAGCTATCGTCCAGCGTCGCTTACAACGGTGGGGATGGAAGGTGCTTCCACACCCGCCTTATTCGCCTAATATGAGCCCAAAGTGTACAACGGTTTGCTAACAAAGAGGACATCGTAACAGCATTTCGGAGAGAGGTATCGCACGTTAGCCATACACATGCAGCGAATGGTATTCAGCGCCTGTCCCACCGCTGGCAACGCACAGTGGAAGCCTTGGGTGATTATTTCGAAGGTCTGTAACCAGTGGAGACCTGTCCTTCGTACGGAATGTTTACCAATGGTCTGTGTTCTGTCACTTTCCTACGAGAATCTCCTGAAGTCAGAATTTGTCTTCAGGCACTATGCATAAGTACATGCCCTATATTTCCAAATGCGTATACTAGATTTTCCGTGTTGTCTTCTGTTCGCGAGAAAGAAACAGTTGTCATGACTTATGACTCGGCCCTCGTATATGCGATGTTCCTGAAATAGATAATGGGAAAATATACAAAATACAATATGATAAATCGATGATGTACAGTATAATAAGGCTGATGACACACGGAGCGGTTTTTGCCGAGTCGGCAGCCGCGTCGGCCGCCGTCTGTGATTGATACACAGAGCGGTTTTTGCCGACTGTGAAGAAACCACTGCCTGCTCGATCTGCACCTAAAATGACTGCTTATAAGCAGTCATCGGGTGCGTATCGAGCTGGCAGTGGACAAAACACATTAGCGAGCGCGACGTTAGGTGAAGAAGTTAGCTAACATTATATAAAAATAAATTATTGTTCTTATTCCAACAGTCTACTTACTCTATATGTCCTTTTTCGTATATATTATTGAATTTCAAAGATACTTCATGATATCTAATACGGGAATACCTACCAATGATGTAATCGCCGCGTAAATTCAGCCACGGCCGACTGGATCTATCGCTAGAGCGACGCATCAAGTCGGCCGTGATTCAACTTAATGTATTAAATGAATGGCGCTAGAGCGCGCACAAAGTCTTCAAAACGCTCGCTGCACTGCCAGCTAAACGACAGGCCGAGTCGGCAAATCTGCCGCCTGTCGGCGAGCACCGCTCTGTCTGTTTCATCCCATCTGATACAATAGACTCGGCAAAAACCGCTCCGTGTGTCATCAGCCTAAGTACAGTGGAACCTCGATACCTCGAATCACCTCGGGAGCTAACTTTTATTTCGAGTTATCGAAATTTCGAGATATAAAGAATACCGTTTTTGAGCACATAATTGAATCACATGTATCTACGGGTTTATATTGAATACATTATTTTAACAGTACTTAAAAAATGTACAAACTCTATTTTACGACATCAATTTAATTATACCACTTATTATAGTAACTTTTTAGAAGACAGGATACAGTACATACCGTAGTGAAACAAGAAACACATTTGGAAAAAAATCGTTAGTCTCTTCTCTTTGTTACGGTTAACCTTTCCTCCCTTCACGTTGGAACTTCTCGTCAACACCACGCAGCGAGATTCGTAAATGGTGCTTGTCATCCGCGACTTCGGGGGTTGCTTTCGTATGTGAGCGCTAATTAATTCACATCCGAGAAACAGCGAGGCTTCGCCGATTTTCCGATCGCTAGAAGTTTTAGTTTCTCGGTTCGCGTCATATTAGCTCCCAACATTACTGTAAACCTTTCTTTCCACGAACTTACTATGCTGGCGTAGCAGGGGGAGAGGTGATACTCCCACGTGGCGCGTCCCAGGTGGCGGATAGGGGGGTCCTAACCGGCTTGCCGGCGGACTTGAGGGAAATAAAATACCTCTCGCGGACCAAACACACAACCCCCTGAGGGTGGGGGACGCAAACGAAGAATACAATCACAGTATCCCCTGCCTGTCGTAAGAGGCGACTCAAAGGGGCGACCAAGGTATGATCAAGTTAGAACCACGATGCCGCTTTTACTTGCGCATAGTACCACTATGTTGGGTACACAATAGGTGAAGCTTCCACTGTGCGTAAAATTATTTAGTTTATTTTCCGGGTTGAACCGTGTTGTTGTTTTCTGTACATCACGTACAGTTTGCCAACATTTCAAATACATTGCAGCATTCTTTGTCAAGGCGACTGACATACCCCTACTCGATCCGAGGTAACCAGTCCCTCAGGCAGCAATCACACTACAAAGAGTGGTTCCTGACCTTGGTCTATACAGCCTAGCCTTTCTGGCTGACGTAAGCCCCCTGGCTGTCTCGTGACAATTCTGGAAGGTATGTGTCACAGTCAGGTAGTGGGGCTTGCCCGCGCCGTTATGTAATAGGAGATTCGACCTGCGTGTTTATGTTGTGGTCTGTATATCTTAATCTATGTATGATAGGCATCCAAGAATTACTGATTTTATATCCTTCTTCTAAATTCATATTGTTCGGCTGTTTCTTGATTTCGATAGCCTCACGGGTTTTCCGTTCCAGATTCCAAGGGATAGCTGCTAGGATCTTGGTCTTGTTAAATGATGTTCCGTGTCTTGTTTCGTAGGAATGCCTGGTTACCGCTGAAATATCTGTGTTTCGATTTTTGGTGTGACGGGTATGTTCTTTTAGGCGGGTGGAGATCAGACGTTTTGTTTCACCAACATAGTACTTTCCGCAGCTACATTTAATGTGGTATATACACCAGGAGCCTGTATTGTATTGTGTCTGCTACCAGTAAAAGACAGTAAAAGGACTGTAATCGACTTTTCCTGATGGTGTCGGTGATCTTTTCAGAATGCTGATAGAGCTTCCGAGACTTCCGTTTCATCCAGATTCCCTCTGAGTAGACTGGACCAAAGATTTTTCCTCAGTTTTCCTTCTCCTGTTTCTCTATGTCTTTAACAAGTGATCTGCCTCCAACGATCAAGGTTTTCGAGGCGTACAGTGCTTCAGGTTTGATAACTGAGTTGTAATGTCTTAATTTCGCGTTCCTGGATATTGCTTTTTTGATATATCTGTTCCAGATGAGTATGTAGGCCTTCTGTAATTATTATTATTATTATTATTATTATTATTATTATTATTACAGTGTATGTCTTGTTTCCTCGTAAATTGGTAGTACCGTAGGAAAGGCACTAAAGCGTGATAAATGCTATAAACAAAACTGTGTGGAGACTTTTGTGCTTACCAAGACCAATTAAAACGTGCAATGGAAATGACCAACCAGGGAACTTTTATCTGGTTATTTCTAGCTGTCACCGTGCGTGGGATGTATGAAGAAGCTGCATGTGCCTTCTGAAGTCTGGTCCGGCACGCTCACTAGCCCGGCCCCCTAGAACCTACCGTTACCGAGACGAGCATGCCTCCAGGCAGGAACTCAGCCCGTCTTCGAGACGATCGAACTACTAGTCCCGCTAGCGAGGGCTCTGATTTCAAGGCCTGCGCGTTCGCACCGAAATGGCGGACAGGAGGGGACAAAGGTAACAAAAACAGCATGAGTGAATAAGCAATGCATAGATTTAGAACTTTAGCAAGGCTTCTTTTGTAGAACTGAATAGCTTAATCAGCGAGTACCTCCTAGTTCCCTGCTACACACTCGCATAATTCAAAAGAAATCCAAAGAAAATGCCTCAGGATAACCGCTTGTACACGTGATCAGTAGGAATGATTGTGATAAGGCAAGAGTTTGGAACAAAGTATGTTAAAGAACCTGCTAATGTTTTTAAAAAGTCAAAATTTGAAGGATAATATCTTTTTTCATTAAATGATATCCAAAAGGCGAACGTTTAGCCTCTCGATTCATATTCTCTATAGAGTAATAAATAAGTTTAATAATCGTGAGCAAATGCAAAATGACCTCGATAATGTTGGGAAATGGATAGTAGGCAATGGTGTGATGATAAACGGGGTTAAACGTTAGGTTGTAAGTTTCACAAATAAAGACTCCTACCAGTTTTAATTACTGCGTTGATGGGGTGAAAGTTCCTTAGGGGATCACTAGGTGTTAATATAAGGGAATATCTTCACTGGGGCAATCACATGAAAGATATTGTAAATAAAGTTTACAGATCTCTGCGCATGGTTATGAGGGTGTTTAGGGATTGTAGTAAGGATGTAAAGGAGAGGGCATATAAGTTTCTGGTAAGACCCCAAATAGAGTATGGTTCCAGTGTATGGGACCCTCACCAGGATTACTTGATTCAAGAACTGGAAAAAAATCCAAATAAAAGCAGCCCGATTTGTTCTGGGTATTTTCCGACAAAATAGTAGCGTTACGAAAAATGTTGCAAAGTTTGGGCTGGGATGACTTGGGAGAAAGGAGCAGTGTTGCCAACTTAGCGGATTTTCCGCTAAATTTGGCGGAATTACAAGACTGTCGGCGGAGAAATATATAATTTAGCGGACAGCGGATTTTTTGGCGGAATTCTAGATTTATTATAGCGGAATTTAGTGTTTTATCCATTTTACGTTTTTTTTAAATTTGTACTCCAGTCTTTCTCCGAGCTGTTTCGTATTTCTTGTCAGGAGCTAGCAGTCACATGAGGAAAACATGTTATTTGGATTTGATGTTATGAGATCATGGTGTCATATAACGCGTTTGAAAGGGTACTTATCTCTTACTTGACGAATCACGATAGATAATGAAACTATGAGAGAGTAGCATTTATATTTATGCTATGAAGGAAGACCGTTTAATGAATGGCCTGTTCTGTGTGTGGCCCTTGAGGTAGGGGATTCACCTAGTTTCCACCCGGCAGTAAAACGCGTACAAGTTTTAGCACGCCGGCTCGCAGGCAGGGTGTTAATCCCAGTTTTAAACTCTCAGATCAGGCGAGTGCAGACATTTACTTTTATTATTATTATTATTATTATTATTATTATTATTATTATTATTATTATTATTATTATTATCTGCAGCCAGTCCCTGCTATGAATGGTGTGAAAATGTCGCTCATAGGGTCGGTTGGTGCATGCATTTCAGTGGGCTTGGGAGACTGATGTGTAATAGCAACTTCTGGCTCGGTGAGGAAAGCAACGGGAAACTACCTTACTCCTCATTTCCCTAGTACTCCTCTTCAGTGATGGCTAGGCCATGTATGACAGTTGATGGCGGAGCTGTTCAGGATCCAACCAGCATCAGGGCTGAAAACTGAACATACGTAGATTATTATTATTATTATTATTATTATTATTATTATTATTATTATTATTATTATTATTATTATTATTATTGTACCGGGCGGTACACCTCTACACCGTTTATTTAAAAGTTGCGCCAGTTGAAACTCCTCTTCTGGAGGAAGGTTGAACTTTATCTATTCTATTAATTCTCTACTTTCTCAGAAGATGTCACCACGTGGAAAATTTTGAGTTTTTGAACTGTGTCACTTTTGATGTGTTTTTGTCTCGCTTGAAGTAAGAAGTGTGAACTTTCTCTTCTAGAGGACACTACTGAAGATCAACAATAGTGCGACCTAGTGCGGAGTCAAAGAACTATTTTGTTGGAGAAATTTTTATTTCAAGAGTTTGTTCTTTGTTAAATTTCTTTCTGTCATGGTTTAAGTTGGCTGTATACCCCTCCTTTTCCCCTTATTTTGGATCTAGCCAATCCCGAATTTATTTAATTAATTTTGCACCAATAATGTGTTTCTTCTTCCTCTATGTAGGGGTTTCTTTTCCCTAGCCAATAAAAACTTTGAGGGAGGGTGTTTTATTTCCCCTAACGCCTAGAATCTTCCGCGAGAGGATATAAACTGCTGATTTTGGGGTCTCCGGGCCACTTCTGTTCCATCTTTCAGTGTATTAAGTACATAGCAGGAGGCGGGAAGCGCCTCTTTCTTCTTCAGCCGTTCAACACCAGGTAATGGCCCATTAATAACTTCTTTTTTTGCTAGGTCGGCAGTTTAACACTCGCGGCGGGTTCGAAGCATTTCCATCATGTAACCTTTTCCTAAAATGTAATTACTCTTTTCATCTTTTTCTTGTAAAGCTACATATTGGGATAGAGAGTGCTAACCCTCTCGAGCTCCCACTCACATTTGTTTTGAGGTGAACTTATTTTCTCAAACTATTCTTCGTTTATGTAATGTAAATTGGTTCTTTTTAAGTCACCTCTGTAGTATGGGAGTAGCCCTTGTATTAACGGCCTAGTGCCAAGTTGGTCTTAAGCAAGTGTATCAGGAGTGCGGTTAGCCTCCTCTCAAATTGTTATTTTAGAGGTCATGTAATCAACCTTCTTTTCATGTAATAGACCTCAGTAGGTTGGGTATTTTACCCCTGTGAATACGTCCTTAGAGGACAGCTTGAAGGTAGAGTTTGGTGTGGCCTTTGAGAGGCTTAAATTTTAAGAGCGGATCGCTCTTTTGAAAATGGAGTGTCATATGCCTCGTGGAGGCTTTTCTGTGTAATTCGGAGCCAGGGGCTCCTAGGGATGAATGGGGTTTTCTGCCCCTCTGTTAAAACTTGTGTTTGTGGTAAAACTGTGCTGATCGCAGAAGTCAGGGCGTGAAGCCCAAAACCTGTAAATATTGTATCTCCCCTTGTTTTGCTACATTGTACCTGCCATGTCTGTTATTGCTTTGTTTTTGAAAAGAAAATATAACCTAGTTAAATTTTAAATTACTTTTACATTAACTTTGATTCCGTAGTTTGAAACCCATTCACGCCCGCACCTTCTTACGCCTCTACCTACCGCTAAAACACGGTAACAAGTGGTAGCAGAGCGTGGTTGAATGGGTCTCAATTTAGCCCCTTTTGACGGCTAAACATTGCTTTGATTCGAACTCTAACAATTGTCTCAGTTGCTGGAATTTTTTGAGTTTTTCAAAATTGTTCTGTCATCATGCCCGGCCCTCGCGATGTTCTCCTCCTTAACTATTTGCGCAAAGAGGAGTTGATATACGAGTTAACTATCAGAAATGTGCAATCTGGAGGCACGGTTGCAATCGACACCAACAAGCTTAGAGAGTCCCTTGATTTGCCCATTTCCATCCCCAATTTGGGAGAGAAAGAAATTGATGACTCTCTTTCCACGATCGTCGAGAATATTACTGGGCTAGCATCTGTAGTCAGCTTTTTTGATGAAAACGATCCGTCTCCTAATCAAATTAAGCGTGTGCAAGGCAGGCTGTATCACTTTGCAAATAGAGTTAATGATCTGTTGTCTCTAAAGGTGAATGACGTTCAGAGGAAGGACGCTAATACGCTCCTTGAAACTATTTCTGAATTGTCTAATAAGGTCACTCAATTGCTAACCGGCGAAGTTCCTCCCAAAACTGATCAACCCGCCACAGTGAACGTAGGTAGTGATGAAGAGCCTCCTCAGGGAGAAGTCAATAGGATAACCGTTGCGGCTCAAACTATCTCTGCCCCATCGAACAACGAATCTGAACGCCGTGCGTCATTGGGTAACATCCGCTCTGAATTAACTTCTTTGCCATTGAAACCTTTAACGACTATGTCACCTGGGTTCAGTAGCTTGCCTCATCCATTGGCAATGTTGCTTAGAGGTATCTCTAAGTTTTCCGTCAACACCACCAGTGATGTAATTTCATTTTTAAGATTTCTAGTGGAATTTCAGGATCATGCTCTGGTTTTTTCTCTTTCGCCATGTCAAATTTTGCAAATTATCTATCCGTATGCTATTGGTATTCTCTCTGATAAAATCGTAAGAGCCATTGCCGAGCAATCATCTATTGAGGATTTCCATGCCCATTTGCTAGCTAACTTCATCCCGGCTAGGGCCAGGTCCTCCCTGATTCAGAAGTACTATTACCGTGTACAGCGCTTGGATGAAAACTTGGCTGATTTCATACAAGATATCAAATTCTACACTAGGGTGTTTGCTCTGCACTTTCCTGAAGATCAGATTGTGCAGGCTATTGTAGAAGGTATTTCACCATCCTACAGGTCATATTTGTGTTTCGCGGCGTGTCCGCAAACCTTCTCTGAACTTGAAGCATTGGCCGTCTCAGCGGAAGGAGTTAGATACGCCGATTCCTTGCGTGTCGCGAAAGAACCCCCGCCTTCCTTTAGTAACACTCGGCCTCCACCTCGCCGACCAGTCAATCTCCGTAAATGTTATGCTTGCGGGTCGCCTGACCATCTGCGCAACAAGTGTCCACTGATCAAGCCAAGTGGGACTAGGAATGGAGCTGGTTCATCACAAGGCTGCTTTAAATGTGGGGCTTTCTCACATATCGCCAAGAATTGCCCAAACTCAAATAGCACCCCCTCCTGCTCAACTTCTGGTGCAAATTCCAGCTATGCCAATAATAAAAAGTGACTAGTGGCGTCGGCTGAGCCGACTAATCCATCTTCCCGAGACTCAGTCCCTAGTAAACAGGTTGTAAATGCAGAGAACGACCAGCCTTCAAATTCATCTTTTGAATGCCCTAAAGAGTGTCTTAGGATTGCGGCGGATACCCCCGCATCTGTTCCTTTTCTTAAGATTGAGTTAAATAACGAGCCTATAACAGCCCTCTTAGATTCAGGCAGTGTTTGTTCCATTATTTCGGCTGATTGGTATTCTAAATTGAAATCTGTTTGTAAACTCCCTGACTATGACTCATCTCCTGTTAAATATGTTTCGGCTAATTCATCTCCATTAGAAATTCTAGGTTCCTTACATGTCAAAATTCGGGTTTTTAAATTTACATGGAAGATCAAATTGTTTGTGGCCAAGCGTTTGTCTTGCCCCATCATATTGGGAGCGGACTTCATTTCTCACACTGGTCTTGTGCTCGATCTCCAGAGTAGGTCGTGCACATTCAAATTTGCGTCCAATTGTAGAATTCCCTTGTTAAAGTGTAATTCTGTATCATGTTCATCTATTTCGCCTACCCAGGATGAGATGTTGTTAGACCTTAGACATCTACCTGAGGAGCAGGCTGATAGTATTCGGAAACTGTGTCAGTCGTTTCCCGAGGTGTTCTCTGATACTCTTGGTGTTACTGACCTTATTGAATACAAAATTGAGGTCACGGATTCAATTCCTGTCCGTTTTCCACCGTATAGGCTATCTCCACCTAAAATGAAGGCTCTGAAAGAAATCATCGATCAGATGTTGAAAGATGGTATTATTAGGCCCTCTAAGTCAGCGTATTCTTCGCCTATTTTTCTAGTCCCGAAACCCCAAGGAGGCTTCAGGCCTGTCATTGATTACAGGGCTCTCAATCGGAAGGTGGTGTTGCAATCTGTGCCCCTTCCCGACCTTCATTCTTGCTTTTCATGGTTTCGTAAGGCCAAGTTCTTCACCATCTTGGACTTGAATCAGGCCTATAATCAAATTCCCCTTGCCGAAGAGTCTAAACATCTTACAGCGTTTGCCACGGACTGGAATTTATATGAATACAACCGCGTGCCTTTCGGGCTCCCCACGGGGGCAGCTGTGCTCACTAGGCTACTAGATAGGGTCTTTTCCGACATCAAATTTGAGTACTTATATCACTACTTGGATGATGTCGTCGTATTTTCCGAAACCTTTGAAGAACATCTAGATCATTTGCGAGAAGTTCTCAATCGCCTTCGTAAGGCTGGGTTAACTGTTAAGTTGTCCAAGGTTGCCTTTGCTAAGCCCTCTATGTCATTCCTAGGGCATATTGTGTCACCTGATGGTGTAGCAGTCGATCATTCAAGAACACAGGCCATCCGTGATTTTAAACCTCCCAAGGACATTAAAGGTATCGCCAGGTTCATTGGCATGGTGAATTTCTTCAGGAAGTTCATTCCTAATTTTGCTAATAGAGCGGCGCCCTTAAACCTTCTACGTAGGAAAGGCATCAAATTTGAGTGGGGACCTTCTCAACAAGCCGCTTTTGAAGACCTTAAATTAGCTCTCTGTAATGCCCCTGTACTTGCTATGCCTGATTTCTCGAAGAAATTCATTGTCCAAACCGACGCATCGTCGTCAGCAGTAGCTGCAGTTCTTCTTCAAGAGACTGAACTAGGGAGGCGACCCATCGCCTATGCGTCTAGGACATTGTCACCTCAAGAAGCAAAGTACTCCATATATGAGCTTGAAGGTTTGGCAGTCTTATTCGCCTTAGAAAAGTTCCGTCTCTATCTGGAACACGTCAAATTCGATCTGGAGACAGATAATCAAGCCTTAAGCTGGGTCTTAGGTAGGCCGCGTCGTACAGGTCGTATAGCCCGTTGGGCCATCCGTATTTCTGCCTTCCAATTCGATGTACGGCATATCAGAGGTACTGAAAATGTTGTTGCCGATGGACTCAGCCGTATGTTTCATAACGACGTAGAGACCCACGAACCGGTCGACAGTTCATCACCTTCCGAGTCCATACTATCTGGTGTTAATGCCATCTTAACAGATGCTCCCATGCTTTTTAGGGATATTGAGAACTACCAACGTGAAGATCCGACGCTGGGTCCGATAATGGAAACCCTTTCTTCTGGGGAACAGGTCGTCCCTTATGTTCTGAGGAATGGTGTTTTATGTTGCCCATCGAGGCATGATAAGATGATGAAGGTTGTTGTTCCAGCGGTTCTTGTACCTATGATCTTCAAATACTATCATGAGACCCCATTGGGGGGGCATCTTGGAATCTTTAAAACTCGTGAAAAGATTCGTGAAATGTTCATATGGAAAGGTATGGACGGTGAAATTCGGGAACTTGTAAAAGCTTGTAAATCTTGTTTGATCAGTAAACCCACCATGTCCACTAAAGTAGGCCTTTTGTCTTCTCATCAAGCGTCGCGCCCCATGGAACGCCTGTATATCGATTATGTGGGACCCTTCCCCCAGTCAAAGGGTAATGCCAACAAGTTCATCTTTGTGTGTGTAGATGGTTTTACCAGATTTTCTTGGTTATTTCCGACTAAGCTGGCTACCGCTCAGTCTACCATTACCTGCTTAAATTCTATTTTTGCTTCTTTTGGTCCGTGTCAATATATTGTATCTGATAATGCTAAGGCGTTCACATCAAATTTATTTCGTAAATTCTGTTTTGACTTGTCCATCTCTCATGTAACTACTTCTGCTTATTACCCTCAACCATCTCTGGCTGAACGGGTTAACCGTAATCTCAGGTCCGCACTCATTGCCTATCATCATGAAGATCCTTCCAGGTGGGACACGTCCCTGCATTGGTTAGCTTTTGCTTTGAATTCGGCGGTTCATGAATCACACAAATTTACTCCAGCTTCTTTGATGTTTAAGTTCGTTCCCAACACGCCGCTCTCTAACCTCTGGTCTCTGAATGACATTCTGCCCGAGACAATAGATCCGGACAACATTAAAGATCTTTGGAAGAAGGCTAAAGCTAATCTTAAAGTATCTCATGAAAAGGTTAGGGAAAGGTATGATCGTGGACGGAGACCCACCACCTTGAAGGTAGGTGACCAGGTTATGGTCAAAAATTTTGTTCCCGCGGGCAAGCTTGCCCCCAGATTTCATGGGCCTTGTATCATTCTCGATTTTCTTACGCCGGTTACCTTATTGCTAAGTAATCCAGCCACCGAGAGGATATTTAGAGTTCACCTGTCCCAGGTGAAACCGGTGTAATTTCTGTGTTAACTTGCTTCATATTATTTTGAAAGGATATGAAGGTTATATATTTTTTTTTTTTTGAGTTTCACTTTTAAGGCATTCTGCCCCTTCTATAGGATTTTGTTTCTTATGTAAGCATGTTTGTGAAACCTGCCCCGACCCATTAAACTGCCATCCTGTCTTTGCCACGGCCATTACCACGCTCCCGTCTCCTGCTCCACTCTACACAGTGGCTTAATGAATACCATGAATATCTGCACGCCGCTGGCCCCTCACTCTCTCTCTACAAGCCTGTGCCCTCAAAGAAGATGATAGTCCAACACAATTCTGCCGCCTAGCTTTAATGTTCCAGCGCCCCCGCAGCCGCGCAGCGCTGTGCAGCGACTGGGGAGGGGGATGGGCCCCCTCCTCTCCAGCGAGGACGACATGTGCACGGCGAGCCGAAGCTCTCCTCCCGGCCAAGGCTGATGTGCGGCGCACGACCTGCTACATGCCCGCAGCCTGTATCTGTTCACCGCGGGCGCGGCGTACTTCAACACCTCTGCTCCCCTCATAGTGCGGGCGAGCGGTATCTCAGGGTACTTGAGGGGTCCGAGCGGCCTCCGTTGGACGCAAGCTGCAACGGCCGGTCTGGCCATCCGACTCAATCTACATCAACTACATGGACAGTCACCATAAGCAATAACTACACTTGGGAATTCAACTACAATATTTGGTGGACATTGCAAAATTTTTCTTCACCTTTAAGTATTAAAAGTTTATCTTCAGAAATTCAAATTTTACAAACATAAAGACTTTCATTCTCCTGCAACAACAACATTTTGAAACTGAATTAAGAAATCTTGTAAATGCTTCTGCTATCTATCTTCGTATCAACATCATTACTTGGACTTTGTTTCAAACTGATTTCATGTGTCACCCCTGGAGGAACTTTTGGGGGGGGAGGTCTGTACCGGGCGGTACACCTCTACACCGTTTATTTAAAAGTTGCGCCAGTTGAAACTCCTCTTCTGGAGGAAGGTTGAACTTTATCTATTCTATTAATTCTCTACTTTCTCAGAAGATGTCACCACGTGGAAAATTTTGAGTTTTTGAACTGTGTCACTTTTGATGTGTTTTTGTCTCGCTTGAAGTAAGAAGTGTGAACTTTCTCTTCTAGAGGACACTACTGAAGATCAACAATAGTGCGACCTAGTGCGGAGTCAAAGAACTATTTTGTTGGAGAAATTTTTATTTCAAGAGTTTGTTCTTTGTTAAATTTCTTTCTGTCATGGTTTAAGTTGGCTGTATACCCCTCCTTTTCCCCTTATTTTGGATCTAGCCAATCCCGAATTTATTTAATTAATTTTGCACCAATAATGTGTTTCTTCTTCCTCTATGTAGGGGTTTCTTTTCCCTAGCCAATAAAAACTTTGAGGGAGGGTGTTTTATTTCCCCTAACGCCTAGAATCTTCCGCGAGAGGATATAAACTGCTGATTTTGGGGTCTCCGGGCCACTTCTGTTCCATCTTTCAGTGTATTAAGTACATAGCAGGAGGCGGGAAGCGCCTCTTTCTTCTTCAGCCGTTCAACACCAGGTAATGGCCCATTAATAACTTCTTTTTTTGCTAGGTCGGCAGTTTAACACTCGCGGCGGGTTCGAAGCATTTCCATCATGTAACCTTTTCCTAAAATGTAATTACTCTTCATCTTTTTCTTGTAAAGCTACATATTGGGATAGAGAGTGCTAACCCTCTCGAGCTCCCACTCACATTTGTTTTGAGGTGAACTTATTTTCTCAAACTATTCTTCGTTTATGTAATGTAAATTGGTTCTTTTTAAGTCACCTCTGTAGTATGGGAGTAGCCCTTGTATTAACGGCCTAGTGCCAAGTTGGTCTTAAGCAAGTGTATCAGGAGTGCGGTTAGCCTCCTCTCAAATTGTTATTTTAGAGGTCATGTAATCAACCTTCTTTTCATGTAATAGACCTCAGTAGGTTGGGTATTTTACCCCTGTGAATACGTCCTTAGAGGACAGCTTGAAGGTAGAGTTTGGTGTGGCCTTTGAGAGGCTTAAATTTTAAGAGCGGATCGCTCTTTTGAAAATGGAGTGTCATATGCCTCGTGGAGGCTTTTCTGTGTAATTCGGAGCCAGGGGCTCCTAGGGATGAATGGGGTTTTCTGCCCCTCTGTTAAAACTTGTGTTTGTGGTAAAACTGTGCTGATCGCAGAAGTCAGGGCGTGAAGCCCAAAACCTGTAAATATTGTATCTCCCCTTGTTTTGCTACATTGTACCTGCCATGTCTGTTATTGCTTTGTTTTTGAAAAGAAAATATAACCTAGTTAAATTTTAAATTACTTTTACATTAACTTTGATTCCGTAGTTTGAAACCCATTCACGCCCGCACCTTCTTACGCCTCTACCTACCGCTAAAACACGGTAACAATTATTATTATTATTATTATTATTATTATTATTATTATTATTATTATTATTATTATTATTATTATTATTATTATTATTATTATTATTATTATTATTATTGTTGTACCGGGAGGTACACCTCCACTCCGCTAATTTAAAATGTGCGCCAGTTGAAACTTCTCTGCTGGAGGAAGTCTGAACTTTATCTACGCTATTAATTCTCTACTTTCTCAGAAGATGTCACCACGTGGAAAATTTTGAGTTTTTGAACTGTGTCATTTTTGATGTGGTTTTGTTTCGCTTGAAGTAAGAAGTGTGAACTTTCTCTTCTAGAGGACACTACTGAAGATCAACAATAGTGCAACCTAGTGCGGAGTCAAAGAACTATTTTGTTGGAGAAATTTTTATTTCAAATGTTTGCCTTTGCTAAATTTTTTTTCAGTTATTGTTTAAGTTGGCTGTATACCCCTCTCCTTCCCCTTGTTTTGCATTTAACCAATCCTGAATTTCTTTGAGTTATTTCCGACCAATCCGATGTATCTTCCCCCAACTTGGATATGTTTCTGTACCCGAGCCAATAAAAAGTTCGCGGGAGGGTGTTTTCATTCCACTAACGCCTAGAACCTTCTGCGAGAGTATTTAAACTGCTGATTTTAGGGTCTCCGGGCCACTTCTGTTCCATCTTTCAGTGTATAAAGTACATAGCAGGAGGCGGGAAGCGCCTCTTTCCTCGGCAGCGGTCATCAATAAGGTAATGGCCGATTAATAAATTCTTTCTTTGCTAGCTCAGCAGTTTAACTCTCGGGGCGGGTGCGAAGCGTTCCTCCATGTAACCTTTTCCTAAAATGTAACGATCTTTTCTTCTATTCTCTTTTAAGCTGCATATTGGGATAGAGAGTGCTAACCCTCTCGAGCACCCACTCACATTGTCTTGAGGTGAACTTATTTTCTCAACCTATTCTTCGTTAATGTAAAACAAATTGCTCTTTTCTAAAGTCACCTCGGTAGTATGGGATTAGCCCTTGCATTAGTGGCCTAGAGCCAGATTAGGTTTTTTTAAAAAAACAAGTGTATTAGGAGTGCAGATTGCCTCCTCTCAAATTGTTATTTTAGAGGTCATGTAATTGCCCCTTTTCATTTAATAGACCTCAGTAGGTTGGGTATTGTACCCCTGTGTCTATGTCCAGTGAGGACAACTTGAAGGTGGAGTTTGGTGTGGCCTGGGAGAGGCTTAAATTTTGAGAGCGAGTGGCTCTTTTGAAAATTAAGTGTTGTATGCCTCGTGGAGGCTTTTCTGTGTAATTTGGAGCAAGGGCTCCTAGGTATGAATGGGGTTTTCTGCCCCTCTGTTAAAACTCGTGTTTGGGGTAAAACTGAGCTGATTGCCCAAGCTGTGTAAAATCAGGGCGCGAAGCCCAATTCCTGTAAATTTTGTAACTACCCTTTTTGATTTGCTACTTTGTACCTGCCATGCTTGTTATTTCTTTGTTTTTGAAAAGAAAATATAACCTTGTTAAATTTTAAATTAATTTTGCTTTCGTAGCTGGAGACCTATTCACGCCCGCACCTTCTTTCACCTCTACCTACCACGGAAAACTCCGTAACAATTATTATTCATTTTTATTGCTCATTATTTGAGATCGGATTTCCTGGCGGAATTTTAGCGGATTTTTAGTAGTATTTAGCGGATCTTGAAAATATAAGTTGGCAACACTGGAAAGGAGACGAGCTGTTCGACTAAGCGGTATGTTCCAAGCTGTCAGTGAAGAGATGACGTAGAATGACATTAGTGGACGAATGAGTTTGAGTAGTGTCTTTAAAAGTAGGAACGATCATAAAGTTGGAATTCAAGAGGACAAATTGGGGCAAATATTCGTTTATAGGAAGGGGAGTTAGGGATTGGAATAACTTACCACGGGAGATGTTGAATAAATGTCCAACTTCTTGGAAATCCTTTAAGAAAACGCTAGGCTAACAACAGGTAGGGAATCTGCCACCTGGGCGACTGCCCTAAATGCAGATCAGTAGTGATTTATTGATAACATAAAGGGACATGTTAATGAGCAAAGGTTGCTGTAAAGACACAAAAAATGTTTTTTTTTCTTTTCACGGAATTCAGTATGGGTCATCTGTCCTGAAAACTGATTTTTTTCAACATGCCTTGTATGTTAGCATCTGAGGCCACGAGATGTGGAAAGCAGAACGAATTCCGGAGTGGAGTCCCATGAGAAAAGAAGTAATCTCCAAAGCTTCTGTCACGACAGCAACGGTGTAAATTCCGCTCGAATGGGATAATGATGAGACTAGCCGGTCCATCGTTTCTGGATTCTGTGCAGCATGCTCGACGAAATAAGGCCCCAGTATTCAACGAACAGACATAGCGCACCAAATAGTCACCTGCGCACTGGGTACTGGTTCCTATACTGGGTGTATTCGTGATGTTACAAACTTTCAGTGATGATGGAGGACGGCAAACTGATCAATTTGAGACAAGGAACCGTAGCTCTGAAACGATCGAGTCAAAAGTTATTAATATTCAAAGTTGTTTAACATCCGTCCGTTCTTAACAGCAGCAGTGTACATAGTGATACACATCCCACTTGCCCTTCGTCCAACATGATGGAGCCACACCTCACTTTGAACTAAGGGAATGAAAACACTCATTAGTAGTAGTAGTAATTGGTTCAATTCTTCTTCTTCTTCTTCTTCTTCTTCTTCTTCTTCTTCTTCTTCTTCTTCTTCTTCTTCTTCTTCTTCTTCTTCTTCTTCTTCTTTCTTCGTTTCGGCCTGCTGTGGATCACGTTATTTCAACCGTTTGCATCCTTGAGCTTTAATTCTTCCCCAGTACTCACGCATTCTCGTTCTGTGAGCCTCCTTTCTTTCATCAGTCCACTTCTTGCCTGTTTTTAACTTTGGCCTTTCTTGGAACCTCTTGTATCCCTGGAGCTTTTTCTGGAGAGGAGCACGTTTCTGGATGTCTTCGAGTGTGATTCCTATTTCTTGAAGGTCTTTTTCAACTTCGATAAAACAGGGTCCCTTGGTTTTCTTGTTAAGAAAGTAGGAAAAGATCCTATTGGTCTGTCTCTGTGTACTCATGCGTGCTATATGGCCATACAAATTAATCCTCCTTTTCCGAATCGTGTCCGTTATCCTCTCCATATGCTGGTACAGATCGCTGTTGTGTCGTCTCCTGTACTCACCATTTTCTTTGATTGGTCCAAGAATCTTTCTCAGGATTTTTCTTTCTTTTGCTTCTAGCTTCTCCATCAGACCTTTTCTGTTCAATGCAAGGCATTCTGCTGCGTACAGTGTTTCCGGGCGTACGACCGAACAATAATGCCTGAGCTTGGCGTTGATGGACACTGATCTTTTGTTGTAGACATTCCTAGTCAGCTGATATACCAGCTCCATCTTGTTGATTCTGCACATTATTATTATTATTATTATTATTATTATTATTATTATTATTATTATTTGCAGCGTGAATCATATGGAGCGAGAAACAAATAGGTTACAAATTTGAGTATAATAGAGCAAGAACATTTCGTATTCATAGACAATGAAAACTATTGCATGATGCAATGTTTCTTTAATATTTTTCCATTGCGTTTACAAACCAAAGTTTTTGGAGGATTATCATTATCTATTTCATGAAAATACAATTTATATCAATTGTTTACTTATTCTTAAAGGAAAATTTTATTTTTGAACTCATTGCTATGGAATGAAGGTTCATTCCACGGCAGGTTAAATTACTTTGTTGATTTCCTTTCATGAAATGTTGAGACTTGTTACCTTCAAAGGTCTACGCTGAACCATATTCCATGATTAGTAAAAGATTAGTCCGGCTCCATTGCTAAATGGTTAGCATGCTGGCCTTTGGTCACAGGGTCTCGCGTTCGAAACCTGGCAGGGCCGGGAATTTTAAACATCATTGGTAAATTCCTCTGGTCGGGGACTGGATGTAGGTATCGTCTTCATCATAATTTCATCCTCATTACGACGCGCAGGTCGCCTGTGGGAGTCATACCAAAAGACCTGCACCTGGCGAGCCGAACATGTCTTCGGACACTCCCGGCACTAAGAGCCATACGCCATTTCATTTCAGTCAAATCTTAGTCTGTATAACGAGTGGGCTAGAACGTGGCGAGATGTGGGAATAATATGGAACACCGTTAAACCACGTACGAATTTCCCCTCCGTTGCTCACTCAAGTTTTTTCTATGCCCCCAAAGCTTATGTCTTACGTCTGGTGGTCATCTGAAAATTTGCTTTACGGGAGTTAGCGTGACGGAACTGTAACCCTAGCAATCGTGCAGGCAGTGATGTAAGTTGCGGAAATGTGACCTAGCAACTGTGCAGGCAGTGATGTAAGGTACGGATGGGTGGCCAGATAATGCGACCTAGCAACCGTGCAGGCAGTGATGTAAGATATAGATGGGTGGCCAGATAATGCGACCTAGCAATCGTGCAGGCAGTGATGTAAGGTACGGATGGATGGCCAGATAATGTGACCTAGCAATCGTGCAGGCAGTGATGTAAGGTACGGATGGATGGCCAGACAATGTGGCCTACCAACCGTGCAGGCAGTGATGTAAGGTACGGATGGGTGGCCAGACAGTGTGACCTAGCAACCGTGCAGGCAGTGATGTAAGGTACGGGGGGGGGGGGGTGGCCAGACAATGTGACATAGCAACCGTGCAGTCAGTGATGTAAGGTACGGATGGGTGGCCAGACAATGTGACCTAGCAACCGTGCAGGCTCTGATGTAAGGTACGGATGTCTGGCCAGACAATGTGACCTAGCAACCGTACAGGCAGTGATGTAAGGTACGGATGCGTGGCCAGACAATGTGACCTAGCAACCGTGCAGGCAGTGATGTAAGGTACGGATGGATGGTCAGACAATGTGACCTAGGAACCGTGCAGGCTGTGATGTAAGATATAGATGGGTGGCCAGACAATGTGACCTAGCAACCGTGCAAGCAGTGATGTAAGGTACGGATGGATGGCCAGACAATGTGACCTAGCAACCGTGCAGGCAGTGATGTAAGGTACGGATGGATGGTCAGACAATGTGACTTAGGAACCGTGCAGGCTGTGATATAAGATATAGATGGGTGGCGAGACAATGTGACCTAGCAACCGAGCAGGCAGTGGTGTAAGGTACGGATGGATGGCCAGACAATGTGACCTAGCAACCGTGCAGGCTGTGATGTAAGATATAGATGGGTGGCCAGACAATGTGACCTAGCAACCGTGCAGGCAGTGATGTAAGGTATGTATGTATGGCGAGACAATGTGATCTAGCAACCGCGCTGGCAATGTCGGTTTTTTGTACGATTCACTTAACGTCGCACGACACAGATAGGTTTCATGGTGACGATGGGGTAGGAAAGGGCTCGGAGCGGGAAGGAAACGGCCGTGGCCTTAATTAAGGTACAGCCCCAGCATTTTCTTGGTGTGAAAATGGGAAAATCCGGAAAATCATCGTCAGGGCTGTCGACAGTGGGGCTCGAACCCACTATCTCCCGGATGCAAGCTCACAGATGCGCACCCCTAACCGCATGGCCAATCGCCCGGTCAGGCTTTGATGCAAGGTATGGATGGATGGCCATTACAGGGAGTCATTTACGATCACTTAATTTTCGCAAACGGAGAAGTGCTTTCTTTTTATTTAACACTCAGCCTTTATTAAATGATAATATATCGCAGGCGAAGGTTAACTATAGCAACGCAGTACACCTCGTACCGTACTTTCTGCTTTCGCCGTTCAAATGTCACACTACAACTCTCATGGGCCCATACATTGTTCTCCCAGCCGGACTGGCTTCCTGAAGTATGTGCTTTAAAAATAATGTATGTCAGTTGCTTGCCGTTCATTGTTATGTCTGCGGTAACAATTCGTCTGCCCTTCTGGTTCACGGTAACGATCGCGCCGTTCTATTCTCAGCGTAGGAAATGCAATAAATAACATTCCACAGTTTCAATCTCACATCTTTGACATTTAGGTTTGCTATGACAACAATGAATATGCGATGTCCTAAAATATCCAAATTTCTAATGGTGGTACTGTTTTAAAACACCCCGTATATTATTATAATAAACACCGGGTGATATGGCTGTGCGGTTAGGGGCGCGCAGCTGTGAGTTTGCATTCGGGAGATAGTGGGTTTGAATCCCTCTACCGGCAGCCCTACAGATGGTTTTCCGTGGTTACCCATTTTCACACCAGGCAAATGCTGAGGCTTGTACCTTTATTAATGGCACGGCCGCTTCCTTCCCATTGCTAGCCCTCTCCTATCCCATCGTAGCCATAAGACCTATCTGTGTCGGTGTGACGTAAAGCAACTACCAGAAAAAAAAAAACAATGCGTAAGTTTATATAATTTGTTTTGAAATTACGTAAACATCTCACTCGTAACATTTCGTGGCGTTTGCGTAAATAACTATTTTCCAACCCCTATAACATGTAACCAACATTACTGACGCGCCATCCACAACTAGGAGATGTAACTTCAAGAAGTGGGTGGTGATTCGCGGGACACACTGCAGCCTATATATTATTCTTTCCCAGTCTGCGCTTTCTATTTCAATGGGTGAGCCAAGTTCAAGGTTGAATATGTCTGAAATGGTTATGCATATTACCGAAAGTTATCCTAATAATGTGGAAAGTGACGACTGTACTTCTACAGACACATCTTCACCACAGCTGTTCAAGGTGTAGCTGACACCGAAGAAGATGACGTGTGCAGTGAATAGTTAGTGTCTCACTACTCGTGTGAATTGCAGTACACAAGGTATAACGGGGAGGTGGGGAACTATTAAACTTGGTCTCACCAGATGTTGCCAGTTGTATAACAATGAATAACATGAATTGAAACTGTGGATTTCAACGTTAGTTATCGTGGTAATTCTTCGCTAATTCCGGTAAAAGTGGTTTAACATTAATTATATCGAATCTTTCAATGTAGTTATAACCATATCTGACCGTATTAAATATATATTAATACAGAATGTTAACGTTCTTTCTTTCAGGTTTAACAGTCAAGAAGTCAGACAAAATGACATGTGATATTTCTGACATCGAAAACAATTTTTTGTTCTTCAAAATATCTTTAAAAAATAAGAACACTTTTCTTTGTGCGAAAATCAGATGATCATTAATCCAAAAGGTGAAATTTTACAGGAGAGGGGAAATCTCTGAATGTAAAATTTAAACTGAAAATCCATATTAGCACTTTTATGATATTCAAATAGAATACATACATTCTTCTTCTTCTTCTTCTTCTTTAATGACCACATAGGATCACTTTAGTCAGTCCGTCGTTCAGGTCTCTTTGAAGGGATTGTTCGGGCTTTGCGGTCCTCCCAGTACTTCTTCAGACGCTCCGATCTTCGTGCCCTTTCCTCAGTTGAAAATGTGCGTGTTGTTGGTTTGTTTTGTGTAAGGGTAAAGCGGAGGTTTGTATTTTTGAGTTTTGTATTCAATTTTATCTTATTTTTGGTGTCTTCTGTTGTAAGGCCTATTTCCTTCAGATCCTCTCTTACTTCTCTGATCCATTTACATCCTGTTGTGGTATTTTTTGAGACGAGATTGTGTTGTACTAGTTGTTTCAGAAGTCTTGAGTCCTGCATCCTCATGATATGTCCAAAGAATCCCAGTCTCCTCTTACGCATAGTATCTGTAATGGGTTCTAGCTCTTTGTACACGACTTTGTTAGGTATTAACCGCCACTGTCCATCTTTCTGATATTTTTTGTTGATACAGGTTCTTCCAATCCTCCTTTCAATTTTCTGAAGTCTGTCAGTCTTTGATTGTTTATTCAGGTAAAAGAGTGTTTCTGCTGCATATGTAGCTTCCGGTTTTATAACTGTGTTGTAGTGTTTTATTTTTGAATTTATTGATAGACATTTCTTTTTGTAGATATCCCATGTTAATTTTTGTGCTTTAGCTAATCTATTTGTTCTTACTTGGATTGAGATTTTTTCATTTAAGTTATGTGTTATTACTTCTCCAAGATATTTAAACTGAGTTACTATTTTGATTTTATTACCATTTACATTATAATACAAAGTATTTCTGTTTAAAAAAATCAGTGTAAGGAATATTCACGAAAAATATTTTGCATTGAAACTCTAAATACTCCTGCCTGAGAAAATGTCACTACAATCGTCAGAAAATTGACTGTATATAAATATACAACGATCAAAATTAAGTTATATACAGTGAAGACACAGATTAGTTGAATAATATTACACGAAATTCATCGAACACAACAATATAAATTAAACAATGTAATCTGTTGCTGCTGGAAATGGCTCTTCATTGGCTGAATGCATACGTTATATTTTGGCCAATTCACCCCATGGCATGAATTTGGGCAGTTTCCACCATTTCTTTTTCTTTCATATTAAGGAACTTCCTACTAATGTATGCTTTCCATCATCATCTCAATTTTTATTTGATACCTTCTGGAAATATACTATGCTTCTCAAATATGTCTCTGGGTTATGGCCATCCATTATCGTTCGCTAATTTCAAATGACCACCAGCCATAAGACATAGCTGCACGGTTGCTAGGTAACATAGCCTGGCCATACACCCATACTTTACATCACAGCCTGTATGGTTGCCAAGTAACATTGTCTAGC
This sequence comes from Anabrus simplex, assembly GCF_040414725.1. Classification (NCBI taxonomy): domain Eukaryota; kingdom Metazoa; phylum Arthropoda; class Insecta; order Orthoptera; family Tettigoniidae; genus Anabrus; species Anabrus simplex. The sequence continues at coordinate 188,460,438 of NC_090279.1, forward strand.
CATACAAGCATACTTTACATCACAGCCTGTATGGTTGCCAAGTAACATTGTCTAGCCATACAAGCATACTTTACATCACAGCGTGTATGGTTGGCAAGTAACATTGTCTAGCCATACAAGCATACTTCAATCAATCAATCAATCAATCAATCAGTACTGATCTGCATTTAGGGCAGTCGCCCAGGTGGCAGATTCCCTATCTGTTGCTTTCCTAGCCTTTTCCGAAATGATTTCAAAGAAATTGTAAATTTATTGAACATCTCCCTTGGTAAGTTATTCCAATCCCTAACTCCCCTTCCTATAAATGAATATTTGCCCCAGTTTGTCCTCTTGAATTCCAACTTTATCTTCATATTGTGATCTTTCCTACTTTTATAGACGCCATTCAAACCTATTCGTCTACTAATGTCATTCCACGCCATCTCTCCGCTGACAGCTCGGAACATACCACTTAGTCGAGCAGCTCTTCTTCTTTCTCTCAATTCTTCCCAACCCAAACATTGCAACATTTTTGTAACGCTACTCTTTTGTCGGAAATCACCCAGAACAAATCGAGCTGCTTTTCTTTGGATTTTTTCCAGTTCTTGAATCAGGTAATCCTGGTGAGGGTCCCATACACTGGAACCATACTCTAGTTGGGGTCTTACCAGAGACTTATATGCACTCTCCTTTACATCCTTACTACAACCCCTAAACACCCTCATAACCATGTGCAGAGATCGGTACCCTTTATTTACAATCCCATTTATGTGATTACCCCAGTGAAGATCTTTCCTTATATTAACACCTAGATACTTACAATGATCCCCAAAAGGAACTTTCACCCCATCAACGCAGTAATTAAAACTGAGAGGACTTTTCCTATTTGTGAAACTCACAACCTGACTTTTAGCCCCGTTTATCAACATACCATTGCCTGCTGTCCATCTCACAATATTTTCGAGGTCACGTTGCAGTTGCTCACAATCTTGTAACTTATTTATCACTCTATAGAGAATAACATCATCCGCAAAAAGCCTTACATCCGATTCCACTCCTTTACTCATATCATTTATATATATAAGAAAACATAAAGGTCCGATAACACTGCCCTGAGGAACTCCCCTCTCAACTATTACAGGGTCAGACAAAGCTTCACCTACTCTAACTCTCTGAGATCTATTTTCTAGAAATATAGCAACCCATTCAGTCACTCTTTTGTCTAGTCCAATTGCACTCATTTTTGCCAGTAGTCTCCCATGATCCACCCTATCAAATGCTTTAGACATGTCAATCGCGATACAGTCCATTTGACCTCCAGAATCCATGATATCTGCTATATCTTGCTGGAATCCTACAAGTTGAGCTTCAGTGGAATAACCTTTCCTAAAACCGAATTGCCTTCTATCGAACCAGTTATTAATTTCACAAACATGTCTAATATAATCAGAAAGAATGCCTTCCCAAAGCTTACATACAATGCATGTCAAACTTACTGGCCTGTAATTTTCAGCTTTATGTCTACCACCCTTTCCTTTATACACAGGGGCTACTATAGCAACTCTCCATTCATCTGGTATAGCTCCTTCGGCCAAACAATAATCAAATAAGTACTTCAGATATGGTACTATATCCCAACCCATTGTCTTTAGTATATCCCCAGAAATCTGATCAATTCCAGCCGCTTTCCTAGTTTTCAACTTTTGTAACTTATTGTAAATGTAATTGTTATCATATGTAAATTTTATTACTTCTTTGGCCTTAGTCTCTTCCTCTATCTCGACATTATCCTTGTAACCAACAATCTTTACATACTGCTGACTGAATACTTCTGCCTTTTGAAGATCCTCACATACACACTCCCCTTGTTCATTAATTATTCCTGGAATGTCCTTCTTGGAACCTGTTTCTGCCTTAAAATACCTATACATACCCTTCCATTTTTCACTAAAATTTGTATGACTGCCAATTATGCTTGCCATCATGTTATCCTTAGCTGCCTTCTTTGCTAGATTCAATTTTCTAGTAAGTTCCTTCAATTTCTCCTTACTTCCACAGCCATTTCTAACTCTATTTCTTTCCAGTCTGCACCTCCTTCTTAGTCTCTTTATTTCTCTATTATAATAAGGTGGGTCTTTACCATTCCTTACCACCCTTAAAGGTACAAACCTGTTTTCGCATTCCTCAACAATTTCTTTAAACCCATCCCAGAGTCTGTTTACATTTTTATTTACCGTTTTCCACCGATCATAGTTACTTTTTAGAAACTGCCTCATACCTGCTTTATCAGCCATATGGTACTGCCTAACAGTCCTACTTTTAAGACCTTCCTTTCTATCACATTTATTTTTAACTACAACAAAAACAGCTTCATGATCACTAATACCATCTATTACTTCAGTTTCCCTATAGAGCTCATCTGGTTTTATCAGCACGACATCCAGGATATTTTTCCCTCTGGTTGGTTCCATCACTTTCTGAATCAGCTGTCCTTCCCATATTAACTTATTTGCCATTTGTTGGTCATGCTTCCTGTCGTTCGCATTTCCTTCCCAATTGACATCTGGCAAATTCAGATCTCCTGCTACAATCACATTTCTTTCCATGTCGTTTCCCACATAGCTGACTATCCTATCAAATAATTCCGAATCCGCATCAGTGCTACCCTTTCCCGATCTGTACACTCCAAATATATCAAGTTGCCTATTATCTTTAGAAATGAGCCTTACACCTAGAATTTCATGTGTCTCATCTTTAACTTTTTCGTAGCTTACAAATTCTTCTTTCACCAGAATGAAAACTCCCCCTCCCACCTTTCCTATCCTATCTCTACGATACACACTCCAGTGCCGTGAGAAAATTTCTGCATCCATTATATCATTTCTCAGCCATGATTCAACTCCTATTACAATATCTGGTAAATATATATCTATTAAATTACTTAATTCTATTCCTTTCTTTACAATAGTTCTACAGTTCAACACTAACAATTTTATGTCATCCCTACTTGATTTCCAGTTCCCTGTTCCCTTATCACCGCTCCCTAGGCCATCCCTTTTCCCTGAATGTACCTCCCTATTACCCTTCCAAACAAATTTCCTAACTTATACGTACCACTGCGGTTTAAATGAAGGCCATCCGAGCGCAGATCCCTATCTCCTACCCACCCATTAGGATCTAGAAATTTCACTCCCAGTTTCCCACATACCCACTCTATAGTCTCATTTAAATCCCCAATCACCCTCCAGTCAGTATCCCTCCTACACAGTATTCCACTAATAACAATCTCCGCTTTCTTAAACATCACCCGTGCTGCATTTACCAGATCCCACACATCTCCAACTATGTTGGTACTTATATCAGCTTGCCTTACGTTGTTGGTACCAACGTGAAACACTACCACCTTCTCCTTCCCCTCCTCCCTCTCTTCTACTTTCCTCAACATCTGCCTCAACCTAATTCCTGGATAACATTCTACCCTGGTTCCCTTTCCTCCACACACTTTCCCCACGTGTCTAACGATGGAATCCCCCATGACCAGAGCCTCAACCCTACCCACCTCATTTGATCCCCTAGCCATACAAGCATACTTTACATCACAGCCTGTATGGTTGCCAAGTAACATTGTCTAGCCATACAAGCATACTTTACATCATAGCGTGTATGGTTGCCAAGTAACATTGTCTAGCCATACAAGCATACTTTACATCATAGCCTGTATGGTTGCCAAGTAACATTGTCTAGCCATACAAGCATACTTTACATCATAGCCTGTATGGTTGCCAAGTAACATTGTCTAGCCATACAAGCATACTTTACATCATAGCCTGTATGGTTGCCAAGTAACATTGTCTAGCCATACAAGCATACTTTACATCATAGCCTGTATGGTTGCCAAGTAACATTGTCTAGCCATACAAGCATACTTTACATCATAGCCTGTATGGTTGCTAGGTAACATTGTCTGGCCATCCATCCATACTTTACATCATAGCAAAAAAAACATCATAGCTTGTGTGGTTGCTAGGTAACAGAGCCTGGCCATACATCAATACTTTACATCATAGCTTGTATTGTTGCTAGGTAAAATTGTCTGGCCATCCATCCATACTTTACATCATAGCCTGTATGGTTGCTAGGTAAAATTGTCTGGCCATCCATCCATACTTTACATCATAGCCTGTATGGTTACTAGGTAACAGAGTCTGGCCATACATCAATATTTTACATCATAGCCTGTATGGTTGCTAGGTAACATTGTCTGGCCATACATCCATACTTTACATCATAGCCTGTATGGTTACTAGGTAACAGAGTCTGGCCATACATCAATATTTTACATCATAGCCTGTATGGTTGCTAGGTAACATTGTCTGGCCATACATCCATACTTTACATCATAGCCTGTATGGTTGCTAGGTAAAATTGTCTGGCCATCCATCCATACTTTACATCATAGCCTGTATGGTTGCTAATTAACATTGTCTAGCCATACATCCATACTTTACATCATAGCCTGTATGGTTGCTAGATAACATTGTCTGGCCATACATCCATACTCTACGTCACAGCGATTATGGTTGCTAGGTAACATTGTCTGGCCATACATCCATACTCTACGTCATAGCCTGTATGGTTGTTAGGTAACACTTCCGTGATGGTAATTTCATAACACAGATTTGCAGATAACCTCGAGCCATAAGACATATTTATGTCTGAATGTAGAAATTATTTCCAAGTTATAATAATATGTCCGCGGTTCTCTTTGTGGAATGCTCATTGTTTTGTGTGTTACTGAGACGCTTTTCGTGTGACTATATGATAAATCCAAAAGGAGTGAGGCAAGACTGCAGTTTGTCCTCCTCCCCTAATTTTCACTGAGAAGAAGAACAGGTAGAATGATAGGACACATATTAAGCCACCCAGGACCTGTTTAGTTGGTTTTATGGGGAAATGTAGGCGGTCAGAACGGTCGGAGTAGACCAAGGTGTGAATATGTCCATCAGATGTAGGATGTTGTAGTTACGTAGAAATGCAAAATGTAGCACAGGATAGGGTGGCACGGAGAGCTGCATCAAACCAGTGTCTGGGCTGATGACTCGAACAACATGTGTTAAATTGTATAGTGGCTACATTGTCTTTTAATGCAGGAACCAACACTCATAATATTGAAGATATATATATGTTTTATATGTAAAACAAGGAAGTCGACATTAAACTGTGGAAAGATATACAAGCAATCCGCTTCCAAGGTATTCATTCATCCGAATCCATATTTTTTCCACCGCACCTGACGTACCGTGCTACAGATGGTGGGTGTAACACAGGTTGAAACCCTGTAATTTAGACGGTAATGTTCTCTCATGCTGCTATCACGCTATAAAATGACGCGTTAATCTCCCTTATCGTGTGTGTTGTTGATACTGTGTAACATTAGTGAAGGACCTGTTGAAGTCTGCAATCGATAAAGCAGACAGCATCAGACAAGGTTGTCAATATAATGCTATAGAGTGACGCTTTAACAAGCTTAACTGATGACTCTTGTCTTATCTCCATGAAGAGGAGCCAGGGGAATTGACCAGGTTGCTAAGCGACTAACACTTTCATTAATATTCTGATCCTTAGCAAGTCCTTAGTAATGTTTGAATACTACCTGTCAAGCCAGAGAATGTACACTTCTTCTCATCACGGAATAATAGGCCTACTATTCCCTGCTGGATAATCTTTGACTTTGATTCTCTAACATTTCTCAGGTTCCAAATATATTTAACCGATGGCAGAGCGTTCCTATGAGTTTACAAGACAACCATTCTATATAGAAGAACTACGATTTAAAATACCATTGCCTTCTACGACACAATACCAAGATTTACATCAAGAACTGCAGGATTAAAAAAAGCAAGTATATGGATAGATTTTTACCAATCAGGTGGCATGATGATGTCAGAATGGCATACCATAACGCGCTTCCTATTAAATGTTCATAAAAGCATTGAAAAGGGCAGGCAAAACAATATGACTTCGACAGGCATAACAAGACAAGTTATCTGACCTGCGGAGCAGCACGAGTCCTGTTGTTACATATTAAAGTGGCTGTCTACTGTCTTATTTCCAAGCCTCCTATGCACGGCCCAATCATAACACGATGACGTATTCACGTCCGCGAATATAGCTCACCTGCATTCTCTTTCCTTGATCTGTCAGAACTGACAACTACATTTCTCTTAGACAGTTGTATATCATATGGACATTACAAGTCAAAACTGTAAAAGCTATTGAAACTAAATGCTAGTTTGAAAATCAATTTGTTATCAGCGAATGACAGGCGTTTTTCGTGTTCCGTTTATTCCATGTAATATCAGGTAGACGTGATGTTTTTATTTCGTGTGCAGACGATAAACAGCAATGTCTTCACAAGGATGATTGAAAAATAAAGTGAAATACTTTTTTATTCTTATTTGTGTGGCATTAAGCAGTTTCGTACCGAGTAGTGCCAACTGCAAGACACGCGAGCACAGCTGGCGTGCTCCTAACCTTCTTATCAACAACACGCCAGGGCCATGCCCAGAGGAACCAATCGTCAGCTGTTTGCTTCTTTCCTGCGCCTGTTTCTCTAGTCGCAATGTTCCCATATTACCTGATTTTATCGGGTACCACTCGTTTTTTTAGACCCTTCCCCGAACCCCCATTCAATTTTGTTAGATTCCCCGTTTTATTCTACCATCAAATTATTTATCATTTTAATGTATTTTGATCACTGGTAGTTAATGCATGGAAATACAACTACCTACGGCCATCTAGTTTTCTAGCTAATTATTCAGATATTGTATCGATTCTATTTTATTTTTATAGATATTGGTATATTTGCTATCATGCCTGCCGTCTAGCGAGTGTTTGCTGAGCTCAGTTTAAAGTTGACAACACTGAAGGCGCCACTCAATTCTTGTTTGAATCGAAGTTGAAACCTTTTGACGTAAATTTGTCTTATGGCTATGGGTTATATGAAAATGTGTGTCACGAAATTGAAAAATGAAAATCCACAGCCTGTTTCTAGTCATTTGACCACGTCAGGAATGTAATGAAGGAAGCCCCCAATCTAGCGACGAACATAGGAATTGTGCCGGCTGCCGAAGGCTGTCGCACTCCTCTGGGACAATGATTAATGAATGACAGATGAAATGAAATATTGGAGAGTGTTGCTGGAATGAAAGATGACAGGGAAAATCGGAGTACCCGAAGAAAAACCTGCTCCGCCTTTGTCCAGCATAAATCTCACATTGAGTGATCGGGATTTGAAGCAAGGAACCCAGTGGTGAGAGGCTAGTGCGCTGCCGCCTGAGCCACGGAGGCTGCTTGTCACGAAATCAGCAGTACAAAAAATGTGATGCGATATTACCTAGCAACCGTGCGGGCTGTGATGTTAAGTGTTGATGCATGGCCATGACTGAGAGACATATTGTGAAAGAGGAGCGTTATAGTACAGATGGGCGATGTGATCTTGCAGGCTGTGATGCGAAGTATTGATGGTTGGCCATGACTGAGAGACATATTATCAAAGAGGGGCGTTATAGTACAGATGGGCGATGTGATCTTGCAGGCTGTGATGTGATGAAGTATGGATTGAGGTTTTCTTCTCCTTAGCGCAATTATGGCAAAGGGATGGCCAATTCTTTCCACCGTCATCAGCAGGAACTCCTCTTAGATTGGCGTAGCTAACGTTTAGTTTGATGAGAGCTGACAGTTCTGAAGAAATCAAGATGATTTTATCGCCAAAACAATAAAGATGTCACAAAACGAACGGTTTGATAGGTGTGAACAGTTAACGACACACTTTAAAAGGGGACGAAGTGAAAATTGTGTGGTTTGATCCGATTCGGAATTTATAAAAGTCAGTCGTGAAACTATTCAATCATCTTACGTATGTTTCCGGAGCTAGTCGGTCATTTTTCGTCGTGTAACTTTTATGAGTGCTTTTTTTGTTGTTGTTGTTAATGTTAGTGGTCGGTAATTGCGTTTTTCACGCGATACTTTTCGATAAGGACATTTTTGCTTCCAAAATAAACACCTCCAAATACTTTTCTATGAATAACCTCGAGAAGATTTTAATCGCTGTCTCATGCAGTAGTAAACTCTTCTTAACCACGAAACTTAGCGTCGTTCACAACCATCATGTCGCGTGCATCCTAGTCTGTTTATTTCTCGGTAATCGCGTGCTTCTCGAACATAACACACAAAACTATCTTGATCATAAGAGTACCTAAATACATTTAATAAATGATACGGAATCTAGTGCTAAAGCTTAAGCAGAGCCCTCTAAATCATGAACAGGTAGCGATAGGTCAAGCTTCAATGTGGTACAAGGCCAGGTAAGAATTGTACACTAAGTGGCGGGAAGGGGTGTCCCATTAAACAATTTGCCGTGTATGACCGCTGAGCTTTGCGGCGTACAGTAGCTGAGCAGTCTGTCACAGATAACCAGTGTCGTGAAGATGGCAATACATCGCGAATAACCGAATTTGAACGCGGGATGATCATCGGCGCACGGCGCATAGGTCATAGCATTGCGAAGATTACCCGCGAATTCGGGTTTCCGAGGCCAACAGTGTCAAGGGTTGATCTTCAGTATCGCAGAGAGAATTTTACCACCCGCGTAAACCACCGCTCGGGAAGACCACAAGTGTTTAACGAACGGACATCGCGTCGCTTCCGCAGAACTATACTGGGCGCTCAATGGGCTGCTGTGAGTCTGATCACCGCCCAGTTGCATGCTAGGAGTCAGGAACCCATTTCTACCAGGACTGTAAGGAGGCAACTGGACCGCATAGGCTTCACCAGCACACGACCAACTCGTGTTCCTTTGCCGCCACCTCGACACAGAGCTCAACGAGGTGCATGGCCCAGCGAACATTGGCAATGTACCATGGAACAGAGGCGGCGTGTGGTATGGTCCGATGAATCCCGGTTCTAGTTGTATCGAGCTGATGGGCGCTTGAAAGTGTGGCGTATGTCCCATGAAGATATGTATCCTGCGTGTCAACAAGGTTGGAGATGATTCAGTTCTGGTCTGGGCGGCATTCTCATGGTCGCAATTAGGCCCCATTGTCCGCCTGCAGGGAGCGCTGACAGGTGCACGTTATGTAGACATTCTTTCAAACCATCTGCATCAATGTCTGGCCCTAGAGTACCCTGGTGGAGATGCCATGTTTCAAAAGGACAATGCGCCATGTCACCGCTGTGTAGTGGCACGCAGGTGGTTAGAGGAGCACTCCAGTGAAGTTATGACCATGGATTGGCCCTCCAGATCCCCTGATCTTAATCCAGTCGAGCATTTATGGGATGCTGTCGATGCTGGTGTACGCTTCATGTACCCCGCACCCAGTGGCGAAGCGTGAACTAAGAAAGGGGTAGACAGATTTTTTCTATTTAAACTATTTTAATCACATTATATATGAAATTTTGTTTTCGGCTCATACAAATCTGAATTCTATATATGTTAATGACTCTGAAACTAAGACAACCCCTATAATGCTACGTGCAACGGAAGTTGTCAAATAAAACAATACTTTTAGAACAAAAATAGCAATATATTTCATTGTTATGTAGATTTAATAAGAGAAATAAGAAATAAATAGATTTTCGCACAAGTCACCCTAAACAATATTTTTGTAAATGAGTTCAATCCGCCTGTCCTTCATTACATCAAATATATCTATTAGTCCCGTTTTGAAGTCAGGCGTTTTGCTAAGATGCCACAGCAGTTCCTTCTCTATAGCTAGAGTTTTCTAGTTAGACAGTCTCTGGTTGGTCATCGAATTCCTTAAATAGGTTTTAATTCGATTGAAGACATTCATAGCGCGTTCACTAGCAACTGACGTTAACCGAATATACAGCATCAAATTAAGCAATTTTGTTGTTTCCGTATGCACACTCTGGAGTTCATTATTGAGAATGTAAGCCAACAGATGTCGGAGTTATAATACCGTAGCTAATATTGGCGGCCAAAGAAATGCGTGTACTTTGAAGGGTTTTGATGCTGTCATTCATTTATTAGGAGCATGTTTACTATACTTCGTATTTGAATATTATTTTATTTTTAGACGTGTCTTATAATAAAGTAAATTCAAATTAATTAGATTAAAAGCATGCCTGAGATGGTAGCTAATAAGAACACCTTTATAAACGGAGATCCAAATACTAGCCAATGAGAGCAAGAAGAGACGCTGGTAAGTCTGTCTACTGGGCGGAGAAATCTCGCTATAGGAAAGTCAGCTCCTACAGATAGCGTTAGTGTTGCTCTATCTGAAAGCTTTCAAAATCAAAGGGAACATACACAGAATGGACAGCGTCTACTCTCGTCTACGTGCTTCGTGTAACCGACAAAGCCCGAGCATTGCAGAAGTGGGAAGAAAATAAGTAAAGCGGAGAATACAATCATGTCATGAATGTGGAAATAATTAATGTTCTAAAAATAATTGAATTAACTAGACAATATTTCGTTCACAAAATGTTAAGGGTACACGCTGTCTACCCTGTCTCCCCTGACGCTTCGCCCCTGCCCGCACCAACTACACAAGACCAATTGGGAACATGCATCATTTTCAAAAATTTTTTTTTTGAAAAGTACACCAATGAAATAGTACGTAAACGTATTACATTGTGGTATGTTGCCTTGTTTTCTACCATTAAAAAATATTTAATAGTGCCTTTCCGCAAGGCGAGTGAAACGGCCTCTGACGTAAGCGGCGCGCTGTGACGTCACGATCCAGTACCGCATGGAGCTCTACCAGCCGTTGTGCATCAGCCGTTGCTAAAAACCGATTGTTTATTATTCATGATCGCGAATATCTTCAAAATGACAGAAGAAAGGTTCAAAACAGCACAATCAGACAATCTATCATGTGTAAATGTCATCATTCTTGAAAAATAGTGACTTTTGTGGCCGCAGAAATTCGCGGATAACAAGCAAGTTTGTAAGTGGCGTCTTTTATATACGTGCAATGTACTGTAACCCATAGTATTAGGATAACAACGAACCTGGATAGATATCACATCACTTTCAACATTTCCTTCTAGACTGATTCCCCTATTAAAGAATAACATTACATTTTCGGGCTTTCATCCGACTCGTTGGCTGAATGGTCAGCGTACTGACCTTCGGTTCAGAGGGTCCCGGGTTCGATTCCCGGCCGGGTCGGGGATTTTAATCGCTTCTGATTAATTCTCCTGGCTCGGGGACTGGGTGTTTGTGTCCGTCCCAACACTCTCCTCTTCATATTCACACAACACACTACACTACCAACCACCACAGAAACACGCAATAGTGATTACATCCCTCCATATAGGGTTGGCGTCAGGAAGGGCATCCGGCCGTAAAACAGGGCCAAATCCACATGTGCGACACAGATCGCACCCGCGACCCCACAGGTGTGGGAAAAGCGGTAGGAAAAGAAGAAGATTACATTTTCGGGCTTTCAACATTAGTAAAGTAAGAAATCGGATTTCAGCACTAACATAAACATATAGGTAGCATTATAGTACTAGTCCGCTTCTGTGGTGTAGTGGTTAATATGTGCCACTCCCAGAGGCCCGGTTTCGATTCCAGGCTCTGCCATGAAAGTTGAAAACAAATAGTACGAGGGCTGGAACGGGGTCTACTCAGCCTCGGGAGGTCAACTGAGTAGAAGGATTTCGAATCCCACCTCAGCCATCCTCGAAGTGGTTTTTCGTATTTTTCTACTTCTCCTCCAGGCACCTAAGGCCACGGCCGTTTCCTTCCCTCTTCCTTGTCTATCCCTTCCGATCCTCCCATCCTCCAACAAGGCCCCTGTTGAGCATAACAGGTGAGGCCGCCTGGACGAGGTAATGGCATCACCATACTCAAAGTCTCACGTTCCAGGACACTGCCCTTGAAGTGGTAGAGGTGAAATCCCTCGCTGAGTCCGAGAGAAAACCAACCCTGAAGGATAAACTGATTAAGAAAGAAAGAAAGAAGGAAAGAAAGAAAGATCATAGTACTATAGGGCTATAATCAATCATTCCCAAAAAAATATATATTTATGGTTGGGACAACTGGCCTACCCACTTCCGGGGCCCATGAAAGAGAATTAAATATCTTTGTGGAGGGAAAAAGTTAAACATATTAAAGATAAATATGACTTCATCTAGTTTTCACAAGTCGGGCTGAGTGGTTCAGACTGTTGAGGTGCTGGCCTTCTGACCCCAACTTGGCAGGTTCGATCCTGGTTCAGTCCGGTGGTAGTTGAAGGTGCTCAAATACGTCAGCCTCGTGTCGGTAGATTTACTGGCACGTAAAATAACTCCTGGAGGACTAAATTCCTGCACATGGGCGTCTCCGAAAATCGTAGAAGTAGTTAGCGGGGCGTGAAGCCAGTAACATTAATTACATTTGGCTTTTAACAAGCTGAGCATATCAGGAAAGAAAAGTGTCCTGGTGACATTTTAGTCGCTCAATACAGGAATGTCTTTGGGTGCTGTGACTTTTACTTTTTTTTTTTTTTCTGTTTGCTTTACGTCACACTGTCACATATAGGTCTTATGGCGACGATGGGACAGGAAAGGCCTAGGAATGGGAACAAAGCGGCCGTGGCCTTAGGTACAGCCTCAGCATTTGCCTGGTGTGAAAATGGGAAACCACGGAAAACCATCTTCAGGGCTGCCGGCAGTGGGGTTCAAAACCCACTATCTCCCGGATGCAAGCTCACAGCTGCGCGCTCCTAACCGCACGGCCAACTCGCGCGGTATTTTTACCCTTCGGTTTATTGACTTGGCTTGTATAACCTAAAACTTAGGCTAAGTTGGATTATATTTTAAACACCTACATCACTACTTTCACCTGTGTGCAATTATGTTATTTATTTCATTAATATTATGATAATTATTATAATTGAGCATTGTTAACTTATAAGACTCCAACAGACAAGCATTGGTTTTGTGTAGAGTTATACATTTGTTAAATTCACGTTGTTTCCTTTCATGATGTACACGCCTATTATTTGTTACATTATACAGTATTTAGATATAGCCTAAATTTCTTTACCAATTAAACTCTTCAATAAAGACATACATAACTGTCCCATGCCACGATATATTGGTAGAATTAGAGCTGTCAAAATGGTTCATAACCCCTTTGATTTATTATCTTGACATGGATCACCCAAAACATAGGTTAGGTTTAGAGAATACTTTAATAATCAGCATTATTTAATGCACTGTTTATTACTTTCATATTCCAAGATGTAATTGAAGCATGTAAATAAAGCATCATACATTAAAATTTAAGGTTTTACCACTAGAACAGCTGACATGGAAAAGTGATTTGAAAATTCAAACAAATTCATCTTACGTTAAAATCTAAAAAATAAAATAAAAATAAACTGTAGACTTTTCCGATATATCACCAGCATTTCTCCAGCTCGCCAAAATCCATTTCTCCCTAGTTTTAGCGTCTTTGAAACGTTTATAAACAATTTGTTTGGGATGGTATGCGATGTGCTATTGCACATCGGAACTCTAGACCATTTATAAGTTTTCTGCCTCACTGTCTGCGCAGGATTCATTTTAAGTCTAAAATATACCACTCAGATTATATCCAATGTATAGACCTCGAATTTAACCATACTAGACACTAACGTAAAGTAGAAATACGCGAAGTGTATCCTGCTTCTCACAGCACACTACGTGTTATTTCGTCTGCTAATTCAGTCAACCTGTACGATGACGTCAGGCCAATGAGATCGCGTACTTGCGTGACGTGACATTTTCGTAGATTTTTATCATGTTTGGAGTTATTATTTGTACATTCTGATCACATTTTTGAATTCTGCATGCAATTTTGAATCAGATTAGCATATTTTTAATTAAAACCCCGGATCATGCATGTTCCCTATTGTGGGTAGCGGTGCAAGATGCGTGGGTCCAGTTCCCTCCAGAACCATTCCAACACCTCGCCACTCAGTGTATAATGCTTGGATATTTCAGTATAATTCAAGACTTGAAGTTCGACAGTTGCAGAGTTTGCAAGTATTTTTCAATACGTAATCCGAATTACTTGTTTAATATTTACCTGTAATCGTGACTTTATTTTTAAATGTAACTTTTCTTATAATTTACTTCTTGGAATGAAATTGTAATCGCTACATCCCTTTAATCGATAAACGAAGCACGGACGCAGAAATGAAAAAAGAAAAACATTTTTCCTTTCCGAAGCCACGAACTTATTACGCTCTCGTAGCAGGGGGAGAGGCGATACTCCCACGTGAGCGAAATAAAATAGCTAACGCGGACTGAACACACATTGAATTAATTTAGCAGATTAATTTGCTTTCTTCCCTTCCCTTCCCAGAATCGTTTCATCCTCTCTCTATGATTGTTCTTCCGCTCATGCAGTGTTGGTTCTCATCTTGTTTGTTTGTCTCACATAATTTCGTCTGTTGTGTTGATTTCTTGAATGTCTTTTAAATTTTGATTATCCAATTATCCTTAACTTAGTGTGTCTTTCATTGACCATTCTGTTGAATATGGCCATAGAATTTCAATATTTTTTTCTAATAGTGTCTGATATTTTCTCAGAATTCTGCTATAATTCAGGAGACCTCCTTTCCAACCACACTCCTTCTATGCACACTGGACGAAAGATTTTCTTAAGCAGTTTTGTTTTGTTTTCCAAATTGTTTAGTTAGTGATCTGCCTCCAATGATCAAGGTTTCCGGTACATATAATAATTCAGTCTTAATTACCGTGCTAAAGTGTTTTAATTTAGTATTGGTTTTGTTGTTGTACCTGATCCTTGTCTTTTTATAGGCTTTTTGTGGTTTAGAAATTATCTGTTTGTTTCCTTCCTGTTTAATCCGGATGGTTGGATGATTTCCCCTAAGTATTTGAAAGTATTTACCTGGGGGATTTTGCCAAACTCAGTTACCAAAGGTTGTTTGTCTAAGTACCGAAGAGATCCTTCCATGTATCAGGTTTCCTCAAATGAGATTTGGAGTCTAGTTTTAGAGCAATCGGATGAAATTTTCCCAGGGACTGAATTGCTTTTTGCCTATTGAAGAATAGCCAACGGCCGTAGCCGTGTTCAAACACCGGATCCCGTGAGATCTCCGAAGTTAAGCAACATTGGGCGTGGTCAGGAGTTGGATGGGTTGCCACACGCTGTTGGTGGGGGGGGGGTTAAGGGAATGGAGGAGCGGAAAGGAACTGGCCACCCTACCGCACGTAAACTCCGGCTCAGGAACACCTCTGCGGAAGTTCGGACTGCCTTCGGGCAGAATAACCCTTCCTTACCTACCTACCTATTGAAGGATAGAATTACCGGATCATCTGTGAAGGCCAAACATTTTATGAAAATTTTATCTTTAACTAGCTTTCCGATATTAATTACTTTTGTATCATTTTCCCATGTTCGGACTACTTTCTCTAGCACAAGACTGAACAATAATGGAGATAATATATCTCCTTGTATGACCCTTATTTTAATGTCAAAAGGTTCAGGAATTGCACCTAAGATCTTAACTGTCGTGGTGGTATCAGTCAGTGCCTTATATCTATTATCTATTCTAAACTTCGCCACTACTAAAGACAATAAATAAATAAATAAATAAATAAATAAATAAATAAATAAATAAATAAATAAATAAATAAATAAATAAATTAATTAATTAATTAATTAATTTCCATCACATCAAAAAGTGTTTGTCTGTCACAATTTTTCTAGTTTTAAAGATGGTTTTGAGATTAAAAATTTGTTCTACACATTATCTTCTTTTTCTAAAACCTGCCTGATATTCACCTATTAGATGGTATGTTATTCTTCTTCTTTGTTTGTTTGTTTGTTTGTTTCTTTTACCGGGCGAGTTGGCTGTGCGGTTAGGGGTGCGCAGCTGTGAGCTTGCATCCGGGAGATAGTGGGTTCGAACCCCACTGTCGGTAGCCCTGAAGATGGTTTTCCGTGGTTCTCCAAGTTCACACCAGGAAAATTCTTGGGCTATACCTTAATTAAGGCCACGGCCGCTTCCTTCTCACTCCTAGGCCTTTCCTATCCCATCGTCGCAATAAGACCTGTGTCGGTGCGACGTAAAGACAATTGTAAAACAACTTTCTTTCTTTCTTTCTTTCTTTCTTTCTTTCTTTCTTTCTTTCTTTCTTTCTTCGTTATGCCCAATTAAACAGCGCGTTTTAATTTGTAAGCTTGATCTGACGGCTTCTTCTTCTTCTTCTTCCAAAATCTCTTCATTAATTTGCTGTAGTGTTTATTCCGTTCTTCTTTCCACTGTTTTCCAATGGACTTTTTAGCTTTTTTTCGACGACATTTTTTTGCTAGTTGCTTTACGTCGCACCGACACAGATAGGTCTTATGGCGACGATGGGACAGGAAAGGGCTAGAAGTGGGAAGGAAGCGTCCGTAGCCTTAATTAAGGTACAGCCCCAGCATTTGCCTGGTGTGAAAATGAGAAACCACGGAAAGCCATTTTCAGGGCTGCCAACACTGGGATTCGAACCCACTATCTCCCGAACACTGGATACTGGCCGCACTTAAGCGACTGGAGCTACCGAGCTCGGTTTTTCGACGATTATGTGACTTGCAACCGGAATTCCAAAGACTTTACTATTTTTTTTTATTATGTTATCGTCTGTCGCGTTTATTTATGTAAATGTTGGTGAATTTCTTCCAACCAGTTGATCCTGACCTTTTTTGAATTAATTATAATTAATAGCTCTTAGTAAATCTATTATTGCCTCTTGGTCTATGTTTATTATTATTATTATTATTATTATTATTATTATTATTATTATTATTATTATTATTATTATTATTATTATTATTACTATTATGAACTAAACAAAAAAATTACTACGTAGCGATATTTTGTCCTATGACATTAACCCCCTGTAGGTAGGGGACGCCTGTCGTAAGAGGCGACTAAAAGGGGTGACCAAGGGATGATTTTATTAGAACCATGAAACTACTTGTGATTAGTACCACCACGCGGATAACATCATGGGTCGCTTTTACTTGCGCGTAGTACCACTATGTTATGTACACAATAGGTTTGTGATTAGTAGCGACAGTGTGTGGCTCAGGGTGCATTTTACAGTACCTGTGGTTCGTACCCCTATATAAGCAACACCATGGTATGAGCGACACCATGGTTCTGCCTTGCCTGTGCTTAGTGCCCACTATGTGGTTAGTCCACCTATATGAGGAACACCATAGGTTTGCGTTGCCTATAAATAGCGCCGCAGTGTGCGAAACACCATAGGTCTGTGTTACAGTACACGTGCGAATTTCGTTACCTGTGAGTAGTACCATAATGTGTGGAATACCGCGAGTCTACGCTACTTTTGATTAGTACCGCCACATGACAAATAGCATGGTTCTTAGCAATAAGTACCATCATGAGGGGCCAATGACCTGGGTTTTGGAACCGTTTCGACGAGAAGCATCATCGATTCAGTATTGTGCTTTAGAAGCAGTTCCTTGGTCAGTAATATTATTGTTTAACGCTAGTTTCTGTGAATGTGGGGCATTGCGGGTCGGATCCACTGATTGTTTTAACTTCATATCCATCCTTTCATTCTTCGTCCTCACGTTTTCGAATTTGGGATTGGGGATTGGGGATTTTTAAATTGTCCTAACATTTCGTCTCATTTCGTACCATTAGAGCCGATGACCTAGATGTTAGTCCCCTTTAAACAACAAGCATCATCATCTATGACATTACGGTACTTGCAATGTAACAGCAGCGGGAAAAGCTTCATTAAGTGATTATCGGTTGATGTTCTAATGCCCAGGCAAGAACACAGATTAGCGGTTAGTCTTCAATAACCTGGTCGTTGTGGTGGGTTAATGGATACTATGATGCCGAGAAGGGTGTAATTCACTTTAATGACAGAACATCGAGGTAAATGTTTGTGCGTGTCAAAGTATCAAGTTCACTTTATCACTTCACTAACTAGAAATACAAAAATGACGCATTGGAAGTTTAGAGATTTGTTTTTTTTTAAAGTTATTTTGCTATCCTAAGATTTGTTACTAATATTTCTCAAATTTGATCTACTTCTCCCAAGGAAATGTGTAATTTCCTCGGCCAAACACTGCTGATGGAAGTAATGATCTCAATTCTCGGAGTTAAGAGTTGCGTGCAGCGAACTGAACGTCAAAAAGAAGTTTCCGGCCAGACTTATTACAGCACGGCACGACACGTGTGAGCTGAAAGGAGGCCGTGGAACTTCAATCATCGCCTGCGCCCTACAAACAAAAAGGAGTATAGACACACATTTATTGAATACCTATAGGTCACTAGAGGACCCATGTTGCTTTGCAGAATTCTTTATAATTTGGTCAGATAATGTAACGAAATTTCTTCATGCGCTACCCTCTGTGGGTGGGGGACGCAGACGAAGAATACATCCACGATATTTCCTGCCTGTTGTAATAGGCGACTAAAAGGGGCGACCAAGGGATGAGGATTTTCTAACCTTGAGACTACTTGTGATTAATACCATTACATGAGCAACACCATGGACCGACGTTACCTAGGAGTAGTACCCTTATTTGATCAGACCTTAATGCAGCTATCGATATTAGCTAAAATGGCGCCCCGATCGGTTTGTTCAAATGTAAACATGAGCATGTGCGAAGCATCTGTTTAGTTCTTTCTGCTGGTTTGGTTTGATTAGGAAACGTTAGTGTAGTGATGTTTTTATTGATATTTGGTTTTAAAACTATTTTGATATATTAGGACGTGTCGATCGTATTGCATGTAATTCATATTACAGCAGATGCACTTACATTCAGATCAACTGTACTTAATGCATCGTGACGATTTCGTAATTACAAGTAATTGAAATGTCGTATGCCTTTTTTTTTACTGCCGGGATATCCCAGGACGGGTTCGGCTCGCCAGGTGCAGGTCTTTCTATTCGACGCCCGTAGGAGACCTGCGCGTCGTGATGAGGATGAAAATGATGATGAAGACAACACATACACCCAACCCCCGTGCCATTGGAATTAACCAATTAAGGTTAAAATCCCCGACCCGGTCCTGAATCGAACCCGGGACCCTCTGAACCGAAGGCCAGTACGCTGACCGTTCAGCCAACGAGTCGGACTACAAGTAATTTATTAGGGTGCATTAAACATTCCAGGATAAATTTTTCAATAGGGAGATGTGTTCCGTGTACTTAATGAGCTGGTTTCTTTTTTCGGATAAGGCCAAAACTCTGTATTAGTGCCAATCCTAGTACATTTCTCAATTACTATACCTTTTGAGGATTCTTAAAGTGAGGTTATAAAAAGTGATAAAGCTACTTATTTTATCTGTGAATGAAGATTACATTCTCTTTGTTAAATTGGAGGATAACGTATCAACTGATATACTGTCACTTACAGTACGTATTTACGTTGCCAACGATTTGGTTGTTAAAGTGCTTTATACGAAAATGCATATACTACCAGAGAATTTCAAATTCATTCTCCCATTTGATTATCTGAAGTGTAACAGATGTAGCAGTTTGGTGGATCATTATCAGAATAATTGTTTTGAGAGAATTGAAATTATCGAGCTCGATAGCTGCAGTCGCTTAAGTGCGGCCAGTATCCAGTAATCGGGAGATAGTGGGTTCGAGTCCCACTGTCGGCAGCCTTGAAGATGGTTTTCCGTGGTTTCCCAATTTCACACCAGGCAAATGCCGGGGATGTACCTTAATTAAGGCCACGGCCGCTTCCTTCCCACTTCTAGCCCTTCCCTGTCCCATCGTCGTCATAAGACCTATCTGTGTCTGTGCGACGTAAAGCAAAACAAAAAAAAAGCAAATAAATGTATTTCTAAAAATAACAACTGATTTATAGGAAGAAGAATTACGGTCTGGAATAATTTACCAAGGGTGCCCCCTAATATATCTACACCAATTAGATAAATTTCCAACTTCTTTGAAAAGAAAGACTAGGTAGACAATTGAAACGTAATCTGCCACTTGGACTACAGCCCTAAATTCGGATCATTGGTAATTGATTAATTAATTGACTGAATTGAAACGCATCAAATATTCCCCCAGGATTGTTATTTTAGAATGCAATCCTATATTACCTATTTCCTTTACCATACTAGTTCATAGAAAAATATTTATATTTTGAATTATCCACATATTGCTTATCTAAACATACGGTATTTCTAGATAGTATTGGTCTATTACCCAAAGTAAAGTATTCTGTTCGTTATTATTGACAGCTTATCAACTCACATGGGACCGAGGCGTCAGCCATGTTGTTTCTGTATTAAGGTCGGATGTTATTGTAGGTGGCCTTGGTTACTACCATCGTGTGTATCCCACCGAGGCGGGGGGGAGTGGGAGGCTGCGCGGACTAATGACCATGCGAGAAAAGATGCCGTACGCTGCGCTGGAATGTGTCTGTTTTCAGAATGGGTCTGCATTACCTGTTACTAGTACCATTTAATGAGAAACACCATGAGTCTACATTGCCTGTGATTAGTACCACTGTGTGAGAAACACCACGGGTCTGCGTTGCTTGTGAGTAGTGCCCGTATGTGCGAAACACCATGGGTTTGTGTTACCTGTAATTAGTTCCGCTATAGAAGGAAACCATGGACTCATTTTGGACAACAAGCATGATCTCTGAAAATAAGGAATTGTGAATTGGATCCACTGACTGTTTTGGATTCATTGTCATTTCTTCATCATCATTCATTTTAGACTCTAGTCTGTGAATACATTTTGGAGTTTTAATTATCGTTTAAACAACAACAATAATAATAGTAATAATAATAATAATAATAATAATAATAATAATAATAATAATAATCCCGTGGGGGTTTTGCCTGTTCCCCTATCGGGCGCGTCCCAGGTGGCGGATCGGGGGGCTCGCCGGACTTGTCCGGAGGGCTTGAGGGAAATAAAATACCTCTCGCGGACCAAAAACAGGCACAGCCAGAAAACATCTTGAGGCAACCTCTGAGGCTCAATACCTTAGTTGTAACTATGAGATTGACAAAGATCAATCTCCCCATTATCTTCAACTTACTAGCATGATGGCAACGTCAGTTAATGATACTACTACCCCAGGCCCTAGTATTCATACTAGGTTTTCTCGGTCATCGGATTCTGGGGGACCGAGAACATCATGCGGGAATGTATCGGAGCTTCCCAAATCTCTTCGCCCAAAGGAAAAACATTTTATTGGCACTTTAAACATCAACACGCTTCGCAAAATTGGAAAGTTGAAGCACTTAACAGACATATTAGACCAACTCAACATCCAAATTCTGGCACTCCAAGAAACTAGGTACAGTGACGAAAATCATTTTGAATCAGGAAACTATAGAATTTATAAAGGTAAACCAGCTACCCTCCTCCCTAACAAAATATTACAATTTGGCACTGGTTTTGCAGTGAGAAAAAATATCACAAATTCGGTATTATACTTTGCATCTCCTTCTGAAAGAATTTCGCTAATGACAATCAAATCAGGAAACAAAGCTTATACACTAATCAATGCACATGCACCTACAAACAATTACAATCAAAAAGACCCACAGAAGGTAGATGACTTCTGGGAATTACTAGAAGAAACTACAGCCAAAGTTCCAAAACATCATGTCAAAATTCTGCTGGGGGACTTCAATGCACAAATTGGCAAAGAGAAGAAATTTAGGACCACTGTAGGACTTTACCCTGCTCACAAAAGAACCAATAAAAATGGAGAACGTTTAATTGGCTTCTGCGAGAATTTCGATCTAAAATTGATGTCAACTCATTTCCTGGCACTTCCACAAAAGAAAATGACATGGAGATCCCCGAACATGCATTTAGGAGAATTTCAACTAGACCATGTGGCTATTTCCAAGAAAAACCAAAAAGAAATTATGAACGTTAAAGTCAAAAAGGGAATTATTGACTCCGACCACCACCTATCTCTTGTTAAAGTAAAGTTTCAACCCAACAGGAAGAAAACCAAAACAATCAGAAACCCAAGAATCGACCCTGAATTTCTGAGACAGAACTCAGACAATTTCCTTGCGAATATCTCCAACGATGCTCCTTCAAACTGGCTAGAACTCAAGGACACACTCTTGAAAGCTTCACAAAACATCAGCAATCCCCCAAGGAAACGCAAACACAGGTGGTGGAATGACACCTGTGACAAGGCCATAGAAGTCAGAATTAGGTCCTGGCTAAACTGGAGTTCCCATAAAACTGATCAAAATCGTGATGAATTCTTCAAAACACAGAAACAAACCTCAAAAATCATCAGATCTGAAAAACGAAAATATGATCAAAACAGACTGGTAGAAATAGAAGAAGATTTCAAGAAAAACAATACACGGAACTTCTACAGAACATTCAGAGAAGAATTATCCAATTACCAGGCACCTAGTCTCTGTTTCAAACGTACAGATGGGACTTTAGAAACAAGTAATAAGGGAAATTGTGAACTCCTAGCAAACCATTTCATGGACCTTTTAAACTGTGAATCTCCAAAGGAACAATTCACCTATGAAAAACCAATACCTAATCCAGATTCAGAACCCCCCACATTACAAGAAGTCAAACAAATAATCAAAGATTTAAAAGACAACAAAGCACCAGGAGAAGATGGAATAATCGCTGAAATGTTGAAAATTGGTGGTGACAAACTGGCCCAGAGTATTCAAAAAATCTTACAGGACATTTGGTTTTCTGAAGAAATTCCGGAAGATTGGAAATGTGCATTGATTCACCCACTTCACAAGAAAGGAGACAAATCAGATATTAATAACTACAGAGGAATTTCTCTCCTCTCACTCGTATATAAAATCTTCTCTAAAGCTCTTCTTAATAGATTAGAGAAACAAACAGACCACCTGATCGGAGATTATCAGGCTGGATTCCGAAAAGGGAGATCCTGCGCAGAACAAATCCTAAACCTAAAAACCATACTACAGATTCGCAAAACCAAACAAACAGTAATCACCTTTGTTGACTTCAAAAAAGCGTATGATTCAATAGATCGGCAGACCCTGTTCAACATACTAGAGGAATTTCAAGTCGACAGGAAAACGAAGGAATTGATTAAACAAACTCTGACCAACACAACATCAAAAGTTAAGTTCTTGGGAGAAATTTCTGAACCGTTCGAAATCAGAACTGGCGTCCGACAGGGAGATGGACTATCCCCACTACTATTCAATTTAGTTTTGGAAAAAGTGATTCGTGAATGGAGAAAAGAAACTAAAGGTATAAACATTGGCAGACTTCTTAAAGACAAAATTCACCTTGACTGCTTAGCTTTCGCAGATGACCTTGCGATCCTTTCGAACAACAGACAAGAAGCAATCCAATCCATAGAAAAATTGAATGAAATAGCCGCAAAAACCGGACTTCAAATTTCATTTGAAAAGACGCAGTTTATGGAAGGAACTAAATCAAGATTCGACAATCAACCATTAATCACCAATTGTGGAATAATTTCCCAAGTAGACAAATTCAAGTATCTAGGTGAAATTATTCAGCCAGCAGGGTTAAATCAGGAAGCTAACAAAGAAAGAACTGCTAAACTGCAAAGGGCTTACAAAATCACATGGAACAGATACAACAAAAGATGTATATCAAAAAATGCAAAATTACGTCATTACAATACAGTCATCAAACCAGAGGCACTTTATGCATCTGAAACACTGATCATTGGCGGCAGGTCACAAATGAAAAGCATTGAGAAACAAGAGAGGAAAATTCTCAGAAAAATCCTAGGACCAAAGTTCGAAAATGGAATTTGGATGAAAAAGAAACCACACGAAATTTTTCAATTCACAGAAAAAATCACAGATACCATCAGAAAGAGACGACTAAAATTCTACGGACACCTACACAGAATGGATAACAACAGGCTGACAAAGAAAATTCTAAACCTAGCTCTAACCCTGAAAATCCGCAACAATTGGTTAGCAGAAATACATGAAGATCTACAAGAAATGGGTATCGAGGACGAAACCATTCAAGATAGAATGAAATTTAGAAGCTTAGTAAACAAACATAAATTTGCAGAGAAACCAACAAGAAAAAATACAGGCTGGACAGAAACACGCAGAAAGGAACACAGTGAAAAAATGAAGAGATATTGGGAAGAAAAGAAGAAGAAACATTGTGCAAAATAAGTTCAAACGCGCTCCACAGCTGGGCACAACGAATCAAAAAAAAAAAAATAATAATAATAATAATAATAATAATAATAATAATAATAATAATAATCGTATGGCCTCAGCTACCGTGTGCAGACATTTCGATTTGACGGCATCTGGTTGTCTGCTCGTCAATTTCGACGTTCCGTTTTACTCTAGGCCCATTAGATGGCAGGCAGAGTAAACTGGATCTCTCTTGGGCGTCTATGGCTGAGATTTAATTAATTTTGTTGGGTAAATACCAAATGTATCACCAGAGATCTTTTTCATGCCGACATCGTACGACATGGAGTATCGAATGGACTTTTTCCGCCCATCAAAAATCCGACTACCGCTGCCGGGTTTGAACCCGCTATCTTGGGATCCGGAGGCCGACACTCTACCACGGATCCACAGAGACGAATAATAATAATAATAATAATAATAATAATAATAATAATAATAATTGTTACGGAGATATCCGTGGTAGGTAGAGGTGAAAGAAGGTGCGGGTGTGAATGGGTTTCAAGCTACGAAATTAACGGGCAATGTAAAATTAATTTAAAATTTAACTAGGTTATATTTTCTTTTCAAAACAAGAGATAACAATCATAACAGGTACAGAGTAGCAAAAATGTAGGTACAAGATTACTGGGTTCGGGCTCAGTGCCCTTACTTCATAACTCTTGGGCAATCAGCCCCGCCTTACTCCCAAAGAAAATTTTAGCCAAGGGGCAGAAAACCCCATTCATGCCCAGGAGCACTGGCTCCAAACATTACACATAAAGCCTGCACGAGGCATACAGAAACAAATTTCAAAGAGCGATCCGCTCTCAAAATTGTAAGCCTATCACAAGGCCACACCAAACTCTACCTTCAAGCTGTCCTCTAAGGACGTATTTACAGGGGTAAAATACCCAAACTACGGAGGTCTATTACATGAAAAGAAGGTTGATTACATGACCTCTAAAATAACAATTTGAGAGGAGGCGAACTTGCACTCCTAATACACTTTGTTTTTAAAACCTAATCTGGCTCTGGGGCCACTAACGCAAGGGCTAATCCCATACTACAGAGGTGACTTAGAGAAGAACACTTTACATTACATAAACGAAGAATAGTTTGAGAAAATAAGTTCACCTCAAAACAAATGTGAGTGGGAGCTCGAGAGGGTTAGCACTCTCTATCCCAATATGTAGCTTTACAAGAAAAAGATGAAAAGAGTAATTACATTTTAGGAAAAGGTTACATGATGGAAATGCTTCGAACCCGCCGCGAGTGTTAAACTGCCGACCTAGCAAGAAAAGAAGTTATTAATAGGCCATTACCTGGTGTTGAACGGCTGAAGAAGAAAGAGGCGCTTCCCGCCTCCTGCTATGTACTTAATACACTGAAAGAGGGAACAGAAGTGGCCCGGAGACCCCAAAATCAGCAGTTTATATACTCTCGCGGAAGTTTCTAGGCGTTAGGGGAAAGAAAACACCCTCCCACAAAATCTTTATTGGTTCGGGAAAAGAAACCCCTACCCAGATGAAGAAGAAACACATTATTGGTGGAAAATTAATTAAGGAAATTCGGGGTTGGCTAGATCCAAAACAAGGGGAACAAGAGGGGTATACAGCCAACTTAAACAATAACAGAAAGAAATTTAACAAGAAACAAACTTTTGAAATAAAAATTTCTCCAACAAAATAGTTCTTTGACTCCGCACTAGGTCGCACTATTGTTGATCTTCAGTAGTGTCCTCTAGAAGAGAAAGTTCACACTTCTTACTTCAAGCGAAACAAAAACACATCAAAAGTGACACAGTTCAAAAACTCAAAATTTTCCACGTGGTGACATCTTCTGAGAAAGTAGAGAATTAATAGAATAGATAAAGTTCAACCTTCCTCCAGAAGAGGAGTTTCAACTGGCGCAACTTTTAAATAAACGGTGTAGAGGTGTACCGCCCGGTACAGACCTCCCCCCCCAAAAGTTCCTCCAAGGGGTAACACAGAAGAACATAAACTTGTTTCCAAAATAAGGTCCAAGTTTTGATGTTGATATTAAGATTAATTGCGGAAGCATTTATAAGATTTTAGTAATTTGGTTGGTTTCAATTTCAAAATTTTGTTGTTGCAGGTGCAGTAAAGTCTTTCTGTTTGTAGTAGTTGAATTTCTGAAGATAAACCTTTAATGCTTAAAAGTGAAGAAAAGTTTTGCAATGTCCACCAAATATTGTTGTTAAATTCCCAAATGTAGTTATCTCTTATAGTAACTGTCCATGTAGTTGATGTAGATTGAGTCGGATGGCCAGACCGGCCGTTGCAGCTTGCGTCCAACGGAGGCCGCTCGGACCCCTTAAGTACCCTGAGATACCGCTCGCCCGCACTATGAGGGGAGCAGAGGTGTTGAAGTCCGCCGCGCCCGCGGTGAACAGATACAGGCTGCGGGCATGTAGTAGGTCGTGCGCCGCACATCAGCCTTGGCCGGGAGGAGAGCTCCGGTTCGCCGTGCACATGTCGTCCTCGCTGGAGAGGAGGGGGCCCATCCCCCTCCCCAGTCGCTGCACGGCGCTGCGCGGCTGCGGGGGCGCTGAAACATTAAAGCTAGGCGGCAGAATTGTGTTGGACTATCATCTTCTTTGAGGGTACAGGCTTGTGGAGAGGTTGAGGGGCCAGCGGCGTGTAGATATCCATGGCATTTACTATTATGAAGCCACAGTGTAAGGTGAAGCAGGAGACGGGAGCGTGGTAATGGCCGTGGCAAGAACAGGATGGCAGTTTAACGGGTCGGGGCAGGTTTTACACAAGGCTTACATCTAAAACCAAAATATTACAGAAGGGGCAGAATGCCTTAAAAGTGAAACTCAAAAAAAAAATATAACCTTCATATCCTTTCAAAATAATATGAAGCAAGTTAACACAGAAATTACACCGGTTTCACCTGGGACAGGTGAACTCTAAATATCCTCTCGGTGGCTGGATTACTTAGCAATAAGGTAACCGGCGTAAGAAAATCGAGAATGATACAAGGCCCATGAAATCTGGGGGCAAGCTTGCCCGCGGGAACAAAATTTTTGACCATAACCTGGTCACCTACCTTCAAAGTGGTGGGTCTCCGTCCACGATCATACCTTTCCCTAACCTTTTCATGAGACACTTTAAGATTGGCTTTAGCCTTCTTCCAAAGATCTTTAATGTTATCCGGATCTATTGTCTCGGGTAGAATTTCATTCAAAGACCAGAGGTTAGAGAGCGGCGAGTTGGGAACAAACTTGAACATCAAGGAAGCTGGAGTAAACTTGTGAGATTCATGAACCGCCGAATTCAAAGCAAAAGCTATCCAATGCAGGGACGTGTCCCACCTGGAAGGATCTTCATGATGATAGGCAATGAGTGCGGACCTGAGATTACGGTTAACCCGTTCAGCCAGAGAAGGTTGAGGGTAATAAGCAGAAGTAGTTACATGAGAGATGGACAAGTCAAAACAGAATTTACGAAATAAATTTGATGTGAACGCCTTAGCATTATCAGATACAATATATTGACACGGACCAAAAGAAGCAAAAATAGAATTTAAGCAAGTAATGGTTGACTGAGCGGTAGCCAGCTTAGTCGGAAATAACCAGGAAAATCTTGTAAAACCATCTACACACACAAAGATGAACTTGTTGGCATTGCCCTTTGACTGGGGGAAGGGTCCCACATAATCAATATACAGACGTTCCATGGGGCGCGACGCTTGATGAGAAGACAAAAGGCCTACTTTAGTGGACATGGTGGGTTTACTGATCAAACAAGATTTACAAGCTTTTACGAGTTCCCGAATTTCACCGTCCATACCTTTCCAGATGAACATTTCACGAATCTTTTCACGAGTTTTAAAGATACCCAGATGCCCTCCTAATGGGGTCTCATGATAATACTTGAAGATCATAGGTACAAGAACCGCTGGAACAACAACTTTCATCAACTTATCATGCCTCGAAGGGCAACATAGAACACCATTCCTCAGAACATAAGGGACAGCATGTTCCCCAGAAGAAAGGGTTTCCATTATAGGAGCCAGCGTCGGATCTTCACGTTGGTATTTCTCCATATCCCTAAAAAGCATGGGAGCATCTGTTAAGATGGCATTAACATCGGATAGTATGGACTCGGAAGGTGATGAACTCTCGACCGGTTCATGGGTCTCGACCTCGTTTGAAAACATACGGCTGAGTCCATCAGCCACCACATTTTCGGTACCTCTGATATGTCGTACATCAAATTGGAAGGCAGAAATACGGATGGCCCAACGGGCTATACGACCAGTACGACGCGGCCTACCTAAGACCCAGCTTAAGGCTTGATTATCTGTCTCCAGGTCGAATTTGACATGTTCCAGATAGAGACGGAACTTTTCTAAGGCGAATAAGACTGCCAACCCTTCGAGCTCATAGATGGAATACTTGGCTTCTTGAGCCGATAGAGTCCTAGATGCATAGGCGATGGGACGCCTCCCTAGTTCAGTCTCTTGAAGAAGGACTGCAGCTACAGCTGACGACGACGCGTCCGTTTGGACGATGAATTTCTTCGAGAAATCAGGCATAGCAAGTACAGGGGCATTACAGAGAGCTAATTTAAGATCTTCGAAAGCGGCTTGTTGAGAAGGTCCCCACTCGAATTTGATGCCTTTCCTACGAAGAAGGTTTAAGGGCGCCGCTCTATTAGCGAAGTTAGGAATAAACTTCCTGAAGAAATTCACCATACCAATGAATCTAGCGATACCTTTGATGTCCTTAGGAGGTTTAAAATCACGGATGGCCTGTGTTCTAGAATGATCGACAGCTACCCCATCGGGTGACACAATATGCCCTAGGAATGACATAGAGGGCTTAGCAAAG
This sequence comes from Anabrus simplex, assembly GCF_040414725.1. NCBI lineage: Eukaryota > Metazoa > Arthropoda > Insecta > Orthoptera > Tettigoniidae > Anabrus > Anabrus simplex. Next base: position 188,489,457 of record NC_090279.1, read on the forward strand.
GCAACCTTGGACAACTTGACAGTTAACCCAGCCTTACGAAGGCGATTCAGAACTTCTCGCAGATGATCTAGATGTTCTTCAAAAGTCTCGGAAAATACGACGACATCATCCAAGTAGTGATATAAGTACTCAAATTTGATGTCGGAGAAGACCCTATCTAGTAGCCTAGTGAGCACAGCTGCCCCCGTGGGGAGCCCGAAAGGCACGCGGTTGTATTCGTATAAGTTCCAGTCCGTGGCAAACGCTGTAAGATGTTTAGACTCTTCGGCAAGGGGAATTTGATTATAGGCCTGATTCAAGTCCAAGATGGTGAAGAACTTGGCCTTTCGAAACCATGAAAAGCAAGAATGAAGGTCGGGAAGGGGCACAGATTGCAACACCACCTTCCGATTGAGAGCCCTGTAATCAATGACAGGCCTGAAACCTCCTTGGGGTTTCGGTACTAGAAAAATAGGCGAAGAATACGCTGACTTAGAGGGCCTAATAATACCGTCCTTCAACATCTGATCGATGATTTCCTTCAGAGCCTTCATTTTAGGTGGAGATAGCCTATACGGTGGAAAACGGACAGGAATCGAATCCGTGACCTCAATTTTGTATTCAATAAGATCAGTAACACCAAGAGTATCAGAGAACACCTCGGGAAACGACTGACACAGTTTGCGAATACTATCAGCCTGCTCCTCAGGTAGATGTCTAAGGTCTAACAACATCTCATCCTGGGTAGGCGAAATAGAAGAACATGACACAGAATTACACTTTAATAGTGGTATTTTACGACTAGAAGCAAATTTGAATGTGCACGACCTAGTCTGGAGATCGAGCACAAGACCAGTGTGAGAAATAAAGTCAGCTCCCAATATAATGGGGCAAGACAATTGCTTGGCCACAAACAATTTAACTTTCCATGTAAACTTAAAAACACGAATTTTGACCAGTAAGGAACCTAGAATTTCTAATGGAGATGAATTAGCCGAAACGTATTGAACAGGAGAAGAGAGATAGTCAGGGAGTTTACAAACAGATTTCAATTTAGAATACCAATCAGCCGAAATAATGGAACAAACACTGCCTGAATCTAAGAGAGCTGTTATAGGCTCGTTATTTAACTCAATCTTAAAAAAAGGAACAGGTGCGGGGGTATCCGCCGCAATCCTAAGACACTCTTTAGGGCATTCAAAAGATGAATTTGAAGGCTGGTCGTTCTCTGCATTTACAACCTGTTTACTAGGGGCTGAGTCTCGGGAAGATGGATTAGTCGGCTCAGCCGACGCCACTAGTCACTTTTTATTATTGGCATAGCTGGAATTTGCACCAGAAGTTGAGCAGGAGGGGGTGCTATTTGAGTTTGGGCAATTCTTGGCGATATGTGAGAAGGCCCCACACTTAAAACAGCCTTGTGATGACCCTGCTCCATTCCTTGTCCCACTTGACTTGATCAGAGGACACTTATTCCGCAGATGGTCAGGCGACCCGCAAGCATAACATTTACGGGGATTGACTGGTCGGCGAGGTGGAGGCCGAGTGTTACTAAAGGAAGGCGGGGGTTCTTTCGCGACACGCAAAGAATCGGCGTATCTAACTCCTTCCGCTGAGACTGCCAATGCTTCAAGTTCCGAGAACGTTTGCGGGCACGCCGCGAAACACAAATATGACCTATAGGATGGTGAAATACCTTCCACAATAGCTTGTACAATTTGATCCTCAGGGAAGTGAAGAGCAAACACCCTAGTATAAAACTTAATATCTTGGATGAAGTCTGCCAGGTTTTCATCCAAGCGCTGTACCCGATAATAGTATTTCTGAATAAGGGAGGACCTGGCCCTAGCCGGGATGAAGTTAGCTAGCAAATGGGCATGGAAATCCTCAATAGAAGATTGCTCAGCGATGGCTCTAACTATTTTGTCAGATAGAACACCAATAGCATAAGGATAGATAATTTGCAAAATTTGACATGGGGAAAGAGAAAACACAAGGGCATGATCCTGAAATTCCACTAGAAATCTTAAAAATGAAATTACGTCACTGGTGGTGTTGACGGAAAACTTAGAGATACCTCTAAGCAACATTGCCAATGGATGAGGCAAGCTGCTGAACCCAGGTGACATAGTCGTTAAAGGTTTCAATGGCAAAGAAGTTAATTCAGAGCGGATGTTACTCAATGACGCACGGCGTTCAGATTCGTTGTTCGATGGGGCAGAGATAGTTTGAGCAGCAACGGTTATCCTATTGACTTCTCCCTGAGGAGGCTCTTCCTCGTTACCTACATTCACCGTGGCGGGTTGATCAGTTTTGGGAGGAGCTTCGCCGGTTAGCAATTGAGTGACCTTATTAGACAATTCAGAAATAGTTTCAAGGAGCGTATTAGCTTGCTTCCTCTGAACGTCATTCACCTTTAGAGACAACAGATCATTAACTCTATTTGCAAAGTGATACAGCCTGCCTTGCACACGCTTAATTTGATTAGGAGATGGATCGTTTTCATCAAAAAAGCTGACTACCGATGCTAGCCCAGTAATATTCTCGACAATCGTGGAAAGAGAGTCATCAATTTCTTTCTCTCCCAAATTGGGGATGGAAATGGGCAAATCAAGGGACTCTCTAAGCTTGTTAGTGTCTATTGCAACCGTGCCTCCAGATTGAACGTTTCTGATAGTTAACTCATATATCAACTCCTCTTTGCGCAAGTAGTTAAGGAGGAGAACATCGCGAGGGCCGGGCATGATGACAGAACAATTTTGAAAAACTCAAAAAATTCCAGCAACTGAGAAAATTGTTAGAGTTCGAATCAAAGCAATGTTTAGCCGTCAAAAGGGGCTAAATTGAGACCCATTCAACCACGCTCTGCTACCACTTGTTACGGAGATATCCGTGGTAGGTAGAGGTGAAAGAAGGTGCGGGTGTGAATGGGTTTCAAGCTACGAAATTAACGGGCAATGTAAAATTAATTTAAAATTTAACTAGGTTATATTTTCTTTTCAAAACAAGAGATAACAATCATAACAGGTACAGAGTAGCAAAAATGTAGGTACAAGATTACTGGGTTCGGGCTCAGTGCCCTTACTTCATAACTCTTGGGCAATCAGCCCCGCCTTACTCCCAAAGAAAATTTTAGCCAAGGGGCAGAAAACCCCATTCATGCCCAGGAGCACTGGCTCCAAACATTACACATAAAGCCTGCACGAGGCATACAGAAACAAATTTCAAAGAGCGATCCGCTCTCAAAATTGTAAGCCTATCACAAGGCCACACCAAACTCTACCTTCAAGCTGTCCTCTAAGGACGTATTTACAGGGGTAAAATACCCAAACTACGGAGGTCTATTACATGAAAAGAAGGTTGATTACATGACCTCTAAAATAACAATTTGAGAGGAGGCGAACTTGCACTCCTAATACACTTTGTTTTTAAAACCTAATCTGGCTCTGGGGCCACTAACGCAAGGGCTAATCCCATACTACAGAGGTGACTTAGAGAAGAACACTTTACATTACATAAACGAAGAATAGTTTGAGAAAATAAGTTCACCTCAAAACAAATGTGAGTGGGAGCTCGAGAGGGTTAGCACTCTCTATCCCAATATGTAGCTTTACAAGAAAAAGATGAAAAGAGTAATTACATTTTAGGAAAAGGTTACATGATGGAAATGCTTCGAACCCGCCGCGAGTGTTAAACTGCCGACCTAGCAAGAAAAGAAGTTATTAATAGGCCATTACCTGGTGTTGAACGGCTGAAGAAGAAAGAGGCGCTTCCCGCCTCCTGCTATGTACTTAATACACTGAAAGAGGGAACAGAAGTGGCCCGGAGACCCCAAAATCAGCAGTTTATATACTCTCGCGGAAGTTTCTAGGCGTTAGGGGAAAGAAAACACCCTCCCACAAAATCTTTATTGGTTCGGGAAAAGAAACCCCTACCCAGATGAAGAAGAAACACATTATTGGTGGAAAATTAATTAAGGAAATTCGGGGTTGGCTAGATCCAAAACAAGGGGAACAAGAGGGGTATACAGCCAACTTAAACAATAACAGAAAGAAATTTAACAAGAAACAAACTTTTGAAATAAAAATTTCTCCAACAAAATAGTTCTTTGACTCCGCACTAGGTCGCACTATTGTTGATCTTCAGTAGTGTCCTCTAGAAGAGAAAGTTCACACTTCTTACTTCAAGCGAAACAAAAACACATCAAAAGTGACACAGTTCAAAAACTCAAAATTTTCCACGTGGTGACATCTTCTGAGAAAGTAGAGAATTAATAGAATAGATAAAGTTCAACCTTCCTCCAGAAGAGGAGTTTCAACTGGCGCAACTTTTAAATAAACGGTGTAGAGGTGTACCGCCCGGTACAATAATAATAATCATCATCATCATCATCAACCTCCATGCGCTGCTCGGGAACTTTTTGAATGTCTACTTTCAGGATTTGTATTACATGTTAATTATGTGTGAATTAAATTTTGTAGATGTCTTTATTGTGATGTAGAGTGATAATTTACGAACCATTTTGAAGTTTAAGAGATATTAGTGCGTGTTTAATTAAAAGTTCTTTGAGATCATTTTGTTTCGCATGGATCTTTGTCCTTGTTGCAGCTATCTCTCTCTCATTCTCCTCAACCTGATGGTTGATGGGTACCATGACTGTCCTCGTCCAACGACCTTCTATCCTGAGCCAGCTGCTTGATTAGTTGATATGGACGTCGCCCTTTAATGCCATCGAGGAAACCTACTCTTGGTCGTCCTCTTCTAGTCTTTCCTTCCAGTTTCCCTTCAAGCAGTGTGGTGTACCATGATGAATGCCAGAGTAAATGATCTATCCAACTACATCTTTTCGCGATAATTTTCTCTAGACTGATGGTTTCTTCAGCTTGTAACTTCTCTTTTGATGATAATAATAAATAAAATCATAAATAAAATATATAAATAAAATCACCCGAAAACTTAATAAAATTAATAAGCATAATTAACCGAAATGTCCGTAGTATGGGCGCCAGAGTTCACCAGAATGGATCCCTCGAATTTAGATAAGAGCATGATAAACTGTATATCCCAGGGCGTGTACATAATGCTGCGTACTGGTACATCTGCTGCAGGCCTTACCTAACCTCCTGAAAACGACTAATTAGGTAGGAACTGCACCTAGGTTCATCAATAACACTGATTCTAAAATAGCTACCTATATTCTTAACAAATTCCGTGCATGAGCACCTCATCAACATACAACATTATACATATAATACACACATAAAATATTGCTGGAAGACTCTATATTTACAACAACAATAATAATAATGGAAACAGTGGGAAAACGAAAGCGAGAACTAAGCTACCATTTGTAGATAGTCCGATGAACAATGTACATGTATGAAGATAAATACCCTTCACTGTCTCTATATCAATTCGACTTACCGAATCTCATAATCGGCAGTTATCACATCACACAGACACTGTACCTTGTACTACTGTGTTCACATATTTTAACACTTGTTGTAAAGATATATACACACGTCTGTCGATCCTCAACATAAATTTATGGGAAGTCTGAGATAGCTTTCACCAACATATAATGCTAGGCCGCCACAAGTGCTACACTACTTAATGCGCAAGCACTCTCCACAATCAGCCACTTTCCACGAACATAACAAGACTACGCTCCACGAACGTTTGAAGTCCGGTCCATTGCAGCCGTGTCACTCCAGTACCGTGTATCAGCACTACTTCCTTCTCGTACAGTTCGTCAGTTGTAGTTCTAGTTATCTTCCTTCTCGTTCCTTTACAATCACCTCTACAATCACCCTTACAATGTTCTTTACAATGTCCCTGGTTGCCGCCGTATGATCAACCTTTATAGACATCAACATCCCCCTCCTCTCAGATGATACGTCTGGATTGGTGCTTGCCCACCAGTCATGAGTGATCTCTAGTCAAGACCAAGCCCTGAACTACTTCTTCCTCCCAAGACAATAACAAACTCTGGGGTATATTCCATGAGTCACCAAATTTTCCTAATACAAAAACAAGCTCATCTCATCAGGCTGGGATACATACATGACTCATGAATTTCCCGACACAAGTACATCACAACAAACACTGGGGTAGCCATATGACTCATTCAAATTACCAGAGTTATTAAAGCAATGTTTTCCCACTCGTGCAAAACAAATTACTCATACCTACATATGTGGATATCTTCCAACTTACCAATATAAATGGCAAAATATACAAATGAAATACTGATAATAATAATAATAATAATAATAATAATAATAATAATAATAATAATAATAAATCGAATACAGACAATAATATCTCTAACTTCTACATATAATTCTGGGGTGTGATATATGTACTATCACAAGCTCTCTTGAGAACTACTTCATTTGTTAGCCTGTGAGTCCAGGGAATTCGTAACATTCGACGCCATCACCACATTTCAAATGCATTTTTTTTTTTGCTATTTGCTTTACGTCGCACTGACACAGATAGGTCTTATGGCGACGATGGGGTAGGAAAGGCCTAGGAATTGGAAGGAAGCGGCCGTGGCCTTCATTAAGGTACAGCCCCGACATTTGCCTGGTCTGAAAATGGGAAACCACGGAAAACCATTTTTCTTTTCTTATCAGCCTTTAATAGAGTCCAGGTTTCAGAGCCATAGGTCGCAATGCTATATCGTCTGGGAAGTAGTTGATCCCATGGTTAGCAGACTAGACTGTAGGGGTCTTCAACTAGATGCGCAGTAGCATGCCACACTCCTGACGTCACGCGGTGACAGAATTCGCTTCACCAAGCCGAGTAATGGTGTTTACATTTGTGACAGTGTAGGAGTTTAATTTTTCTTTGCTGTGCTGTTGCTCACACCACGATAGGCACCAGAAGGACTTAGACATTATATTTCATCGCTTTCGGAAGAACTGTGCGCTTAAATTAAAGTGTACTGATGCCTGTAATCGAACTGACTCATTTACTGTTGGGTGTGCTCTTGTGTGCTCTGTATACAAAGCCAGTATGTATGCCATCCAAACGGACAACATTTCTCCTTTACCTAAGATTGGCTAGAAACTATTTCAAGGGGGTATTCAACGGAACCCGCGGACGAGTGCATTAATTCTATTATTAAAATAAAAAATGAATTTATGCCTTCCATGCAAACTCTACAAATGGACGTTCAGGAGTTTTTACATTGTTAAAGAAAAACTGTCAGGTGTTTACAACAATACTTAACCCCAAGAAACCGCCAAAACAACTCTGAAACGCATTCCCGTGCGATTGGCCATGTCTCTTAATTTTTAATGAGTACATTTAGAAATAAAACTACTCATAAAATCGTTCTCAGAATCACTGGTTGCATAGAAGATACGAAAATGATTCGTAAACACCTTACTGCGAGGCGAAAGATTAATTTAGTTCTGAGAAAGCTACTGAAGTAGTTCGTGTTAAGCACAGTTGTAATATTCTGAAAAGTTAATAAATTACAAGATTTAGATAAATGCACAGATATAAAAAGTGACATATTATAAAAAATTCAAATGAATATGCCTGATGGGAAAAACTGAAATGATATTCGAATTCAGCATGAAAATATTTCTAGAATGTCTTATTTTTATTCTTGTGAAAGAAAAAAAGCGTAATATGACTAAATATGATCTTAAAACCAAACCAAACCAAATCAAACCCCATGGCACTACAGCCTTGAAGGGCCTTGGCCTACCAAGCGACCGCTGTTCAGCGCGAAGGCCTGCAGATTACGAGGTGTCGTGTGGTCAGCACGACGAATCCTCTTGGCCGTTATTCTTGGCTTTCTAGACCGGGGCCGCTATCTCACCGTCAGTTAGTTCCTTAATTCTAATCACGTAGGCTGAGTGGACCTCGAACCAGCCCTCGGTTCAGGTAAAAATCCCTGACCTGGCCGGCAATCGAACCCGGGGCGTCCGAGTAAGAGGCAGGCACGCTACTGCTACACCACGGGGGCCGGCCAAAAGGGAAGTGAGCCAACGGCACGTGGTGTTCCTAGGCGGTCATCCATCCAAGTACTGACCACGCCCAATGTTGCTTAACTGCGGTGATCGGACGAGAACCGGTGTATTCAACATGATATGGGCGTTGGCAAATCGGTCATCCATCCAAGTACTGACCACGCCCAATGTTGCTTAACTGCGGTGACCGGACGAGAACGGGTGTATTCAACATGGTATGGCCGTTGGCAAATACGACTTAATATAATTAAAATGAACAAAATATGACCAAATCAATAAAAATTGCCAAAATATGCATTTATAAGCAACATAAAAATTGCTTTAAACGGGGTCAGGGACCCATCATTCACAGTTATTTTCGCATTTAGGGTAAAATGAGTTCAGGAAAGGAATATGACTTTACCTTAACATCCGAACCTTAGTGATGATAATTTGATTTTCGCAAAGGGAAAAGCGATTTCTTTCGTAGTAATGACGTAGGTTTTCGCAGCTCATTGTATTAACGTAAATAAATAAATTCACCGCCCTTTGGCGATCGACAGCACGACGATCCTTGAGTCCAGTTAGTGGGGTAGGCCGTGGATAGTACGGTCATTACTTCCACGTTTCCTTGAATTTCTTTGCTCACTGTCGGAAGCAGAACTTACCATGCCCTGATGAAGGCCAATGCAATTTGGCTGAAAGCTCAGTTTCATTAAATAAATATAGTGGCTTTAATCCAGTATTCATTTATTTATTTACGTTGATTTCTTTCTTCTTGTACTCTTCTCCTCTGTAACTTTCTATAAAGTTGATAGATTGCTATGACTACCCGAGGTTGTGATGTCTTCCCGTTCCAGATGTCGAGTTAGTGCTGACCATGGCAGCATGCAGCTCTACCGTGGACGGCTATGGGCACTGGTGCTTATACTGTCACTCTACCTGGCGGGAGTCCTGCTACTCTCACTCTTCAGTTTGGATCAGCGGGAGTCGTATGCCAAGGTAAGACTTTTTTGAAAATGTCATGTCCATCCAAGGAGTTGTAAATCGTAGCTTGTATGCTATAGATCAGGGCCTCTCAAACGCCCAAAATCTCACGCGTGCAAACTGAGGCGCAGAGGTCCTTTGCACAGTGCATCGGTCCCACTCGGCTCAGTTCGGACCAGCGCTTCGTCTCGAGGCGACTCGGCTAAGCTCGGCTCAACTCAACTCGGATCGGATTTGGAGCGCTACGGAGCAAGTGAGGAAGAGGGAGACAGGCGTGGGGAAAGAGAGAGACAGTCCTATTGCTCCAAATCGAGGAGTAGGGGTCTGCACTCTGGTCAACCAAGCGAAATCGTCTTTTGCACCGTGTACAACGCAATGCACTGGTGCATGCACCCTGAGAGGCCCTGCTGTAGATTCTAACAAATAAATAAAGTATCAGTTTTCTTTGAATGAATAAATATAAGAAAATAAAACGAATTGTTTATATCAATCCGGAATATCTTGAAAAGGCCAGTTTTTCTTTTTCGCTATTATAGCGCTTTATCTTAAATGCTGCACCCCAATCATCATTTCGCTGATTAGTGGAGGAGAGCTTCGTATTCACAAGCGAAGGTCGACACTCCCTCCCTTCCCTCTGCAAAATGTGTCCGCTCTCTCGCTTCACTGTGACGTATGCTTGCTATGTAAGCTGCCCACATTTACACCAGGCCAGCCCGGCCGCACTGGGCTAGCCTCAACGGGCGCCCAGCTGAGCACCTCTGCTATAGAGAAGGCCGTCCTCCAGCGAGGCTCCGGATTACAATTAAATTACAATTTTAATATAATTTACAAACCTCAAAAAGTGGATATTTATAAACAGTTAATGATGTAACTGTCTTCTCTTTTTTTGGTGAGGAGTCTTAACCTCTTCAGTCCCGAGCCTGTTGATGCGTTCAATGCGTTATATTTTGCTCAAATAATTTTTAAAAATTCACCATAGAAAATTAGTTTGTTTCACTAAGTTGTTTTATTCGTATAGCATATATGCTACATCAGGACTCAGAGTTGACTTTCCTAAGAATTATTACTTTTTTCTTAAATTACTTTGTTTTATTGTAAGCAGACAAAACCACATGTAGAGCATATGCTATATACGGACTGAGGAGGTTAATGATGCTATTGATGCTTTCACGCCCCGTACTTATAGACATGATAGTGTATAGGCTTTTGGTATTATGCCGTGTCAAGAAAATAAGGTGAAATTCTTTACGTTTCGCAGAGAACTGTGCTCTGCATCATTAGAAGAAAATCTCGACTGTCCACGAGAAAGATTGTTTACAACGACTTTTTATTTTATTTAGAACGTTATAACAGAACTGGAAATGGTACGTTCATTCGTCACCAGATGGCTCCCCGGACGCCGAAAAGCCTATGCAGTATCAGTGTTAATGATGTTCAGATATACAGAGTGTAACAGTAATGTTCCCCCAAACTTTCACCACAAATTCCTCACACGTACAAGAAGAAAATATTTTCTTTTACCGGGTGGGCAAAATGTAACTGACCTGGAAAGTATTTACAATAGGACTGACGCGGGATTGTTAATGAACATCACGGAAGATGCTGGAAATGGCCTCATCTGAAGAAATTAAAAAATGAGGATCCCAAAAGTCCTGACTCCACATCACTGAGAAACCACTGGCAGAACTCAACACGCGATGTTCGTCTGGACGATTTAAACACAACCACAACAGTAAATTTCTAAGGATACAAATGCAGGTCCTGTTTCGACACGACGATCTCTTAAAGGGGCTGAATTCATAGACAACACTTATACTTAAGTGCCCCTTATAAGCCAGGTTTCATTTCATATTACTCACTTATTGCTATAAGTGGACCTCCCACACACACTTAAGTGACTCACTTATGTTGCAGCAAGATGGAGGATAGTGATTTTGCTCAATATGTTGTATTTCATTCACAGAATGCTTTCCGTGCACACAGTAGAGATGGAAAATCCTGTCGAAATGTAATGTGACCAACAATTTAATGAAGATTTCGTTTGAGTAAAGTGAGAGTTACGAATATTCTTGTTCCTTTGATTGAGAGAGTGAACATAACCTCTAGAGAACTCACCATCTCACCATTAATGAAGATATTGTTTTGAGATTTATGCCAGGTTATTATTATTATTATTATTATTGTTATTATCATCACCATCATCATTACCGGTATTTCGCTTAATTAATTAGAAACGTGTTACAAGTTGATAAGTTATCAAGACTGTAGGCCTATGGCATAGTAAACAACTAAGGTATTAGAACAATGAACGTGTTGCACTACCACCATTTATTTTAAGGTTAATTTGTGCTAATAATACACTGACTGACAGAGCAAATGCAACACCAAGGAGGAGTGGTTCGAAAGGGATGAAAGTTGGGAAAAAAAACAGAGTCGGCACGGAAGAATAATTGATGTTTATTTCAAACCGATATGCAGGTTACACAATGCGCACGGCATCGACCCAGTAGGATGTAGGACCACCGCGAGCGGCGATGCACGCAGAAACACGTCGAGGTACAGAGTCAATAAGAGTGCGGATGGTGTCCTGAGGGATGGTTCTCCATTCTCTGTCAACCATTTGCCACAGTTGGTCGTCCGTACGAGGCTGGGGCAGAGTTTGCAAACGGCGTCCAATGAGATCCCACACGTGTTCGATTGGTGAGAGATTCTGAGAGTACGCTGGCCACGGAAGCATCTGTACACCTCGTAGAGCCTGTTGGGAGATGCGAGCAGTGTGTGGGCGGGCATTATCCTGCTGAAACAGAGCATTGGGCAGCCCCTGAAGGTACGGGAGTGCCACCGGCCGCAGCACATGCTGCACGTAGCGGTGGGCATTTAACGTGCCTTGAATACGCACTAGAGGTGACGTGGAATCATACGCAATAGCGCCCCAAACCATGATGCCGCGTCGTCTAGCGGTAGGGCGCTCCACAGTTACTGCCGGATTTGACCTTTCTCCACGCCGACGCCACACTCGTCTGCGGTGACTATCACTGACAGAACAGAAGCGTGACTCATCGGATAACACGACGTTCCGCCATTCCCTCATCCAAGTCGCTCTAGCCCGGCACCATGCCAGGCGTGCACGTCTATGCTGTGGAGTCAATGGTAGTCTTCTGAGCGGACGCCGGGAGTGCAGGCCTCCTTCAACCAATCGACGGGAAATTGTTCTGGTCGATATTGGAACAGCCAGGGTGTCTTGCACATGCTGAAGAATGGCGGTTGACGTGGCGTGCGGGGCTGCCACCGCTTGGCGGCGGATGCGCCGATCCTCGCGTGCTGACGTCACTCGGGCTGCGCCTGGACCCCTCGCACGTGCCACATGTCCCTGCGCCAACCATCTTCGCCACAGGCGCTGCACCGTGGACACATCCCTATGGGTATCGGCTGCGATTTGACGAAGCGACCAACCTGCCCTTCTCAGCCCGATCACCATACCCCTCGTAAAGTCGTCTGTCTGCTGGAAATGCCTCCGTTGACGGCGGCCTGGCATTCTTAGCTATACACGTGTCCTGTGGCACACGACAACACGTTCTACAATGACTGTCGGCTGAGAAATCACGGTACGAAGTGGGCCATTCGCCAACGCCGTGTCCCATTTATCGTTCGCTACGTGCGCAGCACAGCGGCGCATTTCACATCATGAGCATACCTCAGTGACGTCAGTCTACCCTGCAATTGGCATAAAGTTCTGACCACTCCTTCTTGGTGTTGCATTTCCTCTGTCAGTCAGTGTATAAGGTTAGTCACCCAATCGTTTGGCGGATTATATAAGAAGTTTCTCAAATTATGGTATGACACATCCGAAGTAATTAGGCCTATTACAACGTAACGGCTACGGATATATTTGTCAAATCATTAAACGCGTTGTAAGGCTAGATATTCTACATTTGGATGAATATTTGCATAGGTTCGAGTACCTGGGTAACTATAAACATATTATATTAAGAATAAAATTAGACTCTGGGCATTTTCGTAGTTTGCATTGTCCACAAGAAGTTTTAACTACGTCATTCATATTCTGATGAGAAACTGCGTCGGTCTGCTTGTTCTATATTATGTGCATGTACTTCGACACAAGTTCTTGCAGGTGCCGTCTCACCTCGCTGTTTCGTTATCCATTCTGATAACGAAATACAATATACCGGTAGACGATCTTTTAACCTAAAAAATTTCGCGATGTCCTTCGATAAACAAAACACAATAGATCATCCCACTATTCGGTAGCCAGAACTACACGATCCAGGAAGCAGCGACATAAAATACAGCATTGCCATATCTCCAGCGAATACTTACAGTATCAATGAGTGTTCTCTTTAAGTGCTGTCTGTGAAATGTAAACTCATAAGTGAATACTTATTATAAGTGATCCCTTATTACGTAAGGGTCCCACTTATATTATAAGTGCTGACTATGAATTCGGCTCTAATTTCCACTTGCACAGATAAGCGGCGTTGAGATTTTGTCGGACTTCGTTCCAGACTTTCCTTCACTCGAGCAATGTTTTCTGGTGTCCGAACTCTCTTCGGATAGTTACGGTTCTTATTCGCTACAGAGCCCGTTTCAGGTCATTTTGCCACCAAAACTTTGCTGGAGGTTTTGTCAAAACACTTCCAGTCTTTAACACTTGCGCAAACAGTTCCGCGCAGGTTTTCCACCAATCGTTCTTTGCATAACACTCGACAATGAACACAGCGACGTACTCGGGAGATGCGCTCGCGAAGACATGTGACAGCAACCGTTTGGTGCATCGAAATCATGGTTCCCAGCATTTCCTGTGTTGGGCAGTTCTCCCGTTCATTAAGAAAGGTCAGTTCACCGTCGGCCTTAAAAATATTTTCCGGGATAATTTCATTTTGCCCACCCTGTACATACTTGTATAAATGATATAAGTAAAAAAAGTGGAATCAGAGATACTTTTTTTTTTTTTTTTGCGGATGATGCAATAAATGAGTTACTAGATTATGAGCAACTGCAAAATGACCTCAATAATGTTGTGAGATGGACAGCAGGCAATAGTACGAAGGTAAACGGGGTTAAAAATGAGGCTGTGAGTTTCACAAATAGGAAAAGTCCTCTCAGTTTTAATTACTGCGTTGATGGGGTGAAATTTCCTTCTGGCTCAGTCCGGTGGTATTTAAATGTGCCCAAATACGTCAGCCTCGTGTAGGTAGATTTACTGGCACGTAAAAGAACTTCTGTGGGACTAAATTCTGGCACCTCGGCGTCTCCGAAAACCGAAACACTAGTTAGTGGGACGTAAAGAAATAAACATTAAAAATTATAAAAATATAAGTATAAAATATTATATATAATTACTATAGACCTATAAGTCCAAGTCCCTCTCAATTCAAGCCAAGTTAAAACATTACTGCACAGTGTTTAGAACGGAGTGCCTTTATGGAGCAGAAATCTTGACGAGGATGGCTGACCCAATCCTTGAAAAAAGAGAAAGGAGATTCTTACGAAAACTCTTAGGCCCAGGAAAGTCGACGAGTGACCCAAACACATTCCGGTTGCGATCGAATTTGGAGCTCTGCAAGGCAGTAGAAAGAATCACGACTGTGATGAGGAAAAGGAGACTGACGTTTTATGGGCATATCAAAAGAATGAACCCTGAGCGACAGGCCAATAGGATACTTCTACTGCCTGGGCCGGATTAAGAGGGGGGGGGGGGCTAAAGGGGCTGCAGCCCCGGGCCCCGCGTGCCAAGGAGCCCCGGCCCTTGGCCCAACCTGAAATTGTATAAAAAGGCCTGCTGCTCCCCCTTCGTGCATGTATATGAATATTTACGCTCGCAAAATATCGAACACGCACTCTTCCTTCCTTCTTATCAGCTGTCCGCGTTAGTATTTCATCACTGCTAGAATCAGTTACCGTCCGGGGACACGAATCCTCGCTACTTACGCACTGCAATTATTGTAAAGGTTATTGTTGACGAAAATTTAAATCTGGCAGCTTGCGAGTACGGGCAAAGGGGGAAGGGAGTGAAGAGGTCTAGGAAGTGAGTGGGAAGGGATAGAGGAAGCACGGTGGAATGCGCATGCTATACTATATCTTTGCAACAGGAAGAGAACTTCCAGTTCAACTTTGCTTATTGAACCAATCGTAACTTACAACTGTAATGTTTTTGTAAAATGGATAGAAAATATCCTAGTGGTGCCAAAAAACGTAAGTTTTGTTTTGTATGTCGATTTGATAGTGATGATGAGACAAATGTAAAATATGTTTTGGCATTATGAAATATTAACATAAAAATACAGAATGTAGTATATTTCAATACTTCCTTATTCATCAATTTAAGTACAAGTAGTTCTATAACGACTTCAGTATGCTAGTCTTACGTGATGTTACGAAGAAGGGGCCCCACATTTTTAAATAGCCCAGGGCCCCCAAACACCTTAATCCAGCACTGTCTACTGCAGGTAAAGTGGAAAAAACAACCGGGATGGTTTATACAGGTGCACAATGACTTGGCAGAAATAGGTATCAAGGAGGAGGATATAAAAGAAAGGACACCATTTAGGATGAAGGTTGCGGGAATGAGGGATGCGTCTGAAGAACAACATGCGAAGCCTCGGAACATCTCGGTGGAAGAGCGAGCAAGAAGTCAAAGACTCAAGAATCTATGGCGAGTGTACAAAGAGAAGGGTATCAGAAGGAAGATTGTGTAAACGTGGCCCACAGGTGGCCATACCGATAAATAAATAAATGAAATACATAGACTAAGGAAAGATTTTTAATTGGGGTAATCACATAAACGGGATTGTAGTGAGGATGTAAAAGAGAGGGTGTTCAAGTCTCTGGTAAGACAACTAGAGTATGGTTCCAGTGTATGGGAACCTCGCCAGGATGACTTGATTCGAGAACTGAAAAAGAAAAAAAATACAAAGAAAAGCAGCTCAATTTGTTCTGGCTGATTTCCGACAAAAGAGTAGCGTTACAAAAATGTTGCAAACTTCGGGTTGGGAAGACTTGGGAGTAAGGAGACGAGCTGCTCGACTAAGCGGTATGTTCCGAGCTTTTATTGGAGAGATGGCGTCGAATGAAATTAGTAGACGAACAAGCTTGAGCGGAGCTTTTAAAAGTAGGAAAGACCACAAAATGAAGATGAAGTTGGAATTCAAAAGGAAAAATTGAGAAAAATGCTAGTTCATAGGAAGAAAAATTTGGGTTTGGAATAATATACAAACTATATATTTCTAACTTCTTTCATGTCATTTAAAAAAGACTAGATTGTTTGTTTGATTGATTGATGTAATAAATTTGAATCTCTTTGGATTATATTAAAGGTAGTATCATATTTCACATGGTATAGTGATATTTCAGGAGCTGAGCAATAGTTTCCTAGAACTATTTCAAATGTTATGTAGTTGAATTCTTTTCTAGAATGAATATTGTCTCTTTACCCCCTGTGGGTGGAGGGCGCAGACGAAGAATACACCCACGGTATCTCTTGCCTGTTGTAAGAGGCGACTAACAGGGGGACCAACGGATTAGAACCATGAGAGAATACTCGTGATTAGTACCATTACATGCGGAACACCATGGGTCGGCATTACTTGCGACTAGGACCACCTTGCGAGAAAAAGCACGGGTCTACGTTACATAGGAGCAGTACCATTACGCCAGGCGGCGGGTCTGGGCGTTGGTTGTGGTAAGTGTCATCGTGTGCATTCCACAGGTCGGTTCCACTGTATTCAAAATGGGTCCGCGTTACCTATGAATAGTGCCACTTTGTGAGGAACACCATGGATCTACGTTGCCTGTGATTAGTGACACTAAGTGAGAAACACCACGAGTTTGGTTGGCGCCCGTGATTAATACCGCTTTGTCAGGAACACCATGGGTCTGCGTTGCTTGAGAGTAGTGGCCTTCCACGAACCTGCTACGCAGGCATAGCAGGGGGAGAGGTGATACTCCCACGTGGCGGATAGGGGGGTCCTAACCGGCTTGCCGGCGGACTTGAGGGAAATAAAATACCTCTCGCGGACCAAACACACTACCCCTTGCGGGTGGGGGACGCACATGTAGAATACACCCGCGGTATCCCTTGCCTGTCGTGAGAGGCGACTAAAAGGGGCGACCAAGGGGTGATTGAATTAGAACCATGAAACTACTTTTGATTCGTACCATCACGCGGGGAACACCATGGGTTGCCTGTACTTGCGAGTAGTACCACTAAATTAGGTACGAAATAGGTTTGTGATTAGTTGCAGTAAAAAGCCTGGCCTGGTGGTTTCCAGTACCCGTGCGTCGTACCAATTTTAGCAACACCGCGGATCTGGGCGTAGCCTGTGAGTTGTACCGCTATATGAGCGGCACCGTGGGTCAGCGTTGCCTGTGATTGGTACCCACTATGTGAGGAACACCACTGGAATACCGGCGCCCGTGACTAGTACACCTAGGTGAGGAACCTTACCGGTTTGCGTTGGCTATGAGTGGCGCCATTGTGTGAGAAACACCATAGGTCTGCGTTCCCTGTACGAAGTGCAATACTTGTGAGTAGTACCATCTTGTGTGGAACACCGTGAGTCTTCGCTACTTTTGATTAGTACCCCAACATGACAAATACCATGGTTCTACTTTACTCGCGACATGTACCATTCTGTGGGGCCTTAGTCCTGGATTTTGCACCCGTTCAGACATCAAGCATCATTGTGCTTTATAAGTGGTCCCTTGGTCAGTAATACTCTAATTAACTACCTTCTTTTTGAGTCTGATCCACTGTTTTTTTGTTGTTGTTGGTTTATGTCCATCCATTCATCCTTCATGACATTTCTTATTTGATTTTGGTCAGTGGATGAATTTGAACTTTTTGTTATTTCATTTCGTACTATTAGGGGCCGATGACCTCGATGTTAGGCCCCTTTAAACAACAAGCATCATCATCATCATCATCATCAGTAGTGGCCTTATGTGCGAAACACCATAGGTTTGTGTTACCTGTGAGTGGTACCATAATGTGTGACATACTATGAGTCTACATTACCTGTGATTAATACCACTATAGCAGGAACACTATGGTTCTGCTTTACCAGTTATTAGTACCAATATGAGGAACCGATGACTTGGAATTTGAATCCCTTTAGACAATAAGTATCATCCCAGTAATTCAGGTATTGTGAACTGGATCCACTGATTACTTTTGTTTCACTATCATTTTTTCATCATCATGCTTTTTAGATTCTAGTCAGTGGATACATATTTTTAAGTTTTAATTTTTGTGTCATTTCTTTACACCTCGTAGCATTAGGGGCCGATGACCTAGCTCTTAGGCCCTTTAAACATCAATCATCATCATCATCATCAATATTGTATCTCCAATCGCAGTATAATCGATCGTATGAGAAATCCAATCTATTTACTTGGAAAACAGTTGTTTTACATCCTGTGTTATGTCATGTAAGCTGCTAGATCTCTCCAACTCCGTGCCACTGAATTACATGTGCCACGCCCTCACGTACTCATTGATCACACACGCATGATGTGCGACGTGACGCGGGCTGCTGCTGTGAACACGCAGCGAACACTTGATGTTGATAGACTTTTCTTTGTAACACTGCATTCATCAATCGTCATTGTTCTGCATTTAGGGCGGTCGCGCAGGTGGCACATTCCCTATTCGTAGTTTACCTGGTCTTTTCTTAAATAATTGCAAAGAATTTGGAAATTATTCCAATCCTTAACTCCTCTTCCTATAAAAGAATATTTGCCCCAGTTTGCCCTCTCGAATTCCAACTTTATCATCATATTGTGACTTTACTAATATCATTCCACGCCATCTCTCCACCAAAAGCTCGAAACACACAACATACCACTTTGCAACACTTTCGTAATGCTACTCTTTTGTCGGAAATCGCCAAGAACAAATCGTGCTGCTATTTTTTTTTCATTTCTCGAATCAAATAATCCTGGTGAGCGTCCTATACACTGGACCCATACTCTAATTGAATCGGTTAATTTTAAAACCCCGTAAGTCAAGAATTGTAAATTTGTGGGAAAATAAGAAAATCTGAATAATTAATTACATAAACGCTTTTATTGCTCCTAAAATTTAAATCTTGATTCACCATGCCATGGAGATATGCAATTTCCTTGTATAAATATTACAATTGTTGCAAGACTTGTTTAATTGTTCATGACTTACGCGATTTCAAATACGAATGAAGAATTTTTTATCATAACACGACACATATTTTTACAATAATATGTTGAATTACAGTACACATCTAGAAAATAATTTCCATATCAGTTAGTAAAAACATCACTAGAAACTTAAGAGAATTAAGTTTTTATTAATGTGCACACTATAGAAATGATTTTGAAATGAAGAACCCTTTTTAACCAGTCTCTTCGTCAGTGATCTGTCAGTCATACACGGTTTTCCAGAATTTTTGAATATCCCCTTCATTCGGTATGTATCCTTCCAATTTTTTTTCAAATCCTCCATTTTCTGTATATTAATCGGAAGATTCTGTTTACACGCTCGTTTTTTTTTTCTGGCATCACAATGGCACTGGGAGTACTGTTAAGGAGCCTGGGGTCTTACCTTATAAGACCCTAAACGTACTGAGTAGTATTAACTATAGAATACTCGAAATAGTTGTACTGTGACACCTGAAAATTTATTTTCATATCCCGAGGCACTTCCCATGGATAGACTTCTTGAAGAGCAGAGGTCTCCAGGAGTTGTATTCAACAGAAACCCCGAAAACCAATGATTTACAGAGTTTCGAAATCATACCGAAAGTTTCCAGTGTCCTCACATCCATTATATTCATGAGAAGTACGAGTACTCCCTGTGGAAGAATACACCCACGGTATCCCCTGCATGTCGTAAGAGGAGACGAAAAGGGGCGATCGAGGGATCATTATATTAGAACCGTGGAAAATACTTGTGATTAGTACCATCACCATGGGTCGCCTTTACTTGCGAGTAGTACCACTATGTTAGGTACACAATAGGTTTGTAATTGGTAGCAACAGATCAGTGTGGGTTTTACAGTACCCGTGTTTAGCGCCATTGTGAGAAACGCCGCGGGTCTGGGCGTTGCCTATGAGTAGCGCCATTGTGAGAAACGCCGCGGGTCTGGGCGTTGCCTATGAGTAGCGCCATTGTGAGAAACACCGCGGGTCTGGGCGTTGCCTATGAGTAGCGCCATTGTGAGAAACGCCGCGGGTCTGGGCGTTGCCTATGAGTAGCGCCATTACGTGAGAAACGCCGCGGGTCTGGGCGTTGCCTATGAGTAGCGCCATTACGTGAGAAACACCGCGGGTCTGGGCGTTGCCTATGAGTAGCGCCATTACGTGAGAAACATGATAGGCCTGCGTTACCTGTACGACATACAATACTTGTGAGTAATACCATAATGTGAGTCTACGCTACTTTTGATGAGTACCGCAACATAACAAATACCATGGTTCTACCTTACTGCAGATAAGTACCATTATGAGGGGCCGTTGACCTGGATTTTGGACCCCCTTTAACGACAAGCATCCTCGATTCAGGACTGTGCTTTAGACGCAGTCCCTTGGTCAGTAACACTATTATTTATGATAGTTTCTGGGAAAGTGAGGCATTGCGGGTTGGATCCACTGACTGTTTTAAATTCATATCCATTCGTTCATTCTTCATCATCACGATTTTTTATTCTGGTCAGTAAATGATTTTGAACTTTTAAAATGTCATTACATTTCGTCTTATTTTGTACCATTAGGGGCGATCACCTAGATGTTAGGTCCCTCTAAACAACAATCTTAATCATCATCATCATCATCCACAGTTACGAGTGTGCTACGGGCTTTTACATTTAGCGGACTTTCCCAGATTGATGACTTTTAACTCTTTAAAACTGTATGTTCACTGGCTTATGTGATAGGTTAATGGTCATGAGTAGATAGTACATGATCCTCGACATTCACTTCGTGATACGTAATTCATACGTTCTCAATGTGCAACGTGATTTTTTTTACATTTATCTGAGAGCAGTGACCGCGAGCTGGATGGAACAGCCTGCACACTGCTGTACTTGGCTTAGACCAGGGCATCTCAAACGCCTACAATCTCACGCGTGCAAACAGCGGTGCAGATTTCCTGTGCACAGTGCATCGGTCCCACTCGGCTCGGCTCGGACCAACGCTTCGTCTCTGGGCTACTCGGCTAAGCTCGGCTCAACTCGGCTCGGATTTGGAGCGCTACGGAGCAAGTGAGGAAGAGGGAGACAGGCGTGGGGAAAGAGAGAGAGAGAGAGAGAGAGAGAGAGAGAGAGAGAGAGAGAGCGCTATTGCTCCAAATGAGGAGTGGGAGTCTGCACTCTGGTCAACCAAGCGAAGTCGTCTTTTGCATCGTGCACAGTGCATGCACCCTGAGAGGCCCTGGCTTAAACTGTTATTTTACTGTCAAATAAATTTGTCAAAGATCTTTCGCGAAATATTTAGCGCAAGTTAACTTTTGTAACATATTATAACGTACAGCTCTTGCATCATTACACTACATAAAATATTTTGTCATAGTTCAGCAAAAATGAATGAAGGATCGTTGTGCGCATATTAGACTACTATTACTTTTTCCTTGTATTCTCAATGACAAAAATGTTCATAATACATACTTATAAGTTTTAAATTAAACCATCACAGGAGAATACACTTATTTATTCTCATCTTGTACTTCTTCTCCAAGACTCTGTCCATTCCATTCAGCAATTTCTCCAGATCGTCTTCAGACCCAGATAAAAAACCACCATTGGCAAATCTCAGGGTTTTGATTTCCTCTCCTTGGATTGTGATTCCCTTTCCAAATACTTCCATATAAACATTGAAATGAAGGGGAGACAAACTGCAGCCTTGCCTTGCTCCTTCCTTTTCAGAGGCCTCGATTCTTATGACTGCAGACTGATTTTTGTAGAGATTGTAGTTGTAGTTAATTCTTCACCTTCAGCAGTAGTGACATTTAAGAAGCGGCTTTCTTACACTGCTTCCAAAGCCTTCCAAAATGTAGGCAGCAGTGTATCGATTGCCGACGAGACTCCTTTGAATGGAACGAGGGCCATGACTCGAATATTTGAATATTTTATATTTCTAGAAGGCTGTGTGTGACAGCGTACGCGAAGTAACTTCCTCGGGCTACTTCCAAAGCCTTCCGAGATGTAGGCAGCAGTGTATCGATTGCAGAAGACGCTTCTTTGAATGGAACAAGCACTATGGCTCGAATACTGGAATGTTTTATTTGTTTAGTGTACCATTCCTGGAACTATTAGAACAAAGGATGTGTACTGTTCATTTATCGATCAGTCGAGGTGATGAAGTTGAGGACAGACAGTCGGATTATTATCAGTGGCTGTCGCGTGTTTGTCGAGCCGTTCAGCTTGATATGTCCTGGACGTGCGATTCTCTGTCCATTCCGGAGCCTGGCGATTGACAGGTGTTTACCACATAATTACAAGCTGAACCCCATAGATCATTAGACAAGCTGGCTACACTTTTTGTGTCTCTCCTTTATAAAAAAACAAAGGAAGATTAGCACAAATTTACGATTTATTATTTCTGTTCCAGAGTAAAGTTCATGAGAGAGTGTATGACAAAAAATGTTCTACATAGTAATAAAGAACATTAGACTGGACAGGAAGAAGGGAAGACTGATTAATCAGCGGTACCAGAACCAAAGCACAAAAGCAAAGATCAATGAGGTAGAGGAAGAGGTAAAAATCTGAAAAGGAGTTACAAACAAAGATGCCCCTCTCTCCGTATTTATTTAGTATGTTCATTGATGAAGTTATTGAAATCATGAGGCAGAAAACAAAGGGATTAACAGTCAGTGGTGACATGGTTCACTGTATCATATTTGCTGATGACGTAATAATTGCTGACTCTGAAAAAAAAAAAAATGAACAGAATGTAGCAAGTGTTATCAGACACTCTTAACAAAGTGGAAATTGAAAGGCATCAAAAGGAAAAGCAAAGCTTTAATAGCACGAAAGAATATTAAAGAAATGAAGACCAATATAAAAACTGATGCCAGTATTCGTCTGCTGGAACAGTTCTATTGTGTTGGCAACATGGTCACAGGGGACAGTAGATGCTTGGTGGAAGTAAAGAGGAGGACATCACTGGAAAAACAGATATTTTTGACAAAGAAAATAAATTTAACGAGCAAATATATTTACACAGGGTCATCAAAAAATATATATTTTTAATAATATATTTTTTAAAAACAGAAACCACTTTCCCTTCACGAAAATCAGATGATAATAAATATCTCCATGGCTATGCATTAGCGGCTGCTAATTTCATTTGGCAACCGGCCATAAGACAGCCTGTACGGTTGCTAGGTAAATTACCTGGCCATCCACCCATACCTTACATCACTGCCGGCACGGTTGCTAGGTAACATTGTCTGACCATCCATCCATACCTTACATCACATCCTGCACGGTTGCTAGGTAACATTGTCTGACCATTCATCCATATCTTACATCACTGCCGGCACGGATGCTAGGTAAATTGCCTGGCCATCCATCCATACCTTACATCACTGCCGGCACGGTTGCTAGGTAACATTATCTGACCATCCATCCATACTTTACATCACATCCTGCACGGATGCTAGGTAACATTGTCTGACCATTCATCCATACCTTACATCACATCCTGCACGGTTGCTAGGTAACATTGTCTGACCATTCATCCATATCTTACACCACTGCCGGCACGGTTGCTAGGTAACATTATCTGACCATCCATCCATACTTTACATCACATCCTGCACGGATGCTAGGTAACATTGTCTGACCATTCATCCATACCTTACATCACATCCTGCACGGTTGCTAGGTAACATTGTCTGACCATTCATCCATATCTTACACCACTGCCGGCACGGTTGCTAGGTAACATTGTCTGACCATTCATCCATACCTTACATCACATCCTGCACGGTTGCTAGGTAACATTGTCTGACCATTCATCCATATCTTACATCACTGCCGGCACGGTTGCTAGGTAACATTGTCTGACCATTCATCCATATCTTACATCACTGCCGGCACGGTTGCTAGGTAACATTGTCTGACCATTCATCCATATCTTACATCACTGCCGGCACGGTTGCTAGGGAACATTGTCTGACCATTCATCCATATCTTACATCACAGCCTGCACTGTTGCTATGGTTACACTTCCGTCACACATTTTGTCGCGTCACGTTACATAAGTTTTTGGATGACCACCACCCATAAAACATTTATGTCGAAATGCTGCTTCAAGTGGAATAAACATTGAGTCCATTTTAGCAAGACGGGAGTTTTTTTTTTACTTATCCATATATATTAACGAGTTTACTAAAACAGCTTTGGCAAATCCGTCCATCCGTTCTACTGGACCGATTTGCTTCACTTTTGTGTTGTTCTCTCCGGAATTACCTGCTAGTGAAGCATGAGACATTGATAGGTCTCTAAGTTCAGCCAACTTTGAGTACCAATTATAAAATCAAGTCATTCAATGATCACTCCAATAATTGCAGGCGAAGGCTTACCCTAACCCGCAATACATCTGTACGTAGCAAGTTGCTAAGGGACTAACTTTCATTATTATTCTGGTATATGTGATTTTCATCCTTAGTAATGTCATTGCATGCAGCCATGTTTGATTACTACCTGCCAAGCCAGAGATAATACACTTCCTCTGATCACGAAAGAATACTATTCCCTGCTAGTTACTCTTTGATTCTCTAACCTTCCCCAACTTCCAAATACATTCAACAGATGGCAGAGCGTCCGTAATAACTTACATGCTGCTGAGAGAAAAATTTCTACGTACAGACCCCATCATTACATACGCCTTAGATATTATTATCTGGGAACACCTACAGAAGAATAACGTAACTACACTATAAATAGTGAAGGCCACGTATCTTAATGAAGTTATCTGCCTCGCAAAAACCGCTCCTTCGAGACTAACTTGGGAGTTCACAAGGTAAGGTAAGGTAAGGGTAAGAGTGTATTCTGCCCGAAGGCAGGTCTGAACCTCCGCAGAGGTGTGCCTGAGCCGGAGTTTACGTACAGTAGGGTGGCCAGTTCCTTTCCGGGAGTTCACAAGAGAACCTTTAAAATACCGTAGCCTAGTAGGACACAATACCAAGGTTTACATTAAGAAGTGCAGGATAAAAAATCGAATATATGGATAGATTTTTACCAAACAGACAGCATGAATGGATAAGTTCTGATTACGTACTGTGGCAAACCGTAACCCACTTCTCATTAAATGTTCATAAAACCATTGAAAAGGGCAACAACAGGCAGATCAAGACGAAGTATCTGACCTATTTATAACGAACTAGCTGATGTGCCCGTGCTTTGCTACGGGATTCTCAGAAAAACTGACTTTGTGGTTTTCCTAACTGAAGTCAACATAGGTCATTACAAAAACGTCGGTAGGAAAGTAGCGATTAAAAGCAATGTTATCACATGAAACACTCGATCAAATGAAAAACTGCACATTTTCTCACTTTTAACGAACAGTACTACGATGCCGATCTAACAGTCCAAAGTTCCAGAGCTGGAATGACCAGGCCGCAGACAGCCGTGAACACTTCTCTGCCATTATTCCGTTAAATATGCACACTTCTCATTCCAATCAGTGCCTCAGAGTAGGGACTGAATAGCTCGAATGCTATGATGAACCAGTGTGTTACGTACCAGTAGTATCAGAAAATTTATGAAACAGAGGCCAAGGCCGCTTCCTTCACACTCATAGCCCTTTCCTATCCCATCGTCGCCATAAACCTAACTGTGTCGGTGCGACGTAAGGCAAATAAAAAAAATACTCGGTACGCAGCAGTAACCCTATCTATCGGAGATGAGTGGCAACAGAAGACAAAGCACATCACAACAAACAATGGTCAATGTTATGTTATTGTTGATCAATTTTATGAGCTTTCTATATTGTAGGCCTTCACATTTAGTTTTCTTTCGACTCTGTAATATTAGGGCGTCTTATAAAATTATTTATAGCGTATACTGTAGCTCCTTATTCTCCGACTTTATATACCGATTTTCGTTAAAATCCTGTTCACCCACTTTCTCGCGACGCGGCGCTGATAAGGACTTAGTAACAAAAATCCAAATTCATTAATATCTCTGATCATAGCCGGTATAGTAAAGTTCTGTAGTAATTATCGATACAACCACGAATAACATAATTATTTGGGAATTAAATTTTAGGCCTACCCCTAAACTACCATTTCATTCAGCGTTAATAACATTATTTATGGTCTGAATTATAGGGACTTATTCCCCGACTTTGCATACCGGTTTTCATTAAGATAGGAACCACTAATAACATAAATATTTGAGAATTCCATTGTAGGTCTTCCCCTAGCTATCCCTTTTCTGAGCGTGAATACAAGTATTTATGGCCTAGAGTGTAGCGACCTATTCCTCGACTTCCCCTACCAATTTTCGTTAAGATACGACCGTTAATAACGAATATTTGATAATTAAACTTTTAGGCCTTCCCCTAAACTACCATTTCATTCAGCGTGAGTAAAATTATTTATGGACCAGATTGTAGCGACTTATTACCCGATTTTGTATACCGATTTTCGTTAAGTTCTCTTCATCCGTTTTCTCGTGATGCGTGTACAGACAGACAGACAGACATTATGGAAAAGTAAAAAGTCCATTTCCTTGTTACTGTGGGCGCGAATGATACAGAAATACTATCCTTTTTAAATTCTAAGCAGTGTACAGACAAAACTCTTCCTGTCCGGCCTGGTGATTGTCCTTTTGTTACACATTGATAGTACGATCGGTGAATGGCTTTATGGTTCAGCACATCGCAACACTGATATTTACGTTGAACTCGCGCGTTGGATTTGAATTTATTAAACGAAAGAACGCTTTGCTAGGTGCTCCACATCGTACTGGACATGTGCAGACGCGCTGTTCATAGTGGGGGTTACATCATCCGTCAAGGTCAGGAAACATCTACAGATCCCGGTTTGAAAAAAAACATCCCTTCTTACCTCTTGATTTGAAGACCGTCATCACCTCAACATGTCCCTTCTTCTTTACGATAAGCCTGCTAGGGACATGTCAATTTCAATTCATATTTTCTTGTTTCTTATTCCGTTCTTTCCAGTATTCCTTCATCATTGCACTGTGGTTTATTCTTCTCTCCTCAGACCACTTTGGACCGGGTTTCCTTTTAATTATTTCTACAGTTTCGTTCGTTTTTGTCTTCTGCTCCCAAATGTACTTGAGTAGCCGTTTTGTCAATTTATCCATTCTATAGATATGTCCAAAAAATAGCAATATTTTTGTTATTGTTTCTGTTATATTTTCTATGTTCTGGTATGTTCTTCCCATTGTTCTGTTGTTTTCATTGTACCTACGATTTTTATCATGATTCTTCTTTTTGTACTTCCAGTTTATCTAAACTATTGTCCAAAACTAGACATTCACTTGCGTAAAGAGTCTGTATTGTAGTACCTTGTCTAAAGATTTTTAATTAAACATTTCTTGTTGTAAAATTTTTAGTGATGTCATACGCTCTTTCCATCTTGTGTAACCTTTCTTCTAAACCATTTTCTTGAATTATTTCTCCGAGATATTTGAACATCTTTACTTTCTCCATTCGACCACTATGTGTTGTCAAACAGTTTGGTGCTTTTTTTAAGTTTGTAATAAATTTTGTTTTTTCTACAAACTTGTTTTTTTGGTTATTTCTTCCAAGAGATTGATTTGTGTTGTTGCATCTGTCAGGTTCCCTGAAAGTAATGTATAGCAAAATCGTCTGCAAGTGCCACGCAGTTAATTTCCATATTTTTGTTTTGCTCTCGCAGTGTTAATGGCGAAATCTTAAGTTATTTTAATTCTTTAAATCCAAATTCTTGCAATCTTATCTAGGATACAGTTGAACAGAATTGGTGATAGGCCAACACCTTTCGGTATCCCTGTGTTTACCTTGATAGGTTTTGATATTTTGCCCATAAATTTTATTTTTGAAGTTGTATCTGCAAGTGTTTCCCGTATTAGGTTTGCTAATTTAGATTTCCCTCCAAATTGCTGTATTGTTTTATCTAAGCTTTCTTTATCAACGGAATGAAAGGCCTTTTTAAAAGCACAAATATCATTACTATGTTCTTGGAGTTCAGCATTCTATGATGAATTATTGATTTTAAATTAAATGTTTTTCTTAGCAAGATCTACCTTTTGCGAAATCCACTTGAAGCAGCGTGTTTAAAAAAAAATATAGTTAATCATCTTCGATGACCCGGTATTTGTATGCAATACTTTGCTCTATGGAAGTATAACTTGAACTTTGGGTAAACTGGAAAGGAACTGCATTTGAATCTGCAGAAAAAAGTATATGGCACAAAATTACAAGAACGAGCTGAAAAATTAACCTGGAAGTTTTAAGGGAAGTCCGTGAAAAGAGAAGAATATTAAAGGAAATGGAAAAGAGAAAAACAATATTTATTGGACAGATAATCAGTCACAAAATTTTCATAATTAATACGAGGGTCGAGTCATAAGTCATGGCAACTATTTTCTTTTTTCTCGCGAACAGGCGACAACACGGAAAATCTAAGATATGCATTTGGAGATATAGGGCATGTACTTATGCATAGTGCCGGATGACAAATTCTGACTTCAGGAGATTCTCGTAGGAAAGTGACAGGACACAGGCCATTGGTAAACATTGTTTTATTATGGTATAGACAGCAAATACACAAGCCTACGTACAAAGGACAGGTCTCCACTGGTTACAGACCTTCAAAATAATCACCCAATGCTTCCACTGTGCGTTGCCAGCTGTGGGGCAGGCGTTGAATACCATTCGCTGCATGTGTACCGCTAACGTGTGACACCTCTCTCCGAAGTGCTGTTACGATGTCCTCTTTGTTAGCAAACCGTTGTACACGTAATGACTTCTTGACTTTGCGATTCCGCTAGAGTCCAGCGTCTGTCCTCATGTGAACATTGATCGATCACTATTATCCGTACCTCTTTGTCCATGGGCACTGGACGACCTGGGCGAGGCAAATCGGCAGTTGATACTCTACCCCATTTGAACGTCTCCACCCACCTCGCCACTGTTCTGTAGGGCATGGCATGCACACCTAATGCTTCCCGCAGCTCTGCATGGCATTGGCGTGCATTTCTGCCGCGGAGAACTGCTGTTTTAATATACGATCGTTGCTCCTGCTTGTTGACTTCCATTTTGTGACGCTCTCACTCACACACTGAACTTGGGGACATGCTTAGACCCACACTGTTGTTTACACACACTATCTAGTGGCATCATACGCAAGTACATACCGTACGTTTCCAAATGCATATTTTATATTTTCCGTGTTGTTTCCTGTTTGCGAGAGAAAAATTCGAACCCACTATCTTTCGGATGCAAGCTCACAGCCGCGCGCCTCTAACCGCACGGCAAACTCGCCCGGTTATTGATAATTTACATGCCACTGAGGCTAAAAATCC
Source organism: Anabrus simplex (assembly GCF_040414725.1). Lineage (NCBI taxonomy): Eukaryota > Metazoa > Arthropoda > Insecta > Orthoptera > Tettigoniidae > Anabrus > Anabrus simplex. Next base: position 188,518,921 of record NC_090279.1, read on the forward strand.
TCTTTATGTAGCGTCTTTATATAATAATATACAAATTTTATGAACACACTCACTAATTTTTTATAATATTAAAATATAAAATTAAACATTGGAAGAAAAAGTGTTGGGGAAGAAAGGAAGAGGATGTCCTCTGAAGAATACTTGGGAGACATCGAGAAGAGACTAGGATGTGACAATGGACAGCAAATAACAGAGCAGAGTGCTTCCATCGCCACGGCTTTGTCCTTAGGATATGATATCAATATATAACAACCCTTCGATGCAAAAAAAAAAAAAAAAAAAAAAAAATTGGACTAGCACATCGATTACCCAAAATATCTGCAACAAGCAGACTCAGAAACAAAAGGAAATCGATACACAGACATTCACAGGGATACACGGGAACGTGGATTAAAATTTTACGGACACATCAAAAGAATGAACCCTGAATGAGTCACAAAACAAACAGTCGACTTCTATGAAAAAAAGGTGTGAAGCCAAAAAAAGCCACACACTATGAAATGGATCAGCATAACAAAACAAAACAAAATAGAAGCCATCTTTCCCTTTGCGAAAATCAAGCACCAATCAACACTGACTAGGCTTGCGTTGCGGTGTGAGTCCGACTGTACACATGCCACATGGCTGCCTAATTAACATTTCCGTTATGACGGATTACCTAGCAGCTACCAATAGCGAGAAGAAAAAAATAACAGCGTGTGCTCCAGCCGGTGTCTACTTGCTGTAGTGCGATTCTGTAAGCTAAAAGCTCCGTGTTCAAACTCTCCGGTGAATTTTTTTCTTCAGTTGGTGTTCTCAAGACGGTCTAATGCCTCGTGCAAATGTAGCAATACCGCCTCGCAAAACCCATCTGAATTCGTCCACGAAGTGATCTTCAGGAGCTGATGAAATGACATTGGCGCGGGGTATCGAATTATTTTTTTTCAAATTATTTATCAGTATGAACAACCCTCTAAAACGCATATATTCGATTCACGTTCTTTCCGATCACCCTGTAAATATATATAAAAGTATGTCTCAGGTCGAACGTTTTACAGAAAACAGAAAACCTCATGTGTACTGCCCTTTCATCACCGATCATTAAGCCTGTGATTTCAACAGCTGTCAATGCATATTATCCTCTGTTGTATGAGATGATAAGACTTGTAGATTTGACACTTCTCTTTATGTACTTTTGCGAGATGGGGTTTGTTTGTTTCCATGCTGATGGTAGGGAAAATAATGAGACCATTAGTTGAGCGCTTCTGGATAGCGATCTTGTCAATACGCCCACAAGGTAGGCCGTTCTTAGCTGTGACAAAGACAGTTTATTCGTTTTTGCTAACAACGTAAATATCACACCCTTCATGCTCTAACCTACGTTGAAACTTCGGTGACGTAACCGAGCTACTAGGAGAAGATCACATGAAAAAAGAAACCACTTTTCACTTTGCGAAAATCAAATGATCATAAATATGTCTCTTGGCCATGACCATCCATTTCAGATGGCAACCAACCATAAGATATAGCCTGCACGGTTGCTAGGTAACATTGTCTGCCCACCCATCCATACCTTACATCACATCCTGCACGGTTGCTAGAGAACATTGTCTGACCATACATTCATATCTTACATCACATCCTGCACGGTTGCTAGGTAACATTGTCTGCCCACCCATCCATACCTTACATCACATCCTGCACGGTTGCTAGAGAACATTGTCTGACCATACATCCATACCTTACATCACAGCCTGCACGGTTGCTTGAGAACATTGTCTGACCATACATTCATACCTTACATCACAGCCTGCACGGTTGCTAGGTAACATTGTCCGACCATACACCCATATCTTACATCACATCCTGCACGGTTGCTAGGTAACATTGTCTGCCCACCCATCCCATACCTTACATCACATCCTGCACGGTTGCTAGGTAACATTATCTGCCCACCCATCCCATACCTTACATCACAGCCTGCATGGTTGCTAGGTAACATTGTCTGCCCACCCATCCATACCTTACATCACATCCTGCATGGTTGCTAGGTAACATTGTCTGCCCACCCATCCCATATCTTACATCACATCCTGCACGGTTGCTAGGTAACATTGTCTGCCCACCCATCCCATACCTTACACCACTGCCTGTACGGTTACTAGGTAACATTGTCTGCCTACCCATCCATACCTTACATCACATCCTGTACGGTTGCTAGGTAACATTGTCTGCCTACCCATCCATACCTTACATCACATCCTGTACGGTTGCTAGGTAACATTGTCTGCCTACCCATCCATACCTTACATCACATCCTGCACGGTTGCTAGGTAACATTGTCTGCCTACCCATCCATACCTTACACCACTGCCTGTACGGTTACTAGGTAACATTGTCTGCCTACCCATCCATACCTTACACCACTACCTGTATGGTTGCTAGGTAACATTGTCTGCCTACCCGTCCATACCTTACACCACTGCCTGCACGGTTGCTAGGTAACATTGTCTGCCTACCCATCCATACCTTACACCACTGCCTGTATGGTTGCTAGGTAACATTGTCTGCCCACCCATCCATACCTTACACCACTGCCTGTACGGTTACTAGGTAACATTGTCTGCCTACCCATCCATACCTTACATCACGGCCTGCACGGTTGCTAGGTAACATTGTCTGCCTACCCATCCATACCTTACACCACTGCCTGTACGGTTGCTAGGTAACATTGTCTGCCTACCCATCCATACCTTACACCACTGCCTGTACGGTTGCTAGGTAACATTGTCTGCCTATCCATCCATACCTTACACCACTGCCTGTACGGTTGCTAGGTAACATTGTCTGCCTACCCATCCATACCTTACACCACTGCCTGTACGGTTGCTAGGTAACATTGTCTGTCTACCCATCCATACCTTACATCACGGCCTGCACGGTTGCTAGGTAACATTGTCTGCCTACCCATCCATACCTTACACCACTGCCTGTACGGTTGCTAGGTAACATTGTCTGCCTACCCATCCATACCTTACATCACGGCCTGCACGGTTGCTAGGTAACATTGTCTGCCTACCCATCCATACCTTACATCACGGCCTGCACGGTTGCTAGGTAACATTGTCTGCCTACCCATCCATACCTTACACCACTGCCTGTACGGTTGCTAGGTAACATTGTCTGCCTATCCATCCATACCTTACATCACGGCCTGCACGGTTGCTAGGTAACATTGTCTGCCTATCCATCCATACCTTACACCACTGCCTACACGGTTGCTATGGTCACAGTTCTGTCACACATTTTGTCGCGCCACGTTACACACATTTTCTTATGACCCCCACCCACAAGACATATTTTTGGCAAAAGTTACTGACCAACCCCCTAACGCTCATATACCCGGTTTACCTTGTTTCCGACTTACCTGTATATTTCAGAGTATTTAAAGAAACACCACCACCTTCCGTCTACAACGAATCAACTCGTGGATAGAGATACTTCCTGGTCTTTACTGTAAAGATAGTCGCTAGATAGCGTGATAACACTTCCGTAGGAACAAACTCTTCCGAGGCTCCATCGTATCCAAGGTCCCATGAACAGTAAAATATTGCGGGTCGTACAGCGAGAAATGGGTCGAGCCACTACAAAGACGTTCTACTCCGCTGACCGACATTGTGTGCATGCAAGTGGAGCTTAGAAAATAAAAAAAAGAAGAGAAACGAGCTTCATTTTGCAGTTTTAAGGAACGTGCCAAGAATTTATCTTGAGTGAGCTGGAATATTTTCATGTTTGAATATTCTAGCTCTGCGTGTTCACTGTCCATTACTTCTGAGAGGACTCATTTTATTTTAAACACGAGAAGAACTTCTGTGACGTTGAAGATGTTTATCACTTGTTTTAGTTCCGCATTCAGAGGAATACAAATAACTAAAAATAAAATATCTCTGTAAATGGCAAAGATTCGGTGGAATGAAGATTCTCTACAGCTACGTGAAAATTATATTTTTGTCTGAACTCTTCAGGTTTTCCTTCATACTTGGGTTTTACGAGGGCCACCCAGAAATTAAGTTTCCCTATTTAAAAATCCACAGTTCTAGCCCTTGAGGCAATCAAGTCAACATTAAATACATCCTAGGGATATGAGCTACGAATTGTAGGTAAATGAAATATAATAAATTATGAGAATATATTCTTTATTTATTCCTAAAAATTATAATCCTTTTCTTAATCATTGTTATCCGGTCGATTAGATTAGCAGTTTGCCTTTTTCTTTCTACCACTGCAAGCGCTATTTTGAGTCAATGCAGAGTTTCACTTAAGCCCTTATAAGCATATTCGGTGGGGACATTTTTCAAACAATAAACGCCTTAGAGTATTGAACCAAGGAACACATAACAGAAAGAATTATGTAAATAAGTTAATTTGGCTAGGATTTGAATTAAAAGGAAAATGAGTAAAGAAACAAGCTATGTTGGGGTCTTTAGCCCTTCAACTTTCGGCACAATTGAGGAGGGGTGTATTCTGCCCGAAGGCAGGTCCGAACCTCCACAGAGGTGTGCCTGAGCCGGAGTTTACGTGCGGTAGGGTGGTCAGTTCCTCTCCTCTCCTCCATTCCCTTACTCCCCACCAAAAGCGCGTGGCAACCCATCCAAATCTTGACCACGCCCAATGTTGCTTAACTCCGGAGATCTCACGGGATCCGGTGTTTCAACATGGCTACGGCCGTTGGCACAATTGTGGAAATTGCTTAAATTTAAGTTTTATTATAGCTTGGGGAACCCTACTTTGTCTGCCAAAAAATGATTACAACATTAAAACAACACAGTTATATGAAACACTGTATTGGCACCCGACCCAAAAATGTTGGAGCTATTTTACGACATAATCACCGCCAGAACAGAGACACATGTCATATCGAGGGTTGAGCTTTTGTATGCCGGTGTCGTAGAAGTCTTCCACCTGGCAATGGAACCAGCGTGTGACATTCGTCTTCAGCTCTTCATCTGTGTGAAAATGTTGACAGGAGGACAGGCATTTCTTGAGGTGCAAGGAAAGATGAACATCACTGGGAGCAAGATCAGGACTCAAACACCTCCCAGCATTGCCATGGATCAGCACAGCACCTGCACTGAGCATTCCACGCTTCTTGTTTTGAATGGCAGATCGCAGTTTACGTATAAACTTTATTACAGACCGAACCTCGCAGGCGGCGGGAGAAAGAATACAAGCCACTGCTGCTACGCTACTGACACCCTTCTGCGGCCGGTATATGATTGCTACACCATAGATCTGTCGCGCATGCTCATATTTCCCAGTTACATACGTTTAATTTACAAGACAAGAAATCGGGAATCTTAAATTCTGGATGAACTAGCCTACCTTGGATTAGGTATTCGAAATTCAAAAGTAGGTTAAGATCATTTTGACATGAATATGTCTTATGGCTGGGCGGGGCGGGGGCTTCATGTAAAAATTTGGGTTACGAAGTTAGCAATACAAAATGTGTGACGTGATGTTACCTAGAAACCGTGCAGGCTGTGATGTGAAGTATTGATGGATGGCCATGACTGAGAGACATATCATTAAAGGTCTCATCTCATCATACTGTGACGTGTTGGCAGGGTAAATAAATAATAAATGGGTACAGAACCTGGTAGCAACCTATTTCTAAGATTTATTAACTAAGCACTACAATTACAGATTTACACACACAGAGACAAAAGCCGAGATTACAACTTACACACGGAAAAACATTTTCAGGGCTGCCGACAGTGGGGTGTATCCTGAATGCAAGCTAACACGCACCCATTCGCTCAGTAGAGATTGAATCAAGGTGCAGCCAAACTAATGCTTTGAGTTCGCAGTTGTGATCAGCAGTAAGAAAGAAGTCAGCTCACGCAAGGAACTATCTTCACACCGGTTTGTTTTTAGACAAACTTTTCTCTACGGGAGTAAAAGCGGGGTGGACTAAGGAATATCTTATTCATAAGTTAGAAGTAACCAATCTGAAAGTAGCGAGGATGATAGCTAGTTCAAACAGATGGGAACAATGGCAAGACGGTACTCGGAATCAGAAGACAAAGGCTGAGTTACGATTGAACTTTTGGATAAACCGGTAAGCATAAACCGGATTTGGTGGTGAGGGGCATGTGGGGCGAATGGAAGAGAATAGGTTACTTATAAGAATAATGAACTCAGTCATGGAGGGTAAGAGAAGTAGAGGGAGACCAAAACGACGATGGTTAGACTCGGTTTCTAACGATTTAAAGATAACGATGCCACAGAGCTAATTACAAATACAGGATTGTGGATTCGTTTAGGAAATACAAATATGCTTGCAGACTGAACGCTGAAAGGCACAACAGCCTATAACGAAGATGTATGTAAAATAATTATTGCGGGACAAAATTGCGGCACATCGGCGTCTAGTAGTTAGTGGGTCGTAAAAGCAATAACTTTGTTGTTGTCTGAGTCAGCAGTCTTCTGACTGGTTTGATGCAGCGCTCCGTGCCACCCTATCCTGTGCTAACCTTTTTCATTTCTACATAACTGCTGCATCCTACATCTGCTTGTCATATTCATACCTTGGTCTACCCCTACCGTTCTTGCCGCCTACACTTCCTTCAAAAACCAACTGAACAAGTCCTGGGTGTCTTAAGATGTGTGCTGTCATTCTCTTTCTTCTTCTCGTCAAATTTAGCCTAATCGATCTCCTCTCACCAATTCGATTCAGTATCTCTTCACTCGTAATTCGATCTCGTCTTCAGCATTCGTCTGTAACACCACATTTCAAAAGCTTCTATTCTCTTTCTTTCTGAGCTAGTTATCGTCCATGTTTCACTTCCATACAACGCCACGCTCCACACGAAAGTCTTCAAAAACATTTTTCTAATTTCTATATCAATGTTCGAAGCGAGCAGATTTCTTTTCTTAAGAATGGCCTTCCTTGCTTTATTATTATTATTATTTTTATTATTATTATTATTATTATTATTATTATTATTATTATTATTATTATTATTATTATTATTATTATTATTATTATTATTATTTGGACAAACACAGACAGTCAGCTCTCAAGCAAGACGAATTAATGAAACGCAGTATAATTCCCAGTCGGGTTCGAACCCGGGACCATTTCAACCGGAAACCAATACCCGGGCCATTCATCTAAGGAGCCGGATTTCTGTATATTGATTTCTTTAATTTTAAATGTGACCCTATTTAATTGGAATTTTTAGTTATGGACATATTTGTGTATTTGTACTCTAGGCATTGTATTGTGGATCAGTTGTATATCTTGTCGATACAAACGCTTGTCTCTTTGTTTTAATTGTTTTCCTGTAGATCTCAATTGCTGTTTCGTTCTTGGCCATGCAAACTTGATGTTCTGTTTAATTTTTACTACTACGCAGTTTCATAACTGAAGCACCATCAATATTCGAAGACGTGTTCAGCTTCTAGAGCATCCTGTTGACATATTCTGACGTCACTAATGAAGGAGGCTTATCCTTGTAATACATATTCATGTGGACTGTTTCAGGGTTTATCGGGTGGTGTCGGAATTGGAGTCAGCGGCGGGGGAGGAGGGAGCGGCCGGGGGAGTCGTGGGGTCGAGGTGGGGACCGGAGTGCGTACCTCAACTCGACGTTCGCGCCTCCACTGGTGCCGAGCGCTGCGCTTCCTCGAGAGGCCAGGTCCCGTCGTGGCACTGGCGTCCTTCCCCGGTAGCGGCAATACATGGTTACGGTATCTGCTGCAGCAGGCAACAGGTAGGTACAAAATAATAATAATAATAATAATAATAATAATAATAATAATAATAATAATAATAATAATAATAATAATAATAATAATAATAATAATAATAATAATAATAATAGTAGTAGTAGTAGGAAAAAGTGGACTTGAAGATATTCGGAAGAGAGAAAGAAACACGCTAAGAAAAATTCTGGGTCCAAATGTAAAAATTCAAAAAAAATGGGGAGAGAAGACTCAAATCTAACAAAGAATTGTATCAAAAAACAGAAGGAGTGGTTGAACTGATGAGGAAGAGAAGGCTACCGTTCTATGGACACTTGTTGAGGATGGACAGTCACAGATTTACGAAGAGAATCTTTGAATTCTTCAGGAAGAGGACGACAGAGAGGTGAAGTTGGACTTGACGAAGATGGAGGTTCAGGAAGAATATATCATGGACAGAAATCAATTTAGACAACTCGTTAAAAAGGTTCCGTGTTTTCCAGGAAATTGGGGAAATAATGATGAGAAAAGAGACAGAAGAGCAGATACCGCAAAGATTGTCAAGCATGGTCCATAGACGGACGAAACGACAATAAATAAATAAATAAATAAATAAATAAATAAATAAATAAATAAATAAATAAATAAATAAATAAATAAATAAATAAATAAATAAATAATCTACAAGTTAGAGAAGCTACAGTAGAGGTCTTAGAAAGAAGAATCCTCAGAAAAATTATGGTTGCTGTGCAAGCCGAAGGTGGATTGAAACTTCGGAAGAACAAAGAAGTTTACCAGAAAATGCAGAGAATCTCTGAGACCATTAAGAGGAGGAGGAGGAGAAGGCTGTGAGCTTGTATTCGGGAGATAGAGGGTTCGAATCCTGCTGTCGGCAGCCCTGAAGATGGTGTTCAGGAACTAATTTTGAATAAATAAATTCTATGCTAGACTGGAGAGAAGAGAGGGCTTATGTTTATATATTTCTAAATATTTGAGTGTAACTTGATATAATCTGATGATAATGAAATGTCGTATGGCTTTTTAGTGCCGGGATATCCCAGGACGGGTTCGGCTCGCCAGGTGCAGGTCTTTCTATTTGACCCCCGTAGGCGACCTGCGTGTCGTGATGAGGATGAAGACAACACATACACCCAGCCCCCGTATCATTGGAGTTAACCAATTAATGTTAAAATCCCCGACCCAGCCGGGAGTCGAACCCGGGACCCTCCGAACCGAAGGCCAGTACGCTGACCGTTCAGCCAACGAGTCGGACAATCTGATGATGACCTTTCAAGAGTAAAACATGACACTCTTTTATTTAAGTTGTTTCTTTTTGAAGTGTAATACTGTTACCGTAAGTTTTGTTTTTCAGACAGTTTATAAATTCATTTATTCAAAATTAGTTTTTGCAGAATGAAGAATCTAACAGTAATATAAAAGGATTCAATTGATGTATTAGGAAAAGACATCAATGATTCCGGACTCTTAGATAAGTTCACCTTGAAATATACTCCTTTGAACTAAAGGGATAGAGTAAAACTTGCTCAAAGCGGAATCGTAAAGGACCAATTTTTTTTTCCGAATTAGACAAGCTTCCGCATTACACAAAACATCATCGCTGTTTCTTTTTTTTTTCTTGCCTTTAGCACCGATCACTACCCCCGTTACACAAAATATGATACTCTATTTTTAAATATTATTTAGAACTTCGCATGGCCTCTGCTATCCAGATTGATATACGTAGTACACTGATTTGTCAGTTATTATCCCTGCGATTTGTCATTGCATGCAGTATGGTACATAATATATAATTCTGGCAGTACCTTAACACTATTTCACAATACTTTCCACCACAACACTCTATACAGTACTTCACAACACTAAGGCTTTTTCCACAGATCAAACAAAGAAACTTGTCCCCCTGTGGGTGGGGTACGCAGACGAAGAATACACCCACGGTATCCCGTGCTTGTAGTAAGAGGCAACTAAAAGGGGTGACCAAGGGATGATTGAATTGGAACCATGAAACTACTTGTGATTAGTATCATTACGCGGGGAACATCATGCGTCGCCTTTACTTGCGAGTAGTAAGAACCATTATGTTAGGTAATGTTCGTGATTAGTAGCAGCAGAGAGCGGTTTACTGTGGGTTTCTAGTACCTGTGATTAGTACCACTATATGAGCGACACCGTTGGTCTACGTGGCCTCTATGTGATATTTCTAAATATTTGAGTGTAACTTGATATAATCTGATGATAATGAAATGTCGTATGGCTTTTTAGTGCCGGGATATCCCAGGACGGGTTCGGCTCGCCAGGTGCAGGTCTTTCTATTTGACCCCCGTAGGCGACCTGCGTGTCGTGATGAGGATGAAGACAACACATACATCCCATCTACGGGATAGTACGAGTCCCTGTGGTTAGTACACCCATGTGAGGAACGCCATGGGCTTGCATTGCCTATGAGTGGTGCCATTATGTGAGAAATACCATAGGTCTGCGTTATCTGTGCGATGTACAATACTTATGAGTAGTACCATACTATTTGGAACACCGTGAGTCTACGCTACTTTTGATTAGTACCGCAACTTGAGAAATAACATGGTTCTACTTTACTAGCGATAAGTACCATGATGAGGCGCGGCTGACCTGGATTTTGAACCCCTTTACACAAGAAGCATCATCGATTCAGGATTGTACTGTGGAATTAGTCGCTTGATCAGAATTGCTATTGTTTTAATATAGTTTCTGGGAAGTTGAGGCATTGCAGGTCGGATCCACTGATTGTTTTAAAATCCATATTCATCCATTCATTCTTCATCATCACGTTTTGAATTCTGGTCAGTGGATGGATTTTGGACTTTTAAATTGACATTTCATTCGTCTCATTTCGTACCATTAGATGTTAGGCCCTTTTAAACAACAAGCATCATCAAATGGACTGTAGGGCCTGTTCGTGGATTCAAATGTTGTTTGAATCTTCTCCTTTTTCTTCCATCTCCTCCTCTTTGTCGGCCTTTCTCTCTGCTAGAAGAGCTGTAGCAGATTCGAAATTGGGGTGTGTTCTAAGTGCTGTTCATCTGCCTCGCAGAGAACGGTTCTTGCTTCACACAGGTAGGATATTGCCGATGCGATTTCAAGCACTTCATTCGTTCAACCACCTGCAGCTCTCCAAACACGAGCGTCATTTAGTCCAAACAATGACATCGATCACACCAGCACCGCAAATGCGCATCAGTTCCTTATACCGCATTGTACAAGCAGATTTTAAAGAATTCTTTCATTCTTCCTTTCCGTTTCCGACTTGAGGTGATTCCGCATTATACACAGATGTGAAAATGATTAGACTCAACACTCATGTTGAATATTTGCACTGTCACACTCAGGGCCGGATTAAAGAGGGGGGGGGGGCTAAAGGGGCTGCAGCCCCGCGTGCCAAGGGAACCCGGCCCTTGGCCGAACCTAAAATTGTATAAAAGGCCCGCTGCTCCACCTCCGTGCATGTATATGAATATTTACACTCGCAAATTATCGAACACGCACTGTTCCTTTCTTCCTTCCTTCCTTCCTTCCTTCCTTCCTTCCTTCCTTCCTTCCTTCCTTCCTTCCTTCCTTCCTTCCTTCCTTCCTTCTTATCAGCTGTCCGCGTTAGTATTACTTAACTGTTGGAATCAATTGCCGTCCGGAGACACGAATCCTCGCTACTTACGCACTGTAAATATTGTAAAGGTTATTGTTGACGAAAATTTAAATCTGGCAGCTTGCGAGTACGGGCTGAGGGGGAAGAGGGAAGAGGTCTAGGAAGTGAATGAGAGGGAACAAGGGAAGCACGGTGGAATGCGCATGCTATACTATATCCTTGCATCAGTTCACCTCTGATTATTGAACCATTCGTAAGTTACAACTGTAATGTTCTTGTAAAATGGATAGAAAATATTCTAGTGGTGCCAAAAAACGTAAGTTCTCTTTTGTATGTCGATTTGATAGTGATGATGAGACAAATGTAAAATATGTTTTGACATTATGAAATATTAACATGAAAAATAGAGAAAAATTGTAGTCTATTTCAACACTTCCGTATTCATCAATTTTAATGGAAGTAGTTCTATAACGACTTCAGTGTGCTAGCCTTACGTGACGGTACGAAGAAGGCCCCCCACATTCTTAAATAGCCCAGGACCCCCAAACACCTTAATCCGGCACTGTTCACACTACATATTACTTGCCTGCTCACAAAAATCTTTTTGTGCTGCAGTGGAGCGCCTTTACTTGTTTGTCTATGTAAAGTAAATTATAGAACACGTTACATTTTATTTCAAACACATCAGTAATGCCATTATAGTCAACAGACTCCGCTATTAACATTAAATCCAATGTAGACGATTTTTAATTTCTCTTTTTAGTGTAATTAGATAAAATGGAGTAGCCTCCATGGCTCAGGCGGGAGCACGTCGGCCTCTCACCGCTTAGTTCCGTGCTTCAAATCCCGGTCAGTCCATGTGGGATTTGTGTTGAACAAAGAGGAGGCGGGACAGGTTTTTCTCCGGGTACTCCGGTTTTCCCTGTCGTCTTTTATTCCAGCAACACTCTCCAGTATGATTTCATTTCATCTGTCAGTCATTAATAATTGCCCCAGAGGAGTGCGACAGGCTTCGGCAGCCGGCACAATTCCTATCCTCGCCGCAAGATGGGGGCTTCATTCATTCCATCCCTGACCCGGTCATTGACTGGAAAACAGGTTGTAGGTTTTCTTCTAGATAAAATGGAATTACATTGAGTGGTTTTATGAAAGGCAGGAGCACGGTCCAGGCAGTGAAATACCTAATAAATCAGGTAGAAGAAGCCTTAAGACACAAAGGAGGGAAATATCACGCAGTCTTTGTTGATTTCAAGAAGGCATTCGACTCAATCGACAGGCGAAAGCTAATCGAGAAAATGAAATTGACAATCGGCGAGAGAGACCCACTAGTCAGAATAGTTGAAGCATGTCTACAGAGGAACATAATCCGAATAAACAACAACGTAGAAATTTCTGAAGACATAATACAGACGAACGGAGTTATGCAAGGGGATCCCATGAGTCCCACACTTTTCAACATTTATACAGCAGATGTGAACCGCATAGTAGAGGAAGGATCAAAAGCAGAGCTGATCCTATACGCAGATGACATGCTGATCGGAGCGAAAGAAAAGGAGGATGTGCAAAGGGCAGTCCGCAGACTAGAGACCTGGGTGGAGGAAAACAGCCTACAGATAAATGAAGAAAAGACAGTACAAATGACCTTCAGAAAAGGTGGGAAATCAACGCCCAAAGACAACATAACATTACACCAAAAGCCACTACAAAAGGTACGAAATTACAAATATTTGGGAATAACACTACAGACAACGGCGGCGTCCTTTGGTATACATATTCAAGAAAGAACGGCAGCAGCAATCAGAGCCTCATACAGCATCCAAAACATTTCAAACCTATCAATCAGCACGGCGATGAGACTTTTCAAGACGACAGTAGCGCCAGTGATTTGAGATCGTGTGGGAAAAGCTGAAGATTGGAGACCTGATGAGAATAGAAAGAATAAAAGCAATGTTCATGAAGAGGATTACCCGAGTCGGAAAGACGGCGCCATCCCGGATGGTATACGAAATTATGCGGGAGACGTTTTTCATAGAAAGAATTCTACCTACAATCAACGGAAGCAAGCAGGGCACTAGTAAACATCAGGGAAAGGAAGAAAAGTGAAATTGACCTAGACTTCTACGCCTCACTACCGATGACTGACGATAGATGGACTAGAGAGTGCAACACACAGCGCCACGTGATAACACGACTCTCCATACATGGGGTTCACCACAAGATATGCGTAAACCAGAAGTTCCATGAGCCAGACGAAGAGTGTACGTGCATTTTGTGTGGACAGAAGTGTAGTAGATATCACATCATAACATGCATGAAAAGAACCAGGACAATTACAGACTATAGCAAAGACTGAAATGTGAAATTTATTTAATGCTCAAACTTGAGTGTACATTTCTCTATTAATTAATTGAGTGGTTATGTAATATTTTCCTTTACTTGAGCGCTGGTAAAATTCACTCTGTTTGTACTATTTACTATTGGAAGCTGACGTTGTAGGATTAGCAACAGACCAAACAGAAATATTTAATTTCAACGTAATATTTAAAATATTATATAGTATTTCACAAAGATTAGTAAATAGGATGACTATTTGACTGAAAATAAGATCGTGTCGGTGCGACGTAAAACCCCTAGAAAAAAAAAGTTCCATGGAAAAAATTAGAAGACAAGGGAGGGCGAAAGCAAAAACTAGGGTAATTTTATTTGTGTCTTCTTCTTTGAGTGTAAAGCAGACCCTACACGGTCAGTAATACTGACAGTACGCATCAATATTGTAGCTGTCAATATATTGGTCAGTACTAGTGCACTTGCTTATCATTGCGGTATTCTCACTGTACAAATAAAAAGTCAATAATCGTCAATACGGAAGGAGATTTATAACTTGAAATTGCGGGATTCTATCAAAATGGATCGTAAAAGACGGGCATGTGTACCTATCATACTAGCACTCTGCACAAAACGTAAACAAGAAGAACCGAGCTCGATAGCTGCAGTCGCTTAAGTGCGGCTGCTATTCAGTATTCGGGAGATAGTGGGTTCGAACCCCACTGTTGGCAGCCCTGAAGATGGTTTTCCGTGGTTCCCCATTTTCACACCAGGCAAATGCTGGGGCTGTACCTTAATTAAAGCCACGGCCGCTTCCTTCCCACTCCTAGCCCTTTCTTGTCCCATCGTCGCCATAAGACCTATCTGTGTCAGTGCGACGTAAAGCAAATAGCAAAAAAAAAAAAAGAAAAAGAAAACCAAGAAGAGAAGAGTATTCTCATATGAAGTTCTTCTTCTTCCTCTTCTTATCTGTTTACCCTCCAGGGTTGTTTTTTCCCTCGGACTCAGCGAGGGATCCCACCTCTACCGCCTCAAGGGCAGTGTCCTGGAGCTTCAGACTCTGGGTCGGGGTATACAACTGGAGAGGATGACTAATAACTCGCCCAGCGGCCTCGGCTGCTATGCTGAACAGGGACCTTGGTGGGGGATGGGAAGATTAAAAGGGATAGACAAGGAAGAGGGAAGGAAGCGGCCGTGGCCTTAAGTTAGGTACCATCCCGGCATTTGCCTGGATGAGAAGTGGAAAACCACGGAAAACCACTTCCAAGATGTCTGAGGTGGGAATCGAGCCCACCTCTACTCAGTTGATCTCCCGAGGCTGAGTGGACCCCGTTCCAGCCCTCGTATCACTTTTCAAATTTCGTGGCAGAGCCGGGAATCGAACCCGAGCTTCTGGGGGTGGCAGCTATTCACACTAACCACTACTCATATGAAGTTGTTGAGGGAAATAAAATATATATCGAAGCAGAAGATTATCAGAACTATCTCCGATGACTGAGGTAGACCTACTGTACTTTTGCGAAGTTACTAGGAATGGTAGAGCCTTTACTAATAAGGCAAAATACAAGCATGCGGACCTATTTATCGGCGGCAGAAAGATTAGCGGTGACAATGAGGAATCTTGCAACTGGTAGAAATGTTGAAGATTTAAAGTTTTCCGCTATAAGGTCACCAGTTACTACCAGTACAGCAGTTGTGGAAACATTTGAAGTCTTGTGTTACGTTTCTTCTTCTTGCTTCCGAATTTGGCCAACTATGGACCGCGTAAAACTTAACGCTTTCTGGCCAGTCTTCTTCTTTTCTCTTCCCAGAACTTCTTCATTCGTTCACTCCTTATTTTTCTCTGCTCCTCAGATATTACAAATTTCGGCCTGTTCTTCCACTGCTCTTCATGAAATTTGTGGTCATCTACTCGAGTTCTGAACTTCTTTCTGTTGAGGATCAATTCTGGTGTTATTTTAATTTCTTCTGCGTCCTTCTTAACCTCCTCCACCCATTTCGTTGTTCCCCTCAATCCAGTTATATATTTAAATATTCCTTTAGTCAGGCGGTTGTCATTCATTCTGACGAGATGTCCGTATAATTTCAGTCTTCGTTTTCGCATTGTGTCCGTGATCTTTTCGGAATACTTGTAGAGATGCTCATTTCTCCTTTTACTCCATGTCCCATCCGTCGTTTTCTGAGGTCCAAGAATTTTCCTCAGAATTTTTCTTTCTTTCTTCTCAATTTCTTTAAGTTCCCCTTTTTTATTTAATATAAGGCATTCTGGACCGTACAGCCCCTCTGGTTTTACAACAGCATTGTGTGTTACGTTTATTCTGGCAGCGTTTCATATAGCTCGATGAACTTTTGCAATAGGCCTACTTGGCGGTTCCACAAGCACCTCCACTTGGCCTTAGTGAGAAACACATTTGTTGTCCATTGCTGCTCCGTTAACACTGACAGAAATAATGACAAGCGCACTCACACGGTCAGTATAACTGTCAGTATCCCCACCACTCTACAGTACTGACGCTCGCAGATCAGGAAATCCGGATCTGCTTCAGTACTGGCCTTTATTCCATCATTCCAGACCGCACGCGATCAGTATTACTGTCAATATTTTTCGGTACTGACGGTTTTATTGACCGTGTAGGGTCTGCTTAATAATTTCCACGCCTCTGTACAAAAGTAAGAACACTGTAACGCCGTAAGCTTCGCGGGACCAAGAAAAAAATGACCGTAGTGGACAAGTTTCTGCGATATTCAAGTTCGGCTTTGAGCACGTTTTACTGTAATACATAATTTTCATGTTGGTATGTTTAGTTCGTAATCCTGCGCGGTTTTTGGTCGATATTGCAGGTGTGTTCACGGGCTCCGTGTACAAAGACTACGGCCTGCTCAAGAACGGCTTCCCTGCAGAGAACGTGGTGAACGGCTCCGTGTCTGTGGTCAAGACTCACGAGTGGGGGCCGGCCGCAAGGAAACCCTTCAACAAGGCGGTGCTGCTGGTTCGAGCCCCGGGGGCGGCCATACAAGCTGAGTTCAACCGGCAGAGTGGAGGACACATCGGGTTCGCATCCCCGGACCGCTACAAGCGAAATAAGGGAAAATGTGAGTGTTTCTTTTCATACTGAGTACATTTATGTAGTTCTTTTTATTTGTGTCTTCATATTGAGTACATTTTTGTACTAATTTTACTTGTGTCTTCATACTGAGTATGTTTACGTACTAATATGTATGTGAGTCTTCATATTGAGTACACTTACCGGTATGTACTAATTCTATTTGTGTACATTTTATGTACTAAGCAAAGCAAAGCAAAGCAAAGCGAAGCAAAGTCACCTCCGTACAGGCCATGAAAGCTCTGGGAGGAGTGGAAGGTAAAGGCTTCCACCATTGTTAACCTCGACACGTGATGGGGTAGAGTGTTTAGCTCTACGGCCGGCCGCCTTTGCCCCCAGGAATTAACCCAGTACTCATTTTTTGTGTAGACTGAGTGAACCTTAGGGCCATATGCACCTCCGGAAGTGGAAATCTCGTTTCTTAAATTTTACGACTTCCTGACGGGGATTCGAACCCACGTCCTTCCAGGCGAACCGAGCACGCCTTCACCGCCTCGGCCAGGCAGCCCCTTTTATGTACTAAACTTAATTTGATTTGTGTCTTCATACTGAGTACACTTATGTACTAATTTTATTTGTATTCATACTGAGTACATTTATGTACTATTTTTATTTGTTTCATTATATTTGTTTGTTTGTTTGTTTGTTTGTTTGTTTGTTTGTTTGTTTGTTTGTTTGTTTGTTTGTTTGTTTGTTTGTTTGTTTGTCTACGTCTTCGCTTGCGTACTTGCGTGCGACTTTTGCAGGAAGTGTTCGATGATGATCAGATCATCAAGAAAGGCTTACGGTCCACTCGTTCGCCTGATTTAAACACCTGTGACATTTATCTTTGCGGAATATATCGACGGAAAAGTTTAGAGAAACAATCTTCGAACTGCAGAAGAAATGAAAATCGAAATTAGGAACACTGAGCGTTCCATCTGTGTCCATTAACTGCAAAGTGTGTTTCGATACCTCATAAGATGTGAAGCTTGCATCGCAGCTCAAGGACATCACGTGTAACATCTGCTGTAAATACTGGTGAGTTCAGTTTCATTTACCAGCTTTATTTATTTATTTATTTGTTTGTTTGTTTGTTTGTTTGTTTGTTTATTTATTTATTTATTTATTTATTTATTTATTTATTTATTTATTTATTTATTTATTTATTTATTTATTTATTTCCACTTCCCTGCGCTGCTGTTTCTCGGTTGCCCACTACGAAGTCTTAAAATATACTTTATTAATTTAGAGTTTCATTTGCACAACATTTAGCATTTGCCAAGATGTCATTGAACAATGATGATTAACGTAAGAATTAAGCGATGTATTATTTACAGTATCATCAACACTGCAGGGTCAAGCTTACGACGTTCGCGTAGCTGTCTCAATTCTTCTGCACATTTACTTTAGGTCTTATTCGATTCCTTATTGAGTCTACTTTCTCCATGTGCTTTTACCCGTTTGTTACTCATATATTAAGACATATTTGTAAAGTATGCAAAAATTCGCAAATTTCAGTCATAATGACTAAAATACATGTTTTATTATTTTCAAATTTACAGTCTCGTTTTAATTTTCCTTCTGTTTTATAATAGACCTCGTTGAGACAAATTACCTCTCGCTCGTCTCTGCGCGAGATTTAGGCGCCAAGCTCCACCGTGCGGTAACTTGCCTTTCGAACTGCAAAAAACATACCTTAGCTGGCGGCCATCTTGTGATGGCGTCAGGCGCATTCGTTCAGCAGCCGTGGTCACGACTTGTATATTCATCCTTATACTATGATGTAATATATAAACTCATTGATGAGCGACGTAGCGCTTTCTGTCTTAAACTCGTCAATTAGTATTTTAAGAAACAATCTTCGGCGAATTTCTTTTAAATCCAATAATTGTTTTTTTTTTAAAATCTATATCTCCATTACTTAGTTTTAGCTGGTACAAGTTTACTTTGTCTTTTAGGCACCCTCTAAACTGAGTAAACTATGTACTAAATATATACCGGGTGGCCAAAATAAAACTGACCTGGACGGTATTTACAATACGTGGTTTCCCATTTTTACATTAGCCAAATACTGGGCATGTACCTTAATTAAGGCCACTGTCGATTCCTTCCCGGTCCTAGCCCTTTCCTATCCCATCGTCGCCATAAGACCTATCTGTGTCGGCGTGACTTAAAAAAGAAAAGAGAAAGAGTTCTGATAAATCGAAACAAAAATTGAGTGTATCGACGAAGAATGGCAACGTTCAAGAATTTCGAGAAAATGAAAGACATTTTAGACCTAGTAAATATTATTATTATTATTATTATTATTATTATTATTATTATTATTATTATTATTATTATTATTATTATGTTTTTCGAATTGAGCCTCTATGGAATGCGCGTTAACAACCAATCTCATTTTTTCAGTGTCTGTGTCTTGTTCGTCTGCCGGCTTTGACATCCTGCCAGTATCTCTTGAACCCATCGATTGGCGCTTTCTTTCGCAATTCTGATAAAGGGTCTCTCCGTCTTCTGGGTTCTGTCTCCATCACAAAACCCTGATAGCTTTTCCTCATCATTCTGAAACTATCCCTGTCACTGATTTCATTCTCCGTAATGCCTACCTCTCTGATCTTTCTCACACTCTTGGAACCATCTCAGCTTAAATGCCTTTGGTTTTAGAAAATTCCAGATTTTCTTTGTAGCCGATCATTATTTATACAGAAGATGTGCCCACAAAACAGCCGTCTTCTCTTTCTTATTGCTGTTGTTATCGGTTCCATCTTGCTGTTCACTTCTCTACTGGATTAAATCGAACCTGTCCGTTGCCAAAGATTTTCCGTTGTAGCCTGCATTCTCTTACAAGAAGTTAATTGACCTGCCCTTTACGATTAATGCACAGGGTCTCCGAAGCATATAAGCCTTCTGATCTAACAGTGCTATAATGTCTTTATTATTATTATTATTATTATTATTATTATTATTATTATTATTATTATTATTGTTACGGAGTTATCCGTGGAATGCAGAGGTTAAAGAAGGTGCGGGCTGGAATGGGTCTAACTACAAGTCCGAAAGATGAATTAAAATATCAATAAAGGTTATATTTTCAATAGACAACAAGATTTAACAAATTTTCACTAGGTGAAATAACAATGAAAAATCAGGTACAATGATAACTTTACAAATGAAAGCACAAGTTTCAGGGGATCATAACAAGATCTGGGCCACGAGCCCTAAGTTTTATAATTCCTGAGCTCTCCGCTCACAACCACAATTTACCAAAGGGCAGAAAAACCCCTAATTACATGGAGCACTTGCTCCCACCTAGTAATGTCAAGCCTCCTAGAGGCACCTTTCAAAACACCATAAAGAGCTGACCCGCTCTCAATCTTTCAAGCCTATTAAAGGCAATACAATGCTTTACAATCACTTGCCATAGAGGCGCAACTTACAAGAATTAAACAGGGGTATCTCGTACCTAGCCTACAGGGCCTTAAAAGAAAAATAATAGGTTAATTAAACGGCCCAAAATACCAATATGAATGGAGGCGTTGCTCGCGCTCCTACATGAAACCTTATAAAACCTAAGGTGCACTAGGCCGATGACACAGGGGCTATTCCCAAACTAGGGAGGTGACTCGTATAAGAACATTTTAATACATTAAGAGAAGAAAATCGGTTATAAAAACGTAGTCACCTAAACTCAAAATGAAGGGGAGCTCGAGAGGGTAAAGCACTCTCTATCCCTGATTTACAGTTAAATAATAAGAAACTTTTACATAAGCCGGCACTAAGTTACATTTTTCGAAAGGTAGGTTACATTGAAAAGGTTTCGGACCTTCCCCGAGGGTTAAACTGCTGAGCTAACAAGAAATAAAGATGTTAAAAGGCCATTACCTTGTAGAAGAGCTGCTGGCGGATGAAAGAGGCGCTTCCCGCCTCCTGCTATACTTCCATACACTAAGCTAGATGTTGTACGAGTGGCGGAGAGCCAGGAAAATCAGCAGTTTTTATACTCTCGGGGAAGATTCGAGACCTTTCATGAATGATTAAGACACACCCACGGTCGTTTATTGGGTAGTTTACAGTTACACATCAACATTGGGGAAGAAAGACTCCATTGGCTGAAAATTAATGACAGAAATTTACGATTGGCTTGCGGAAAGAAAGATAAATATTGCCAACCCACAAATGAAAGAACAACATTTAGTAAAGAACAAACTTATGAATACAAAATATCTTCAAGAAAAGTTCCTTCACTTCGCACCAGGGTGCATGATCATAGTTTTTGGTAGAGACATCTGTGAGAGAATGTCCGCACTTCTTGATAATTAGTAAACAAAAACAATTCGAAATTAACTCAGTGACATCTTCTGATAAACGGTTGAATTAATTCAGTTTTAAAGTTCAGAGTTTCAGCTGTAGAGGAGTACTTTAAGGCGGAAAATTCAAATGTGCGGCGTATAGGTGTACCAACCGGTACAATTATTATTATTATTATTATTATTATTATTATTATTATTATTATTATTATTATTATTATTATATGCGAAGAAGTCCATTAGGACTACACAAAACACTTAGAAGCGTGCATTTGCCTTCTTTAGTGCCCATATTTCTTTCATTCTTTTACTGTGGGCTTCCTTTCTATCTTCAGTCCAGGTTGTTCCGGTCTTCTTCTTTGTTCTTTCCTCTTGGTCAACTTGCAATTTGTGAATTTTCGGATCTGAAGTGTACCATGTTTTGGACATCTGTAGGTGTAGTTCCTACCTGTTTCAAATCAGTTTTGATTTCATTGTGTCTGTTTTGGCTTTACTCCTGCTTTGTTTGGTGTATGTCTATTAATGAGAGACTGAGAGAATGTACTCCTGGCATCCTATATGACAACCAAAGTTAGTACTGTGCCGAGATGAGAAGAATGCAGTAATGAAGAATGTGGCCTGCAAGCACGAACTTCCTGTTCTGCCCAGACAGATCGACTCTTATCTGCTACATGAAAATATTGATTCACACTTTGCAATTTGCTAGATTATAACTGACAAGAACGAAGAGCTGCCAGTAGAAGATAATACAAAGTCGCTTGGGTAGTAGCGGAGTTGCTATGGTAACCATTGCGTCACTGGCTCTGCTGGTGAAAACCCTTTCGCCCCGTGCCTCACCGGGCATGTGCATTCTTCTGATCTCCCACCAATACATACGGTAGAGATCCTATAAACCAATTAACCAAGCACTTTCTTATCTGTTGTTTGAGTAAATATTGATGTAACCCGAAAGGCCACACGTCGATCTCTGTAATTCTTAGGAACGAGGTGTCTCAGTTATAAATTGCTATAAATTGGACCGTAAATTGAGCATTTCTAAATGACGGCTTATTTCGTCATCTAAGTTAGACAAGCTAAACAAACCTATCATACTTCTGTGTCACCGCGGTGTTGAGATAGCAGCTTAGAAACCTTGGTTTTGCACTGAATCTTCCGTTGTTATCTTGGAATTTCCTATCCGGAACTTTCAATCGTCCCGCGTCTTTGTTATTGCAGCTTCAATATTTAGCAGTTATTGAAGATATCATCTGCAATCATCGCGCGGAGAAGTACTGTAGCAGCAGTAGCTAGAGATAAGCTGAAAAAAAAGATCCGTTCAAATTCTGATTTTTAATTCGTCAAGGTTATAAAAGACATATTACGTCCTAAACATGCAAAATATGTACAATTTGACCTCACTTTGTCCCAAATGTCTTCATTTAAGTGTGCATCGGTCACTTCTTGTGACGCAGAAAGGTCATTTTCTGTGCTGATAGATAAACGGATGAGCTTAAATCAAGACAATTTGGAGAAATTGTTTTTTGTTGGTTTCAACATTGGTTTCGAAAGGAACTGAATTTTGATAGTGCATAATTAATTTTCAGTTTATTGTGCCTATTCTGAGATTTGATACCGCATGGAAATCCGGGTCTTACTCATCAATATGAGCTATCTTTCATTTTCCACATTTTTCTTTAGCGAATTATAGATTCTAGATTACTCATATAGATCATCAATTTTTACATATGTAAGAGGTAAATGAATATACACAGGAAAGGCAACGTCTGCCGGGTTTTGCTAGTTTTACGAAATAGATCCACAGCCCAAAATGGTAGCCATGCTAAATTTACTAAATGATGCTCTATTGTCGAATTAGTACGTATATAATCCAAGAGCGTAGTAACCACACGCTATGAGCTTGCACTGCTCTAACTGCAAATAACTCGTGTTAGCAGAGCAATCAATAGTGTGAGATGTCTCCTTAGTCCATTGTCTTTGATGTCAGAGTAGAAGTTACCTCAACATGGCTGTGCCCTTACATTAGGCACGTTACACACCACATGGTTAATCTGAACCACTGGCGGCTCGTGCTGAATTATCTTGGTAGTTCTGCTCTGTAACGCCCAGCCCGTTGCAGTAAGCGTAATAGACAAATCATACGGGAAGTACCAACTGAGTTCGTGTGCATCCGTCCTCCTGCCCCGCAGAAACACCTAACGTGCTCCTCTCTATATGTCTTATCAGCTTTGAAGTTCCAGAAAATTTACGTCTGAATTTGTAAGACTTCCTGATTTCGAGTGACTTCGAAGATATAAACAACTGATTTGTACAATAAACAAGAGACTAAAATGTTACAATAATAAAAACTTTCTTTACCTTATCGAAAAAAATGTTGATGCAGTATGGACACACTCATATTTATAGAGATTCCAGAACCTGCATATCGGCGAAACTTTTAGTGGCACTTCGTTTTACGGGAGTGAAGAGTAAGGAGGGAGCAGTGGCGGCGCGTGACTTTCATCACTGGGGGTTCAAAAGAAGAAAAAATTGCCTCCCCCCCCCCAACCTCTCCTCTCCCCATCTCCGCCAGCTTCTCTTCCGTCGTGGGCCGTAACCTCCTAAACTAAGATGACATACGTTCTAGAAATGTGATCAAATACGAGAGGAGCAGAAAATACGGTAGGCCTACATGCCGAGTTTTACCACATGCAAAATAAGAAATAACTGCTTCATTGAAGTCCGCAGAGTCTCGAACAAAGTTCCTTTCAATTGACAACATAGCAAGAGCAATAAATCTATCCTCGGTCATTGTGCTGCGCTAGAAAGTCTTTATTCTCTTCAGGGTAGAGAAACACCTTTCTGCTTCCGATGTCGTGGGAATAGTAACAACTATATTTAAAAGTTTTCATTGGTATTGCCTTGCCGCTATTCTTTGCCTCAATGATTTTTCTCTCCAAAAGGTAATTATTCCAAAGAAGGCAAATTAATAGGTGTTTAGTAAGTAATGATATGTTTGGGACAAGATATTAATTGGAATTTGACAGTTTAATGTGACTTTTGGTAGTAACGATGCTTTTCAACACTAGCGCTAGTTACGTGCACTATTCTCTGTTGCCTAGTCAAATTCCCGTAAGGCCAACAGATGGCAGGCACATACCCCAACCCCAACAACACGACTAGCTAGTCTTGAGACAGTGGCCTATTGCGCATGCGTAAAGAACAGAGATCCGTTTCTGCGATATCCTGGTCTTGCCTTAGTGCTGGCTTTCGTCCCCTTGCACCTCGCCACTCCCTTCGCCTATGTACGGACGGAGAGATCGCTTTTGCAAGGGGGTTCATTCCAGACAAGTATCCAGCCACAGACCTTGCGCAGCTCACATGAATTAAAAGCTAGTACGAGTATATTACGGATAGAGGGATTTAGCAAGAACTTCGAGATTGACAAGGGAGTTGTGAAAATTACGTCGTTGAGTACAATTTGATATAAACTGGAGGCTCATTGCTCCATTGCGCTATACCAGAAACCGCCACTGGGAGGGAGCTACCCCGGTTCCGGTAATACTGCCAACTGAATGGAAATAAAATCTGAATTGAATCGATAGTATGATTTTCTAAACCGTCCTTTCTGTGTAGGAGTTCTAGGTTGTTCCTGTGATGTACTTTGATTTTCCTCACTCATGTGCGAGCTTAACCTATATTTTGACTTTGCTGAATATACTGCCAGATGTCTCATGGCGATGCATATTCGATGTATTTATATTTTATTATTATTTTTTTTGTCAGAGTTTGCCAATACGAATCTCGAAGATAACCGAGGTCTATCGACTCAGCACTAGGGAGCCGAAGTATCACTAAAAGTTTCGCGGAAGGTACAACCTAGCGAACCGGATTGCTGAACGGAGGGGAAACATAATCTCGTAATATAAGGGATGATCAAAAAGTTTCCGTTCAACGGACATGCAGTCCTGAATCGGGATGCCAATCAGGCAAAATCGCCGTGAGCATTGAGTCACTCCTCCCACCGACAACCAGGTTGAAGATCCCCGCGTCGCAAAACACCGTGAAAAAGTATGTAACCGCCCGCTGCACATCTTCGTCCGAGAGGAAGCGTCTTTTTGAGGGGATCGAAGGCGTGATAATCGCATGGGAGAGACCAGACTATAGGGTGGGTGGGGGGTGTTCGGGTGTCTCCCACTTGATTTGAGTTGGATGAGGCTGGCCTCACAGATCGATGGCGTCTTGTGTCGAAACGCGACCCGCGCGGAACTTGGTGCACCACTCCACAACGGTGGTTTTCGACAGATATGCTGCCCCGTACACAGTCTTCATTCTCCGGTGGATGTCCACCAGTATTTGTCCTTCGGCAGCCAGGAATAGGATAACAGCACGTTGGTCCTGTTTGGACGCATTTGGTAGTAACATCGCCATAGTTCACGTGGCCGCATTCAATGCACGCACCTCGGCACGACAAGACTGCCACACAGATCCCTTTGCCAACATGTTCGTGCTTATACACCCGCAACGGGAATCGCGCTGCGTTGCTTTTCCGCTGCAGCAACGCCCTCAAACGGAAACTTTTTGATCACGCCTTATACTAACGTTCCTGTTTTCATTTTCATGGCTACCTACCTTCGAGGAATTCACTATCATCATGGGGAAATGTCTTCATGATTACCTGTAGAAGGTTCATTCAGTTACTGATGTAATTAATTTTACGGCTTGTCTCACATTGCCAGCTGCATTACGGAGAGTGAAAGACTACCTATTGAAACTTTTGTCGGAAGGAGGTCTGTTTAAACCATTGAAATAATTCTCGGCCACAGTGTTATCTAATAGCAAGGTGCCAACCCGGAGCAGTGACATCTCAATAGAAATCGTCATGCCACGTCTTTCCTTTCACATCCAGCAACACAAGGTCGTCCCGAAAAGGGTGATAGTTCAAGAAAGGAGAAGGTGTGTATTACAGCCGCGCTTGGGGAGGAAGTAGCAACGATTTCAAGAATTGGGATGTATCAACGATACTGCTCCTCCAATATATGCGAATAGGCCAGCCGTGCTGCAAGGCGTGCAGTTCATACAGAACCTTATGGGCGACTCTTAGCCCTCTATCGCAGAAAGTTGTAGTTAAGTGTGCTCTCATGCTTAACCTGATGAGCTGTTGTTCACAGAGTCTATCCATCGTAATTTTGGTCTTCCGCGTCCTCTCTTCGCTGTCATCTTTCATCTGCTGACATGTCCAAATCACCTCAATCTGTTCTGTTCCAGTTTGGCATGTAGTTTTTGCACGTTTAGCCCTTTTCGTATGTCTCAGTTTCTCACTGTATCCTTTCTTCCCTTGAATACCATATTCCTTAGGAATTTCATTTCAGCTGTCTCTATCCTACTCTCATCTCTCTGAGCCATTATCCAGGTTTTTGCTACAGATGTCATTATAGGCGAGTAATATCCCTTGTACATTACTACTTTAGGCCTCATTGGTATATCTTTATTCCATATTAATCTCCGTACGTACCTGGTGGTAAAAGGCACTCCCCAATTGAATCCTTCTAAATTTCCATATCCAGTCTTTCATTTTCTGTCAGTTCTCTTTCCAAGTATTTGAAGTGTTCTTCTATTTCCAGTTCTTTGTTTCCAGCTACTAATACTAAATTGTTTTCATTCCTCCCCTGAAGGGGGAGGCGGGCCTCCTAGACGGTGACGACCATCCCCTCTCCGTCTCCCAAATGCAGAGACGTAGAGGCACGCTAGAGCCGTGGCCACCCCTCCTCTGTTCGGGCGGCCGGTCGAAGTGCAGAGCTGCCAGACCACTTGTGGGCCGAGACCCACTCTGCAACCCCCCGACCTTGTCTCCAAGTTTGAAAACTCTTTTTCCTTCTTTACTTCCTCTACTCTTCAGCTGTTGTTGTACCTCCTCGTCATCTTCTCGCCAGTCCGACTCGTTGGCTCTGGCCTTCGGTTCAGAGGGTCCCGGGTTTGATTCCTGGCCGGGTCGGGGATTTTGACCTTCATTGGTTAATTCCAATGACTCGGGGGTTGGATGTTGGTGCAGTCTCCAACATCCCTGCAACTCACACACCACACATGACACTATCCTCCACCACAATAACATGCAGTTACCTACACATGGAAGATGCCGCCCACCCTCATCGAAGGGTCTGCCTTACAAGGGCTGCACTTGGCTAGAAATAGCCACACGAAATTATTATTATTATCTTCTCGCCAGATCACAACACGAAAATGGCAATTTTCAGCCTGTTTCCAGTCATTCGACCGGGTCGGGAATGTAATGAATGAAGCCCCCATCCAGTGGCGAGGATAGGTATTGTGCCGGCTGCCGAAGTCTGTCGCACTCGTCTGGGGCAATAATTATAAACTGACAGATGAAATGACATTATATTAGGAGTGTGTTTCTGGAATGATAGATCACAAGGAATAACGGAGTACCCGGAGAAACTTGTCCCGCCTCCGCTTTGTCCAGCACAAATCTCACATTGTGTGACCGAGATTTGAACCACGGAAACCAGTGGTGAGAGGACGGCGCGTTGCCGCCTTAGCCACGAAGGCTCAGACATTCCGCCAATATCTAACGCTCTTTGTGTAACCCCTACGATGCGTGATACTGTAGCTTGTGAATCTCCACCCTCAATCAATGCCACGATCCTGGTTCAATCAAACTGAGAAATATGCATTGCAAATGAAACGTAAACACTAGCTGAAGCTCGCAGTCTTCGCTTGAAATTGCATAGTTCACACACCGTAGGCAGTGACATTTGTTGTATTGTAAACAAGCAATTGAATTACTGTGTGTATACCAGGGCCTTTTCACGGTGCATGCACCCGTGCATTGCGCGGCGCAAGGTGCAAAAGACGACTTCGCTAGATTGACCAGAGTGCAGACTCCCACTCCTCGATTTGGAGCAACAGCGCTGTCTCTCTTTCCCTACGCCTATCTCGCTCGCTCCGTAGCGCTCCAAATCAGAGCCGAGTTGAGCCGAGCTTAGCCGAGTCGCCCCGAGACGAAGAGCTGGTCCGAGCCCAGCCGAGTGAGACCGATGCACGGTGCAGATAACCTCTGCGCCTCAGTTTGCACGCGTGAAATTTTGCGAGATTGAGATGCCCTGGTGTATACAGTGATCTCTATCACTTACAACAGGACTACACATGCCCTGCCACATAACGTACCTACTGTCGCGCAAAAAAAAAAAATGTATAGACACCCGAGTTAATACTTTAATAACAAGTTTATCCTTTGCCCCACATAGAAACAAGCTACGCCAAAATTTAGCTTATCTAATTCTACGTTTAATTATGTGGAATAGATAATTTTATCGTACCCAGTAAAAATTTTAACGCAGGTTGAACAAAAAAGTGCCGGTATTTTTTCCCATTTCCAACGGAGTACTCACTTTGAAATTTCATAACTTTAAAAAGAATTGATCTTACTTTTATAGTAACTTATTTTTGATCTGTATACCAAGTTTTTGTTTCATCTCATATTTGTGAAAAAGGATGTAAATTTTGTGAAACATTACTGGGTGATCATGGCTTGTTATGAAGCTCATGAGCAGGGAACGGATTTATATGTACTAATAATTATTGAAATATGTACTTATATATTTAGTAATTTTTATTGAAATATGGAATTATATATGGACTTAAAATTACACATATAACATTAATTTCTATTTAATATCAAAGTTCAAAGAAGCTAAACAAAGTAGATCTACATGCAACATAATGTTGCACTTCTCATTTTAATATATTTGAAGAACACACAATCTTTTATTCTCTGTTAACAAAACAAAAAATGTTCTTTTGAGTGCTGGAAAGTGAATCTTCTCCTATTATCTCTACGGACAGATTTATATTGACTAAAACTGCGTTCAACATCGGAAGAGGTAATGGGGGCATAATTCAACTCCACAATATCTGCTGGGGTTAAATCCAATGTTAATTTTACACTTAAATCTCCACACAGAATTGCAGCAACCTTTGTCATTTCTTCATATCCAGGGTTCTTTGAAAGTACAGTGGCCATCTTCATGTTTGCTACATCCTGCAACTTTACCTGTACCACGATTTAGTTGTTCCACAGTTTTATTCACAATTTCACAACTTTCAGAAAGTGAGAGATGCGAGTTTTGGAGCCTTTTCTATGTTTTTATGATGCATAAAAAATTATGCTGAATGTAACATAAGTCATTTCTCACGCTTGTATAGCAGACAACTGCTTTCGCGGCTTCAATTGAGGCTGCATCTTCAGAGTCCGTGGCATGCAGAACGTTCTTAATACAGTCTATATATTCAACATAATATTCAACCGCTTGCAGCCACGTACCCCACCTAGTTAGAATCGGCTTAGGCGGCAATGGAATCTCTGGGTACATTTCTTTCAAAAGATGAACTCTTCTGTGGGCTTTGAGAAAAACTTTTTTCACTGAGGAAATCAATAAATCTACTTTGGGGTAACTGCGTCTTATCACTTCTGCCACACGATGAAAGGCATGTGCTACACATGTTAAATGAGCCATCTTAGGATATACAACACATAATGCTTCTCCGGCTTTTATCGTATAAGGTGCGGCATTGCTAATAAAAAGTAACACTTTATTATACTTAACGCCCTGTGGCCAGAGGATACCCATAGCCCCATTGAACAGTTTTGCCATAGTTCTGTTATCGCACTTTTCTAGAATATCACAGTGTAAGAGAATCCGTTTAGAATAATCTTCGCTTAACAAACCAATGATTACGTTGCCAATTAGCCTGTCATCTTTGTCTGTTGTCTCATCAATGGAAACCCAAATTGGAAAGTCTTTAACTCTTGCCTTTCAACGTATATGGTTGAACAGTACGTTTTTCTGAACGTTGACTCATCCGGGATGGATCGTTTAGTATATTTCTCGAGGAATTCCCTGAACCATTGATTATTCAATTTGAAGAGAGGTATGTCAGCAGAGATGAGAGCACGGCAGAGATCGGTGTTGAACTCGGACGTTACACTGGAAGTTGCTGGTTGTGTCAGAAACAATTGTCTCTGCTTGGAATATCGTTGTTTGTTAGTCTGGAGTTTACTGTTGAAACGTGCTGTTGCACAAGGAACCTTTGAGTAGATGTCACTGTACAATGACACAAATTACAAAATATCATCTTAGTGTCAGTTGATAAACCATCTTCTTTAAATTCCGATACGCAACTTTTCAATTTTAATCTGGATGACTGAGATACTTTAGGCATATTGTAACAACGTTATTGTCTTCAATGAATATCAATATACAACTGCACACACTGAACGTACAAGAACACTGTGATCCGTCTCGCTGCTAATTCAAACTGCGAATGACTGGTAGTGAACTAGATGGAGTTATGAAGCAATCAAAGGGAATGCCCGAATTACGAACTAATCCGGAAACCACTAGCACATCGTCGATGAATGAGATTTCCCTTGTCACGAAATTATGGCACAGACACAGTCGATGTTATGTAATGCGGCTTATCAGTGCTGTAAGTGTGATTCAGATAGTCACGGTACTGACCGGCTGATCTCCACCACTTCCGGGCTCAACCTCTCTCTTTCTTCGCAACGCTTATCATCAACCCAATCGTGGACAGGTGTGATAATGACCTGCACACCAGTTAAAATATTAATTTTTCGAATATAGATTTTTAATTTATTTCTCCATTATTGAGAGGACTGCTAATTTAATATAATTTAATACTTTTTTAGCCGAAATATGGACTATATTGATTTTAATGACGAATAATATGGAACATATGTGCTGAACTCCAAGATATGGAAGAATATGGAAAAATGAATACTCCATTTTTCAACTCCACGTGTCATGATTCGTAATTCGTAATTTTAGCTTCCCAAAGAGAGATGTATTTACATATAAATCCGTTCCCTGCTCATGAGAATAAAACCAAACCAAACCAAACTCCATGGCACTTCAGCCCTTGAAGGTCCTTGGCCTGCCGAGCGACCGCTGCTCAGCCCGAAGGCCTGTAGATTGCGAGGTGTCGTGTGGTCAGTACGACGAATCCTCTCGGCCGTTATTCTTGGCTTTCTAGACCGGAGCCTCTATCTCACCGTCAGATAGCTCCTCATTTCTAATCACGAAGGCTGAGTGGACCTCGAACCAGCCCTCAGGTCCAGGTAAGAACCGCTGACCTGGCCGAGAATCGAACCCGGGGCCTCCGGGTAAGAGGCAGGCACGCTACCCCTACGCCACAGGGCCGGCACCTGCTCATGAGAATGTCAGAAAAAAATTAAAACGGCTTTTTGCCTGCATGCAATTGTTGAGGAAAGCAACGGGAAACTTCCTCACTGCTTATTTCCCTAGTACGTCTCTTCAGTGACACCTAGGCCATTTATG
Organism: Anabrus simplex; assembly: GCF_040414725.1. Lineage (NCBI taxonomy): Eukaryota > Metazoa > Arthropoda > Insecta > Orthoptera > Tettigoniidae > Anabrus > Anabrus simplex. The sequence goes on from NC_090279.1 coordinate 188,550,359, forward strand.
ACAGCTAATGGTGAACCTGTTGAGGATCCAACCAGCCTTCGGGCTGAATACCCAACATACATACATACATACATACACATGGAGTTGTTGATCCCACAATATTCCCAATTTCTCTTGAGGTGTATATCAACCCTATAGGTTCAAACAACTGAAACATATTTATACGAGCAGTGGTCGTTGGGAACTACAAAAAATGAATATTAACTCAAAATGACATGTGCCTTTGTATTACTTCTTTCAACTTAATATTGTTTAGAATAATCGAATTAGTCATACACTTAATAATAAATGACCGAGCGGATGGTTGCGCGAATTGAGTTACGTAGCTATCAACTTGCATTCGGGAGATAGTGGGATTCGAGCCCCACTGGCGGCAGCCATGAATATGGTGTTCCGTGGTTTCCCATTTTCACAGCAGGCAAGTATTGGGTCTGTACTTTAATTAAGGAAACGGTCGCTTTCTTTCCTATCCTATCGTCGCAGGAAGACCTATCTGTGTCGGTTCGACGTAAAGCAAATTGGAAAAGAAACGACACCGAAGAATTTAAGTAAGCCACTCTGTCGTATCAGAACACATTTTGTTATACCACAATAGTTACTTTACTATGTTAATAGAAGTTTACGATAAAGTTCGTAATGGTAGAAAGAGGCCAAACAGTTTGTTTCCTATTATAAATTCTTCGACAGAGGCCGAATATATCTTTAGAAATTCACTGGGCTAACGATCGAAGCGAGAAATATGCTGACCTCGCCCAAGGTGAGCGAGAAACTTGTACTAGTATGTAATGTTCTATTATAACCAATGCATTCGATTCTACGAATATCTCCTTTTAGGCCCTTAACACACGCACGGAGAAACCAATATTTTCAAAATTTTGAGTGATGATTTCTCCTAAGACTATATATTGGTGATTTAAATTTGGTGGTGATGGCTATAGTTGGACCCACGAGAGTTGAAGTCTGACGTTTAGCGCCACCGGCGAGAAAAAAATTGACTAACTGTGCTCGAAAATGATCTGTTGCTATGGCAACGATAACAGAGATGCCCCACGCGGGTTGGCTTACTCTCAGTCTCCTTTGTGCTATTATTCGGAGTAGTACTGTGTTAGTTGTTGCTGGTTTATGTAATTATTTACGTGTTTGTTTCCTGAATATTATTTTCGTTGTTAGTTTACTTTTGTAAGTTAATCACTGACCAGTTGTACAGTTCTATTCTCTATTCTACATGTGCATGCATTTGTTGAGGTTATTGTCACTTTAGTGATTATGAAATCTCATGTTTATCGGCAATGGCGTGGTCTGTCTTAAATGCTGGAATTATTAGCACGAGTTTAGGAACGTGTCAAAGTTTATTTAATTGCTTTAGGCCTACATGTTTTATTAAATATTCAGCCCTTATGAAAGAGCGATATGTCGCAGATGGAGGTAACTACGACAACGCAGCGTACTTCGTAGTTACTGCTTTCGCCGCTGAAATGCCAGACTACAACTCTTGTGAGCCCAGCTATAGACAACTGTAGAAGTTAAATATTTCAGTCATGACTCCCATTGATAGGATAAAATACTTTATCGATATGGTTATAGATCTTTGTTGTAGCAGCTAGTTTAAATTAATTTACACAAAAAGGAAGATCATCATATCAATAAAATAGCAAATGATGCGAAAGAAATAAGAATCATGAGAAAAAATGTAAATCCATTGAAAACAATAGAGCAATGGAAATAAAGAAGCAGTGAGGAAATATACCAGCAACTGATAACAGAGCAAATATAACAGAAACAATAAGAATAACAAGACTAACTTAAACACTACCCTGTACAACGGTTATGCTATGAGGTTTGCATAGACCTTAGGCTTATAGAACTCCTAGAATTTATGTTAATGTTTCTACATTACGGAAGAACGGGTTGCATGACGTTTCCTACAAATGAAATTGGTTTGCATTGTAACCTATTACTGCCTTAAAATCCGATGTATAATGCTAACAGATTGACAAAACAGAGATTCAAGAACCTTTGGAGAAAAAGTCAACAACGAGCTGAATACAAGAGGTAAGAAAAGATTTAGAAAGAAATAAAGAAGGAAGAGAAGAGAAGAGAAGAGAAGAGAAGAGAAGAGAAGAGAAGAGAAGAGAAGAGAAGAGAAGAGAAGAGAAGAGAAGAGAAGAGAAATTGTTAAAATTAACGTTTTAAAAATCTAAGTGTTCCAAGGGAGAATGAAAGAGAAACCGGGTCCAAAGTGATCTTGAGGAGAGAGGAATAAAGCACAGTGAAATACTGGAAAGAACGAAAGAAGAAACAAGAAGGAAGGATCAATTGAATTAGACACGTAGTCCCTATCAGGCCTCTTCGTAAAGAAGAAAGGATGCAAACCGAGTGCTAGGATTTTTATAAGGATTTACAGATCTTTTCTCCAGCCTTCTGTACTGAATATATTATTTATTACCTCAGTGAGGAGCATACTGGAATATTCTGCAAACGAGTTGTTGTTGTTGTTGTTGTTGTTGTTGTTGTTGTTGTTGTTGTTTGAGTCATCAGTCCATAGACTTGTTTGATGCAGACCTCCACGCCACCCTATCCTGTGCTAACCTTTTCATTTCTATGTAACTATTGCATCCTACATCTGCTCTAATCTGCTTGTCATATTCATACCTTGGTCTACCCCTACAGTTATTACCACCTACACTTCCTTGAAAAACCAACTGAACAAGTCCTGGGTGTCTTAAGATGTGTCCTATCATTCTATCTCTTCTTCTCGTCAAATTTAGCTAAATCGATCTCCTCTCACCAATTCGATTCAGTATCTCTTCATTTGTGATTCGATCTATCCATCTCACCTTCAGCACCACATTTCAAAAGCTTCTATTCTCTTTCTTCCTGAGCTAGTTATCGTCCATGTTTCACTTCCATACAATGCGACGCTCCACACGAAAGTCTTCAAAAACATCTTTCTAATTCCGATATCAATGTTTGAAGTGAGCAAATTTCTTTTCTCTTCCTTGCGTGTGCTAGTCTGCATTTTATGTCCTCCTTACTTCTGCCATCGTTAGTTATTTTACTACCCAAGTAGCAATATTCATCTACTTCCTTTAAGACTTCATTTCGTAATCTAATATTTCCTACATCACCTGCCTTCATTCGACTGCACTCCATTACTTTTGTTTTGGACTTGTTTATTTTCATCTTGTACTCCTTACCCAAGACTTCATCCATACCATTCAGCAACTTCTCGAGATCTTCTGCAGTCTCAGATAAAATAACAATATCATCGGCAAATCTCAAGGTTTTGATTTCCTCTCCTTGGACTGTGATTCCCTTTCCAAATTTCTCTTTGATTTCCTTTACTGACTGTTCTATGTAAACATTGAAAAGGAGAGGGGACAAACTTCAGCCTTGCCTCACTCCTTTCTGGATTGCTGCTTCTTTTTCGAAGCCTTCGATTCTTATCACTGCAGACTGATTTTTATACAGATTATACGAATTATGACTCTTAAAAATAATAATCTATCTTCCGTGAAAACTGTGAGAGAAATGTGAAATTGTAATTGTGGTTTGTATCCTTGTTGCTGAACTAAGGGAGAAAGATCCTTGACGTTTCAATATGTGGTGCTCTTGTAGATTCTTATAAATTAAGCTAGAAAACTGATCTTTAAGATAAAGGTTTCAAGTCCAACAACCCTAAAGAAAACGTGGCAGCCCGCTGTCGTTGAAGATTACCGGCTAAATTCATATCTAAAGGGCCGCTAGATCTTGAGCAGAAATTCCATAATGACGTGCGAACAGCGCCCTGTCTCTGAGACGTGTAATACCAGCCTGCGGGCTGACAGACAATGCAATGGGGAGCCGGTGTCTTCACCATGTCAAGAAGTGACTACAAAGGAGCCTTTCGCGCTGTCACAGAGACTGTGGTCAGGAAACAAGTCGATACCACGAGCTCATCAGCGCCTTGCATGAATGAAAACCAATTATCATCTTCCACGTTTTAATCACTTTCTTATGTAAGATCGTTAGACGGTTTTTTTTCTGAATTCCACGAACGGAAATAAAATACCTCTCGCGGACCAAACACACACCCTCTGTGGGTGAGGGAGGCAGACGAATAATACACCCACGGTATCCCCTGCCTGTCGTGAGAGGCGACTAAAAGGGGCGACCAAGGGATGTTTGGATTAGAACCATGAAACTACTTGTGATTAGTACCACCACGCTGGAAACACCATGGGTCGTTATAACTTGCGCGTAGTACCACTATGTTAGGTACCAAATAGGTTTGTGATTAGTAGCGCTATATGAGCGACACCAGGGTTCTGGCTTTCCTATGATTAGTACCCACTATATAAGGAACACCACGGGATAGTACGAGTCCCTGTGGTTAGTACACGTATGTAATGAAAACCATAGGTTTGCGTTGCCTGTAAATGGCGCCGCTATGTGTGAAACACCATAGGTCTGTATTACCTGTGCGAATTTCATTACCTGTGAGTAGTACCATAATATGTGGAATACCGCGAGTCTACGATACTGTTCATTAGTATCGCACCATGTCAAATGCCATGGTTCTACTTTCCAAGCGATAGGTACCATTATGAGAGTGCGATGACCTATATTTTGGACCCCTTTAGCTTGCAAGCATCATCGATTTAGTATTGAGCTCTAGAAGCAGCCCCTTGGTCAGTATTACTATTGTTTTCCGTCCGTTTCTGAGACTGAGGCATTGCGGGTCGTCTCCACAGATTGTTTTTAACTTCATATCCATCCGTTCATTTTTCGTCCTCACGTTTTGAATTCTGGTCAGTGGAGGATTTTATATTTTTATTTTGTCATTGCATTTCGTCTCATTTCGTACCATCAGGGGCCGATGACCTCGATGTTAGGCCCCTTAAAACAACAACAATCATCATCATCATCATCATCATCATCATCATCATCATCATCATCATCATTTTTCTGAACTTGGTATAGTGATTGGTAAAACAATTCACACACTATGTGGTAATAATAATAATAATAATAATAATAATAATAATAATAATAATAATAATAATAATAATAATAATAATAATAATGGTGGTGGTGTTGACGATACTAGTAGTTAAAACAGAAGCACTTTATGCATCTGAAACTGTTATAATTGGTGACAGATCTCGAATACAGATGATCGAAAAACAAGAAAGAAAAATCCTCAGGAAAATCTTAGGATCAAAATGCGAAAATGGAATTTGGATGAGAAAGATATTGTAAGAAATATATAAAGATACACTAAAATCACAGATACAGTCAGGAAACGGCGATTGCAATTTTGTCATCATTTATATAGAGTGGATAATAACAGGCTCACAACTTAGCCTTATCAATAAAAAATGACAATAATTGGCTAAAAGAAGTCAGTGAATACCTAAATGATATTGGCAGTAATGAAGAAACCGTTCAAGATAGAATAAAATTTGGAATCTTCATTCACAAACACACATTTTCTGTAGAGTATGGACTGAACAACGTAAAAATGAGAGGATGAAGAGATACTGGGAAGAGAAGAAGAAAAACCGAAAAGTACTAATTACTTCAAACGCGCTCATTAGCTATAGACTGGTTTGCTGCAGCTCTCCATGCCACCCTATCCTGTGCTAACATTTTCATTTTAACGTTACTACTACATCCTACATCTACTCTAATCTTTTTGTCATATTTATACCTTGTTCTACCCCCTACTGTTCTTACCACCTACACTTTCCTCAAAAACCAATGGAACAAGTTCTGGATCTCGTAAGATATGCCCTATCATTCTATCTCTTCTTCTGGTCAAATTTCGCCAAATCGATCTCCTCTCACCAATACGATTCAGTATCTCTTCATTCGCAGTTCGATCTATCCATCTCACCTTAAGCATTTTTCTGTAACACCACATTTCAAAAGCTTATATCTTTTTGAGCGAGTTATCGTCCATGTTACACTCCCATACAATGCCACGCTCCAGACGAAAGTCTTCAAAAAATATTTCTAGTTCCTATATAAAATATTCGAAGTGACCAAATGTCTTTTCTTAGGAAACCTTTTACTTGCTTGTGCTAGTCTGCATTTTATGTCCTCCGCACTTTTGCCATGCTTATAGTTATTTTACTACCCAACTAACAATATATATACTTCTTTTAAGACTTCATTTCCTAATTTAATATTTCCTGCATCACTTGAATCATTCGACTGCACTCAATTACTTTTCTTTTGGACATAACTTATATTCATCTTGTACTCCTACCCCAAGACTCTGCCCGTACCGTTCAGCAGTTCCTCCAGATCTTCTGCAGATTCAGATAAAATAACAATATCATGGGTAATTCTCAATGGATTGCGATACCATTTCCAAATTCCACTTTGATTTTTTCCCTATATATGTATATAAACATTAAAAAGGAGGGAGACAAACTGCAGCCTTACCTCGCTCCTTTCTGTATTGCTGCTTCTTTTTCTGCTTCTTATTTTATGCTGGCTCCTAACATTAACGTATGACCATTATGTAGGTAAAGTAAACTTGTCTCCTCAAACTGAGGTGGTGCATCTCTTTTCAGGCACACTCCTAATGGTATTTCAACCACATACGAGCTCTCCTGCTATTCTTAAATTTTTGGCAGTAGCGGGAATCGAACCCGGACTCCCGAGGACGCGAGCTAATAACTCTAACCGTTACACCACGGAGGCGGAGGATATAGCTTGCAAACCTTCCATCATATAACCTCATGTGAATACTAGAAGTAACGTAATGGCGACAGACATTCCGCTTTGAAAACAAATGGGGCTTTGGAAAATAGAAACCATAGAAGACATTCTATGCAACAAGCAGCAAAGAGAAAAACACCATCGGAACTATGGTGTTGCAGGAGCAAGTTATACAGATCTGCACAAACGGTGTGCCTTGATGGTTGCCTGTATGATTTACATCACGGGGTACATCCGCAATGAGTTCAAGGGGCAATTTATACAGACCCGCACATGACATTTGTTATGATGGTTGCATGACAGTTTACGTCACGGCGCTTTTTCTTTCCGGTGGAGTGGGGTAACATAGCCAGCGACATCAAATTTCTCTCCTCTCCTTGCGAAGAAAAGAAAAGAAAAAAAAACAGAAACAGAAACGGGAAGAAACTATGAGCAACTCGGCATATGGAACAAAAACGCTTACTAGGAGGTGTGTAACTCAGTTGCAGCACTTCAACCCCCTTTGGGGGTAGCAGTGGTAGAATAACACCCATAGTATCCCCTACCTGTCTTAAGAGGCGACTAAAAGGGGCCCCAGGGCCTCTCAACTTTGGAGGGTGGGTTGGTGACCACGGGACCCTTAGCTGAGTACTGGCATTGCTTCCACTTACTTGTGCCAGGCTCCTCACTTTCATCTATCCTATCCGACCTTCCTTGGTCAACTCTGTTCTTTTCCGACCCTGACGCTATTAGGTTTGCGAGGGCTAGAGAGTGTTTCATTTTCACGCCCTTCCTGGCCCTTGCCTTTCTTTGGCCGATACCTTCACTTTTCGAAGTGTCGGAACCCTTCCAGTTCTCTCTCTGTTTAGTGTTATATAGAGAATGGTTGCCTTGTTGTACTTCCTCTTAAAACAATAATCACCACCACCACCATCTTCCAGCACTTGATTTAGGGAAATGTTGAGTGTCAGTGTCTTTTCTTAAGAAATTATATCAGTGATATGTTAGCATTTCCTTTGTGTTATTAGTGGAGCCCTCATTTCCATGCAAATGCATGCCTTTAAATAAGCTAGTTACACTTGTTAATCTTAGCAAATATTCCACTTAAGACTTAACGGTTCCAAATAATCGTTCTTTTACCTTGAATGTTTTGACCCTTTTAGGAGAAAATTCATGCATAATGCATATTTTGACGAATTTGGATTTAATAGTGAGTACTGGGAGCTTTATATTGTATAATGTGACTTTTCTTCTGACTTTGGCTCATAGGCCTAGGCCTATATAATGTTAAGGTCCGACTCGTTGGCTGAATGCTCAGCGTACTGGCCTTCGGTTCAGAGGGCCTCGGGTTCGATTCCCGGCCGGGTCGGGGATTTTAACCTTCATTGATTAATTCCAATGGCCCGGGGGCTGGGTGTTTGTGCTGTCCCCAACATCCCTGCAACTCACACATCACCCATAACACTATCCTCCAACACAACAACACGCAGTTACCTACATATGGCAGATGCCGCCCATCCTCATCGGAGGGTCTGCCTTACAAGGGCTACACTCGGCTAGAAATAGCCACACGAAATTATTATTGTTACCGTATTTTGGTGGATCAGCAGAGGTGAAAGGAGGTGCGAGCTGGAATGGGTCTAACTACAAGGCCGAAAGATTAATTAAAATTTCAATAAAGGTTATATTTTCAAAACTTAACAATTTTCACATAAAAACTTCAGATTTTAACAAATAACAAGACCAAGAAAGCCGAGATTTAGAGAGACCTTAACAATCTGGGCCATAAGCCCTAATTTTTACAATTCCTGAGCTCTCAGTTCACAACCACATATTACCAAAGGGCAGAAATCCCCTTATAACATGGAGCACTTGCTCCCACTTTTAAGTCTCAAGCCTCTCTGAGGCACATTTACCACAAGTAAGAGAGCTAACCCACTTTCAATTTTCTGACTAACAAAGGCAACCACCAACATTACTATCAACTGCCCTCAAGGCACACCTACAAAGAAACAGGGGTGTCTTGTATCCAATCTACTGGGCCTTCGTGGAAAGAACAGATTAATTAAATGGCCCAAAATACCAAGATGAATGGAGGCGTGTACTTGCACTCCTACATGAACACGTGTTAAAACCTAAGGGGCACTAGGCTGATTAAACAGGGGCTAATCCCACACTAGGGAGGTGACTCGTATAAGAAAAATTTTAATACATTAAAAATAGAAAATCGGTTATGAAAACGTAGTCACCTCCAATCAAAAATGAAGGGGAACTCAAGAGGGTAAAGCACTCTCTATCCCCAATTTACAGTTAAAATAAAATTATTATTATTATTATTATTATTATTATTATTATTATTATTATTATTATTATTATTATTATTATTATTATTATTATTATTATTATATAGGCTAATGTTTAGGTCATGATAGTGGTTTTTTTATGAATGCTGGTTTGCAGAATTTGGGATCGTTTTTGCACGTTATATTTCTATTATTGAGAGACTGAGAGAAAAAGAATGTATTCCTGGCATCCTATCTGACAAATAAAGTTAGTATATACGCTAGAGATACTATAATCCAATTAATCCAATTTCTGAATTTGCCATCAACGAACTTAATAGTACTGATCAGGCGTAATATCACTTAATTGATTTTATTTGCCGCTTTTAGGTCGTAGACAGCTTTCCAGTAGATGCCGCTGCTTGCGTTAAATATGTGGACTTCAGGAAAAAGAATGTACAGCGAGACTTAAAGTATATAAAACGAAATTTTGGCAAATTGTCTCCTACGATAACGAAGTTGTGTACTTAACGAGTTTTGTACGACGGCGAGTCCATGTGTCGAATGTTTAGCACTTATTGAAGACATTTAAATGTGTCTGTAATCATGGCAAGGAGAAGTAGCTGCGGCAGATAAGCTGAACAAAGCGATTTGAACATCCTGATTTTGAATTCTCCATGCTCATAAAAGAATTATTGTGTACAATTTGACATGACTCTTTGTTGTAAATATTGTAAATATGCACCTGTCTCCTGTTGTGACGTAGAAAGATTATTATTTATGTGTTTAAGAATGTCCTTACAGATAAACGGATAAGACAATTTGGACAAATTTGTTGTTCAAAGCTTCGAAAGGAAATGCAGATATAACCATGAATGAAAACCCACAGCCTGTTTCCAGTCATTCGACTGTGTCAGGAATGGAATGTATGTAGCCCCCATCTAGCGGCGAGGATAAGAAATGTGCCGCCTGCCGAAGCCTGTCGCACTCATTTGGGGCAACGATAGATGACTGACAGATGAAATGAAATATTAATGGAGAGTGTTGCTGGAATGAAAGATGACAGGGAAAGCCGGAGTACCCGGAGAAAAACCTGTCCCACCTCCGCTGTGTCCAGCACAAATCTCACATGGAGTGACCGGGACTTGAACCACGGTATCCAGCGGTGAGAGGCCGGCGCGCTGCCGCCTGAGCCACGGAGGCTTTGAAAATATAACGATGCTGAACTAACTTTTGATCGTGCATATTTTCCAGTTTATTGTGCATATTTTGCCGTATGATAGTGCATGAATGCATTCATATTTTGAGATTTGTTAGTGCATGGAAATCCGGGCTCTAGTTATTAGTAACATAACAATTTCATGTTGAACTGACACGTAAACTGAAAACCGGTAGCCAGCTGTTAACGAACAAGAATTTGCATATGTCCATGTTCATCTGCATAGCTCTTTACAACTTACCAAACAGTCTTGCATTTGCAGCCCACCCCGTGGCCATGGTCGTTGAGCCATCAAGTCTATGTTGTCTGACTTCGTGATTATCCGATTCAAATCCCTTCGGTGAAAAAAAGAAATCACCATCAGAGTGAGGCCGGGAAGGTAGGAGAGGTGGTGGTGTACAATTTCTAATCAAGAGACCGTGCCAAACGTTTGGATTCAATTCGAAAACTCTCCGCAGCTTTCATGTGGAGTAAAGCCCACCACACACAGGCACTCTATTTGGAAAACAAAGGTGGCTTTGGAAAATAGCAACCATAGAAGAAATTCTATACGAGCACAGAGAAAAACAGCAGCACAACATTGGTGTTGCAGGAGCAAGTTATACAGTTCCGCACAAACGGTGTGCGTTGATGGTTGCCAGTATGATTTACATCACGGGGTACATCCGGAATGAGCTCAAGGGGCAATTTATACAGACCCGCTACGCTATGCTACGAAACCCAACGGAAAAAAAATCGCTCCAATGAAGTTACATGCAATAGCACACACAGACTGCTATGCTAAGCTGTGCTAACCTAAGCAATACCAAGCTAAATGTTTCAGATCGCCATGGAAGCGATTTTCATTGCTGTAGCTGGCTTCGCGCATGCGCACGATCACGTTCTTGCCCGGCATCTAGCAAACAGTCGTTCCATGTTTGTGGACTTCGTGAATTACCTCAATACAGTAGCTATTATATTGCTTAATTGTCTCTGTGTTTATTAATTATCATGGAAGGCAGACGAAAGGAACAAAAACTGATTGAAGAGGTAAAAAAATACACTTGTCTGTTAAATTATTAAAGATAACCATGAAAGACAACTGTTGGCAAGAAATAAATTAAACTCTGGAGCTTAATTGTACTTTATTTATTGCTTTTATATACACTTTTAACATACGTTCTATGATTTGATTACTTCATTTTTCTTAATATTATCCTCAGTAATAGATGGAAATTCATGAAACTATTCCTGATTTAGATGAAAATAATCTTTAATTCAGCATTCCATGCAATGCTTAACTCAAATGATGAAATTCACCATGAATTATTCTCCCTCCAATTTCACGTATACAGAATCTTCTCTTCTTTCTGTTTTTCTCTTCCTTTATTCTCCACGACAGAGGCCAATAAAAAAGCCGCCTCTTCAATTAATCCACCCCATTTAAACGTCTTCCTCGCATAGTTTAGCTTAGCTTTTTATTCGTGATATAGCACAACCTAGCTTGGCATTACTTAACATAGCGTAGCTTAGAGTAGCTTAGCTTTCTGTGTGTGGTGATCTTAAAGCTGTTGATGGTATTCGTTCGTCGAATGGAGACGTTAAGCCTTGAACAGACCCCTTGACTCAAAAAGTTTGAGACACTCTGTATATCCATTTCATCTAGAATCAAAGTAGAATTACCGAGCTCGATAGCTGCAGTCGCTTAAGTGCGGCCAGTATCCAGTATTCGGGAGATAGTAGGTTCGAACCCCACTGTCGGCAGCCCTGAAAATGGTTTTCCGTGGTTTCCCATTTTCACACCAGGCAAATGCTGGGGCTGTACCTTAATTAAGGCCACGGCCGTTTCCTTCCCACTCCTAGCCTTTCCCTGTCCCATCGTCGTCATAAGACCTATTTGCGTCGGTGCGACGTAAAACAAATAGCAGAAATATATATATCTGCAATATGTTAATGTTGTATATCCCACTACCTACCTAAACTTCATACGGTTTTCGGAGACGGCGAAATGCCGGAATTTGGTCTCACAAGAGTTATTTTACGGGTCAGTAAACATTAACTCCCCAGACTGTTGTCCTCAGTGATTCTGGGGGAAATTTATAGGCACTGCCGGTAAAAAAAACCTTTCTGTGTGCAGGAAAGTGTGAAAATGACATTTTCTTACTACTGGAAAGCCGAGGCCGCGCTCTACAATCTAACCAAAACATCATATGTAGCATTTAAAAGTTATAGCTGCTATTCCACAGAATATTCTACTTCCTACGTGACAGATTATTACGTAGGTTGTCCAGAAATTACGTTTCCCTATTTTTTTCAAGTAAAGTAAACGTATTTAGCCGGGAAATATGAGAATGCGGGACAGATCTACGACATAGCAATCATATACCGGGCGGGAAAGTCAGTAGCGCCACCTGCGAGTTTCGGTCTGTGATGAAGTTTCTACGGAAATTGCGACGAGCCATTCAAACCAAGAGGCGTGGGATGCTCAGTGGAGGTGCAATGTTCGGCGCTCAGGTGTTTGATCATCTGCCATACAGTCCTGATCTTGGCCCTAGTAACTTACATATTTTCTTGCACTTCAAGAAATTACTGTCGTCCTGTCAGCGTTTTGTCACGGACGAAAAGCTGAAGACGAATGTCACACGCTGGTTCCATTCCCAGGCGGCAGATTTCTACGACACCGGCATACAAGAGTTGATTCCCTCAATGCTGGTGGTGATTATGTCGGAAAATAGCTCCAACATTGCTGAATCGGGTGCCAAGAAAGTTTATCGTCTAACTATGTTATCTTTAAACCAAATAAGGAACTTTTATATCTGGGTGGCCCTCGTGCATTAATTCATGCTAACATAAAAGAAGCGAAACAAGTAACATGCTGAGTGGGAGTTTACATAATGTGTGTGTGTGTTTTTTTTGCTAGGGGCTTTACGTCACACCGACACAGATAGGTCTTATGGCGACGATGGGATAGGAAAGGCCTAGGAATTGGAAGGAAGCGGCCGTGGCCTTAATTAAGGTACAGCCCCAGCATTTGCCTGGTGTGAAAATGGGAAACCACGGAAAACCATCTTCAGGGCTGCCGATAGTGGGATTCGAACCTACTATCTCCCGGATGCAAGCTCACAGCCGCGCGCCTCTACGCACACGGCCAACTCGCCCGGTTACATAATGTGTGTGTAAGCGCGCGCGCATGCGCATGAACTATTCGTCTGGCAAATATTTTAAAATAAAAGAACTATGTAATATAATGAAACCAAAACCAAGGGCCTTGGCCTACCAAGCGACCGCTGCTCAGCCCGAAGGCCTGCAGATTATGAGGTGTCATGTGGTCGGTATGACGATTCCCCTCGGCTGTTATTCTTGGATTTCTGGACAAGGGCCGCCATCTCACCTTCACGTAGGCTCAGTGCTGGCGGTGATTATTGTTTTAAGAGGAAGTACAATTATGTAACCATCCTCGATATAACACTAATCAGAGAGGAAACAATCGAAGGGATCCGACACTTCGAAAAATGAAGGTATCGGCCAAAGAAAGAAGGGCGTTAAAACGAAAGACTCCGTAGGCCTTGACTGCTGTAATACCGTCGGAGTCGGAAAAGAACAAGAGTTGACCAAGGGAGGTCGGATAGGATAGATAAAAGTCAGGAGCTTGGCACAAGAGAGTGGAAGCAATTCCAGGAGTCGGCAGAGGGCCCCGTGATGGCCAACCCACGCTCCCAAGTTAAGAGCCCCTTTTCGTTGCCTCTTACGACAGGCAGGGGATACCATGGTTGCCATTCTACCGTCCCCACCCACAGGGGGATTACGTAGGTTGAGTGGATCTCGAACCAGCCTTCAGATACAGGTAAAAAAATCCCTGACCTGGCCGGGAATCAAACCTGGGACCTCGGCTAAGGGTCAGGCACGTTGCCCCTACACCGCGGAACCGGCCGCTACGTGCAACATCTAACACAATTATGTCAATTTTGTAGCGAATATTAACATTCTGTAGATATTTAAAAATCAAATAGAAGCTAAGGAGTAATGATAAGAAAGAATTGTTCATAATTGTGGTCTGTAACTAAATATTTTAAAAATGAAAGAGTTTTTGTCTCTCCTGTAAAACTGTATGTTTTAAACATCTTCCCGTTAGCGACGGTATTCTGTTCATGTGTTTTCCCTTTATTCTGTTCTGTTTTATACTATTTTTCATATGAATCTGTCTTATGGCTGTGGATCATCCAAAAATATGTGTAACGGGACAAAATGTGTGACAAAGTGTCGTCACATTAATCGCTACCACAGGCCTTGGTTTCATTTATTTATTTATGGTCATTAGCTTTTCGCGAAGGGAAACTTTTCCTTTTCATAGATACAGTGAACATTTCCATCGAATGTCTGTACAATGCGTTACATAGCGGTATTTTGATCAAGCTGCGAAATTAGCCGAGAATTAGGTTCAGAGTTTCTTGTTGTTTTCTTTATTTTAGTTATTTGCAGCGGTGGTCTGAAAGCTATATCACCGTGTATACTGGGCTTTGCATTAACAAGGCGTTTTTATGTAGCCCAGCTGTTGTATCGCGTGATTGGTACGTGTGTGACCTGCCACCTGTCGATGTGATCGTAAAGCTACTTTATAACCTCTATAAAAGCGCACGTAGCTGTTAGCCTATTACAAGGGGCCATGCTTTAGGTAGCAGGACCTCCCACTGTCTAGGACTAGTTGTTAGCGTGCTCTGAAATACCCTCATTCTTATCTTGACGGTCTTATGGTGCATCTGTGATCTCAGTGAAGGTAAAAGCTAGAAGATTCAATTAGTGTTTCTTCAGACAGAGCTGAGTAGTTAGTTCAATTCAATTCATTTTTTATTTATTGTCTGTATAACTTTACAGTTGTCAGACGACTTCGAGCTATACCCTATACACAACCAAAAACATGCATTCTAATTTATATACACCCCTGTCTTTCGTAAGAGGCGACTAAAAGGGGAGACCAAGGGATGATTAAATTAGAACCATGCAACTACTTTTATTAGTACCACCACACGGGGAAAAGCATGGATCGCCTTTACTTGCGAGTAGTACCACTATGTTAGGTACACAATAAGTTTGAGACTAGTCGCAAGAGTGGGTGGGTCACTATGGGTTTATAGTACTCGTGATTAGTAGCACCATATGCAGAAAACCACGGGCTTAAGTTGCCTGTGATTAGTACCGTTGTGAGAAACACCACGGGATAGTACGAGTCCTATGATTAGTACCCACTATGTGAGGAACACCACGGGACAGTACGAGTCCCTGTGATTAGTACCCACTATGTGAGGAACACCACGAGATAGTACGAGCCGTATAATTAGTACACCTATGTGAGGAACACCATGGGTTTGCGTTGCCTATTAGTGGCATTATTATGTGATCCAATTGAGAGGTTTTCATTCCCCTCCTTGATGGGGGGGAGTGGCGGGCCACCCAGAAGGTGACGCCTTCTCTCTGCCCAGGTGATTTGTGGGAGTTTGGTGGGTTGTGGGAGTAGGTTGCAGGGAGGTGAGGATTGACTTGTAGAGGAGGGAGGGGAGGGGATTTTTGAAACGCCATAGGTCTGCATTACCTGTGCGACGTACAGTACCTGTGAGTAGTACCATAACATTTGGAACACTGTGAGTCTACGCTACTCTTGATTAGTACCGCAGCTTGAGAAATAAATGGTTCTACTTTACTAGCGGTAAGTACCAATATGGCCGGCCCCGTGGTGTAGGGGTAGCGTGTCTGCTTCTTACCCAGAGGCTCCGGGTTCGATTCCCGGCCAGGTCAGGGATTTTTACCTGGACCTGAGGGCTGGTTCGAGGTCCACTCAGCCTACGTGATTAGAATTGAGGAGCTATCTGACGGCGGGATGGCGACCCCGGTCTAGAAAGCCAAGAATAACGGCCGAGAGGATTCGTCGTGCTGACCACACGACACCTCGTAATCTGCAGGCCTTCGGTTGAGCAGCGGTCGCTTGGTAGGCCAAGGCCCTTCAAGGGCTGTAGTGCTATGCGGTTTGATTTTGGTTTGGTTTTGGTAAGTACCAATATGAGGGCCCGTTGACCTGGATTTTGGTTCCTTCGGACAACAAGAATGATCGATTCAGAAATGTGCTTTCTAAGCAGTCCCTTGGTCAGTAATACTAATTTTTCAATATAGTTTCTGGGAAGGTGAGGCATTGCGGGTCGGATCCACTGATTGTTTTAAGTTCATAATCATTGTTCTTCATCTTTTTGAATTCTAGCCAGTGGATCGATTTTTGAATTATTTTTAACTTTCAGTATTCTGAGTTGGCTCCGCTGATTATTTTAAATTCATATTTATCTTTCATTCTTCACGTTTTAAATTCTAGTCAGTTGATGAATTTTGGTCTTTTAAATTGTCATTGCATTTCGTCTCATTAGGGGCCGATGACCTAAATGTTAGGCCCCTTTAAACAACAAGCATCATTATCATCATCATCATCAACAACAATTTATATACAAAATGAAAACCAGGCGTTCTGATTTATAGTTCATTTATGGAATATAGGTAAGGTAAGGGTTATTCTGCCCGAAGGCAGGTCCGAACCTCCGCAGAGGTATTCCTGAGTCGGAGTTTACGTCCGGTAGGGTGGCCAGTTCCTTTCCGCTCCCCCATTCCCTTACCCCCCACCAACAGCGCGTGGCAACCCATCCAACTCCTGGCCACGCTCAATGTTGCTTAACTTCGGAGATCTCACGGGATCCGGTGTTTCAACACGGCTACGGCCGTTGGCTATGGAATATAGGCGCCTGTTAATTACGAGATCTTTTAAAGACTTTTGATATTTTTTATATTCTTAGGCAGTTTGTTACAGAGTAACATGCCCTTCATATACGGGCTATGTTGCATCTATTTAGTGCGGTGGAAACTCGTGTGGTAATCATTCCTAATTCTTGAGTTATAATTGTGGACCTCAGTGTTACTTATAGTCAATGTTTTGTTATGATTAATAAACAGAATAGATTTATAGATATACTGGCTGTAGTACTCGTCGTGTTTCCCACCTATCGGAGATGAGTGGCAGCAGAAGAGACAAGTCACGTCACAGCAATGGTCAGTGCAATGTTATTGTTGATGAGTTTTATGAGCTTTCGGTATTGTGGGTCTTCACATTTAGTTTTCTTCCGCCACGAACCTGCTACGCTGTCGTAGCAGGGGGAGAGGTGATACTCCTACGTGGCGCGCCCCAGGTGGCGGATGGGGGGGGGGTCCTAACCGGCTTGACGGCGGACTTGAAGGAAATAAAATACCTCTCGCGGACCAAACACACAACCCCCTGTGGGTGAGGGACGCCGACGAAGAATATACCCACGGTATCTCCTGCCTGTCGTAAGAGGCGACTAAAATGGGCACCAAGGGATGATTGTCTTGGAACCATGAAACTACTTGTGATTAGTACCACCACGCGGATAGCATCATGGGTCGCTTTTATTTGCGCGTAGTACCACTATATTAGGTACCAAACATGTTTGTGATTAGTAGTACACAGGAGCACCGTGCAGTCGGCTTTTGCAGTACCTGTGATTAGTACCCACTATATGAGGAACACCACGGGATAGGGGAAGGTCCCTGTGGTTAGTACTCTTATGTGATAGGTTTGCGTTGCCTGTAAATGGCGCCGCAAAGTGAGAAAAACATAGGTCTGTATTATATGTCGAATTTCATAACCTCTGAGTAGTACAATAATGTGTGGAATACCGCAAGTATCTGCTACTTTTGATTAGTACCGCAACAGGACGATTACCATGGTTCTACTTTCCTAGCGATCAGTACCGTTATGAGGGGCCGATAACTTGGATTTTGCAAGCATCATCGTTTCAGTGTTATGCTATAGCAGCAGTCCCTTGGTCAGTAATCCTATTCCTTTACGTCAGTTTGTGTGAATGTAAAGCATTGCAGGTCGCATCCACTGATTGTTTTAAATTCATGTCCATCCATTCATTCTTCGTTCTCACACTTTGAATTCAGGTCAGTGGAGAATTTTAGACTTTTAATTTGTCATTCCATTTCGTCTCATTTCGTACCATTAGGGGCCGATGACCTCGATGTTAGGCCCCTTTAAACAACAATCATCATCATCATCATCATCAGTTTTCTTCCGACGCTTATGTGAAAGAATCTGAACGAAGAAACGTCACCGTAATATTTGTCCCAAATGGAAGACAATAATTGCTTTTTATCAAATAAAGTGTAAAATGAGCGGTAAATTAAGAAATACCGTCGTTACTAGAGAAATATGTATACGTACTTACGGGCTGTAGACAGGACTCCCTTATGTTGTATTCCGCTGCTCGTACCGTGTTTTGTTTCTTTCTTGAGGTCCAGGGCTTTGTCTGTGAATTCTCATGATCTTTGTCAATATGACTAGCGCCGGCAGTTCAAACAGCAAAATAGCATGATCCCTGGGCCAATAAATATATCACCTTAATAAATGAGTTAGGGCACAAAAACGAATGAGCAACATGAAGAAAAGACATCTAATTAATTCAAACAACTTCAGTGAGCAAAGACATCACACACGAAAGTGTTAGACAAACTAAACACGTACGGAAGCGCTGCGACGTAGCAGAAAAAATAGTTGTAAGGTATAATAATAATTGTTACCGTGTTTTGGTGGTAGGTAGAGGTGTAAGAAGGTGCGGGCGTGAATGGGTTTCAAACTACGGAATCAAAGTTAATGTAAAATTTAACGAGGTTATATTTTCTTTTCAATATTAAGTAATAACAAAGAACAGGTACTTAGTAGCCGAAACACAATTTGAAATGTACAATTACAGGGGTTACAGAGTTTGGGCTTCGAGCCCTGAGTTCACACTTCTTGAGCAACTAGCCCAACTTTCCGATATACAAATTTTAATAAAGGGGCAGAAGACCCCAATCAAACCCTGGAGCACTTGCTCCAAATTACATAGTAAAGCCTCCTCGAGGCATGCAACACTCCGTTTCCAAAAGAGCCACACGCTCTTTAATTTAAGCCTCTCCCAGGCCACACCAAACTCCACCTTCAAGTTGTCCTCAACGGACATAAACACAGGGGTAAAATACCCAATCTACTGAGGTCTATTAAATGAAAAGCAGGTTAATTAAATGACCTCTAAAACAATTTGAGAGGAGGCGAACTTGCACTCCTAATACACTTGGTTTTTAAGACCTACTTTGGCTCTTAGGCCACTGATGCAAGGGCTAATCCCATACTACAGAGGTGACTTAGAAAAGAACAATTTGTTTTACGTTATCGAAGCATAGGTTGAGAAAAATAAGTTCACCTCAAAACAATATGAGTGGGAGCTCGAGAGGGTTAGCACTCTCTATCCCAGTATGTAGCTTTACAAGAGAATAGAAGAAAAGAGTAGTTACATTTTAGGAAAAGGTTACATGGTAGAACGCTTCGCACCCGCCCCGAGAGTTAAACTGCTGAGCAGGAAAAGAAAGAATTTATTAATCGGCCATTACCTTATTGTTGACCGCTGCCGAAGAAAGAGGCGCTTCCCGCCTCCTGCGATGTACTTAACACACTGAAAGATGGAACAGAAGTGGCCCGGAGACCCTAAAATCAGCAGTTTATATCCTCTCGCGGAAGGTTCTAGGCGTCAGGGGAAAGAAAACACCCTCCCTCAACGTTTTTATTGGATAGGACCCCGCAACCGATACAAGTTGGGGGAAGATACACCAGATTGGATAGAAATTAATAGAAGAAATTCGGGATTGGATACATTCATAACAAGGGGAAGAAAGGGGTAAATATTGCCAACTTAAACAATGACAGAAAGAAATTTAACAAAGAACAAATTCTTGAAATTAAATTTTCTCCAAAAAAATAGTTCTTTGACTCCGCACTAGGTTGCACTATTGTAGATCTTCAGTAGTGTCCTCTAGAAGAGAAAGTTCACACTTCTTACTTCAAGCGAAACAAAAACACATCAAAAATGACACAGTTCAAAAACTCAAAATTTTCCACGTGGTGACCTCTTCTGAGAAGGTAAAGAATTAACAGCGTAGATAAAGTTCAGACTTCCTCCAGCAGAGGAGTTTCAATTGGCGCACATTTTAAAATAAATTGCGTGGAGGTGTACCGCCTGGTACAATAATAATAATAATAATAATAATAATAATAATAATAATAATAATAATAATAATAATAATAATAATAATAATAATTTCGTGTGGCTATTTCTAGCCGAGTGCAGCCCTTGTAAGGCAGACCCTCCTATGAGGGTGGGAGGCATCTGCCATGTGTAGGTAACTGCGTGCTATTGTGATGGAGGATAGTGTTATGTGTGGTGTGTGAGTTGCAGGGATGTTGGGGACAGCACAAACACCCAGCCCCCGCATCATTGGAATTAACCAATGTAGGTTAAAATCCCAGACCCGACCGCGAATCGAACCCGAGACCCTCTGAACCGAAAACCAGTACGCTGACCATTCAGCCAAAGAGTCGGACAGTTGTAAGGTAATAAAGTATGTATCCATATTATTATCTACAGGTAAAATATTTCGTACTATTTCTTAATATACCGCAGATTTTACACTTTATTTGAGTAAAAGTAATTATTATCTTCCATTTGGGACAAATATTACGGTGACATTTCATGGATCCAATTCGTTTACGTAACCTCTTCCGATTCTGGGATATTAGAGCATCTAATGCAAAGGTGTTCTTCCTTCTTTCTTGTCTTATTCTTCAAGCGATCGTTTATCATCATCTTCACAATTTTCCTTGTCGATACGGTCCGATGACCACACAGTTTTACAACTTAAGACACGACACAAACCATCGCCAGTTGACACGATTAAAGAATACTTTCGGACCGATGACCTCGATGTTAGGCCCCTTAAAACGACAAGCATCATCATCACCAAACAGTACTTTTCATGCTAGCAATGCTCGGTTTGATATGAACTAACCAATAAAAGCCTAATTCATGAACTCTATTATCATTTTCGGTAGGGTAAAACTGTATAAAACATACATGATTGGAACTTTTATTCTCTATAACTTGTGTTATGTAATAGCCCATTTTTCGATTGTACCAATAACATAGTGTTACAAATAAAACTCCATCTGTTTCGTTACCCCAATTTATTCCACGATGGCCCCACACAATTCTCATTAACCATGAATGGTCACTCTTACTAATTACAAGTCTATTCACAAGTCCCTCTTCCTTACGGCACAGCAGGCGGTCCAGCCCGTTGCTATACCTGCGGACGCTTAATCCTTACTTTCGCTTTCCCCAAGTCGAGTCGCCTCATGCAGCAGCTGTGTGTAGACCGCGGGATCTGAACACAGGGCTACAGGCATTGACACACAAGGACTGTTCTTTGGTTCAAATCCACAGACAGTCCAGTCCAGTAATTCGCTGAGCCTCAGTCCACAAAAATACACGAACACACAGTACAGTCTTCCGTTCTGTCGTCTCCACCCACTCACTGGGCTCTCCGACACCGCAACAACAACTCCTCGTTCAGACCTCGGTGTGACTCTAGCCAACACCTCTGCCGCCCTCTGTCCAGCACCGAACCCCAACTCACCGAGTCTCACACTGACTCCACCACGAAGTCCAACTCTGACTGTCCGCGGCTAGCCTCCCTTTTTATACCTCGGGTGATTTCAGCAAAAATTTTCGAGAGGCCACTACAGGCAGAATATTCCCGTTGAATCTCCAAGAAATACACAGGTAAGCCGGCCGCCAAAAATAATACACGGAAAGGCCGGCTCCACCCTACAAGCCGGGAAATAGCAGGTCGTGTGAGTCACTAGCGCCTTCCTGGAAGTACCGAAAGGGGCAGGCACGTAACAATATGTATTTAAAAATATAAATTTTAGGCAATTTCCCCTAAACTACCATTTCATCCAGCGTGAATAAAAAATATTAATAGCCTAGACTGTAGTACCTTATTCCCAGATTTTGCATACTGACTTCCAATAAAAGCTGTGCACCCATTTTCTCGTGGTTCGACGTTGATATGGACTTAGCAACAAAAATCAAAATTCATGAATATCTCTGTCATCACAGCTGGAACGATAGAAGTATATTAAACATAAATGATCAGAAATGTAATTCTATACAACTTTAGTTATGCAGTATTTTAAGATAGGCCAACTAATAACATAAATATTTGAGAATTAAATTTTAGGCCTTCTCTTAAACTACCATTTCAATCAGCGTGAATAAAATTATTTACACCTTAGATTGTAGTCCCTCATTCCCAGACTTTACATACCGATTTTCATTAAATTATCTTCAGCCATTTTCTCGTGATGCACATACATACAGAGAGACAGACAGACAGACAGACAGACAGACAGACAGACAGAGATAATGAAAAATTAAAAGGTGCATTTTCCTTGTTTCTGTGGACACAACCGATAGAGAAATGCAATTCTTTTACATTCTGAGCAATGTACAGACAAAACTCTTATTTTATACTAGCAAATGTACCCGTACGGTATTCTACATTGTATGCGGATATCGAAGTAAATTACTGCACACGCACTGAAAAAGATATTTGTAAATTGCATGTCTCTTAGCGTTTTTCGAGAAACAGCATGGGGAGGTCCCCATACGTTGTCTCCAGTGTAAAGTGCGAGTTACGGAGTTGTGATGATAACGTCAGGTTCACTTGCCTACTGCCATTCACAATCGATTTGGGAAGTTTTCATTATAATTGCAGGCCTCCGTGCCTACTGCGCATCACAATCGTTTTGGGGAGTTTTCGTTACAATGGCAGGCTCCCTTTCCTACTTCCAGACACATTCCAGTTGATGAGTTTTTATAATAATGGCAGACACCTTCTCTGCTGCCAGTCAAAATTGAGTTGTGCCGTTATCATTATCGTTATAATGACAGGCCACTTTGCTTAATGCCAGTCACATTTTAAATGGGTAAACTTGTTGCCAGACACAATCGGGTAGGGGAGTTTGAACAAAATTGTATGCTCCCTTGCCTTCTGCCAGTTAAATCGAGAAGGTAATTATTCATTTCAATGGTAGGTCCTCCTTATTAATGCTAGTTACACAGGAGTTGGAGAAGGACCCCATTCCTACTGCCAGTCAAAGTCGATGTGGGGAGTATTGATTACAATAGCAGACGCCCTCCTACTGACAGTCACTACCGATTTGTAAAATTTGAATTATAACGGCAGACGCACATTTCCTAGATCGCTACAAATTGACTTCAATGAATATATATAGATCGATATACGAAAGTATATGCACGTTTATAATTTTGCAGACCTTCATTTACAGATTAACTGCTGCTAAACAGTACGTCACATCGACAAACGAATTGCACTATAAGACGCCTCTTTCAGCGGTCTATATGTTTGATCCTATGACATTTTCTCGTATCTCCTCTACTTGTGGGTTAGTTTGAGTTAGTAACGTTGAATACGGCGAAATTTGGGTACAGTTTTCTAACAGTGCATTACTTTTCGTATACATATGTGACAGCTAGAAACACAGAATTTGGCTTACATATGGCCACTGGATGGGACAATGTTCTTGCCGAATTTGATGATTCTATCTTTCCTGTAAGTGTGTAAAACTATAAAATGTACATGTAAAAATTACCAAATTCACCTAAAATCGAGAAATGCAGCTCTATCTAAAGTACAAAGGATCGTGATACGACGAAAGTTATAGGAGCAATGTTTTAGATCTCGTCATGCTGAGTTCGACTGTGCCATCCGTTTTGTTATACGACTTGCCGTTTAGCCACCAAGTACCTCAAAACGAAGGTCTGCACTATTATTAATATTGCCTCCATATTTCGACATTTTTCGGGAGAAAAAGTGAACAATCTAAACATATTGGAATTTTTCCGTCGGTTACAGACTAAAAGCTATAATTTTGCCAAATTTCAGTTTTCTAGCTCGTCTGGCAGATTGTGTCGCCATCTTGATTTGGGAGAGGGGGTTGTAAATTAGGACTTTTGGGAAACGTTTAAGCCAATGAAACCTATAGGTTATCACTCTGTATAAGTATATCTGACTGCATTTTCTTATGCTGAGCCCCAAATTTGAAACCTCCAAGGAATTTCGAGAATTTTCAATTTTTCTACGGATCCTGAAGTCATTAGCTTCTCTGGTACCAAGTTTTAAGTTTCTAATATGCTTGGAAGTGCCTCAATAATTCAAGTCTATTTTCATTTTTATACATGCAGTATATATAGATCACCCCAAATCGCCTTCCTTTTATTAATATAGATTACATTTCACCACCTTCCCTAGTGGTTCTAGGAATATCTTGCGTCCATAGTATTTTTTCCAGATAGTAGGTAATATTTGTTCCAAATTTAGTTGACAGCTATGCTGCAACATACAAATATCCATAATCTCGGTCATTTTCGACGTGTTCTTTTCTTCAACCCTTCTCTCCCCTCTGCCAATTGGGGCTTAACGACTATTAATTTCAGCAACGAAAACTATGGATTCGACACTGTTTTTGATTATTTTTCTCTCTCACCCCCCCCCCCCCTCGTCCCCCACCACCTAGGGACGAGAAATCCGGAATGTCACTATTCATCTCAGCGACCCCAAAAACTATGGTTTCGACACTATTTTTGATTATTTTATATCTCACCCCCACTCACGATATAAAAATAAATTATAGAAAAGTATATAAAAACACTCCTGTATTCAAACGCAATGTCATATCAAAATTTCAAAGCTATCGGCGAAGAACTTTCAGAAATTAAAGATTTTGAACAAACATACTTTTACACAATTATTTATTTATTTATATATTGAACCCTTTAGGTCCATATTGAGGGATACCTACCTTCCTTACCTATCAGCAAAGCTCATGAGATCTGTCTCTTGGGTCGTTTCGGGTTCTTCGTCACTTGCTGAGGTAAAGGTAGGGTTCATTAATTCTAATCTATCTACTGGAATGAAAGGTCTATTTAAAAGATTCCTATTTATTCAGGGAAATGAAGTAATTTACTTTGTCAACGATGTCATAGTCAATTGTGTCCACTGGACACCACAATCATTTTTACATAAATGTCAGAACACTGGTGTGAGACTTTAACGTAACTGCCTGATGAGCAATCTTACTAGAAACCATTATCTCAATTATTAATCATTTAAGAAAGGAAAGTCTGGAAATCCTTAAATTCGGCTTCCATGTGAGACCACATGTACCATCATAGTGATTCGTTATGGTCCAGCCCTCGTAACACGAACTCTGGACTCTGAGTATAATTAAGGCCGTCCAATCGGTGTGTGCCACACAGTGGTTCTACGGCATGGACCCTTAATTGAATCGATGTGACCTGCGTCTATGTCATGGACCGACATCTAATCTTCTAAGTTACTTTAAAGTCATTGTGGATGATGACCGCAAGGAAATGATGCTACAATGGCATATGGCCCTAATCTAAGTCACTGAGGTTGATGACCCCCTGATCATCCAAGTTTCTAGGCTGAAGGCTAAACACAATTAAGTTACATCGGTTGATGACCAAAGTTTCCACTTTACTATCCCCAGCACATTCACTGCTCAATCAATCAAAGTTCAATAATTACAACAATAGCAATGCTCACAAACTTTGTGGCAGTAAAATCCATTTCCTTCGGATATGTCCCTTTAATCTTTACTTTTTATTTTTAATATTCCCCAGACAACAAACTAAAATTTCCAGAATGCATCTCCAAGTTATTCGCTTGATTAAAGTTATTTCAAATGCGGTTTCACTGAATTTAATAATTTAATAAATTTAAATGATTTAACGAAATGTTAACAAACAACAAATTTTATCTCCGCGGACTCTGGTTTCCTCACAAATTTCTACGCAGCTGTGATGTAAAATTCAATATTGCGATGTTTATCTGGCTGGAAAAGAATTTGTTACATCATTCATGTCCAGCTATATATATCTCGTATCGTGATATCACACTTTAAAATTCTAATCTAGTCCTAACCGTTATTAACACTTGGATATCCTAATAATCTACGTACAAACCAAACAACTCGCCATATAATTACGATGTCATATCTCGTCATTACCATTATGAATTTTGCACACCCCTCACAGACAAATCGATCATCACGACCATCGCTCTATATTTTGGACAACCCTGAAATCGGGTTACTCTGTTCCTTATACTCAAAGTTCGTGATTTCAAATGTTCATTACGTCCCCAATTACAGTATTTCACAAGACTTAGATCATTACCGGCTATGAATTTTCAACTAAATCCAGCATTTTAACGTTTCCCTGGCCGAGAATACAGTCTCAATACCAAGCCTGTCCCGTTAGATAGCTGAGGTGTCTCACCCCCCCTCGCTCGCTTGGCAGTTACAGGAACCACCTGGTTTATTCACAGATGACTGACTTCTCAAAATGCTCCCTTTAAACTCTGCCGACATGATTCAACAAATACGATATTCTAACCAACAAAATGCACAGATATGCTTCAAGATGCCCACACTAATTATACGCGTCGCCAATTATACCGCTATGGATTTCTATGAATTTCTTTCCATTCTCAACATTATAAAATATTCCTCGGGTTATCATATCCCGGCTTCAATGACAGGACTCTAACCTGATTCGCACATCTCATCTCAACTCATATAAAACATTCCTCGGGCTTCCGTATCCCGGCTTCAATGACAGGTCCAACCTGATTCACAAAACTAACCTCTGTTTCCCAGCTCCACAATTATCATCGACAAAGAACTGGAATAAAATCCTCACTAGAAATACCGACGTATAATATCACACAATGCATTAATCATGAATAACTTCGCATAAATGATATCGTATTTAATAACTTGATTTTTACGAGAAATGACTGAAACATTCTACTAGATCTTTTTATTGTCAGTCAGACATAGTTTAAAATGGGCATTGAAAAAAAAAGAACGTTTCTCTCCGTGACCAAATTCCTCACCCTAGGCTCTCACCCGACAGCGCGCTTCCACTCGATTGAAAATGAGTAACCATGGATTATTATTATTAACGTCAAAATTGCAGACAGAAGAATTTTACGTCGAATGAACATCTTACTCCGACATCACAAAATACAGGCAGTACACTCACACGGATGACGATCTACATTGGACGTGATATCACTTCAGAACCCTATTCAATAACTTTTTACAACATTATACGGCCCTCGCAAGACTTCAAAAATTTATCCAAGTGGAAAATAAAACAAATGACTCTTTCAGTCGTACTCTCACATTTACCAAAACTTAGTAGGGCGACCACTGCGTCGTATATCCCCATTCAAATACACTTTTAGAAATCACGATACGAGATATAAGAGGTAGTAAGATGGAAAGTCACATTACCTTATGTAGTCACACCATTGTTCGTCATAGGGCTCACCTGCGACCCTGGCATTTTATTTAGCCATTTTTACATTCATGGCTGTACATATCATTGTGTTTCTTCAGGTTTCCTGGAATAAAGCATTAAAAAAAAGAAAATACCCTTCACTTGATTGCTTGAACGCACACGATGGATTATAATTATTCCCGCACACGAATTACTTAATCACATTAGAATATTTCAGTACTTTGACCGTCCTATCTGATACACTTATTTCTCTCAAGAAAACTATCTCCCCATGGAGTCAAGACTTAGCCACACTGGCTAAAATCTGCAGTCGAACTCAGTCTACTTTCGTTGATTTGATTTCGCAGAGCAGCTCAACAATTTCGTCCGCTTTGTATCACAAATGCCGGAGAAGGAAGCTTCGTCATGGCGTCCCTTCATATTTATAGCAGTTACCCCCTCTCTTCGGATCTCTCCCTTTGCCGCCAAGAAAATTTCTCTAAATATTCTGACTTACCTAAACTGTAATTTCAAGAGTTTTGAAAGTGACTACATGCTTGCTACATTTCTGGCGGTAGTGTTCATGGACATTTAAAAATTTTACGGGTTCGATTTGTGAGATGATTGACCTCCTTTGATAGGCACTATATTTTTTGACTTGGCGTGGTCACGCCATGTACACGCGCTTTGAAATAGTTCGTAAAATGACTTGAGATTCTTCCGCCGTCGACACGTGTGGTTGACGTCACGTACCCCATAGCGTGGGACCGAAGGTAATCACCCCCTCGTCACGTGTCAAATCCATGCTATCAAGAATCCAACTTTTAATTTAATTGTTATATAATGCATAATGTTTTTAGGGCACAAAGGTCATGGGTTCAATATATGGAAGAAAATGTCATAATATTATGTTTTATGAAATAATTTTTGTAAGTATTTTGATTCGGAATGTGAAAGATGATCTTTAAGAGTTTTCTTTTGCAGAACAAATAGTCGTTCAAAATATTCTCTTGCCACACAACCCCGGACAACTACCCCATAGCTCAAGTGAGTACACTTTTAGTAATACACCTGTATCTACAATTTTTGATACCTACGTACGAATTAGACACGACGGAGCAGTGTTTAATGTTATATTACAAAATGATGACGATAAAATCTATATGTTTATTTATTTATTCTTGACTGAGTGAGTTGGCCGTGCTGTTAGAGTCGTGCGCTTGCATCCGAGAGATAGTGGGTTCGAACCCCATTGTTGGCAGCCCTGGAAATAGTTTCCCGTGGTTTCCCATTTTCATACCAGGAAAATGCTTGGACTGTACCTTAATTAAGGACACGGCTGCTTTCTTCCCAATCCTAGTCCTTTCCCGTCCCATCGTCGCCATGCTGTATCAGTGCGATGTCAAGCTAATTGTAAAAAAGCTCCCATCTCCTAGCACCGGATCACTTGAAACTGGTTTCCATTGTAATCCAATTTTTGTACAAGCATTTGAATTTTTTGTTACAATTTTTATTTTTTAAAATTTATTACTACATTAAATTATCAAAACCAAACCAGAGGAAAATGTGAAGACCTATGCAAAAGTTCGGAATCCCACAGATAGCCTGTCTTACACAGGCACTGTGCGATGGATATGCTTGTCAAGTAGAACATAAAGAGAAGCTGCCTGAACCTTTTTTTGTGAAATCTGGAGTAAGACAACTATGTCTACTGTCGCCAGTCTTGTTTATCATGACAATGGATTGTATTTTTGAAAGAGGCAACGAATAGAAAGCGGGGCATTCAGTAGGGATTAAATAACCGATGGAAGAACTGGATTATGCGGATTATCTCTGTCTTCTTACAGAATGTTTTCGGAATATCAAAATCGAACTGAATGACTTAAAAATAAAAGATGAAGAAATAGGCTTAAAGTCAAATAAAAAGACTTAGGGAATCGTAACAATTCTACTTTTTTTTTTGCTAGTTACTTTACGTCGCACCGACACAGATAGGTCTTATGGCGACGATGGGACAGGGAAAGGCTAGGAGTGGGAAAGAAACGGCCATGGCCTTAATTAAGGTACAGCCCCAGAATTTGCCTGGTGTGAAAATGGGAAACCACGGAAAACCATTTTCAGGGCTACCGACAGCGGGGTTCGAACCTACTATCTCCCGAATACTGGATACTGGCCGCACTTAAGCGACTGCAGCTATCGAGCTCGGTAATTCTACTTTGACTCTAGATGAAATGGTTATACAGAGTGTCTCAAACTTTTTGAGTCCATTGAAGCAGGTGATAATAGGTCCACAACTGATTATATTGAGATAAGGAACGAATGGTCGGAAATGCATATTTACTGTGTTATAGACACACACAGCATAACAACAACATAGCTCATAGTAATTGTTCAAAGTGACAATCGTAAGAGTCAATGCATATATTGCAACGGTGCAAGCAATTCTGCTGCACTCTCGCAAAGATCTTGGGTGTCTGTTGTTACGCTGGAACAGGCAGCGGGTGATAAACAGCATACACCCCTGACCAGCAAATGGACATACTGTACACTGGAATAAGTATCACACAAGATACAAAGTGTTCAACAAGAAACACAACTATGAAAAAGACAAAACTAAAACAGGTGTAACAGGCGCTACAAGGGACCCATGGACACAATTCAAATTTTATTGATTTTAACTTGTTATTAATATTGTTCATCATGCTTTTTTAATCACATTCTTAAACTAAGCAATGTCCAATGATTTGTACATGTTATTTTATCTCATGTTCTTAATACATCTGAGGATGATTGATACCGATCGAAACCTGTACTGCAAATAGTGTATTTTTAAGCATAATTACATTGTACTTTTAATAAGCAGTATTGATTAGGTGGAATTATCCCCATTTTACAATCATACATATGTTGTTGCATTAAAAAGTTTGGGAGATCTGATTCTTCAGGATTTGGATGGAATATTTCAAGGCAGTCACTGCAATTTCTTTTATTAATACCTGATTGAGGTGAAATGTTTTGCAGAACTGGACAAAGAAGAGAGGAATCTTCCCTCTATCACCAACCATTAATCCTATGTTTCGATATCATCCAGCGGGTATTCTTGTTGATAGAAATGGGATGGTTGGTTCATATGTTGATTTGTTTTCCTCATGCACCACATTGAGTTGTGTTTCGGATGTCTCGAATCTGATCGGCGGATGTGTATTATAAAGCCCTGTCAGTGGTCTTTGAAGGCTATCATGTCAGTTTGGTGGATGCTGCCTGTAATAGAGAAAACACATACAGAGGGAGAGAGAGAGAAGGAATTTAAACACTATAATAGTATGTTTATTTTTTTCGATGTTGCAGTACATTAAACTTTATAGTCTTAAATTGGTGTCTTTTAAGAATTTATCAATTGCTCTAAACACCTCTCTGGTTGCTGGGATGTTAAAATGCACTGCTGTATATTGAGTGGTAGTTGATTGAAAGTAAAGTTGTTATTAATTTTTTCGCCGGGCTGAGTGGCTCAGACGGTTGAGGCGCTGGCCTTCTGA
The DNA here is from genome assembly GCF_040414725.1 of Anabrus simplex. Lineage (NCBI taxonomy): Eukaryota > Metazoa > Arthropoda > Insecta > Orthoptera > Tettigoniidae > Anabrus > Anabrus simplex. The sequence goes on from NC_090279.1 coordinate 188,581,383, forward strand.
CCCCAACTTGGCAGGTTCGATCCTGGCTCAGTCCGGTGGTATTTGAAGGTGCTCAAATACGTCACCCTTCTGTCGATAGATTTACTGGTACGTAAAGGAACTCCTGCACGACAAAATTCTGGCACCTTGGCGTCTCCGAAAACCGTGAAAAGTAGTTAGTGGGACGTAAAGCAAATAACATTATTATTATTATTATTATTATTATTATTATTATTATTATTATTATTATTATTATTATTATTAATTTTTTCCGCTGCATTTTGTAAAGATGGCATGATAAGTAGATGTGGTTGAGGTCAGCAATTGCTTGGCGGTCACAGTAAAGCGAGTCTAGGGCTCCTATCCAGTAGAGGTGGTTAGCAAAACTGCCGTGATTGAACAGGGGTACACTTCAGTCATGCAAATTTTCAGATGACCCCCCACCCTCCAGCCATAATAAATATTTACGTCAAAAGCAGGCCATGTCCGGCTGCATTCATACAGATTATTTTCCTCTCCTTCTTGATTTACGTAATTTCATTTATTAGTTAATAGAATTGAAACTGATCTCCTTGTATTCCAGATTGGCAGAATTTTGTGGCTATCAAGCTGGCGGCATGGCGCTATACGAACCTAGACTGGCTGCTCAACTTCACGGGACCAATACACGTCATGTTCTACGAGGACATGCTACGAGACATAGAACAGCAACTCCGCGCCCTCTTAGACTTCCTGGACATCCGAGTTACGGAGTCAGAGCTCGCCTGTGCGTTGGACAGACAAGAAGGAATCTATAGACGTAAGAGGAGAGTTATAACGTTCGACCCCTATTCGGGAGCCATGAAGGCAGCCCTCGCTAAGGAACAGGAGGCTGTGTATGGTGTAATACGTAGTTCAAGGCCTCCCCCAGTGAGGTGATGAACACCTCGCCACGGAGTAAGCAATAGTATCTCCGGACATTGTTAAGAGCTCACCCCGAGTGATACAGAAGACTCTTTCTCACAGTCACAGATATCTACTTCGAATCAATATTTTAGTTTATATGGCCTTAATTGATGGAATGGATGTACTTCATGCTCAGGAGTAAGTTGTAATGCATTACACATAGAATGTAATATAAGAAAGAGGTGAAACATGTACGTAGTTGTAAGTGAATTTACACTGATGAGCCATTATATTCAAGGGAGATGTGCATGAAATCCTTCAAAACAATGAATTTGTTGCTGTTCAAAATGCTAGCTTATTATATTCGGAATCTAATCCCAAAAGGGTTTGGTTGAATTAAATTCCTATGGATATTAATTTCATTATGATCCTTAATGACAAACATTCACAGTTTCTTTAGTGGGACTCATTTTCTACAAATCTGTGTAATACATTAAATTAGTCATGGGAAACACACAGGAATAGAATGTACCAGCAAATGCAGCGCGCCAACTTCAAGTAATTATTGGGGGGAGCGGGGTGCATGATTAACTTGAACACAGGCATGTGAAATTAGGAACAACTGTTAATGCAAACATTCTTATATAATAATGATATTCACAAACAGAACAATAATAGAGCTTGTTTCTCAAATATATTTTTGAACAAATCTCATGTAGTGAGTTTTCAATAACATTCACATGTAAACAGAAAAATATAAATCGATTCATAAATATTATGAAGGATTGTTTTATGTACGAAGCTATGAAAAATTATCACAAGTAAAAAAATTAGAACTTGCTTCATAAATACATTTTCTGAATAAATGTACTCATCAACCTTATCATCATTTTCCCTTATCCAGCTCCTGCCGGGTCGGGGTATTTATGGCATTTCTCCATCTTCCTCTTTCCTTTCACCACTCCTCTTCTACGATTTTGTCCCAGTCTAAATATCGTCTTCTTATGCCGCTCTTCACTGATTCAGTCCACCTTGTTCTAGGTCTTCCTCTTGCTCTCTTGCCCTCGCACTTTGCCTCTAGCATCCGTCTTGGAATTCTATTCTCTTCTATCCTCTTTACATGCCCAAATCACCTTAGTTTATTCTTTTCAACTCTCTCATTTAGCTTTCCTATCCCAACTTCCTTCCTAACATCTTCATTTCTCAATCTGTCTTTCCTATCATACTTCTTAGGAATTTCATCTCACTGCCTTGAATTCTACTCTCTTGCCTGCTAGTCAAAATTCCAAGTCTCAGCTGCATAAGTCAGTATGGGTACACAGTACATTTTGTACATTATCTTTTTACCTTTCCTTGGTACTTCTTTGCTCCAAACAAGTTTTCTTACACTTTGGTAGAATGCATTACCCTGCTGTACCCTCCTGCTTATCTCCATGTCCACCCTAGCATTTTGCATTAATTCACGTCCTAGGTATTTAAAGCTGTCCACAATTTCCAGACTCTGACTACCAATTTTCACAGTGCCCTTTCCTTGCCTTTCCCCTCTCGACATCACCATAGTCTTGCTTTTCTCTGTACTGATTTTTACGCCATATTATTTTCTCAATTATTTCGTTTTTGTTGCTGAACTTCTTTGCTGTTCTTTCCCCAGATCACATCATCACCTGCAAATAATTACTGTATATTGTTCATTTCATGATACAAAATGTGAAAAGCTCTACCACCAGATGTACCACCTGAACAGTCTCCATTGGAAAATGTTCTCTGAAGGAATGGCCGCTTTCTGATCACATTTCTTGATATAAAACTATCTACCACCTTCTCCAGATTTAACGCCTTAGCAGCCTCCGAAGACTACCAAACTCCATGTTTTAAGGGGTCTTAACATCTATGAGAAGAATATTTGGAGGGGCAAAATGGCACTCTGCCCCACTAAGATAATTTTTTTTTGGTGGTGGGGGTTGGGGGCAGAAAACGTCTTGTCCCCCCCGAAGTCGGTGCCACTGAGTGTGGTGGCAGGTTGATGCATGTGTCAATTCTAAGACTCTTGAACATTTCATGTGGTATGCTGGTACGTTCCCTTCTTGTGTGTTTCTCATCATTAACACGTTCCCTGTGGCAGTGAATTTTGATGACTTAATTTTCCGTTGCATCGGCCCTCCGGTGACCCGATGCTGCCTTTAGTTTTTATCGGTTCAGGTCACCGGTGACTTGATGAATTTGACTTTGATCAGTCCCTACTAAACTAAGGTTCAGTTCAACCTAGTCAGCGATAGGGGACAGACGTGCTGAGTCGAGGTGCCGGTAGAGCCGGTGTGGAGTGTGACCGGTGTGTGGAAAAGTAAGACGCGAGGGAAGAGGAAGATGATAGGTGTGGAACAATATCGTGCAGCTATTGGAAGATGGCAGGAGAGATGGAAGAAGGAAACAGCCAAAAATAAAGGAGGTAAAGTGGAAACAAGAATGATGGGCGAGATGATATTGGTCGGTTAAGATATATTCTATTATGGATCTGGTACCCCTAGCCTCCCATGTGTAGCGGTGAATAGCCTTATGCTTGAAGAATGTATTCGTAACAGCTAAACCCATACTAGCACAGAAGTCCAGCAAACGCTTCCCATTCCCATTAGCTTCCATATCTTCCCCACATTTACCAATCACCCTTTCGTATCCTTCAGTTCTATTCCCAACTCTCGCATTGAAATCGCCCATTAGCACTATTCTATACTTGCTGTTGACCCTGACCACGATGTCACTCAATGCTTCATAAAACTTGTCAACTTCATCCTCATCTGCACCCTCACATGGTGAATACATGGACACAATTCTAGTCCTAATTCCTCCAACTGACAAATCTACCCACATCATTCGCTAATTTACGTGCCTAACAGAAACTATGTTGCGTGCAATGGTATTCCTGATAAAGAGCCCTACCCCACACTCTGCCCTTCCCTTTCTAACACCCGTCAAGTATACTTTATAATCTCCTATCTCTTCCTCGTTATCTCCCCTTACCCGAATATTACTTACTCCTAGCACATCCAGATGCATCCTCTTTGCTGACTCAGCCAGTTCTACCTTCTTTCTTCCATAAGCCCCATTAATATTGATAGCTCCCCATCGAATTCCATTTCGTTCGCCAAGTTGTTTCCAAGGAGTCCCTCGCCTGTCAAATGGGAGTGGGATTCCATTACTCCCATAGGTCCGAGGTTTCCTTAAAATGTTCTGAGCTCGGTAAATTCATGAAGCAGGATGCTACCCTACTTGTACCTAGTCCAAGTGAGGATCTCTCCTCTAACGGGTTCTGGACCACCGGTAATTGTATAGTCCTAGCCGCCTGAGCACAAGGAGGGCCATGACTCAGAATATGTCCGAGATGCCCACTCCCATTCCATACCAACTGGTATCCCGACTCTCAGGACCACTTACTAGGCCACTCAGCCGTTGCGCATGGTTCACGAACTAGGTCGTGACTACAGTAACCCACAAACATGAACCTATGAATGGAAGATGCAAAAAAAATATCTTGGTGTCACCGGTGGGCCGATTGAAACTAGCAGTATGCCTCAATCCTTTACTTCAATAGGAACACTATGTTGCTATTAGTTTTGGGGAATGTGTAACTAGGACGTAGGTATTTACTCTGCAATTTTGGGAGGTTCACACCAACGGATAAGAGTAACATGATTCGGGACACATGGTGACCCGAACCGCAAGGAACATGTTAATCTACTATGTAGAGTTGTAGTAAATGAGTTCTAACAGGGAAATAAAACATTTCCAGACCCATGTCCTTATAACATATTTCCTTCTTCTACATGTGCGGAATGCATCTTGAAAGTTTGTCCATAACTTATTGTTACATCCTGTATATTCCAAACCCTTTAGTAGCTCAGGATATACATTTTTAACTGCAAAATTTCTCAAAAATTCATCATACAAAACAAAATTAGATTTTAATGGAGTGAATAAGGATGATTTTCCAGTATTCCCATGGCCATGTTTTACACAAGAAAGGGCAGTTTTCTCCATTCCTTGTGAAGATTTGAATGTTGAGGCAAGCAGTTGTGAAGTTAACATTAAATTCTGGAGACTTCTGCTACAAATTGTGACAGAGTTGATAGGCTTGTACAAGGGATGGCTAAAAGTTGACAAATTTTGAAACCGAATGAAATTGCAAGTTTTCTGAATTTTCCAAAGAATATCTGTAACGTGATTCTTTTAAGAAGTGACTTGTGGTGCAAAGAAGCCTTTAAACTTCATCCTAGGGACTGTATTACCAACTGAAAGCTTTAAAAGTCCAAAGATGGTTTTTTCCAAAGAAAATATTATTAATGATAAGTGTTCGTTTGTATTGTATATTAGAGAAATGTGATCTCTTTAAGTCAGCTGAGCTGACTTTGTTGTTTGTGTTGTACATGTTGACAGAGAGAGATATAGTATTACTATTATTTAGTGTCAGATTGATAAATGTCAACGTAGACATGGTATTGCACAATCAGAGAAAGCTTTACTTAACTTAGGCAATCATGAGTAACATACCATATCTCTTAACATCAGTTTTTCTTTTCATTTGAGTGGTAAGTCTGGTGAAATGACCAAAACCTGTAAAATGGTTGAAACATACTAACTAAGGCCATCCTCACACGAATTGACTGTTTAGAAATTTAGGTCCCCATACAGTTCATCTGGCGAGTGGTGAAGGAGTAACAGTTATGTGTAGCCGAAGCGCTGGAGGAGAAGACCCCTCACGTGGCTGTTTCGATTGCTGCACTGCACTCGAGATTATAAATGATGTCCACAGCACAGCATACAGGGACTCACTGCAAGTGCTATTCGCTCACCACTGAAACGCGGCTGGAAATACACAGGCCAGATCATGCGCTACAACTACCTGCATCACAACAGCAACCACGATATATATTAAACTATGTCAGTATCAGTTTGCACTGTCGGTATTAGTGTTGTGAAACATTGATACTTCAAACATGAATCTGATACAAATTTCTTTATGTTTCAGCATGAATGGGCTAATCTCTTCATAGAGTGCGAACAAGATAATTAAATCATCCCCACAGTTCGGTATTTTTGGGAAGAGTTTTTAAATATGCGCTGGTTATATTGTTTTTTTTTGGGGGGGTAAGCCTCCATGGCTCAGACGGCAGCGCGTCGGCCTCTCATCGCTGGGTTCCGTGGTTCAAATCCCGGCCACTCCATGTGAGATTTGTGCTGGACAAAGCAGAGACAGGACAGGATTTTTTTCCAGGTACTCAGGTTTTCCCTGTCATCTTTCATTCCAGCAACACTCTCCAATATCACTTCATTTCATCTGTCAGCCATTAATCATTGCCCCAGAGGAGTGTGACAGGCTTCGGCAGCCGGCACAATTCCTATCCTCGCCGCAAGATGGGGGCTTCATTCATTCCATCCCTGGCCTGGTCACTGACTGGAAAACAGGTTGTAGGTTTTTTATATTGGTTTTTGTGGGATTCTAAGTCGAAAGACTTATTATTATTGCTCTTGTTAGTATTATGTTATTAAATAGCATAATATACCAGTAATGTAACTAAATTAAGCTGAAGTAAAATAATGCTCAGAATACCTTTTCAAGTAACAGAAAGCTTAACTACATGCATAGTAGTAAGGTCGTAATGAAAATTGAAAAAAAAAAAAAAAAAAGAATGAATTTATTTCTTAATTATTTAGTTATTTTTCACATACATATTCAGTATAATATACAAATCATAAAATTTGTTTTTTATTCCACTACTATGCACTGAGAAAGTCCCTACTATTTAGCAGGTTGCATGAAATGGCTGCCAACTTCAGTCGCTCCATGTGAAGAACAGATGTTTAACTAGTTGCCCAACTCACATCACTAACCCGTCAAACCGTGTGAGAAAGGCCAAACTCTCCAAATAGTTGTTTTAATTTAAATATACAGTTGCATACATGATTGACAGAACGAGTAGAATGAAACAGTGTCATCACTTCCTCCCTTATCTATGGTGGTTAGTGGGTCAACTGTCAGTGAGTGCTGCGTGGGATATTGATGATGGCCAGACACGTGTTTGCATCTCCCAGTACATAAGTAGTAGTAGGCCTACATAAGATGTGTCCGACTCATTGGCTGAATGGTCAGCATACTGGCCTTCGGTTCAGAGGGTCCCGGGTTCGATTCCTGGCCGGGTCAGACATTTAACCTTCATTGGTTAATTCCAATGGTTGGGGGGCTGGGTGGGTGTTTGTGCTGTCCCCAACAACCCTGCAACTCACACACCACTCACAACACTATCCTCCACCACAATAACATGCAGTTACCAACACGTGGCAGATGCCGCCCACCCTCATCAGAGGGTCTGCCTTACAAGGGCTGCCACTTGGCTAGAAATAGCCACACAAAATTATTATTATTATTATTATTATTATTATTATTATTATTATTATTATTACAAAAGATGTAGGCGTGAAGTATGTTCAACCGTATTTCTATCCACGTCAAAAGACAAATACAGTGTCAGTGATGTTGGAAATCAAGCTGTGAGGATGTTATAAGTATTCTGTTTCGTTTTGGGTTGGAGATCAGGATACTATAAAGTACCCAGCATTAGGAATTCTTTTATTTTTCATTTCATTACTTGAAGTGTAGATTACTCTTCACAGCAAGGGAGACCCAGAGAGATGTTCAAGCTCGGAAATCTGCTAAGTATGCTTGTACACTTTCAAAAATAGCAGAGACCTACTGATGGTAAGAATTTTTAAAAATTCAGTTCGGTGTCTAATCAAGAGATTATAAGAATATTATTTTGAATTTAAAGTAAACAAGCTCTTTTGAAAGTGTTTTCCAGTTTTGTTAAAAAAGTTCTAAATCAACTAATGTTTGTAATTGTTATTTTCCAGTGTATTTCTGTTTTGAAGGCTTTCTGTGAAAATCAGGGCGATGGCAAATATTGATTATACCTTCTTGATTAGAAAGTTTGTAAATTCAGTATTTAAGTGTTTAAATACATGAACAGCTGATGATGGGATCCAATATGATTATTGATGTAGCCTACACTGGTGCCATGCAGTGGCACACACTGACGCTAGTTCTTCTACTCGTTCTAGTTATAAAAATTTGAAACATTCCCTTACTCCAAAATGATTCTAGAAGACTCAAAGAAACTGCAAAATATAGTTGTGAATACGATATCCTTAGGTATTCTAAATGTAAAATGAAGGGGCTGGTGCAGAAGGAAAAAAAAGTAAAATGGTTTTATGTTGCTGGCAAGTAATTTTTAATATCATTAAATTATTAATGTACCTATGCTAGGTTTGGCATTTTCTTATCTAAAAGAAAACTGCATTACTTTCATATTTATTATTACCCTTTGTATAGGGGAAAAACAAAAATATTATGAGTTTCTTGTAACAACAAATGAAGGAGAAAGAGGCCCTATAGAATAATATTGTTAAACATGGAGTCGTAATTAATTAATTAATCGACCTGCATTTATTTTAAGACATCACCTTACTTATGCCGGGCGCCTCGATTTCGTCTATCCTATCTCACCTTCCTTGGTGAACTCCTGTTCTTTCCTGACCCCGATGCTATTAGGTTCCAAAGACTAGGGAATCTTTCATTTTCACACCCTTCAAGGCCCTTGTCTTTGCCTGATATCTTCATTTTTGAATTGTCAGATCCCTTCCCTTTTTTCCTTTGGTTAGTGTTATATAGAGGATGGTTGCCTAATTTGACTTCCTGTTAAAACAATAATCACCACCACCACCACTGTAAGTAGAGTCAACACAGTAAGAAAAATGTTCATATTTTTGTAGCAATGTTCTACATCAAATTTCTTTGCAATTCCAGATAATATGTTCAAGTCTGGGAACATGGGGCAGAATGGGGACACTCCCTAACATTTAAAATAGTTGTTGACAAATGCATTTTGCAACCTGTGCTATGGAAGATAATCCTCTGGTACTTGTGCAAGCTGCAATAACATTCATTTTTGATTGTGTGATAAAAATATTTTTCCATTTTTAAATACAAATGGTATAATATTATTATAAGAAACTAATTAGTACAAATTAAGCATACAATAACAACATGTACATGTTCAGTCACGATGACAAAATTTACAAATGATTTTGTCATCATTGTCTTCTCCTACCCAAGCCCACTTAATGCACCTGGCACACTAAGGCTTCTTCCAGACGGTACGGGAATAAATCACACCCGTGTGGTGTATGCACGGGTGCACCCACTTCCGCTGTCTCTTTCACACACAGCGGGTAAATTAGAGCCGCGCAAAACTTCCCGCACTTTCAGCAGTTCCTTTTCAACACACTTTTCAGTGTAGGTAATAAATATGGATCATCATCATCTTCGTCTACTCTACCTTCTACACTTAAGATAAAGGAAACAAAGCCGGGGAATGTGGGTGCACCCAGTGATAGGACAGAGAAGTCAGATGGGAGCTACTGTTTCAGGACTTGAGAATGGATGATGGAAACATTTTTATAAACTACTTTCAGATGTCAATATCCTTCTTTGAAGAACTTTGGCATAAGTTACACAACCATCTCCTTCATGAAAACACCAAAATGAGGGATACCATACAACCTGCTGAACGCCTGAACTACTTACCATATGTATTCTTTTTCTTGTCAGACATATTCTTGAAATCACCAGAGATTTTGCAGCAAATCTTCCGCCATGCCTCTGTTGTGTTTGTTCTGGATTGGTATTCTACCAAAGATCGGTCCCACACCACTGGTCTTTCCGACTCTAAAGTTATCAAGTTCTAAAAGTCTACTTCAGGCTCCGCAACAACCACGGTAAATGACACAGATAAAAGCAAACAAATAAACTGAAAAATTGAAAATAAAGAAATATACCAAATTTAGCAACACTCCCGACGAGCGGGTGCAGATCTACTGACAACGCAGATGCGGTCGACCTGCTATGTGTGATGACATTCATAAATACTAATGTCCAATAAGAACTAACTGCGGGCACAGGACTACATCTCAGCTCTCCCGCGCGTGGTTACTCTCCACCTCCGAGTCATTTGAAAGATTCTCACTCTCTTCTTATTTTGTGACTATTATCCCTGAAGCTTTTTTTTTTTTTTTAATAAGGCAATGATGTCAGTACCTAGTCTTTGAGATGCCCTGGATTTGCTCTGCTGCCCTACTTTTGACAAAGGCAAATTATCATGAGGCACATGTGTGAAACTTGTCCCACGGTTTGAAAGCTTTGGGTTTTCCGCACATGTATGTCATTCCCCTGATAATTCTATGAAATGTGCACTTTGATATCTGTAGTATTGGCTGACAAGAAATGAGCTTCACACAAACATTCTGCGAATGTTGAATTTTCACAACTGCATTCAATATTCATTGACTTGGCCCACAAGGGCGACTTGCATGCACTCTATAGTGTGATGGCAGTAGTGCCAGACCTGTAGAATATGTACCGGTATGACCTAGGCCACCGTACCTCAATTGATAGAGCAATCGACCCAAAATCGAGAGGTTGTGAGTCTGGTGTCCGGTTGGCCATATTTTTCTGTACTTAACATCTCCTCAACGCGTACTAATTGTATATAATACCACCTATAAAAATATTCTGGTCAGTAGGCCAAATGCCTGTTCCTACCTTCCTATTTACTTGTCAAATCACTTTCAGTCACTACTGATCTGCATTGAGGGCAGTCACCCAGGTGGCAGATACCCTATCTGTTGTTTTCCTAGCCTTTTCTTAAATGATTGCAAAGAAATTGAAAATTTATTGATCATCTCCTTTGGTAAATTATTCCAATCCCTAATTCCCCTTCCTACAAATGAATATTTGCCCCAATTTGTCCTCTTGAATTCCAACTTTATTTTCATATTGTGATCTTTCCTACTTTTAAACACACCACTCATACTTATTCATCTACTAATGTCATTCCATGCCACCTCTCCACTGACAGCTCGGAACATACCACTTAGTCAAGCAGCTCGTCTCCTTTCTCCCAAGTCTTCCCAGCCCAAACTTTGCAACATTTTTGTAACGCTACTCTTTTGATGGAAATCGCCCAGAACAAATTGAGTTGCTTTTCTTTGGATCTATTCCAGTTCTTGAATCAAGTAATCGTGGCGAGAGTCCCATACACTGGAACCATACTCTAGTTGGGGTCTTACCTTTGTCCTTTCATAGTTTTAATGGATCTTACTTCTATTGCAAGCAGACCTGGCTAGCAACTGGAAACTGCATAATAATGATAAAAATAATAATATTATTACTATTATTATTATTGCCGGCCCCATGGTGTAGGGGTAGCGTGCCTGCCTCTCACCTGGAGGCTCCGGGTTCGATTTCCGGCCAGGTCAGGGATTTTTACCTGGACCTGAGGGCTGGTTCGAGGTCCACTCAGTCTACGTGATTAGAACTGAGGAGCTATCTGACGTGAAATAGCGGCCCCGGTCTAAAAAGCCAAGAATAACGGCCGAGAGGATTCATCGTGCTGACCACACGACACCTCGTAATCTGCAGGCCTTCGGGCTGAGCAGCGGTCGCTTGGTAGGCCAAGGCCCTTCAAGGGCTGTAGTGCCATGGGGTTTGGTTTTGGTTTTTTTTTACTATTATTATTATTATTATTATTATTATTATTATTATTATTATTATTATTATTATTATTATTATTATTATTATTATTATTATTATTACCTTAATTCTGCTATAGTCATATATGCCTCTAAACCATATCTGAGAATTGGTACAAAATGGGTGTTCAGCAAGAATTTTCATCTCATAACATTTGGCATACAGGTAGAAGTTATCTAAATGTTAAATATATCCTGCTGAATACTCTTAGCCATTTCTGAATACCATAGAGTATAAATAGTTGTGGATGTTGCAATTAATTACCCAACAACAAAACTGCACCAAGCCCTTCAAATCTTAGTGTTAGATCTTAGAATGATTTATTTTGGTTATGTAATGTGTCTTATTCTCGTCTTCATTTGTGTCAACATGAGTGTCTAGTGTTTTTCAAAACGTTCACTGTCAACGAGATTATTATCGGTGCTCTCCCATTTCCAAGAAATGTGTAGACAAAAGACTAACTCTGCAAGAACATTTCTTTAAATGGATTAAGATTGCAGATTCATCAACTATTCTGTCTGTTTTCACTCAGGATTTGAAAGATATAATTTTATTTAATATGTTTGTGACAGTGTAAAGCACTGGTGGTACACACACATTGTTCTCGGAGGCTGTCGTGTACGATCGGAGGTACACGTTTACATTGTTTCGTATCACTCTGCCTTTTCAGTAGATTCTTGTCATAATATGGTTCCAGGAGTTACAGTGTATGGCACAACTTGATCATGTCAGCGGCAATAATAGGATTTATGACGATGGGAAATAACTCCTGAAACCATCAATAATTGCAGGAAAGCTTGATGAGTACAGATCTCTGCAGTCTTACAAACTATACATATTATTGAATACATAAATCAGACACATTAATGTTCCTAAGGGAGCCTTGATGAGAAAAAGGGGCAGTCTGTGTGTGTCCCACCAGTGGTATTACTTGAGCGCTATCTCATTAACAAGCAGCGCATCAGAATTGTAACACTCGCTGATCATGGAGTAGAGTGAGATTTAATCACATCTTATTGGTGTGGTGAGGAGAAACATGTTCTGCTGCTCTGCTAACATTGTCACTTGCTGTTACCAAAGGCCTATAACTCATTAATGAAGGTAGACTTTGAGTAATATTATACAACATTATACTGTTTACCATGGGTAGTACTCAAAAATATATTCTTCTAAAAGGATGTATATTTCTATATATCTCAATCCACAACAATATCGATGACGGAAAATTCCATTTAGAGCAGGGAAGAGAAAAAGACTCTGTTGCGAAATGTTTAATTTTTTCCTCCTGCAAATGTTTGGAAGAAGACATCACAGAATTCCTCAACCTTTCAAACAGTTAAACTGTCTTCCAGTGTGAGAAAAATTTATAGAACAGCTCAGCTACAGAAACAATTCTTTTTATGCTTGCAATTTCCTTATTTCTCACTGGTTTCAGATGAACAATTATGTGCTAACATATGTATCATATTCAGCAATGAATAAGTGAATTTCAGAGGCCTACAAAATAATCGTTGTGAAAGGACAGATAGAAAACGACACATAACATTTATGTACAGTTCCTTATGAATATGCAATTTCAGACTTGAACAAGTTGTAAATTTAAAAGCCTACAGAGTAAATGAGGTATCTAACTCAGACTTGTCAAGTGCATTACAGTATCATTTTCATCTTCCCCCCCCTCATTCACAGAGCTTTATTTAACTTTTTTATTAACAGCTTTTTCAGAAAGGATTGCTCCAACTTAAGAAGAGAAAGTCAAGTCAAAGAGACTTCCATTTTTAGATATTCTAATGCCCTGTTAAATATTCTATTATTTCCATAAACCACACACATGTGGATTAAATAAAAGTTAAATATATAGATGATCTCATAATTTTAGTTTTCTTTAGACCAAAGGTACAGTAAAGATGGTCATTGACCTCTCTCTGTTTGTGCATAATAAAACCAAACTTTTTTTATGTCAGTTCAAGACTCTTCCCTTGTATTGGAGAAGGAAGCAAGGCACAGAATACATTATGTTCTTTTAATATGCATTTTATCTTTGTACTTTTCAATGAATTATTCCAAACCAGACTCTATCCTTTTCATTCTTTCCTTTTCATTTCATCTGCTGCAAGCTCAGATACATACTCACATACAGGTTTAGTTTGGACATTGTTGAAGAAATGGGGTGTCCGTATCCAAAAACGATTTACTACGTTTGTAATGGTTAAAAGTGTGATATGCCGGCCCTGCGAGTTCGATTCCCAGCCAGGTCTGGTTCGATGTCCACTGAGGAGCTATCCGACGGTGAGATGGCGGCCCGGGTCTTGAAAGCCAAGAATAACGACGAAGAGGATTTGCCGTGCTGACCACACGACACTTCATAATCTGTAGGCCTTTGAACTGAGCAGCGGTCGCTTGGTAGGTCATGGCCCTTCGGGGCTGTTGTGCCATGGGGTTTGGTTTTTGAAACTAAATGAGTGAATTAACAGTCTTTAAAAACATCACAACACATACGTACTTCAAGGGTAAGGTAAAACAATTGGATTTTAGGGGCTCGCCATCCATAAAAAGTTTGAATACCACTGATGTACAGTACAATTTTGCCTGCACAAAGGCTTGTTTCTCTTTACTACTTTACACATTTAGTATTTATGGACTTTGTTCTTTTCGTGTCTATTCTATGGTATGTATGTTCAGCAAAGGCTGTGAAGTTAAATTACTGCAGCTATTTAAAATATATGACTTTGATGGCAAGATGTAGTGTTTACAGTGCACTATGTTTTCAGGTATGGGCTAGAACAAATCTGATACTTTCAGTGACCTGTCTCAGTCTCATCCTTGGCTTTGACAATATGAAAGTGACCGAGGTATGAGTGATGCTAGTAATGCCATTCCTTATGCAGCCAGTCCCTGTTATGAATGGTGTGAAAATGTTGCTCATAGGGTCAGTTGGTGCACGCATTTCAGTGGGTTTGGCAGACTGATATGTAATAGCAACTTCTGGCTCAGTGAGGAAAGCAACATGAAACTACCTCACTCCCCATTTCCCTAGTATGCCTCTTCAGTGGCACCTAGGCTATCTATGACAGTTGTTCGCGTAGCTGTGGAGGATCAAACCAGCCTTCGGCCTGAATACCCAACATACATACATTTAAAATATCCCCTATTGAAAATAAAAAACATTTTCAAGCTATGACAATATCATAACTTGCCCAATAAGCCCCAAGCTATGAAGTAACACTATTAAGTGGAAGTAGCCGTAACTATGTTCCCATCAATAATTCAGTCTCCCAAGTGGAATATGCTGCTAATGCGTTGCTAATGGAATATGGTAAGGCTGAGTGCTCCCTCGAGGTCATGCCATTTATTAACTGTGTACACTATCAGGATTAAACTCCAAACTCTTTTGGAGATAGCGAGTGTTGCTTTAAAAGCTAAAACAACAAGGTTATCAGCCCCTCATAATACAGGATGAGTCTGTTGAAATGGACACCTCAAATAACTCATCAGTTTTCACCTTGAATATTGTTACTGAGGGGCTCGTAATTGAATTTATAGTACCGGTACTTTTCTAGGATGTCAGTATCTTTTTATACAGTGTGACCCAGGAGGAATGGTCAACATTCAGGGATATGACAGGAACGATCATTTGAAGCAAAAGTCTTCATATGGACATATGCCCTCTTCTGAATGCTTCCCGAGATAGAACACATATAATGTACATTTTGTTTTTGGACTAGTGCGCACTTAGGCCTATGACTTACCCACCCAACCTCTTTGACGTTTTATTCTAGCTCAACCTACCTCTTTGTTCGAGACGTCTTTCTGCCATTAAACTAGCCCATTGAACGTGCAGTTTTCCATGCTGTGTTGTGAGTGAAGTAGTGTGAGGGATTAAGAGTGTGTCACCGGGCAAGTTGGCCGTGCGCGTAGAGGCGCGCGGCTGTGAGCTTGCATCCGGGAGATAGTACCTTAATTAAGGCCACAGCCGCTTCCTTCCAACTCCCAGGCCTTTCCTATCCCATCGTCGCCATAAGACCTATCTGTGTCTCTGTGTCGGTGCGACGTAAAGCCCTTAGCAAAAAAAAAAAAAAAAAGAGTGTGTCAGAGGGAAACATCGGTTAACTGTGTTTGTACATGGGCTGGCTAAAATGTCACACATCTACACTAGTGAAGAATATGCAGATATGGTGTAAATGTATGTAATGCTCCTGCTGCTGTTGATGAATACAGTCGGTGCTTTCTGACACATCGAATTCCTGATTGTAGAGTGTTTACTAGAGTTTTCAGCACATTGTGCGAAACAGGTATTCTTCCAAGTTCACAATTTTCTTCTGAACATGTAGTTCAACAATAACCCGTGCAGGAACAGAATACATTGTTGAAAGGGTGCGGCGTAGTCACACAAACACATGTATGGCGAACATTAATTCTGGAAAACTTGTATCCATTTCAAAACATCAAAGAGGTTGGGTGGGTAAGATACATACATGTGCGCCACTAGCCCAAAAACAAATGTACATTAAATGTATTCCATTCGGAACAGGGCATATGTCCATATAATTTTTTTGCCTCAAATGACCATTCCTGTCGTATCCCTGAATATTGACCATTTCTGCTGGACTGAGATCGATAGCTGCAGTTGCTTAAGTGCGGCCAGTATCCAGAATTCGGGAGATAATGGGTTCGAACCCCACTGTCGGCAGCCCTGAAGATGGTTTTCTGTGGTTTCCCATTTTCACACCAGGCAAGTGCTGGGGCTGTACTTTAATTAAGGCCACGGCCGCTTCCTTCCCACTCCTAGCCCTTTCCTGTCCCATCATCACCATAAGACATAAAGCAAAAAAAAACATTCCTCCTGGGACCCCTGAAAAACAGTACTAACTTTGCTTTTTTTTAAAAAAATTGAGCACCACTTTTTCCATATTCTAGCATTAGAGAGATTCATATTTCATTTTCATGGGTGTGGTTATTTTCAAAATTTTACAAGTACTTTTTGAGGAACGTGCTTTAAGTTGTAATGATTTTGTGAGGTTCATGTTTATTGTATTTGAGCACCAAAATGTAATCCCAAAAATAACCTCATTCTCTCTAGAGTTTGTTAAAGAATGTTGCATAATTGGACAGTGGACATTGGGTAGAAGTTACAATAGAGAATACATGTGTATAGAAGTCCAATTTTAGTCCTGTTCTTCTACGGGGTCAGGTTGGTAGCAAGTTTTTACGACTGTATGCCCTACCCGACGCCAACCCTCATTAGAGGTGTTAATGATGTATGATAGTAGTAAGGGAGAAGATGAAACCTGGTGCCGGCATATTGCCTACTCCAGTCGAACAGCACCAAGGGGTCTACTCAAAACGTAACATCCCCATACAATGGACGAATCATCATTGACAGTGTCGTACACCCTCGCTCCATATGAGCACTGAGGAGAGGTTCGGAACTGAATCCAGGCTTTTGGCCGGGCTGAGACAGTTGAGGCACTGGCTTTCTGATCCCAACTTGGCAGAAAGCAGCACGACACCTCAGTGGCTAAGCTACTAGTGTCCCACCTAGAAGGCTGAGGTGCGAATCCCAGTCCAGCCAGGGTTGAGATTTTCGTCTCAAAAATCATGTGGTGTTAGGAAGGGCATCCCGCCTTACACTCCGGTTGTATTTGAACACAATCAAATAAATCAGCCTCATGTAGTTAGATTTCCTAGCACATAAAAGAACTCCTGTGGGACAAAATTCCAGCACCTCAGTTTCTCTGAAAAACCATAAAAATTTAGTTAGTGGGCCATAAAAGCAAATAGCATTATATTATTATTTATCACTGTTAATGTAACTGTGAGGCCTTGAAAATTCTCTCTGTTGAAATTTTTTTAAAGTTGAGGGGAGAAAGGTAATTTACACACTCCCTGCAATTTTCATGAGCCACAAGTGCTAAGACAGATAAGCCCTTGTGGTATTTCCTTGTCTCTTAACAAGGGTGACATTCCAGTGGATGTAAATAACCACGCTGCAATGCTTATTTTAAAGGATGTTATTCTAAAACTAGTCATGTAAACTCAGACGAGTTACAATAAGCATAAACTATTTATCTTTCAGGCCTGAACTTCAAATTTTGTTACAATACCACAAATACATTTATGCATGCAACATTCGATATCACTCTCGAAGTACCCTACATTTTTCCAAGCAAAATATAACCAAATATCACCATAAATAACTAACATGATGTAATATGACCAAAACAATAAAAAATGGTAAAATATATGCCTTGCAAAATTAGTCTAAATATGCTCAGAAACATCCAATTGTGCTTAATTCCAACAAGTACCCAAAACAGAAGAGGGGGTGGATAACATTTCCTGCATATCTGAAATCTACTGCTGAGGAGCTATCTGATGGTGAGATGGTAGCCCCAGTCTAGAAAGCCAAGAATAACGGCCGAGAGGATTCAGTGTGCTGACTGCATGATACCTCAGTGGCTAAGCTACTAGCGTCCCACCTAGAAGGCTGAGGTGCGAATCCCAGTCCAGCCAGGGTTGAGATTTTCATCTCAAAAATCACATGGTATTAGGAAGGGCATCCCGCCTTACACTCTCAGCCAACATTATAATGTAAGTTGCAGGCCTTAGGGCTGAGAAGAAGTTACTTGGTTAGCCAAAGTTCTTTGGGGCTGTTGTGACATGGTGATTTGTTTTATTTGGAACTAAACTAGAAAAATTACTCCTGATTTTGTGAACTTTCTCAAACTTGTTGACAGAACAAAATAATGAGATCTGAATTTTTTCCATTTGACTGACAAATGATGCTGAACATTGCACTTGTTGCTTTAGAAGAAGAAGAAGAAGAAGCTGTGATTTCTTTATAAGTTACACTGGTTGTTATTTATTAAATGTGGTGTTATCTTCCCTGTGTCATGTCTGTTGTTAGATAGTGTGTATGTTACTGTTGTCATCTCATAAGACATTTGTAAATAATGTTTATCATCTGTTGTTCAGATTCACAAGATGAATGTTTTGTAAATGATTTATTAAAGATGATGTCATCTTAGAATAGAATATGGATACAGTTCCATGGCAGTTTTCTTCATTTCTCTACCATTGTCCCAACTTTCTCCCCCTCCCTTCCCCAACTTTTTTTAAATATTTTTTTTTAATACTGTCTTCCAATGGCTCCTTGAACAGGATTATACTAAAATGGGCTGTAAACATTTTATTAGATATAAGGAGTGATGCGATGCACGGGGAAGGAAATTAGAAATCCATCATTAAGGTAAGTTCAGTCATTTCTAAAATCATTACGAAGGTGTACACAGAATAAAATATTTTCACACTTGTTTGTAATATAATATTCATCAATTCTAAAAATAAAAAAAAATAAAAAAATATTCTTTTCTCATTTTGGCAGATTATGGACCACATTAATTCAAATTCAACTTCATCTGTTTCTGGGCTTTGATCCTCACCCAGTACTTCTTCAACCAAAATTAAATTATTAATAACATTAAAAAAAATTAAAATGTGATTCAATAGAATCTGAAGGCCTATGGGTCTCCTTCGAGAAGACATGATACATGAGCAACTCGAAACAGCACCCAGATGGATGACAGTTGAGAGAGAAAGGATTCGTGGAGGAATTTAAGAGAGGCTCTGTTATCGAGAATCAAGAAGATGAACTTGGCATATGAACTACGAACACTTACAACAACAAGAACAACTCGATCAATGCAAAACTGAAACACTACCAGATGGTGATCCACCTGGAGGCTTTATACGCAGTTGAATGTTTCAATCTGATGAAAACAGGATTGATCAAGAAGTTGGAACTCCTGGAGAGAAAGATTCAGTGGATTCTGGGAACCCAAAGAACAGAGGATGGATCATACAGAAAGAAAGGAAACCCAAGAATTATATCTCAAGATTGAAAAGATCTCTGATACCATCCGAAAGAGGAGAGCCGTCCTGGAGTAATTTTACTTTGTGAGAAATTCTTCACAATGAATTTAAATTATTTTTTCCTTAGGTTCGATAAGCAGAAGCTCAATGAAATTTAAAATTACTGGGTAGGATAGTAATAAATTCAAATAAATTTAGATAAAACAAAGTATACTCTTTTTAGGAAAGAAAGAAAAATATCAGTAAAGGACACCATATTACTAGAAAATTAAACTTTTCACTTTGTAAAAATCAAGTGAAGAAATTAAACTGAGTTTGATAACAAATAATTTCAACACACACAGTTTATACTGATTTCCTTCTTCTGTCACAGTTTGTCCTTTCTATTTCAACATACTGTACAGCCCGTGCACCTCTCAAGGTCACTGCTGCTAGGTAAAACATTTTGTAACATTACCGGAACTTCCGTTACACATTTTGTCATATCATGTAAATTTTCGGATGACACCCAGGCCTAAGACCCCCAGACAGTTCCTCTTCATCTTCCTGAGTAGGATCACTAGGCCTGCTATGTGTGACAGGAAGGGGTACATAATCTGTTAATCAAGTATATTCTTGGATTTCGCTGGAAGAACAGGCCTTGGTCTGCTGGTAGCTGGACAGGGTGGAGGGATGGTCTATTCCTACTATAATAATTTTCTTTCTATGGTCCACAGAATCGTATTATTCAATACAAGAGTATGAATCACTTGAAAAATAACTTAAATGGATCCTCTGAGCTTGTTTTATTTATACTTCTTCTTTCCGACGAGGCCTACTACGGACCACGTGCCAATTTCAATTCGGTTCATCATACTTTGTTGTTTTCTCTTCCGCTCCTTCCAATATTCTTTCATCCTTTCACTATGCTGTTTTTTTCTGGCCTCGGACCACTTCGCACCAGGTTTCTTGTTCAATCTCCCTTCGAATCCTTCCGTACTTACTACCCTCTCTCTAAAAATCTCTCTGTCCATAATTTCTTCTTCTCTTATATTATTTCTTTCTTTACTTCTTGAATCCAGCTAGTTATTGCCTTTTTGTCCCAAAAGTACTTGAAAATCCTTTTTGTTAATCTGGAATCATCCTTTCTGTAAATATGTTCAAAAAATTGCAATCTCATTTTTCTTATGGTTTCTGTTATGTTTTCTATGTTTCACCATTAGATCTTAATTTCCATACTTCTGTTCTTTTCACAGAGCCTAAGATTTTTCTCGTTATTCTCCTTTCTAGTACCTCAAGTTTATCTACTGTAATCTATAGTTTAGTACCAGGCAGTCACTTGCATATAGGCATTCTAGTTTCACCACTGTAGTGTAGTGCCTTATTTTAAGATTTTAAGATAGACACTTTTTGTTATAAAAATTCTTTGTGATACCATATACTCTTTCCATCTTGTGTACCCTTTCTTCTACTGCAGATTTGTCTAAACCATTTTCTTGAATTATTTCCCCCGATACTTGAATTTTGTTACTCTTTCTACTGGACCAATATCTGTTGCCAAACATTTTGGAGTGTTCTTTATGTTTGTAATAAATTTTGTTTTTTCAATGGAGTTTCTCAACCCTGTCTTGTTGGCTATTTCTTCCAA
The DNA here is from genome assembly GCF_040414725.1 of Anabrus simplex. Taxonomy (NCBI): domain Eukaryota; kingdom Metazoa; phylum Arthropoda; class Insecta; order Orthoptera; family Tettigoniidae; genus Anabrus; species Anabrus simplex. The sequence continues at coordinate 188,602,382 of NC_090279.1, forward strand.
GAGATTGATTTGTGTTGTTGCATTTGTTAGCTTGCTGACAATACAGAAAAATCGTGTGCAAATGTTAGGCTATTTATTTCAATGCCTTTGCTTTTTCTCCCCAAGGTTACCGGCAAAATGTTTTGTTCTTTTAAGCTTTACATTCCAAATTCTTACAATTTTCTCTAGAACACAGTTGAATAGAAAGAGTGCCAAACCATCACCTTGCTGTACCCCTGTATTTATCTTCATAGGTTTTGATATCTCACCCATAAATTTCATCTTTGAAATTGTGTCAGGAAGTGTTTCACATATTAGGTTTGCCAATTTAGTTTTCACTCCAAATTCACAAGTTGTTTTATCTATGGTTTCTCTATCAACCGAGTCAAAGGCCTTTTTAAAATCTACAAAATTTCACAACAATGTCCTTTGAATTCAATATCCTATGACGAATTATGAATTTTAAGTTAGATCTTGTTCAGAACGAATATCTTTTCAAAATCCAGGTTGATACTCACCCAGTTGCTTGTCAAGTGATGTTTCTACTCTATTCAGCAATATTTTTGAGAATACCTTATATGCAATTTGCAGAAGAGAGATGCCTCTATAGTTATCAACCTTTTGTTTGTCCCCTTTTTTGTACATTATTATTAATAATAAATAATGTCTTTTTACTTTATTTGTTTCATACCGCTCCGATGCATGTCTCTGGATTACTTCTACTTTTACGATTAATTTTCACACATTCCATCAACATTGTTGATTAGCAACCACTGCCACTCATATTTGTTGTTGTGTTTATAATTATAGCCCATGGCTGCGAACACTGACATAGAGATTGGAATAATTTACGAAGGGAGTTGTTCAATAAATTTCCAACTTCTCAGAGTATTTAAGAAAAGACTAGGTAAACAACTGAAAGGGAATCTGCCCCTTGGATGACAACCCTGAGTATGGAACAGTGACTGATTGATTGATTGATTGATTAATATTTCATAACATGTATTTCAGTACAGTATCATCAGAGATAAATGTATTGTCACTAATGTGAAAACAAATATAAATTAGAATGTGTGATCAGCTGAGCGCCCGTTGAGACTAGCCCAGTGCGGCCGGGCTGGCGTGACGTAAATGCGGGCAGCTTACGTAACAAGCATAATACCAATATATTTGGTCCGTTATTTTACAAATTTACTCATTCGGGACAAATATTTCAGGTTTCCTATGGGAATCAACATCTATATCATTTGATGGCCAGGCAGGTATCAATTTTTGAAAATGAGACAGTCTCATAGTGCACTGGCACTGCCGGTGGCTCCAAGTAGCCTATGCAGTGGCCTCCACGATATGCATTAGCCATGCGTCTTGGTGGGTGTGCTATTTACTAAATGATGAGCCTGATTTAGCACACTGGGGCGAAACGCTGGCAACCAGGAATGAGTTAGCTGAAAAATGTATAATGTCCAATAATGGACCAACTATATTGGTATTATAAATTTACTCATTTGGGACAAATATTTCAGGTTCCCTATAGGAATCAACACCTATATCAAGTGAAGGTGATGCCAAGCCTGCCATACAGCAATCTATCATAACAACGTAGTCGAAGGTCACGCCCCCTGAGCAAGACATGCCAATACATTTTCCCTAATATTTTCAAGAATATATCTCTCAAAGTGATGAAACCTTTGCTAGCGCATTACGGGTACATTATTGACAATCCATATATCTCAGTTTGTTTGTGACATGTTTCAGTTTTATGTACATATGATCAAAATATTATTTTGAATTTAAGAATTAGATTTTTTGAAGAGACTGTACATTTTTCTAGTCATAACATTTATGCAATTTCTTGTCAACACGATAATCCTCAGTGTATTAGCTTTACATAGATATATAAAACTTTGTAGATTTATTTCATACCTCACGAATGTATTGCATTTTATTTAGACTAAAAAGCTGCCAAATATGGCTGCCACCACAAGATTTAACATTGCCAGCTATAGGGTTAATGCATAATTTCAACTGCAATATTCAGAAGAGGTATAACATAGCTCTTGAGGGCCTATTGCGCTAGTTGAAAAAGAAAACAATTCTAGAATTTGAGGAAGGAAGATTTGAAGGAATGTCTTTTTTCATTTGGAGCTGCAAGTATGCGAGGTAATAAATCGTCAAATAAAACAAAGATATGAAAAATAACTTTTGTACATCTTCGTGCTCGTTCTTTATTTTGGGTGCTCTTAAAGTCTTCTATTTCTTCGTATCAATCTGACAAAACACATTTTTGACAAGACTCTAAATACTAAATGAGAAAGGAACAACAAGAATTCAGTCGCATCTTGTAGTGAAAGAGATCTCTCTTAGCTCACTCGACACTCCACTACAGGTTGAGGAACTCATTTATAATTCTTGCTGTTTCAGGATTCTCTATGATGCTGGCATGGTTCCCTTCAACTGTGCTGATTTCTACCTTCTGTTGACAGCACTGAAAACAGAAACCATTTGCATTTTGTTAAAAAGCTTTACTAGGAAGTTTGAGCTTTGAATGCATGAGCTGTAAAATGGTTGTTGCAATTGGTACTCAAACCCAAGACATTCTGTTTCCAGGTGGATTCTTGACAGTGCCAGAATTAAAGCAACTCCTTCAATAACTGAACGGGTGGTTGTGATTAAAAGATACTCTGGAGTTAACCAGAAATTTCCCCATGATAAGACTGTACTAAAACTAAGAGTAGTAGATGGAGGGTAGGTTTTGCGTGCACTGCGAAGAGAGAGAAAAGTATGCACATTGTTGGTGCAGTAGTTACACATAAAAATAATAGCAAATAAATGAAGGGCGACTGATAAACGTCAGCAATTTTTAAGGTTGTTGCAAGTACTTCAGCAGACAAATCATGTTATAACATTTCAACATACATGGTTTTGCACTTGTCAGTAATTATATTAATCAATTCATAAGTTATATAAAAATGATTAAATGTGTGTTTTGAAAGAATCTGATGATATTCTTCCAGAAAAGAAATGTATAACTTTCTATGATGATAATTATTGTTGTTTAAAGGGGGAATAACAGCTAGGTCAATGGCCCCTAATGGTATGAGGTGCAATGAAATGAAACGATAATTAAAACTTCAAAATGTATCCACTGACTAGAATCTAAAATGAATGATCATGAAAGCAAAACAGTCAGTGGATCCAATTCACAATGCCTTAGTTGCTGGGATGCTTTTTGTTTAAAGGGTCTCGGTCCCTCATAATGGTACTAATCCCATGGCGTTCCTCCTATAGAGCTACTAATCACAGACAACACAGACCCATGGTCTTCCGCATATAGTGCTGCTATTCATAGGTAAGGCAGACCCATTCTGAACACAGTAGAACCAACTCATTCGAACACAGTGCTCAGCACTTATTCCTGCTAGACAGCAGTCCATGCAACCAAGCGCCCGCTCCCCTGCCACAGTGGGATGCACATGATGGCGCTAATCACAGGCAACGTCCAGACCCGTGGTGTTTTGCACATAATGGCATTGCTCTTTGGTAACATAGACCAATGGTGTGCCTCACCTTACGGTACTAATCACAAGTAGTCTCATGGTTCTAATTCCACCATCCCTTGGTTGCCCCTTTTAGTCTCCTCTTATGACAGGCAGGGGATACCGGGGGTGTATTCTTCATCTGTGTTCCCCACCCACAGGGATTTTAATTGAAGGTATCTTTCAGATTTTATTTATTCACAAATTAGTATCGACAGACTGACAGTTATAAATTAACTCTGTTGAAACTGAAAAGAATGGACTTCACTATAATAAAAATTCCTATGATATCGGTACATAACCATGTGCTATGTCTATCTGCTCCAGGTTAAAAAAAGAATATTTCTTCTCCTTGAAAACTATTTTTCAAGCTGGCCCAGTGGTGACACCTGCTATTTTAGATGTGTAGAGAGAGCGAATTAATAGTAGATAGTCTTGTGATATAAATCCAACAATGAAAAATATATGACTTCTCAATCACTTTTAGTGAAATTGAAGCAATGATGTGTTACCTTAGCTGCTGATGGCGCTACACAGTACATTTCCTAAATTCTGTAAATCAAGCACATCATCTTTGTTCGTTAAGAAGAAAGCCATATTTTCCAGTGTAGACTTAGACAAATGAGACATAAAAACTTTCTAGTCTGTCAAAGACACAAAATATCCATATAAATTTTAACACTATAAACACACCTGTAAAAAATACACACTATTATACAAAAAATGACAGGTTTTATTCTACAAGAACATCCTCAGATTCTATCAAATCACTTAAATCATGCGTATATATGTAGAGTATTGTTTAAGTTGCGTAAACTTGTCAGTGATAGAGAATAAGGTGATAATATGAACAAGTATTAACAAATAATGATGATTTTTTTATAAAAACTCAACCATCAACTTTTTAACATAATGAAAAAATGTTGTACTTATCCGGATTGCCGAAGCTTAGTTCGATGTCGCCAATCACTATTATACAACTGTTGTTAAGGAGAGGCTAGTGGAAGGTTTTGGGCAAAGCATGTTATTCCGCAGAGAGCGGAGGGCAAGCATGGGAGGGGAGAGCAGGTCAGTTCCTTCCCCATGTTATAATCAGCATAGTGTACCAGGAGAAGGAATGGGGGGGTAAAGAAGTTATTAAACTTCTTCATGTTAAAATGTATTTTATGTACAATGGATAAATGCAATTAAATATTATAAATAAAGTGCGGAACTGGACTGGAAAGTATCTAATAGACGTTATTTTTATGATTAGCCATACTCTAAAGGCTCTTAACTGCTAATTTAAAGAGTAAGTATTGACCGGATGTTATGTAAGTAAAGCGAAGAGCATGGAATTCTTTAAAACTTAATCAAAAGGTATAGTCGAATGTTCCACCTTTACAATACTAAACAACTCTTTACTTATTTAATTAACATTTAAAAATAAAAAAAGACATTCCATGACTTTTAAATGTTAATTAAATAAATTAAAAAATTGTTTAGAATTGTAAAGGTGGAACATCTGACTATACCTTTTGATTAAGTTTACGAAAGACAATATGGGCTTTATAACGAAATTTATTTTATGCGTGATTTCTTTAAATGCGTATTGTTACTTAGCTTGGTTTTAGCTATTTTTGTGATGTAAATTTTTATTGCTTCCTTAATATTCAACGATTTACTTTTATTTTCGATGTGTAAAATTTTAAGAACTGTGTTGTCGTCTGTGAAATACTGTCAACTGTCGTATATGTGCTCTCTGAAGGCTGAATGCTGATTATATCTTATTGTGTTTTTGTGTTCTTTGTATCTTGCATGGAAATTACGTTTTGTTTGTCCTACATATGTGGCATTGCAGTTAGGTTCTTGGCACTTGAGTTCATAGACTCCTGACTTGGAGAGGCTGTCTTTTTTTGTTTAGGTCGCACTTGCTGATGTGTCTTGGCAGTGTGTTGTTTGTTTTAACGGCTACTTCTAGACCTTGTTTTTTTGAAAATATTAGCTACTTTGTATGTGTTCTTGTTAAGGTAGTTAAGAATCATATGTGGTAGTTTTCTGGGCATTTTTCTTATGTTTATTTAATAGTTTATCTACTCTGCCCAGAGGGTGGTTGTTTTCCTTCAAGATTTGTTTAACGATTTGTATCTCTTCATTGAAATCCGTTGTGCTCATTGGTATCGAAATAGCTCTGTATATCATTATGTTCACTCCTGCTATTTTGTGTGTGTATGGGTGATTCGACTTGTAGTCAGTAGTGTGAGACATCTGAGTGGGCTTTCTGTATACTTTGTAATACAGCTTATCATTATTCCTACTGATTGTGATGTCTAAATAGTTTATTTTCTTGTTAGTTTCTGGTTCCATTGTAAACTTGATGGACTTGTGTAAAGAATTTAGTGCGTTTAATAACTGGTGTTCATTAGTGACGTCATTATCATAAATGCATAATCTACGTATATGCTCCAGTGTACGATTCTTTTTGAAGTTGTTTAGAAAAATGTTAGTTATTATACCTGACAATAGAGAGCCCATGGTTAACCCTTCTTTTTGACAATAGATTTTATCGTTGAATGTAAAGCAATTTTGGATTAACGTCATTCTAATGTTTTCTTTAAGAAGATTTTCCATAATTTTAATGGATTCATCTAGTGGTATGTTGGTGTACATGCTGGTGATGTCAAAGGATATTATACATGTGCTCTCTGTTATTTTTAGTTTATTTAATTCTTCAATTAGTTCTGGGCTGTTTTTAATTGATTTTCTCTTTTAGAATTTGGTTGAGTTGTTTGCTTAAATTATAACTTGTGCATCTTTAAATTTATTATTGGTCTAATGGGACACGAGTTTTTGTGTATTTTGGAGAGGGCTCTTAGTGTGGGAAGTTTGGGATTTTTGATGATAAGGCTCTCTTTTTCTTGTCTTGTGAGAATAAAGTTTGTTTCCTTGATAGCAAGTTTTATTTCGTTTTGAAATTTATTGGTTGGGTGGTGTAGTTCTTTAATTCCATTGTTGTTGATGAATTCTATTGCTTTTTCTATGTACTCGTCTTTCTTCATTATGACCGGTGTTCCCTTTATCCGCTTTTGTGACGATTAGGTTGTCGTTTTAATTTTGTTCTTAACTGTTTTTAATACCGAGTATTTTGACACAATTTGGTTGTTTGGTGGAATTTTCATGTGTGAATATTTTTAGAGCTTCGTTGGTGGCTACGTTTATCATTTCTCTTTGTGGAGAAGGGATTTTGTCGCAAGCAATTTCTACGTCAGTAATTAGCCGTTTTATGTTGTTTTCGTTATGACGTTCCTGGAAATTGAATTTGAGTCGCTTCTCTAGCAGATTTTTTTTATTCTTTGAAAAGGTAGTGTCTGAACTGTTAATTAGTCTAGGGTGAAAATTAGCGAGTTTGTCGTGGTTATTGTTTTCTGTTTTTTCTGTTTAATGATTAGGTTACGTATTTTATTGTTAATGACCTTCTGTTTCCTGACTGCTTATTTTAATGTAATCGTGTAAAAAGTTAGAGAAGGATGTCCATTGAGTGTGGTACCAGAAGTTGCTTAGGTTTAAATGGATGCATAGAATTTGTTTGTTGGTTTCCTGTGTCTTAATGTATGTAAATTTAATTTTGTTTCTGATCCATAATAAATGTGATTGGGATGTTGATATTTTAGCTGAAGTTGTTGAGGGTTTAGCTTTTATGAGTATGTACTTAGGAACAAGCTTCAATTCTAAACATGTCTTATTAAATGTAACTGATGTGTCATTGTTTATGATTTTATCTTAAGTGACAAGTTTTTGGCTTAACAAATTATTTGGCCAGTCAGGCAAATTACGAACTTTTGAACTGCTGGTACATTGTTAGGTGAAAGCATGCCAGCTAGTTACAAAGTCACTGATATGGATTGGTTAGGTCTGTTTAGTGACAAAACCATTGGACTGCGATCAAGCAAAGGAGCCTAAGCACCCCCCCCCCACATACACACACGGGTTAGGCCCACGAAACGGCTTTAGGCATTTAGTATTCCATATGGTGATTACAGGTTGCATTTAGTAGTGTTTTTATTGTGCGCAGGTTGCTAACAGAATGCATTTGTCTTGATTGTTGGGAATGACATCATATCCGATTATATCACAGCCAATGGAAATGCTAGAGTGTGTTCTTCAGCAATGGAGAAGGGTGCGTGCCAAATTAAATTAGGTTATAAAAGTAAATTTACTTCTGGGGGCTGGTGGGTGGGTCTCTGGCTGCCGCAGTGAATACATCTCTCCTATACAAGGTATTCCACATAAGATTTGTACTAATTCAAATCCCGTATAATGCTATAAAACTTACTGAATTTCTACCCTAATCCTTCGATAATGTTACAGGCCATAGCAGTGTGCTCTGTTAGCAATGAAAATCCACAGACTGTTTCCAGTTTAAGCCAGAAAGAATGAATGAAGCCCCCATCTAGTGACCAGGACAGGAACTGTTCTGGCTGCTGAAGCCTGTTTCACTCCTCTGGGGCAGTGATTATAGAATGACAGATGAAATGAAATGATAATGGAGAGTGTTGCTGGAATGAAAGACAACAGGAAAAAAAAACTGAATACCCAGAGGAAAACCTGTCCTGCCTCCACCTTGTAGAGAACATGGAGCGACCGGTACTTTAACCACGGAACACAGCGGTGAGAGGCCATTGTGCTGCCAATAGCCTCTATAGTGAAAATCAAAATAGTCATCTAAAGAAAAAAGTTCAACATATTTAGTAAGCTGTGGTCTATTACTGGTGCCAAGCTTTAAAAGTAAACCTAACTTTGAATGAAGGAAACAAAAAATTATTCATTGGAATAGATCAATGATTTTCAAAATACTTACATCATTCAGCAGATTGTCGACTAGTCCAGGTAGTGACGGCACGGTTGGACGCAGCAGGAGAACCGGAGAGGCGAGTTTGGTAGGATGTTCCCAGCGGTAGGGCATGGTACATTTGATGAGAGCATCGGTGGCATCAGCAAACGCCTTCAGGTACGCCCTGCTATGATGAGTGTCAGGTGGGGCATGTTCCAGCAGTTGCTCTGTCCTCTCGGCCCAGTACATTTTGTTCAGCTCTCGTCGAACCTGAACAATTCACACCATCTGTTGTCATAATCTTGTTTCAGAAAATTAATTACATAATCCCTCTATTACACTAGAGGCCACATTTGTTATTTTCCCCTCCCAAACAAGCAGAACTCAGATCTATTCACAGTCATAAAGTGTCTAAAAGATGAATTTGAAATAGAAAGTGTTCACCACTGTGGGCGAAGGCAGGAAACAGAATACATCCATGATATCCCTTGTCTGTTACAATTTACAAACGTCATCATATAGATCTGCATTGATACAGTTTAAATTAAGAACTAGTGTTAGCTACCATCTACCAGCATTGCATGTCATATTTTCAAGAAATGTCATTCAAATTTTTACACTGAAAAAAGTTTTAAAATTTTTTTTACAAGAAGTGATGGACAATTTTATGTAAATATTATTTATTGTCTTCGGTGTATTCTCAAATAGTTCTCAAAGGACATGGGTTCTTCCATTTTTAAAATTATTAGACAGCAACAATGAGTATCGTACTCTGTAACGAGATGTTATTGCTGAAGAAGTCTTAAAATAAGACGAAACATGTTCCAAAGTATGTTTAATATATTTTAATATTAAATAGTTTTCACTTGTAAAGTGAAGTGTATTGATTGGGTGGACCATTAAATCTAACACTAGTTCTTAATCCCTTGTCTGTTGTAAGAGGGAAGTAAAAGAGGGATCCCAGGGGTTTTCAATTTGAGAACAAGGACTGATGACAATGGGACCTGTAGCTAGCTGAGCCCGGCACACTCCAGCCTCCCTTGATCAGCTCTTGTTCTCTTCTTACCCTAACACTATTAGGTTTACACAGCCTAGGGAGTATTTCTTTAGCCGATACATCCCTGGAGGTTTGGTACTCTTCCATTTTTTGTGTCAGTTGGTGTTACATTTCTAGGGGAAACCAGAGGAATGTGGGAAGGGGCACAGTTAGCCTAGTGGCTTACTGTTAGTTTCCCCTCTCCCCCCCAAATGAACAAGGTTTGATTCCGGTTCATCCCAGATTGGAATTTTCACCTAAAAATTCACAATGTTTCAGGAAGGGCGTCCGGCCTTAAACCCCCAGTAAAAACTCAAAATGAGCCAGGTTGGCCCCTGAGACCCCAGAAATTACTGGGATAAGCTGAGTAAAATTCTTGTTCCAGAAAAACCACTGTATAACATTAACCCTTTGGGGTCCAACATCATTAATTTTCGGTTTTAAGGTTTCACATTTTATATGTTGGACCGAAAATGGCACCGAGCTTTATGCAGGATTTAGCCTGGACATTTCTATGCTCCACACTGCCACCTACTGTTAATTGGTTTTAACTGAATTGCTTTTTCTTTGGAGATAATTTGTCCACTAGTGAGTTCATAATTTTTATCAACATGGCATCCACAAGACACGACATGAAACCCAATGATGTTTACGGACGGTTTTTTGACAGTGGCGATATTGACGTTAATTTGTTGATCAATTCTGAAAGTGAAATTAGTGTTCCCAAATCTCAGAACAATTTTTTGAGTGAGGAGAAGGAAACTGAGGTGGAGGACAGTGGCAAAAACAGTGACGTAGGGGGTGATGAACGAGGGTGACTATGATTTTTCAAAGTATTCTCACAACAGTGGTATGGAATACATGCCTTCCAATACAGGAAAGAAGCTAGTAGTTTTAGAGAACAGTTGTCAGATATATAATATGCAGCAAACGGCAGAAAATAAGACTGAAGTGAGTCATAAGCCTTTCAGGGATCTAGTTATCATGAGGCTTATGGTGGGATGCTACGAAACAAAATGCCCATAAGCATGGCCAATGGATCTGCTGTGATGAAGAATTTTGTCTGAATGGGAAGCTACATATCATAGATGCTCATGAGGCAAAATAAAACACACCTAAGGACTGCGTCGTGTGTTCTGACAGGAAGGTGAAAAGGATGCCGAAATAAGACATCATTTTATTGTGAGACCTGCCCAGGGTACCCAGGATGCATCCAAACAAATGTCTCTGGAAGTACCATACTATCTCAAAATATTTCTGGTAATTTTATTAACATGACTGATAATGAAGTTGTAATGTGCAGTCCATATTTTTAATGTAAAAATTCAGCATACTTATGTGAGTAGGTATTTCCTTCCCATACTTGCCTAATGTTCAATTGGACCTGCATAAGGTGCAGGTAAGAAATTAATTGGACCCCAAAGGGTTAAATCCATCAATAGTCGTGCAAAAACTAGCTGAACACACGCGCTTGCAAAAGAGTGTCTCTAGGAACAACCACTAATAACAAACTTGAAATCTATTGGTTGGAAAAAAAGTGACAATATAGTAAGGCAACAATGAAATCAATAATGTGACTAGCTTTCATGCAGCTGAGTTATGGAGGTTACTATCAGCAGCAGACAAGTACGCAAAGTGCGGAAGTAATATTACTACCAACGGGTACACAGTGTTAATCTCCCGGGCCCAGTATATGGGAGGCCAGGACAAAGGGCGAGCGATAGGGGAGTACCACCTACATAAAAAAACCTGGCCCAGTTGGTGGCACCTTGTAACAGTCCTTTGCCAGGGTTACGGTTAAGTTCTTAACAGTAGCTTCCGTAGTGCTATTGCAGTTGTTAAGCTAACAGTAGCTTTGGCGGAGGAGACCTTCGGAATGGCGTAGTTGGTGGATGAGCTGAACGAGTACTTGGTTTGCTGCACTGTAGATGAAGTAGACAACTACTAAAGGCTGACAAAATTGCCAATTTAATGACTGAATAGCCACTCAAGGACAAAGAATATGTGATAACTGGTTCGCATGTTTCCAAAGGGATATAAGCAGAGGTCAAGCACTCTACTCATGTAAAGAAAGCGAAAGCAAACCGACATGTCTCATTTCTTTTCATTCTATTCTTCATTATGTTTTAACACACATTTTTAGCGTCAATTATGTAAAAACTTTAACCCTTTTCTTCACTGAAGATGGCTGAAACAAGTTGAAACATGTATGACTATATTATTACTCCATCTAATAGTGGAGATGTGTATGTATTGAATAGGAGGAAACATTAAATTTTCCTTTGTAAAGAGAAAGAGATTAGTTGTTGGAGGGGGTGTTCTACAGAATGAGCCATAACAAATGTATAATTGTACACGCAAACTTTAGTTTGAGTGATTATTAAGATTTTAAAGAGAAAGAGATGCATATTTTACAATGCAACTTTAATGTTTTAGTTATTTGACAAGTCTGGCATTTTAATTGCAATTTATGTAGAAGACTGATTATTATATAATTTTACAATTTATTTGGTTGACAAATCTAATAATTTAATTTCAAATTGTTTAGTATAAGAAACTTCAAATATTTTATAGAGGAATTTCTTATACTTAATTATTTATATTTAATTATTATATACTTTGAGATAATTATTATATTCGGTGGTTTATTAGGCCGCTGAAGAAGAGAACAGTCAAGGTTCTTGAAACATGTACGGCATTTAATGATAGAATAAAACAACTTTGAATGGTATTGGCAAGGTGAAGTTATATAATTAAGAGTGATTTTCAATGGTGGCTAGATTTAAGCCAATACGGACCATACTGGTTAAAATAATAAATTTGTATTAGGCCTAAGAAGTCATCATAAAAGGATGGAGGAGGATTGTTTTGAACAATAATAGGATAAGCCATGGAACATATGAAGGAGGCTTGGTCATTCACACACCCCACCTGCTGGAGTGGAGAAATCAATGATGATGATGATGGCTAGTTCTCATACAGATACTACCGTTCTACCTTACCCTGTTTAGTTTTTGTGTCTCTTGTACTCCTAGAAGGGAAAGTAAGTGGAAGACTAGCCAGATCTGCATGCGGTCCAGGCCTTCCTCGCTGCCTCCACACAGTTGTACTATCAGGTTGGGAGTCGAGTCCAGCAGCACCACACGGCCTTTTTGTCCTTCGGCCTCCAACACTGCTGCCATCTCCAGAGCAAGTAACCCACCGAATGAGTGACCCACCAACATGAAAGGTGTATCAGCTGGTAGCTGGCTCTGCACATGCTGGAATAACAATAAAACAACAACACAATGTTGATCAATCACAAATACTGGATTTACATTCGTAGAAGTTAACATATTTCTCCAAATCCAAGACAACATTTTTCCCTTAGAATCTCATGTGAAGAATCAAGGGTCGTCTTGTATTCGCAATCTAACAATAAAAACACCACTGGCAGCTACCATGGAAATCACGCTGCTTCCCTTCCCCCCAGAATGTGCCAGAGGGCCTGGTGAGGAAAGTTCAGATGCTGTATGAGAACTGTACGAGCTGTATGCGATTGGGTGACGGACATTCATCCTGGTTCAAGACCGAAAGTGGAGTCCAGTAACGCAGTGCACTATCCCCATTATTGTTTATCACCATCATGGATGACATAATGAAGAACATCAAGAAAACCTGTGATGAACTAAATGCAATGGCCTTTGCTGATGATGTTATCATCTGGAGAGAAACTGAGGAACAAGTACAGTCGAAACTCAATGAATGGAAGGTTAAGTTCCAGGAGTTCAATCTCAAGATAAGTGAACTCAAAACAGTAGTGATGGCAATAAACAAAGAGGGACAACCAGCGAACATCATGCTAGGAAACCATCCACTAGAAAGTGTGGAAAGCTTTACATACCTCGGCAGTGTATATCTCGAGATACACTAACCACAAAGGAGGTGGCAAATAGAGTGCAGAAGAGCTCTCAGTTTTACCAGCAAGTACGAACACTCTTCTGGGATCCCAAAGTACCAACAAAATCAAAGCTGGTGATGTTCAATCAGTACTTCATACCAATCTTAACCTATGGTATAGAAAACTGCGCCCTCACTAAGAAAGACTCATCAAGGTTGCAGGCATCCGAGATGAAGTTCCTTAGGTCCACAATTCAAAAAATCAAACTAGACAAGTTGAGGAATGATGTGGTTTGGAAGGAAGCTGGGATTGTTACATCATTGTTAGATCGGATCAGCATGTCCAGACTGAGGTGGTTTGGGCATGTAATGAGGATGGAGCCAACAAGGACAGCATATGTTAACTTGGAGTGACAAGCGGCAGGGAAACGGATGGTGGGAAGACCAAGAACCCACTGGATGGACATCGTAAAGATGGGGATTGCAGATCGGGGAAGGACACTGGAGGACGTCATTAACAACAGAACATATCTCAATAAGACAGAATGGAAGAGGCTCGCCAACAGTACCCGGAAAACTGGAACTGTAAAATGATGATGATGATAAATATATTAGAAAAAAAAAAAAAAAAAAAAAAAAAAACTTCTACTCATTCTTCTTCTTCTTCTTAATTTCCCGTTACCAGTCTTCTGGGTCGGGTTATGGCGGACTTTGGTTCAATGGAAATGGCAGAAGAGGCAGCCCTGGACTTGGGGATAAATACGAGTTCAATCTGAAGAGGCCAATGGCTTCGGGCAGAGGAGACTCTTCAGAAGGGCTGATGGTCCCTTGGTGGAGATAATACCACAAAAGTCCATCTAGCAGCGTCTGCGTTCCATGTTAGGGGCAGCTGGAGAAAGTGTCTGTTTCCCCATTAGGGGTGGCGAGCCCATCACACTAAAAGCCTACAAAATGACTGAGAGTAAGTCGAGGCCTCAGAAACAAAAGGCAATATGTAACGTTTTTATAGCAAAAGTTTGGTTTATAATCAAACACATCGTGTATGTCATAACATTTGTAAAACTACAGAGGATGATTTAAAACACTTACAGGTAAGAGGAATCCAACCAGGTCCTGGATAGTTACTCCTGGAATGTGGTTAGCAAGCTGTAGAGCGTAGGATGGCCGAGAGAACTTGGATGCGAGAGGTTCGAGGAGCTTGGCCACGCTCACTAGACCAGGCAACAAGAAGACAGGTGAGCCACTATTACCAGCAGAGGGCAGTTTCACCAGCGAAGGATACGAATTCTGCTCCTCGGGAATTGTGGGCAACAGGAGACGAAGGTGCTCCAGCTCCTCCGCAGCTGAAACATTGGAAACAAACAGATTAGATCCACTTGCAAAGAAGTAATAATTAAACACATGGAGCTGAAAATGCCAGACTAATAAGGAAAATGAGATGCTTTAAGAGTGTCTTAACTTCAATTTATGGTGTAGTATTATATATACATATATGAGTAGAGGTATCTGTTTTTTGCAAAGTGCGAAAATTATTATTAATATTTAGAAATTTCATGATCCGTATTGAAGTGGGATTATAATATTTAAAAATTAAGAAGGTTCCTCCTATTTTGTATTGAATAGGAGGAACCTTCTTAATTTTTAAATATTGTAAAGTGCGAAAACACAAAATATTTGCAAAATTTTACTAATTCGGCTCAAAACATGGAATTTTAAACAAAGCTGCAAAATAATGCACAAAATTGTGTGGAATCACTATTTGATCCAAGAAGAATAGCGAAAGATGATTTAGAAAATGATGAATGGCTCTCATCTGATAAAGCAAATTCCCGTCGTACGAGAACTTTCAACTAGTGTTTAGGGATCTAGTCTGTAGTTCACGTAGAGCAAATAAAGATATTGACGTGACTGCTGCTGTAACATGGACATTTTGTGGAAGCCACAGTGAAGGCTTTATGGATCCCAGTCAGTAACGTTGATATTGTGCGGTCATTTTCAACGTATTGTAATGTAATATCTCATAGAACAGCTCTGACTCCCAGTAATATTGAACTCAAGTTATCTATGTCTTTTTCAGACTGATGTGTAAATTATGTAAACTTGTTAAAGTTGCAAGATTTTCTTTTTTTCAAATATCATTTTGATATATGTATTATAGTGTTTCAGCAGGAAAATGACTCCTGATAATTGTACATCTGTAAAAATAAACTATGTTTTACTGCAAATATGCTATCAACTATAAGCATTTAGCAAAATGATTGACGAAATAAAATTTAAAAAAATATATATACCAAAATTATTTAAATGACAAAATTAGGCAAAAATTTTCACCACAAATATGTGCCTCTACACATGAGGCATCTAGTATCAAAAGCCGGCACTAACAGCTTTGTCAATGAACCGACTGCAGGCCTTCGAAATGTGGACGTATCGCAGAATGTTCAAGATTCCATGGGTAGATCACATCACCAATGAGGAGGTACTCCATAGCGCCGGAAAATCTTGTAAAGTCGTAACTCTCAAAAAACATAGAAAATCAGCGTAATACAGTCTCATCTTCTGAAATTACAAATATAACTCAATACAAGTGATCGCAGAAGGTAAAAATGGACGTAGATGGAGAAGATCATCTTCGACGCCGAACCTCCGATAATGGTTCACGTCCACAATATGGCTACTGTGGTACAGAAAACACAAAATTGGGGAAAGTTTCTCAATGATGGACTCAACCTTCAAGAAGAAGAAGCCGAAATGAAGGCTGAAATTCTACGTACGCCTAGTAAGAATTGATCACAAACAACTGACCAAAAAGATCTTCAAATACGTCATGGCCACCTCTAAGAGGGTAGCAGAGATCAAGAAGGAATTACATAACAGAAGAGAGCTGAGAAGAAAAGTCGACAGTCTAAAATCATTTGAAGAGAAACCCCTAAAACGGAGGCCCGAACAGATCATTTCCGAAGAGGAGAGAAGGATGAGAAGTGAAAGAAGGAAGAGTTTTTGGGAAGAAGAAAGGTAAAGAAGCCTTAAGTTCTATGTGGTCCACAGCTGGTCAAATTTGGAAACAAAACAAACAAAAATGTGCCTGAGTGAGTGAGCTTCAGTTGTTCACACTTGAAGACTAAAGCCAATATCAACTGCTCAATGAAGTAGTTAGTTTTTGAGAGAAGTGTAGGCAGTAAGAACGGTAGAACAGACAAACAAATTAGAGTAGATGTAGGATGTATTAGTTACGTAGAAATGAAATGGTCAGGACAGGATAGGGTGGCATGGAGGGCTGCATCAAACCAGTCTACGGATTGATGAGTCAAACAAGAAGTACAAGATAACAGAACTGATTAATTACTCACTGCCAGTACGTCGCTGGATGTTCAACTCCACCAACATCTGGAGCCTGCTAACAGTCAGCTCGGAGACGTCTGTGGCGCTCATGTACAGTCCTAGCTGTTCCTTGAGTTGTTCTCGAATTACCTCAACAGTCATAGAGTCCAGGCCAAGATCCAACAGTTGAGTGTTGGGATGAGTAGCAAGGGTCTTCGCATCCTTAAAACCTATTTTTAAAAATACATAAATTTATTTATTCATTCTGACACCAATATGTGCATAATGGATTCATTTCAAAACTGGAAAAAAAAAAAAAAATATATATATATATATATATATTGATTGATTGATTGATTGATTGATTTTGTATGTATAAGGGGCAGTCAAATGTTGATACGTGTCAATACTGCCATTGCTGTGGTAGGAGAACAGCATAATGACAACTCACAGGTGCACGCAGTTGCTGGGTTATGTCTTTGTTGGTGCGTGGACTGGTCTAGTGTGTTCGTTCAGCTGTCGAAATGGACGCAAGCAAAGAAGAGCAGAGAAGTGTGGTTCATTTCCTGGTGGCTGAGGGTGCTGGAGCACGCGAAACTCATCGTCAAAGGTCTGCTGTGTATGGTGAACATTGCATGTCCATGGCGAGTGTGCATGAGTGGCATAGAAGATTTGGAGAATGGTGCACATCACTGCAAGACGATGCTTCAGCGATTTGGTTGGGAAATACTTCAACATCCTCCGTACAGCCCAGATCTTGTAATTTTCACATTTTTGGCAACCTGAAGAAAGACATTCCTGGACGTCGGTTTCGTTCGGATGAGGAAGTGCAAGAGTGGGTGTGATTGTGGATCCGTCAGCGACCTACTTCTTTCTACAAAACTGGAATTGATTGTCTCGTCTCCCAGTGGGATAAATGTATTAACGCTTTTGGTGATTACATTTGAATAAAAACCATTCCATGGATATGTTGTAGTGGGTGTTCGGTTTCCATTTGACTGTGACTGTCTCTTATAGGTGAGGCAATACAGACATGTTTACTTCACCCAGAAGGATAGAGTTTTGATTTTCCTTTAAAACCAAGAAATTTAGAAAATATTTTATTTTGAAATTCACAAGTTACTAGTACGGAGATTCCAAAATTAGACATAAACTGGTGTTCAGGTCTAGGGAAGTTCCTCCCCTTAATTCAGGCAACTGTTCCTTTTTCTTCCATTATCTTGTCTCGCCTATCCTCTGCTCCCTTGACCTTACCCTCAACTGTTGAAGGCTGCAGCTGAAAATTTTGGACCCATGACTTTATGTGTAGTGCTTCCTTGGTAAGTCACTGCTCTCCATCTGTTTCCTATACATATTTCACTCTTGTTAGCATTCTTATCCAAGCATTTAAAATTAAAACAAAAGGTATGTTCTTTATTAATAATTAAATCCATTACCAGTCACAAGTTTTATTCAATCTTCTTCAGAGTGCGTTTCAGAGTCTAGGCTCCATCATCAGGTGGCGAAATGATGGCATTCATTTGTTGCTCTACCCGATACACAACTCCTTCCAAAGAGAATTAACCTATTTCAGTTAAGAGTAGGGGTTGTGTGCGTTATGAATTTATAACATCTATGTTAAATGAAGAATATCCTGAAGATCAGACAGCTCACAAATAGATGACAGAGGAGCAGGCACTGGAGATTCTGCTAATTATTCTCACAATTGCTCCAGTAGGTAGATATCATAACAACTTCGATGGAGAGATAGAAGCTATCTTGTCCTACAAAATATGATTTATAGAGTCAATTCATTTGAAACAGCAGTCCTACTCACAGATTCACTAGCTGCCATACAAGCAGTATCCTCAAATATCAAACCCCATTCATCAAGAATTCATGACATTAAACATCTACTTACAAAATTAAAAACTGTAAAGAGAAACATCAGTTTACAGTGGATCCCTGCACATGTAGGAGTAGAAGGCAACGAACTGGCAGATAAACTAGCCCAAAAAAAGTCACTAGTACCTACATGAGAACCAAACATCTGGCAGCTAACTCAATCAAGAAGATAATCACAAATAAAACCTTTGAAAAATGGAAGAAAGGAACTACCCAACTTACTACATTGAAGAAATGAAAAAAAAAAGAAGACGACGTATGGGACAAAAATAAAAGCAAGCCGAGGAAAGAAGAAGTGGTGATCTTCACACTGGAAACAAGACTGCTTAGCTGCACATCTAGTTAGAATCAAAATTTACCCGACAGAAATGTGTACCATCTGCAAAATTACTAGGTCAGTGACAGACTCGAAACACCTACTTCGGTACACAGGACTCAATCCAACCCAACAAAAACAAGGCAATCTACCAGCCCTATACTGGACATCCAGAAACAAGACGAAACAAGACTCTGTTCCCTAATACATCTGTACTTTATTAATGTTATTTGTATATTACTGTTGTCTAGAGACTTATCAATTTTGTATTGGAGTTACTTCCCAATAAAGTCATAGGTTACAGCAACAACAACATCATCTAAAGTATGTTGGGTCAGTTGTGTGTGTTGTCTATGAAATAGCTGCTAAAGTTTAATATTGTTTTATCATTGAGCAGAATGGTGTATATAAAATCACCTGTAAAAACTGTGAATGTTTTTACATTGGACAAACTGGAAGAGGGTTTGACATCAGATTTCAAGAACACTTGGCAGCACATTGGCTACATAACCATGAAAAACAGCAATTGCTACACATCTACTTGGCAGAGGACATGAAGTATCAGATATTAAAAATTCTCCCACCATTTTACATTTACACTTAAAAGGGATAGAATTAAATATTTTAGAAATTCAAGAAATGTATAGAAATCAATCAATCAATCAATCAATCAATCAATCAATCAATCAATCACTACTGATCTGCATTTAGGGCAGTCGCCCAGGTGGCAGATTCTCTATCTGTTGTTTTCCTGGCCTTTTCTTAAATGATTGCAAAGAAATTGGAATTGTATTGAACATCTCCCTTACATTTCCAATTTCTTCGCAATCTTTGCAATTAACACATGCTCAATGATAAAACTGAAAATGAATATTTAAAAACACTATTAAACTTCAGCATCTACTGTATATTTCATAGACAACATACACACATAACTGACCCAGCATCTCATAATGTACTTAGCCCCTACTCTTAATTGAAATAGGTTAATACTCTTTGAAAATAGATGTGTATCGGGTAGAGCAATAATTGAATATCATAATTTCGCCCCGACGATGGAGCCTATAGTCGTGATATTGAAAGATGTGTTCTGACAGTTCTTAGAGGGAGCTCTGTTTACTGCCTGCCTGTGTGGGAAGAAGGGAGTAGGGGGTATGGTTGCCACGGAGATAGGCCTGTTGGCCGGCTCGTGTTGCTTGGAGTTGCCAAACCTCTCCGTTCTGAGTTACGTACAACACAATACAGTGGTCTGAACGAAGGAACAAGTGAGCCAGAAGTGAAGTGAAGGAGAAAGGAATGCAGAAATGTGGCAACACCGTGCAATGGTCCTCCCTCCAGCCGTATCTGTCAAAACGCTTGGATATTACAGGTACAGACACTGAAATGCATTTCAAAGAAGATTCAATAAAAATTGCGACTGGTAACAGATTTATTTTTACATAGTTCACACTCCCATGGAGCACTTTAATCAGTCATACAAATTAAAGTCTAATAGTATTAAATAGAGTCAGCAATTCAGCTTCTTCCTCCGCTCCCAAAACCTCTTCATCCTGTTGGATCTGGCTGCCCTTTGGTTGTCAGTAATGGTGTACATCCTTCGTTCAAATGTTATGAGTTTGAATCGTAAGTGTTTATTCCTGAGAATCTTCTTCTCTTCTCTGCCTTCAGTTTGGAGCATTGATAAATTTAATTCTTCCAAATTATTTGTGATCTCTGTGAACCAAGTGTTCTTTGTTTTATTTTTCCAGAAGTAACTAAATAACTGCTTCACTAGTCTGAATACATGAAAAAAAAAAAAAAAAAAGTAATTCTCCTTTTCCGCACTGTATCTATTATTGATTCACTTTCACGATATACCACTTCATTAGGTAATAATCTCCACAGGCCATCAATTTGGTGTTTCTTATTGATGATGTCCTGATGATTCCTCTAACTACTTAATTATTTATAAAGAATTAATTTACAGCCACGGACAAAGCCTAAACAAACCTTGGTTATGTTTAAAAAAGATGTGTTGTTAAGAAATGTCAAATTGCAATAAGTGAAGTTGCTTGGTGATATGCTGATATCATTTTATTTTGGTCATTCATAACAAACCACGAGAACAAATAATCTTCCACATGTGTAGACAACAATGTTTGTTATCTAGTTAACAACAAAAAAGCACTAGTGCTAGATGCAGCATATTGTGTCCATCACGTAAGGAGAAGAGATAGTCCTTACAAAGTGTAACTTTATTTCCACATTCATAGTTTTTTAAATATTGATTTTCTAAGTCATTTTTAGCAATTTCTAAAAGTTTAATTTATCTTTTTTTGTAGTCTGGTTTATTGATGTTTACTGTAAGTGGCCACAGAAATTAAAAATATATCATGTTCTTAGTGCTGACAAACTGAATTTAAACACTTTCCATCACTTACCAAGTAATTTGGCTGTCAGTTCCATAAACGGTGCAGGGCTGATCTCCACGATCTGTTTCTTTGGTACTAAAATGCTAGACACAAGTGGATTCGGCTGTTTCAGGAAACTGTCCACTGCTTCTAAACTCGATGGAAGACCTTGTACCAGTACATCATCTGTGAAAGACAATAATATAAAAACTTTAATAAATGTCTGGAGAATTACATGAAATCCTTTATCCAGTTGGAGCAGATTTCTCATCAGTTACCACTGCTTTTGATTAGCTACATTTCATTAGAACCTAGAATAATTTCTGGGAAAAAAAGGAAAATCATTACAGACCTGGAAAACCTTGGGCTACCAACTGAGACTGGTCACCAAACGTGGTCAATTTGACAAGTCTTCTCTGCCATTATACTTGGCTGTCTAGACCGAGTCTGCTATCTCACCGTCAGATAGCTCCTTAATTTTATTGGTCTCGCATAGGTTGGTTGGACCTCAGACCAGCCCTCAGATCCAGATAAAAAATCCCCGATCAGGCTGGGAATCAAAATCAAAGAGCCCCAGTACGTGGATGGCACACTACCCCTACACTATGGAATTCTTCTTCTTTTTCTACCACTTTTCCCACACCTGCGGGATTGCGGGTGCAAACTGTGTTGCACATGGGGATTTGGCCCTGTTTTCATGGCTGGATGCCCTTCCTGACGCCAACCCTATATGGTGGTGTGGCAGTATAATTTAAAGGGGTTTAGTATAATAACTGCCAACTATGACTTTTAGAATGCGTGGAATTTAAAACGTATCATTTAACAATGCACCATAAACTGCAAGACAGCAATTGGCTGTAATTTGTTAATTGTGGTACATCTAATATCTTGATTGGACGGCTTTTATTCTGTGACTACATTGTGCGATCGTCAACTGTCGACGTGCGTTGACTTGTGGACCTAGTCTGTGAACTGGGAGTTAGCAGCCGGTTATCTCCAAGATGGCTGTCTTTGGAGCAACGCTCTGTCTAGCCATTATGGCTAAAGGAAATGATTACCTTCCGTCCTAGTTAAGGGACTGAAGTGGTTATGGAGCCTCTTACTTACTGTGTACCTACTGAGTGATAAGTTATTTGTTTTGTTTTATTTACTCTTCAAGTAGGTGATTAGTACAGTGTAATTTAAATCCTTTTTTTAACTAATCATGTGTTGTACTACTATTTTATATAAGGGTGCCTGTAGGGATTATTAATGGACCTCTTCGTCGGTAAGTTTTGAAAACTTCATATTTTTGTGAAGCTACCTCGTCTACCATGACCAACCTGGCACAAGAAGTTCCCACAAATTCAAACATATCTGACTGCGTTATTGACTATAAAGCGCAAAGGTGATGCATTGTTAGTTCTTGTGGTATTGTATGAAAACGTTTCTAATTTCGTGTTCATTGGTTGAAAAATATTTGAAGTACTTTAAAAGTGTTCCCCTGTAAATTCCAAGGTGATATTCGCTATGTACTTTGAAGCCTTTAAAACAAAAATTAAGTGTTTTTCTTTGGTATTATATTTAAATACTGTTCTGAGTACAGCTAAAGCCTAATAGCATATTATTATCATTGTTAATATTTAAATTTGATGTTCTCAGATGTGTTCTACTTAACTTATTTTCTTGGTTTATAATAATAATAATTATTATTAATAGGTTTCTTGGTACCTAACTCATTTATTTTCTATAAAATATTGAAGGTGCTATTATCCTTTTGGGGCTTCACTTTCTTTAACGTTATGAACTTATTCTGCTTCTCGTAACTTTATTCTTGCTATTGTTGTTGTTGTTGTTGTTGTTGCATCATCTTACAATACAATGGTTATGTAATTGTTGTGTCAAGATGATGTCTATTGATGATATGATTTGATTTGCATTGCGTCATCGTTACGAGTTGTCACTGCCTTTCGGAAAGCGTTGTGGATCAGATGCTTGTGTGGTGTAGAGGTCAAGTCTTTGAATGATGATGACTGTGGTTAATTGTAGCCCATATTAAGTAACTTTTTCGAGGTGATTTAAGGAATGTGATCTCTATAATGTTTCTTCGGTTTAATTTGTGATGTGATTTGGTGAAATTAATTATTTTTGGTGTAAATGTGCCGTGTTTAGGCATGTCGCCAACTTGTAAATTTCCTAGTTTTCTCCTTTGCCTTCTGCCATTCACGGTGTTTTGAATTTGTTTGTTTGGATATTTCACCTTCCCTTCTGGTTAATTTTCTTTATTTTATTTTCGTGTGACCTTTAAATGGAGTTGTTATTATTATGCACTTCAATATTCTAGTAGAAAAATTTGCTTACTAAAAGGGGTACCCCGTTTTTTAAAATTGTTATTGAGAGCTCTCAAACTGGTATAGTCATATGACTATCGAATAAAAAGTTATTTTTAAAAAGGAACTGCAGTTCATGTGCAAATTTTTTAAAAAAAAGGTATTAAATGATTTGTGATTTAAAATTAGTTCAGTGAAAGAATTGATTTCTTCATATTCTTGATTTAATTTGTTTAGTTTAATTTAGTTGTTTTTTATTTAATGAATCATTTATGGGTGTTACTCTCCTCAACATGATAAGCAGCGGAGTCCATACAGGTGTAGTTGGATGACGTGGGGGTTGAAGAACTGAACAGGCTTGGCCTGCTAAAGGCGCCAATCTTAACCCCATCGAACATCTTTGGACGAGTTGAAACACCCACTGAGAGCGAGACCATAATGCCCACGATCTGCTCCCACCCTGTTCGAGATTTTACAAGAAGAATGGATGTCAATTCCTGAGGCAACATGCCAAAATATAGTGGACAGCCCTCTCAGAAGGATTGTGGCTGTCAGAGCAGCAAAAGGTGGTCCAATGTCATACTATGAATGTTGTATTCCGAAGTAACTTGCTAATGAACTTCTGTCTAACTTTTGGCAATATAATGTATTTTTCAAAGCACAAAATGTATGAAGCCAATATGACAGCATACAACAATGGACCTGAAGGAATTAGGATCACCAAATCTATTCACCACATCTAGTAACATAATACCTTTCTTACCAATCTGCTGGAAGGGAAAATCATGGGAAAGAAAGGTCAAGGACGACCGAGAAAAAAATTCCTTCAAGACTTGGCATACAGTTTTCATTATTGTCTCTATTGTGACATGAAACGAGGAGCTGAGGATGGAGAACATTGCCTTTAGACACTGATGATAACGAAATCTACTGGACCAAGGTGAAATCAGAAAAATCACACTCGCACGGGGTTTTGAGGATGATGAGAGAAAGACTAACCAACATGTATGGTCCCTGCTATGAATACACAACCATTCACTATATATGGAGGAATACTGGGCTAAAAGAAAAAAAACAATAAAAGTTTATTCCGCGTGATCCTAAGTGACCCATTCACGACAAATAATAATAATAATAATAATAATAATAATAATAATAATAATAATAATAATAATAATAATGGCGTGTGGCCACCGAAGTGGCCTCGTGCACATCTTTCGGCTTGACGCTGTATAGGCGACCTGCGCATCAGTGAGGATGGGACCCTACCTATGAGGAATTTCAATGCTGCCACACACACAGCCCCCAGGCCATTGGAATCTCTGGAATGAACCAATGATGGTCAAAATCCCTGTCCCGGCTGGGAATCAAACCTGGCACCCCCCCGGACGAAAGGCCAGCACAATAATCAATTAGCCATGCAGACGGACGAATAATAATAATAATAATAATAATAATAATAATAATAATAATAATCATAAAATAAATAACAACAACAACAACAACCTGCTGCATGCTCTCTTCCCACTTAATAGTCTAGGAGGTCCTTGTTAGTTTGAGTGGAACTTTTCATATACCCTCACAGTACCACGTAATATTATTCAGAGAAGCTACCATTGCTTTTCTACAGGGTATAAACAACATAAAGTATTGGCTCTTAAGACCATTACTCACCTAACTGAGAGCCATCCTGCAACTCTGCGATGGTTGGCAGCTGGATAGCAAGAGCTGGAAGTCCGTCCTTAGCTCGAGCTTCACACACCCGCTCTGCCGCTGACCCAGCCATGGCGCGGGCAGTTTGACGAACCTCTCCTCGCCCGCTAGCGGAACTTGAGAAGGCCACAAAATGTTTGAGGTCAGGACACAGCTGGCGTGAAGCTGCATCAAGCCGCCGTAGCGGCATTGCTAACAAGTGCTCCTGAGTAGCTGTGTTTGGTCCCTAGGGAGAAGTAACAATCAGAATTTTTAAATTAACTATATGACAATGGCTGCTGAAATGCATGTGCAGGTGGATTAAAAGGCTGAGAGCATTGTGTCAAATGAACATTCAATGTTTTAGCCACAGGTTCCCTTTCATCAGGACACTAGTAGAACATACCCATCTTTGAGAGCCAGTCATGTAAATTCATGCTGAAGTAATGTAGATCCTGCGATGGATATACACTGTATAATAAAAAAACAACGCAGCAGGAAGGAATTGTCTGATGGCGATAAAAAATTGGTGAATGTGAGGAACAGACATAAAAAAACAAACAAAAGTGCAGAACAATCAAGTGATTTATTGCAGAGTTAGAGCATTACAAAGTGAGGGTATCAATAAGGTGTTGGTCCACCGCTGGCCTGGATGCAAGCTGTCACTCTACGTGGCATAGACTGATAAAGTTCCCGGATGGTGTCCTGCAGAATTTCATGCCAAATGGTCTCCAACTGTTGGGCTAAATCAGCGACATTCACAATCCCCTTCCCATGACGTCCCAAATGTGCTCTATGGGGGAGAGATCTGGTGACCGAGCTGGCCAAGGAAGGATAGGGCAAGCTTGAAGACAGTTCATAGCAACACGTGCCGTGTGCGGCCGGGCATTATCTTGTTGGAAAGTAAGGCCTGGATGTTGCTGAAGGAATGGTAACACAACCGGCCGTAGAATGTCATCGACATACCGCTGTGCTGTCAGCGTGCCAGGAATGACTACCAGAGGGGTCCGGCTATCAAAGGAGATGGCACCCCAGACCATCACTCCCTGTTGTGGGGCTGTGTGATGTGCAATAGTCAAGGCAGGATCCCCACGCTGGCCTGCACGTCTCCAAACACGTCTGCGGTTGTCGTCAGGGCACCGTTGGAAACGGGACTCGTCACTAAAGACTATACGTCCCCAGTCAGCGCAGTTCCACATTGCTCGAGCGTGACACCACTGTTATCTGGCCTGACGGTGTACAGGCGTGAGTGGTAAGCGGCGTAACGGGCAGCGCGAGCGAAAATTCCTCTCGCTCATGCGTCTGTTAATGGTCATGGTGGACACATGTGTGCGGGTCACACGCAGGATCATTGATAACGACGACTCCGGTGCTGTGAAAGCTGTTCTGACAATCGCTCTGTCTGCCCGTGATGTTGTGGCCCTCGGTCGACCACTGCCGTCCTGACGCTGATGCCTGCCGTTGCTGACCCATTCTTGCCAGCACCATCTGATCGCCACATCACTTCGACCCACATGTTCAGCGACAGCTTGATTCGACCAAGCAGCTTCTTCAATCCGATCACACGACCTCTTTCAAACTCTGACATCTGCTCGTAATGAGCACTAATCCTTCGGCGTGGCATTCTTACAGCCGATGTTAAGATAGCGCAGTCGAATGCAACAGCTACTTTGACCATACGCTTCAGAATTGCGCCTTATATATACCTGATGCATGCACAGTTCAGACGCGTGGGAGCTCCCGCTATTCATTCATTGGACACGAAAATTTAATCATTTCCATGTTCGGTCCGAATGTCTTTGCATACGTAATTTCCTCACAATCGGACAATGCCTTCCCGGTGCATCACTTTTTTTTGTTATAGAGTGTAACAGCAGGTGATTATTTATGAACTTATTTCAATATAACAAAATTTCACTATAACAAATTAATTTCTGAGGGCCCCAAAATTTTGTTATACTGGTATTTTACTGCATAAATGTTAATTTTTCAGAAATTATTCTTGGATTTTCTTGAATTACTGCTTCTGATACTGCTACTTCCTTTTCCCATTGTTGTGTGAACCATAATTAGAACAAAAATTATGCAGTCTTTCATTCTGAGGTGGTTTCACAGTTTTCTTATTAAGTATTTTGGACGAGAGTTCTCATAGCTTATCTTTAATTTCAACCCAGTCTGAAACCATAGAAATCCCTACATTTAAATCTGCCAGTTCACAAAATACAGTAAGGCTGACTAATGTCTCAAAGCGTAGGCAAGGGTAAACCCAGCTGCCACATGGGAGGAAACAGGTGGATTAACGTGGCTCAGCGAGGTTGAGTATAAAGTGAGATGAAACTTCATGGCAAATTTTTACAACGGGATCTCTCCTTGTCAGAGGGGTTAATGAGATGAAATGAATTACGTGATATATGATAGTAGGAAGGGAGAGGATGAAACCTGGTGCCAGCACATAGCTTGGTCCTGTCGAATAGCACCAAGGTGTCTGCTCAAGGCTTAACCGTTCAAGCCGATGTTAAAAGTTGGCTGAGTTTTACTCTACAGCTGTAATAAATTTGAGAAAAATATCACAATTTTACATGCTATTGCAAACATTGCTATAACTTCTAAACGACTTGTCTGATTTTCTTCAAAATAAGTGGATACGCAGTTCATATCATGGAGATGTTGTATCTATGTGGCATGCAAAGTAAAAAATAAAAAAAAATAAAAATACCTAATTACCTTCTTGTTGGAATAAAATTTGAATCAACAGGTATCCATGACCACTCGGGTGAGCATTCACTTATATTACTATCATTATGTACATCATGCATAGTTTCCTGCTGTGCAAAATTGTCATCACTAACACTTTCATAATCACTTGAATTATTCTCATCAACAGTTTCACCTAACATGCATTCGAGAGGTGCATTAGATAAATATAGACCACGCGAGGACACTGCCATGTTGTTTACAATGATCAACATTGATGAAACAAATTCTTCTTGCGCCAACACAATGCCGCATTACGGTAGAAGATACTCCCCTACACAGAATGATGTCCTGTGCTGCGAACCGTGCTAAAAGTTCACGTTGACAACCAACAGATGGCACACAGATGTACATCTAAAACATCGCTAGCCTAGTCCGTACGGGTATACGTCAAACCGCTCCTGGCAAACACTTCGAACCGGCCTGAGTGGTCAACATCCCCATCTGAAAAAAGACTCGTCATCAACAGCATCATATTCCGTATGAATGCTGTGGAGAGATTTGGAACTGAATCCAGGTTTTTGGCACATAGTCTAGTGATTAGAAACTGTATACCGCCACCCCTCCTACTCCGCCGGCCAACATTCTAATAGGGAAATTGTTTTTTGACCAACAGGGTCCGAACCAGAAAACCACGGTGTCAGACCATATAGACTAGACGTTTTAACAACCATAGCCACTCGGGTATTATGCATATAAAGGATTCAAATTAAAAATAACTTATAGAGTTATGAAGTATCTGAAGGCAGCCACGTGTCGGCTAGAAGCTCTTTCATTCTGTGTTTGGAGCCTCAACTACATTCTGTTCATTTGTATTTTGCATATAACTAGTTATAATTTTACAGTTAAATACTAAGTTTTTATATTAAAAATTAATTTAAAAATGAGAGAATGCATAATTCCGAGGAATAACAACACTCAATTATTATTTAATTGCAAATAGTATTCTATCTGTTTTCGAAGAATTCCTAAACTGGATTTTGTTATATGTCATTACCTTTTTCAAATAACCTGTTATGTTAATATTAACAAAGAAGTTCAATATATGGGGCGAAGCTGAACTCCACGGACAAATTTTCGGAGGCTGTTCAGGTACACCTTCTGAGCATATTGGTGTAAAGGACACATGGTCTTTGGTGGCTCATTACAATGTAATTGCATTTCGTTTGGTTTGTTGCCCCAATTAGCTTTGTACATGTACTGCACTGAAAATAATAAATACTAGTTCTTGACAAATGCCAGGTGTTGGAATTTTGTAGTGCAGGAGTTCTTTAACGTGCCGAAAGCCAACGATGCCGTGATCATGGTGGTCGACCTTTTGAACATTACCTGTTAAGGGAACAGCTCTGCATTTGTTATGTACTGTACTGTACAGTACGCTGACAGAACAGATTGAACACACTGTGACAAAAGTGTACGTGTTTCAACTGAGGTAATGCAGCAGCATTACTCTGTGTTTCGTGTTGTTCATTTTGGTTATTGCATATTACAGGCTTTTTCACTGATATGAATGTATCTTCAAAGAAACAAGGATGACTGGGGTAACAAACCGAGTAAATTATAATTACATTATTACTCTGTGACGAGCAGAAAGGTCAGATCAGACTTGCAGAGAAGCCTCTTGAAGTAGTGGAAATGTTCCAATACCTGGGGAGTGAATTAACGGAGAATGCTCGACTGGATGCTGAGATTAGTAAGAGGATTTGAGCTGGAAGTTGTTTCCATCATAGTGTAAGAAACATGTTATGGGACAAAGATGTGCCACTGGAAGCAAAGGAAACTGTGTATAAGATGTATTACATACCCATAACAACATACGGAGCAGAAACTTGGACAATGACAAAAAAGGACAAGAGTCGAATACAGGCAGCCGAAATGTTTTTGAGGAGTATGATACAGAAGAGTAGAAGAGACAAAATAAGGAATGAGAAAATCCAGGAAGAAATTGGAGTGGAAAAAATGAATGATAGAAAAGAGAAGAGCCGACTAAGATGGTTTGAGAACATGAAGCGAATGAGCGAGGAAAGAATGCTAAAAAAGGTGATGGAAATGCAAATGCAAGGAAGGAGAGGCCGTGGACGACCACGATTGAGATGGAAAGATACAATCCAACGCAGTATTATAGAAAGAAACCTGGACAAGGGACACAGTGTTGGAGGAGGAGTGGTGGAAAGACCGAAGAAAGTGGAGAGGAACCATATTTGCCCCTACCCGGTTACAGCTGGATAAAGGGAAATGATGATGATGATGTACGAGCTACCAGAGACCATGGGTTCCTTATATCAATATATTCTGAAGGCAATGTTCTCCCTAGGACCTTGTACCAAATAAAAATGTAAATACTGTAAAGCTGTTTATTTAAATGATAAATCTTCATTATTGTCAGCATAACTGCATCAATTACATCAGAGTTTAAATGTTTAGCTTGATTATCGTGCAGCGCCGTGCACGAGCGGTGTCTGTATTAGCGTGGAATCGCATACGAGCACCCTGTTCCACATGCCATTACAAACCCGTATGGCACTCCACAGCAACCGAGTGAGTTCTAGTGTTATATGATTGTGAATGAGCAGTAGAACACTAGAAGTTGAAAATACTCAGTTATGTCTTGTGTGTGATAATAACACTGAAATAGTTCAATTTCAGCATTAATATTATTGTTAATGCCCTGAGGGGACTAAAGTGAAATTTTATCATATTCCTTTTATACATGGTATTCGCCACCCGGATACTCACTGCTGCCACCCAGCTGATAAAAATTTCTGGAGAGAACACTGGAAGATATCCCTGAACAACCTGTGAAAGCTTGTTGGTAGAGTTTGGCTTCACCCCGTATAGTAATGAATGGGATCCTAACAGTGCCCATGACCACCACTTTGAGAAAGAAGAAGATTCTTGAGATTTTGAGCTGCCAGACTCAAAACTCTCAAGCAAGAAAAATTTCCATGTAGGTATTGTCTATTACAGGGGAGGATTAATATCAACAGTTCTCACGATATATGATCATTAAGACATAACTGCTAGCCGATAGAGACCAGATCAAATACTGAAAAAGAGGAATTATATATAGTCTGTACAAAGATCAGTTTGCAGTGTTAAGAATCGAAGGCTATGAAAAAGCAGCAGCAATCCAGAAAGGAGTGAGGCAAGGCTGTTGTTTGTCATCTTTCCTTTTCAATGTTTACACAGAACAGGCGATAAAGGAAATCCAAGAGGAATTGAGAAAAGCGATCTGGAGAAACTGCTAAATGGTATGGACACAGTCTTGGAGGAGGAGTACAAGATGAAAATAAATAAGTCCAAAACAGAAGTAGTGGAGTGCAGTCGAACAAAGTCAGGTGATGCAGAAAATATTAGATTAGGAAATGAAGTCTTAAAGGAAGTAGATGAATATTGTAATTCGGGTAGTAAAATAACTGATGATGGCAGAAGTAAGGAGGACATAAAATGTAGACTAGCACAAGCAAGGAAGGGCTTTCTTAAGAAAAGAAATTTGCTTACTTCAAATATTGATACAGGAATTAGAAATACTTGTTTGAAGACTTTCATATGGATTGTGACATTCTATGGAAGTGAAACATGGACGATACCTAGCTCAGAAAGAAAGAAAGAGAATACAAGCTTTTGAAATGTGGTGTTACAGAAGAATGCTGAAGGGGAAATGGATAGATTGAATTACAAATGAAGAGATACTGAATCGAATTGGTGAGAGGAGATCAATTTGGTGATATTTGACCACAAGAAGAGACAGAATGATATGGCACTTCTTAAGACACCCATGTCTGGTTCAGTTAATTTTTGAGGCAAGTGTAGTTGGTAAAAATGGCAGGGGTAGACCAAGGTATGAACATGACAAACAGATTAGAGTAGATGTAGGATGTAGTAGTTACATAGAAATGAAAATATTAGTACAGGATAGGGTGGCATAGACAGCTGCATCAGACCAGTCAATTAGACTGATGACCCAAACGACAACATAGAGACCAACTGTAGTAGTCCCCACAGATCAATTAGAATCATACAATCATATTATTACAGCACCCACTACATAACATAGAGGAGAGAGAGAAACTTACAGCATCTCCAATGTGGAAAATAGCCGAGAGAGGAGCGACGCTCTTAGCTTCTGCCAGCAAAGCTTTAACACCCTCGGCTGATGACACGTCAACAGTAGAGATGTGCACGGTGACACCTCGAATTTTCCATAAGTGGATGCGTTGGTGCTGGAAGCCAGAAGTGATACCGTTCTGAGAAGTGAGTACAAGGTGACGGGCTCCTCTTGACACCAGCCAGTTGGCAAGCTCCAATCCATAACCCTCCAAATTACCTGCAACAAACCTTGTGTTAGTCATCCGAAACAGAATATGTCAGAATCAATGATGTTATAGGTGTACCCATAAACAAAAACTTGATTACAATAAATGGTTTGACACAACTAATAATGAAATGAAGACTTACTTTGCACTATGTATTATTATGACTCAAGTAAAAAAAAAAAAAAGCCCTCAGTGAAAATGAACTGGTCAAAGAGGAGTAATGTTGAAACTTCGCTATTCAGTAAAACAATGCTGTTTGTGCGCTCCTTATTTGTTTCAAGATTTCTGCATTTTCATGATAATGAAACTGAAGATAAGGTAAGAAAAGTAAGAAGTGTTGTGGAATACCTAAATGACAGATTTCAGTCCCTTATACCATGTTACTTATGATACAGTGCACTGTACATAGGATGTTCCATTTTGAATTGGTATTCTGTGTCGCAGATAGGCCTATAGCTAATATTAGAATTCAAAGGGTTAATACTGGATTAGAAAATACATGGAGGACAATGCTTTATCATGTAGTGAAATTAAATGGCATATGACTTTTAGTGCCGGGAGTATCCGAGGTCAAGTTCGGCTCGCCAGATGCAGGTCTTTTGATTTGACACCGGTAGGCGACCTGCACATCACGATGAGGATGAAATGATGAAGAAGATGACACATAAACCCAGCCCCCATGTCAGCGAAATTAACAAATTATGGTTAAAATTCCCGACCCTGCCGGGAATCGAACCGGGACCCCTGTGACCAAAGGCCAGCACACTAACCAATTAGCCATGGAGCTGGACTTTATCAAGTAAAAACCCATTGATAGAATACACTTATAAGAAAAGAAAACATTACGAAGATCCGAACCAACTACCAACAGTTAAACTATCAACAGAGGAGGAGTTTCCTGTGAATAGGGATATTATAATAATAATAATAATAATAATAATAATAATAATAATAATAATTTAGCCACATAACGAGGATGGAACAACAGACGCATCAAACAATTTTTTGTTTAATGTTTACAGATGTAAGTATGGCAATACAGGAGAGAAGAACTTTCTGAAGATTAATACAAGTTTTAAGGGTTTCCAGGAGAAACAAAGCAAGAAAAGGAGTTACATGTGGATGGAAGAGCAGAGGAAACAACAAAGCGGAAGAAAGAAGTACTGTTAGTGAGCAAGAAATGAAGCAGGAATTAAATAATGCAAACAAGCATAAATAAGTGCAACGGGTTACTTTACGTGGTTCTTCGATGGGGAAATTTGAAAGATAATAATAATAATTATTATTATTTTGCATCCCTCTAATTTCTATGGTTTTGGAGATGCAGATGGGCTTGAATTCTGTCCCACAGGAGTTCTCTTATTTGCCAGTAAATTTAGAGACATGAGGCTGACATGTTTGAGCCCCTTCATATACCACTGGACTGACTGGGATTGAACCTGTCAACTTGGGCTCAGAAATCAAGTGCTCTATCATTTGAAGCACTGAGTTTAGCCACCATAAATGGGTTCGGCATGCCTGTTATATGACCAATACCAGGCTTCTCTGTCAAAGCCTTCACACTGAACTTTGCTCTGGTACAAGATCCTATGGTGGCCCTATGAGACGCTACAGAAAAATACCCTTAACTGTGTTAGCAAGTTACAGAAGGGGCAAAAGAGGGATCCCCTTTCAACAGTAATACAACAAGCCTTGGAAGGAGGCCCCTTCTTTCCCACAGCTCGCCCTCTGGTGTGGAGAATCGATAAGATCACCAGATTATTTATTCACCGACAAGACAAGGATGACATTTTGTGACAATCAAACTGTATTCTCAAATCATTCTACAATACTGACATATTCATGAAACAAGGAGAGGTCACCTCAAACATGGAACCAACACAGAAATATGTGACCGTTTTAACGTGTATGGATTCTAGAGTGATTTGATGTTAACAAGGTGGAGTGGAAACTCAAGAGAAATCAGTGCTGCTGCATTTTTTAAAAGTTTTTAGTGGCCTGGCTTTCAAGATCAAGATCAAAGGTGCCATCAACACAACAAGGTTTTCATCACAAGTTACTCAACACTCGTGGTAACTAGTCATAAATGTAGTTTTAGGAATGCAAAATGGTTCATTTCGTCCCCCACCCTGTCTCCACGAAAGAGTCAAGCAGAATTTATTTTCTGGATACACCTCATTTGTAAATTGTTACTCACCAACAATGACATAAGAATGTTCTGGGTTGCAGTAAAACCGTGGGTGAGCGAGAATGGTCACCCTTTGGGACTCATCAGATCTGATCCTAATTAGTACCTTGCCGATATGCTTTCCGGTTGTCATGTAACTGTAAAAAAAAAAAAAAATCATTCTTAGGTTAGAGAAAATCATATTAATATTATCGTCATAAACGATCAAAAAATGAACATAGTTCTACAATTTAAATATCTTGGAAAAGTCATCATTACAATTTAAATGAGAAAAAAACATGGATAAATAAAACTAACAAAATGAAATAATGAAGCTTTTACAACCTTAGGTCTCAATATCAGCAAAACGAAGACAGTTGGCTTGGTGATGACTAGAAACTCTCCAACTGTTCATCTAAGAATTGGAGATGAGGAGATGGATATTGTAGACAACTTCCAGTATTTAGGTAGTGTTCTGTCATCAGA
Organism: Anabrus simplex; assembly: GCF_040414725.1. Lineage (NCBI taxonomy): Eukaryota > Metazoa > Arthropoda > Insecta > Orthoptera > Tettigoniidae > Anabrus > Anabrus simplex. The sequence goes on from NC_090279.1 coordinate 188,637,257, forward strand.
CAATACCATACATCAAGAGATAGGCAACAGAATACCAAAAGCTTCCAAATTCTATCACGCTGTACGTCAAATACTTTGGGATGAAACATTTCCACTAGTTTCCAAGATCAGCTTGTACAAAATATATCTAGCACCTATATTGATGTATGGCCTGGAAGCAGCAACACTTACTGGACCAACAAAGAGTCGTCTTCAAGCAACAGAAATGAAGTTCCTCCGTTCTTGTCTACAATAAACAAAAATGGATAAAATAAGGAATGTGGATATCTGACAACAGCTTGGATTGGAAAGAAGCTTGCTGGAGACTCTAGAAATGAAAAGATTGTAATGATATTGTCACATGAAAAGAATGAACCCTCACAGGACTCCTTGAACATACTTTGACCACAATGTTCCTGGGAAGAGACCAATTGACCTCGTGATGTTTGGAAAAAACAGATAATGAAGGACCTTGAAATTAGAGATGTGAACTGGTGTCGCATATATGAGCAGCATCTGTGGATGGACAGAACAAACTGGAGGAAGCTTGTACACAACCGCACCCGGCTTGCTGGAGCAAAGAAATGATGATGATGAAAATGAAATGAAGCCCAATTTCTAACCTGGTTAACATATAATAAGAAATGCCAGTCAATAGACACTAAGATCCAACACTACAAAACCAGTAACTCTCCCGGAAGCTTGGTGTAAGGGTAGCGTGCCTGCCTCTTACCCGGAGGCCCCGGGTTCGATTCCCGGCCAGGTCAGGGATTTTTACCTGGACCTGAGGGCTGGTTCGAGGTCCACTCAGCCTACGTGATTAGAATTGAGGAGCTATCTGACGGTGAGATGGCGGCCCCGGTCTAGAAAGCCAAGAATAACGGCCGAGAGGATTCGTCGTGCTGACCACACGACACCTCGTAATCTGCAGGCCTTCGGGCTGAGCAGCGGTCGCTTGGTAGGCCAAGGCCCTTCAAGGGCTGTAGTGCCATGGGGTTTGTTTGTTTCTCCCGGAAGCTGCTTATGCTTATGAAACCTTGTTTCAAATTAAAAACAAAGGAGGGCCGATGACCTCGATGTTAGGCCCCTTTAAACAACAAGCATCATCATCAAAAACAAAGGAACTGATCAGCTCCTCAAAACTAAAAGAAGAATCATCAGAACTTGCATAAATAAAAAATACCAGGTCAAAGTAGTTTGGAGAATCCTTCCTAATGAAACTGTCTATCGAGAGACTGATCTGATCATCAGCACAATGAAGAAGAAAAGAATCTAGTATTTCTTTCACATCTTGCGACTGCCAGGAAATCGGCTTTTATGACAACCAGTGATGAGAAATCTGGGAAAGAAGATAGGAGGGCAATTGATCCACAAAATTATTATTACAAGTAGTAGTAGTAGTAGTAGTAGTAGTAGTAGTAGTAGTAGTAGTAGTAGTAGTAGTAGTAGTAGTAGTAGTAGTAGTAGTAGTAGTAGTAGTAGTAGTAGTAGTAGTAGTAGTAGTAGTAGTAGTAGTAGTAGTAGTAGTAGTAGTAGTAGTAGTAGTAGTAGTAGTAGTAGTAGTAGTAGTAGTAGTAGTAGTAGTAGTAGTAGTAGTAGTAGTAGTAGTAGTAGTAGTAGTAGTAGTAGTAGTAGTAGTAGTAGTAGTAGTAGTAGTAGTAGTAGTAGTAGTAGTAGTAGTAGTAGTAGTAGTAGTAGTAGTAGTAGTAGTAGTAGTAGTAGTAGTAGTAGTAGTAGTAGTAGTAGTAGTAGTAGTAGTAGTAGTAGTAGTAGTAGTAGTAGTAGTAGTAGTAGTAGTAGTAGTAGTAGTAGTAGTAGTAGTAGTAGTAGTAGTAGTAGTAGTAGTAGTAGTAGTAGTAGTAGTAGTAGTAGTAGTAGTAGTAGTAGTAGTAGTAGTAGTAGTAGTAGTAGTAGTATTATTATTATTATTTGATTATAATAAACTCTATGGCAGTATTAGACAATCAATACTGACAGCAATAAAAAAATTCATAGTCATGTGTCTAATCTGATATTTTTCTAGACCTCCATATGTGTTACTGATACTACCATTACACATTTTTATGGCACCCTGGTTGATATCCCAAAGTAAATATATTTTATGTAATGCATAAATTCTGAGACTAAGATGTATTAGTTTCTAATTCTTACACACTACACAGACACACAAGAACACTAGTTCGTAGAGTGATTAATTATTGAATTTGGTGATATAATGAAGGGGCTGCTGTAAGGGGGTTGGAATTTGGTCTGTGAGTGATTAGAGGTACTGTTAAGAAGCTAATTTAGGTAGGTGGTGGAGTGTGTTCGTTAACTGTATTTGAGTTAGGAATGTGTAAGTTATTTAATGTGTAAGTTAATGTGGAGTTTGGGTCATTGTGGCTTGGAAGTGTTTATGGTGTGTAAAAGGAGTCATTATTATAATAATTTAATGAGGAGTTTGGATTGGTGTAAATGGAGTATAATTAAGTACATCAGAAATGAAATTAAATGAAATGAAATGGCATCGAATGAGGATGAAATGATGTTGAAGACAACACACACCCCCAGCCCCCGTGCCAGCGAAATTAACCAATGATTATTAAAATCCCCGACCCTGCCGGGAATCGAACCCGGGACCCCTGTGACCAAAGGCCAGCACGCTAACCATTTAACCATGGAGCCTGACACATCAGAAATATAAGTGAACGTAAAAGTGATTAGGATTAAGAGGTTGAATTGGTGGTGTGTAGAGTGATTAATTATTATAATGAAGGTTGGCTGAAAGGTGGCTGAAGAGGCAAAAGGATAATGGTGGAATTGAATCGTTATTTGTAAGGGGTCGACTGGGTATGTGCGAGTGATTATGTGAGAATGATTCATTATTGAGTTTGGTGATATAATGAAGGGTGGCTATAAGGTAGTTGGAATTTGGTCTGTGAGTGATCAGAGGTACTGTTAAGAAGCCTAATTAGGTAGGTGGTGGAGTGTGTTTGTTAATTGTATTTGAGTAAGGAGTGAGTAAGTTATTTAATGTGTAATTTAATGTGGAGTTTGGCTCATTGTGGCTTGGAAGTGTTTCCGGTTTGCTAAGAGTGATACATTTTTTTAATGGTAAGAAGTTGGAGGTTGAGATCATAGGGAATAATGAGAGGTAACTTAAAAGTAGAACAGTGCACAAGGAGGAATCGGTTAAAAAAAAATTAACAAAAATAGAAAACACAGACTCAGCAGATGACACAACGTTATGGTTGGTCAGCAAGTTGTAACAGATCGTGAGTGAATATGTAGGAGTGTTTTTTGTGTTTTTTATGTTTTTAAAATAATTTAAATTTTTTTTCCTGTTCAGACAGTTGGCGTGCATATGATTGCCGCTTTATTTTATTTCACATTATCGTATGTCATTTTATTGTTTTGCTTTTGCCGTTTGAAATATTGCGTTACTGTGACGTATTACCATGGTGACCAGATCTCCAATAGGTACTGGCCAGTGGCCATTTGGCCGTGGTGAAGATTATTTATTCTAATTTGCCCTATTTTATTTGTTTGATTGCTTATCTTATCTAATTCAACTTAATTTCATTTAAACCTTGTCAGTGTAACTAATGTGTTTTCAGTTTAAGTTGTAAGAGCTTGTCTAGGTTCGGCATTGTTATTTTTCTCCATTAACAGATCAATAAGGTAGCAAATACAGTAGATCTGGAGGAAAATAAAGAAATAAGAAACACTAGCTTGCATTCCTTCTACTCTTACCAATTTAGTCACACTAGTTGTTCACTCTACCACTTACAAAATACAAAGTTCACATTCAGACTGTTCCACTACTGTCACTTATACTCTAAGGCAGTTCCACAATTATACACTATCACACTATCATGCAGAACATATTCTCACAATTCTGTACATTGTACACTGTACGTACACTCACAACAATCTTTATTCGCTGTCCCTTACTGATCCCTCATCGACCTCTCTCACTGCACTAGAAACACAAACGTTCACTTCACAACAGATGAACACAAGAGACTCAACTCCTCGACAACAGTCAGAACAAAATGATATCCTCAGGTCCAAAGACAGAATATTTAAATCTAAGAATTTCATTTTTTGTCCGTTTTGAACTGAGAACGTAAGATAGGACCCTTTTAAGGTGGACCCTTTTAAGTTTCCTTTAAAGACAGAATACTCGCAGCACTGCACTACTAAACTGCACTGAACCCTCAACTCTGAAAAAGAGGACTCACCGCACTCTCGCACACAGAACTCCCAGTGCTTTATAGCAGTATACTCGCTCAACAGCACTGAAACTGCCTGAGCTCATCTGGCATGCCTTAACCCTTTCCCACCCGAAAGCACCCGGCTGCATTATCTGCATACGTCTGCAATCTATATGATAGTTTTGTATTTTTGTTTTACAGTGAAGTGTTTATAAGGCATTTATGAACACAGTATAATCTACAAGGCTTAGGAATAAAATAAGAGTGATAAAATCTGTCTTGACGTTGTCTAGGCAACGGTCTTAAATTTCCGTGAGCGCGGGTCAGCTGTTTCGTTTGTAAGCATGGCGGGACTGAATACTGCGGATATTGAAACCGAGCTGAATATAGGCGAAAAAAATTACACAGAATCATTGAGTAGGGATGGAGGTGAATTTTTAGTGAGTAAATAACATATCAACGAAGATAATTTTAGTGATAACAGTGATATAAGTGAAAACGGATATTGAGAAATCGGACCTGATGCTGATACGGCGGCAGTTCAGATAACACACACATTTCGTTTTGTTACTCAGAATGATTATATGAATGATGTTGAACCTGTCCATAATTTTGAAAGAGTATTATGAGAAATAGATTATTTTTTTTACATACGTTAGGAGGAAACAAACTATTCAGCGACATAATCAATAGCACATATATATATATATATCAATGCAGCATTCAAGCAGGCACATTCCAGTAAAATGGACACAGAATGGGAAGACACTTGCTCAGAGGAAATAAAAGCTGATATACATGGACACCATTCCACTTCCAGAATCGCGTGATTATAGGTTTAGAGGGATTGTTCAAACATGTCGGAGGTAGTCAGATTTTTGAAAGGTAAAAAGAAACCCATTCAGCCCTCCAAATCATATGATGTCAGCATATAAACATCTGTAATATATCAGCATTTACTTTACAAGATATTAGAATCATTCCATATTGACGGTTTTCACTTTACAAAGGAAAAAATTAAATGTATCCTCCTAATTCAATACAAAACATAATTCCATCATTAGATGGAGCAATAAAATTCAAACATGTTTTGACTCGTTTGAGACATCTTCAGTGAAATAAGGAGGGAGGTTAAAGTAATCTCCATAATACAAGCTAAAAATGTGCTAAAAACATAATGAAGGAACAAATGAAAAACAAAAGATACAGACGGAAATAAAAACAATAACAATATACAATATTTACATCCCTAAATGGAGCAATAAATAACTCACTGAGACAAAAGGGTTAATATAAAACATAACTGAATTGAAAAAAATGTGCTAAACCTAAGAAAAGAAAATAAAATAATAGATAATGCTTCCTGTGTCAGAGATTTAGAACATATGCACCAAACAGAGGTGTATGTTTCACAGTTAAAAGGTGAGAAATCCTGTGCAAACTCCGTTCTTCAAGGATTCCAGACACAGACCCATCTCTGTCTGATTCTTCTGATTGAATCTGCGGCTCTTGATACTGACAGAAAAGGTTAAGTAGATAATGTATTCTTACCTGTAAGCCTTGTCAACCTCAGAATTATCGAAGACCGTCCTCTGCAGAGGCTTTACAGCCCCCTTCTGCAGCACAGTCTTCACTAGTTTGTGGAAGTCTTGTTTAGTCTCCTTGCTCGCTGTCAATATGCTTCTTAGCGATATCGATTTGAAAGATGTCTGCTTCAAGAAGATCTCGAGACCTGCACATTAAAAAATTATAATAATGTTTCACTTAATACATCAAACACAAAAATAAATTACTGTGGTAAGAGGGAGCAACAGAAAGAGGAGACAACAAGGACAAACATGAAAAAACACAAGGCCAATGACAATCTCCACTTTTTAAAATTTTTATTACTGTTAGGTTCTTTAGTCTGCTGAAAGTAATTTTGAGTAATAAATCTACAAACAACCAGAAAAATAAAACATGTTGTAACATATTTTACCTGAAAAGAAAGAACTTAATTACAATAGAATGTTTGTTGTTTTAAGGGGCCTAATACAATAGAATGACATGTTTCGTGCTTGAAAGAACAAACAAATAAAAACGTTAATAATAATCAGATTCTACGAGTGAAGACCTTAACAGCATCTTAGACAGAGAAGGAGACCTTTGGAATGGTAAAGATGGTGGATGAGGCAACCCATCCTCTCTGGGGAAAATTAGAAGAGGAAACCACTGCCTTGTGGAGAAGAGGGATTTTCAAAGGCTAAGGGAGTAAACCCAGAAAGAAAATCCTCAGATGTGTTAGGCTTAGCAGGTCAGCAGATGAGTAAATTTGTACTTGCTTTCAACTATAATACAAGCCTCGGATGGAAGTTTAAAAATGGAAATGGAATTGACAAGTCTCTGACTACAGTTGCAAAGTATGATGGTAATCCTGATGTTCGTGCAAGTGTTAGATCAGAGAACAAAACCCGATTTAGAACAATGAATGGGAAGGAAAACAAATTGATTGACTTAATGGAGAGACAAAAACTCGACATCCTGGGATTAAGTGAAGTAAAATGGAAAGGGAAAGGAATGAAGAAACTAAGAAAGGGGTACATGTTGTACTGGATGCGTAACAGTAAAGTGAAAAGAAATGGAGTGGGATTTTTTTTTTTGCTATTTGCTTTACGTCGCACCGACACAGATAGGTCTTACGGCAACGATGGGACAGAAAAGGCCTAGGAATGGGATGGAAGCGGCTGTGGCCTTAATTAAGGTACAGCCCCAGCATTTGCCTGGTGTGAAAATGGGAAACAACGGAAAACCATCTTCAGGGCTGCCGACAGTAGGGCTCGGGCTAACTCACCCGGTGGAGTGGGATTTATAGTGAAAGAATGTTGAACCAATAGCTGAAGTTGAGTGTGTAAATGAAAGAATTATAATAATGCACATACATGTAAACAAGGAACTACTGAAGATAGTACAGGTGTATGATCCACAGACAGGATGTAGCTTGGAAGAAGAGTTCCTCAATGAACTGGAAACACAGATTGTTGGAGATGGGGTCATGATAATGGGAGATCTGAATGCTCATGTGGAAACTGATAGAATGGGATATGAGGATGTTCTGGGCCCACATGGGTATGGCGATAGAAATGAAGATGGAGAGAAACTGTTGGACTTTTGTATCTGAAATAACCTGATAATAAAGAACACATGGTTTATAGGAACAGCCATCAGATCGGTCGATATAGTTGGGTTGGATAGTATGGAACACTCATCGATTTTATAATAACAGACCGAGAATGGGGAAGATACGTCATGAATACGAAGATAATCCCCAGTGAAAGTATGGGGAAGGTGATCAAAGATTACTAATTATGGAATAAAAACAAGTAAAAATCCCTAAAATTGTATTGAAGAAGTAACCAAAGATCTGGATTTGGGAACTGGAGGAGGAGGATAAAAGAATGGCATTCCAAGATTGTATAAAAAGGAAGTTGCCTAACACGGAAATACAAAGTGGAGAAGAAGAGTGGAACAATTTAAGACAGACATTTGTGGAAGCAGCAATTGAGGTATGCGGAAAAACAAAAGCAAATGTTAAGGGAAAGGAGACATGGTGGTGGACAGGCAAAATAAAAAAAAGAAATAAAAGAAAGAAATGGATAAGGAAAAGCAAAAAAAAGTATCAGAGGGATGAGAATAAGATAGAAAGGTTACATGTGGAATACAAAAGACTGAAACTGCAAGTAAAGAGGAGTATCAAGGAAGAAAAGGAGAAATGTTGGGGAGAGTTTACCAACAAAATTGAGCAAGATAGTCGAGGACATCAGAAACTATTATACAGAGTAAGAAAATCGAAAAGAATAAATCAAGAAAAAATCAAGGCATTAGAGAGAGAAGATGGATCCATAGTACATGACGAAAAGGGTCTTCAGAAGGTGATGGCAAAGTATTTTGGAAAACTTTAAATGAGGATGACTGCTCGGACGAAGAAGGAGTTACAAAAATGGAAATAATAGATGGAGAAAAAGAAGAGAACCCGATAACATGGTTGGAACTTGAAAGGGCAATGAAAGCAATGACCAAAGGTAAAGCAAGTGGAAAAGACAAATTCAATGCGGATATGATTAAGGCAGCAGGAGGCATTGGCTATACAGAGCCCTCAATGCCATATGGAAGGATGAAAGGATACCTGAAGATTGGCAACAAGGAAGCATTGTACCATTGTTCAAAAAAGGAAATCGGAAGAAATGTGAAAATTATAGAGGTATAACCCTGTTATCACATGGGCTAAAATGGAGAAAGTCATAGACAAAAGACTGAGAGATATAATAGAAACACAGTTAGAGGAAGAACAATATGGCTTTAGACCAAATAGGTCAATAACAGACTTGATATTTACAGTGCGAACGATAATGGAAAAACATCCGGAAAGGAACAAGGAAATCATATTGGTATTTTTGGGTTTGGAAAAAGCTTATGATACAGTTAATAGAAAACATGTATGGGAATGCCTACTGAAAAGGAATGTACCAAAATCATTAATTAACAAGATAAAAATGTTGTATCATGAGAGTAAAAGCAGGGTACAAGTGGGGAGTGGTGACTCTGAAACATTTTATACACAAAAAAGTCTCAAGCCAGGAAGTGCACTGTCACCATTATTGTTTATTATATTGTTGGATGAAATCATAAAACATGTAAAACAAAGTATGAGTAGTGATGAAGTGAATGCTTTGGTATTTGCAGATGATGTGGTGATTTGGGGAAAGGAAGAAAAGGAAGTACAAAGGAGACTGGACGTTTGGAATGAAAATCTGAAGGAGCTTGGAATGGTAATGAAGTACAAAGGAGACTGGACGTTTGGAATGAAAATCTGAAGGAGCTTGGAATGGTAATTAGTTGTCCGACTCGTTGGCTGAACGGTCAGCGTACTGGCCTTCGGTTCAGAGGGTCCCGGGTTCGATTCCCGGCCGGGTCGGGGATTTTAACCCTAATTGGTTAATTCCAATGGCACGGGGGCTGGGTGTGTGTGCTGTCTTCATCATCATTTCATCCTCATCACGACGCGCAGGTCACCTACGGGTGTCAAATAGAAAGACCTGCACTTGGCGAGCCGAACCCGTCCTGGGATATCCCGGCACTAAAAGCCATACGACATTTCATGGTAATTAGTAAAAAGAAAACTGTAGTCATGCACTGTGGAAAAGAGAAAAAGAGAAGCCATGTGAACATAGATAGAAAACAGTTAGAGAATGTAGAATATCTGGGGAGCATTATTAATGGAAGTAATGAAATCAACCCTGAAATTAACAACAGACTAAGTAAAGGTACAACATTTTATCAAATCAGAGAGCTTTTATGGGATGACAAAGTACCCAAGAGAACGAAATTAACATTATATAAACAGTATTTCATACCAATTGTAACATACGGACTAGAAATGCTGGTAACTAATAAGAGACAAGATAGTAAGATCCAAGCAATAGAAATGAAATTTTTAAGAATATCGGTTAAAAAGACGAGAAGAGATGTGTATAGGAAGCTGTGTGTTATTTTGGTGGAGGACAGTGTCATGTGTGGTGTGTGACTTGCAAGAATGTTGAGGACAGCACAAATACCTGGTCCCCGAGCCAGGGAATTAACCATTTAGGATTAAAATCCCCAAGCTGGCCAAGAACAGAACCCGGGCCCTCTGAACCAAAGGTCAGTTATGCTGACTCTTCAGCCAAGAAGACACACAAGAAAGTTGATGAATAACAAGAAAATGGAATGATGGCTCACCTAACTGACTGTGGTTAACAAGATCGAACATGCCCAGCTCCAGGAAGCGACCACCAAGGGCCAGACAATTTATGGACATTTGGAGTTTCCTTCCCGTGAGAGAGTTGAGAACAATATCCACTCCATTCCCATTGGTCTCTTCCAACACCATCTGCTCGAACGATGTGTCCCGGGAGTTTCCAATATGGCTCTCCTTCAACTAAACACACAGAAGTTCTATATAAGATTGTGTCAGAGCAAACAGTCAGAATTTAGGAGGCACTAACTGCCCAATATATCAGATTGCCCTTGTTCCAATATTATGCTCCTACCATCAAAATCAGTGATACAAGTATAATGGAAATTTATATACATAGATAACTAAGCTAACTTTAACCTCTTAGCATAAAAGCCCGAGTATATTCGGGAATGTCGCTTGCTGATCGATACCTAATTTTAAGGCCCGAATGTACTCGTTTCTTGTCGTTTTTCAGTATTTCCACCAGGTATTTATAAAATTACTACTTCAGGTTCCTATTTTTGCCAAGAGATGTCTCTGACTCAACCGTAATGGTTGTCAGTGACTCAGGCAGCTCATTTACACGGCTTTTCCGTATTTATTGCTATCTAAGTGTACTTCGTCTGTTAAGCGAAAATGGAGAGTGAAGAAAAGTTTGACATTGAGTTTAGTGAGTCTGATAGTTTTGTGTGCGCGATGCTAGAGGGAAGAAGGCATGAAGGGAATCCACATAACATGTTTAAGGAGTGCGATGTAGCATTGTGTGTTGATCCTTGTTTTAGGACATTTCACACAGCCACAAACATATGAACAATGTCTTTCTTGTACAGTATTGAGTGTCATGTTATCTTACTTGCCATCTGTTTAGTGCTCTGTTATTTATTTTACATGTAAGTTAAAAGAAGAACCCATAAATATATCACGAGTATACTCAGGATTTTAAAACAGGAACTTTACAGCGGCTTATATTTCATTGTTAATTTTGAAAAATTTACTTTCATTGTTACCACTGTCACTGTTTTTTAATAAAGAGTCTATTTTAACAAAAAAATTAGGTAAAAACGAATCACAATTTTGTAAATAATTCCTATGTTCTTCTGTTCTTAATCTGCTTACCCTCCAGGGTCAGTTTTTCCCTTGGACTCAGTGAGGGATCCCACCTCTACCACCTCAAGGGCAGTGTCCTGGAGCTTCAGACTTTGGGTCAGGGGATACAACTTGGGAGAATGACCAGTACCTCGTCCAGGCGGCTTCACCTGCTATGCTGAACAGGGGCCTTGCGGATGGGAAGATTGGAAGGGACAGGCAAGGAAGAGGGAAGGAAATGGCCGTGACCTTAAGTTATGTACCATCCCGGCATTTGCCTGGAGGAGAAGTGGGAAACCACAAAAACCACTTCTAGGATGGCTGAGGTGGGAATCGAACCCACCTCTACTCAGTTGACCTCCCGAGGCTGAGTGGACCCCGTTCCAGCCCTCGTACCACTTTTCAAATTTAGTGGCAGAGCCAGGAGCCTCCGGGGGTGGCAGCTAATCATCCTAACCACTACACCACAGAGACAGACTAATTGCTTTGTTAAGAGGTTAAAAGGTACAGTGGTTAAGATCCTGAAAAAAGACATCTCTACTGTACATTATAAATGAATGAATTCCTAAGCTTTAAACTTATAATGAAGGGTACATTAATATGAAATATTACTGCATCATTCAACTTGGAATTATTAGAATATGTTTAGATACAGTACAATCTCAGTAATCTGGCCCTCTTAGGAGTGGAAGGGTGCCAGGTTATTGAGATTTGTAGGCTACACTTCTAGTCTAACAGAAAAAATACTGTACATATTCAAAGAGATTCAACTTTATTTAATATTGTATGTTAAACACATGCTGCTAATATTTAGCGAAATAACTCAAAAATATACTCTCAGTTAATGGGTGCATTCCTGAAGAAACCATGCATAGAGTGCTTTGACAACTTTTGGGTTATCCCCTCTCTGTGGTCTGTCTCTCACTTGTTCCATATGCAGCAGCTTTTACGCAAGTCTCTATTTTTGTCTGGCTCTTTTTAATATTGTAGTCTGATGCACATCTGATATTATATTGGTTCGGTAAATCAATTTGTTTCTCACCTCAGTACAGTTTTTTACGGATATCACACTTTTCACTTAACAATAATGTTTTGCGCTTGTGTATCTCTGAGTTTGGCGTAGTTCAAACCACAGCTGATACCTAACACACCATGCTCAAAAATATGTAGCTACACAAGGAACACAGAGCCATAGCATACAGTAGGTGTTATAACAGTAATACAAGTGTGTCACAATTCAAATTCAGATATTTCAACGCAATATGGCAGGCTGAAAATAAAGGCTGGATTACTGAATGGCCAGATTATGGAGAGTGTAGAGTTGTATAAGAAACACATGCAGAACAGTGACTTACTGTGTAAACATGTGAAGATAGAATACACACAAAAAGGGCACAACATTTTAGGCTGCTGCTTTCGGTCGGTGGAGGATAGAATTAATTAATTAATGAATTAATTAAATTGATTCCCAATTTATGGGTTGCCATTATGATAAAGCATACCATATACAGTCTCAGGATTGGTTTCATCAAACTCTCTTAAGGATTTAATGTCACGTTAAACCGCTTTAACCTACTCGTTAACACAACGGTTGTTCCATCAACCTTCGTTAACGCCAGTGCGTCGTTAAACTCTCTGTTAATATAACATAGCAATCTCGCCCCGTCAAGTTGCTTAACGTCATCTTAAAATAAGAATGGATAGAGGAGGATTTTTGTTTCATGCTTATTTGCTCTATTTAGATTATTATTACAATGATGAGAGAAAAGAAATTTTTATGCACGACATGGCAGTGCAGTGTAAATTCTCACAGCCGCCCTTCCATACAAAAAAAAAAAAAAAGAGAGACACACACACACTCTATGTGGATGACACATTTTATAGTAAAAACTGGCAACTACTGGTATTAAAGAGGCATCTCACGGTGACTCCATTGATTTGTTCATAAATATTTGCCATCCCACTGGAATTACGAGGCGAGAAATAACAGCTTTGAGATGTACAAGATCATTTCGTCTAGACATCCCATAAGCCTAACATTTCCTTGCTTTCGTCTTTCCCATCAAAACTTCCTTGGGCTCCTCTTGATCCCTTCTAAATAGAGCAGAGAAAGGTCATCTCCATACATGCCATGAAGGCTCTTGGAGAGGTGGGGGTGTTTTAATGCACTATGGCTAGGGAGCAAAGATCTGCATTCAGGAGATGAGTGGGTTCGATCCTCACCGTTGGCTGTCCTAAGAATGGTTTTCTGTGGCTGCCCACTTTCACTTGAGGCAAATGCTGGGACAATTCCTATTCATAGACCACAGAAAAACTCCTTCCACCTCCTTACCTAATTTCATTCACAATCATTCATTTCATATTTGTTAGCTCCTCGGGTGAGGTTGGCGACAGGAAAGGCATCTGGCCGTAAAAAACATGCCATATCATTTCATCCCTGACCCAGTATCAGGAAATGGGACTAAGACATACATACGGTAATATTTATGAATCATAAGACACAACAGACAAATAAGAGTGGAATATGATGCAAGCTATTAACAGTATAGGTCACTTATTATGTTAAACTATACCCCACCAACCAGCAAAACATTTGCAGGTATACAGGGGGAATATTTTACTTTCTCCAAATTTTTTTTTTTGCTAGTTGCTTTATGTCGCACTGGCACAGATAGGTCTTATGGCGATGATGGGATAGGAAAGGCCTAGGAGTTGGAAGGAAGCGGCCATGGCCTTAATTAAGGTACAGCCCCAGCATTTGCCTGGTGTGAAAATGGGAAACCACGGAAAACCATATTCAGGGCTGTTGACAGTGGGATTCGAACCCACTATCTCCCGGATGCAAGCTCACAGCCACGTGCCCCTGACCGCATGGCCAACTCGCCCGGTCCAAAAAGAATAATCAGAGAAAAGTAAATCTTGGGTGGGAAAAAAATCTTCAACTTGCTCCATGCTCAAACTCCGTAGACAAAGTAAAAAAAAATGTATTAATACCTGTGGGAATCGATGCAAAAGGAAATCTTTCTTTTCCTGAGAGCCAACTGTAGCGAAGACAGTGACACCATGGTGAAGAGCTAAGTTAATGGCAGCCTGGCCAACGCTACCTGCAGCAGCGTGGATCAGGATGGATTCTCCTTTCTTCATTTCACCAATGGCTATCAGTGCATGGATTGCCTGGAAATAGAAACACATCATGCTTAAATTACAAATTTACCAAAATAAAAAAATTCTTCAAATTTTGCTAAAAATTGAAGCAGGCAACTGGTTAAAATATCTAACCTAATTCCTATCCTTTAAAATTAAGTAAAATAATCCTTCACAGTGTTTATTCTAAACGTTTATACACCAGAAAATTAAATTAAAATAAAATAAAATATAGTGAAATATAGTGAAATTCCTCATGTTTTAGAGTGTAAAGGGAATTGCTTTGAATTTCTCATAATGATGATGATGATCATCTAGTTCATCAGCCCCTAATGGTATGAGGTGCAACAAAATAAAACGATAATTAAAACTTCAAAATGTATCCAATGACTAAGATATAAAATGAATGATGATTAAAAAAAAGACCATGAATCCAAGACGATCAGTGGATCCAATTCACAGTGCCTTATTTTCTGAGACAATGCTTGTTGTCCGAAGGGGTCCAAAATCATGGTCAATGGCCCCTCATAATAGTACTAATCACTGATAGAGCAGAAACATGGTATTCCTCTTATAGTGGTACTAATCACATGGTGTTCCTCACATAGTGGTGCTAATCAAAGGTAATATAGACTCATGGTATGTCACGCATAATGGCACCACTCACACGTAACACAGACCCATGGTGTTCCTTACATAACAGTATGACTCACAAGCCATGCAGACCCATGGTGTTCCTCACATAACGGTATGACTCGCAAGCAATGCAGACCCATGGTGTTCCTTACATAACGGTATGACTCACAAGCAATGCAGACCCATGGTGTTCCTTACATAACGGTATGACTCACAAGCAATGCAGACCCATGGTGTTCCTTACATAACGGTATGACTCACAAGCCATGCAGACCCATGGTGTTCCTTACATAACGGTATGACTCACAAGCAATGCAGACCCATGGTGTTCCTTACATAACGGTATGGCTCACAAGCAATGCAGACCCATGGTGTTCCTTACATAACGGTATGACTCACAAGCAATGCAGACCCATGGTGTTCCTCATATAGTGGGAGGAATCACAGGCGCCAGCTAGATCTGTGGTGTTCCTCCTATAGTGTTACTAATCTCAGGTAACACAGACTCATAGTGTTCCTCACATAGTGGTACTAATCAAGGCAACATAGACCCATGGTGTTCCTCATATAGTGGTACTAATCACAGGCAACATAGACCCATGGTGTTCCTCATATAGTGGTACTACTCACAGGTAATGCAAACCCCTTCCGAACACAGTGGAACCAAACCCATTCGAGTGCACCCCTCGGCACCTATTCCCGCTAGACTCTAGTCTTTGCAGCCAAGCGCCCACTCCCCACTCAGTGGGATGCAGACAATAGTACAAATCACAGGCAATGCCCAGACCCATGGTGTTCGTCACATAATGGTACTGCTCCTAGGTAATGTAGACCCATGGTGTTCCTCACATGGTGGTACTAATCGCAAGTAACGTTGACCCATGATGTTCTTCACATAATGGTACTAATCACAAGTAATTGCATGGTTTCTAATTACATCATCCCTTGGTCACCCCCCTTTGGTCACCTCTAACGACAGACAGGGGATACTATGGTATATTCTTCATCTGCGTCCCCTAGCCACAGGGGGTAAGCAAGAAATGGTGACGGGCCATATTTTGAATACTCGGTACCTTAGCACCATGTCACGAACGAGGACAACTCAGTTGGAATACAAGAGAGAAATGGCTCGGTATTACATTCAATCTTTTGGTGCTGAGCAAAAGGGAGCCGCTCACCCATCAGCGGGGCGTGTGAACTTATAATATACCAATTTCCACTTTGCTTGGTTGTTCTGACTACACAAGTGTATAGTGTTACATACATACATGTAACAGTCTGTGTTTCCAAATCTAAAACAGACAGTTTGATAAAAGTGGTTTGAGTAGTTTGTTTACCTTTCAATAAATACGTTTCAGAAAAAGAAAAGAAAAAACATTCCTAGCAAAGAGAGGTCTCAACTTACTGTGGCATATGCTACCGGGACAGTAGCTGCCTCTTCCAGAGTCCAGTCACTTGGAACATCCCACAAGAGGTTAGTATCAGCATCCACCAGGTTAGAGATGGCACCACCAGGAACAATGCCCATCACTCGCCGACCATCTGATGTGCGGCCAGAGAATTCAATCCCCTGTAAACACTTCTGGAAAGAAAGAAGATTTCATTTACATAGTATTCAAATTCATAATTCTCCCAATTCTTCCCAGAGAAAAATGAACAAGAAAAAACAGTAAACGGATGTTAAGAAGAGTAATCCAAAAACATGCTCCCCTGCAAGAAAAAAAGCATTTGTCACAAATGTGACCAGGAGCAAAAGAAACACATACAATCAATCAATCCCGATCTGCATTTAGGGCTGTCGCTCAGGTGGCAGATTCCCATTTCTGTTGTTTTCCTAGCCTTTTCTAAAATGATTTAAATGACATTGGAAATTTATTGAACATCTCCCTCGGTAAGTTATTCCAATCCCTAACTCCCCATCCTATAAATGAATATTTGCCCCAATTTGTCCTCTTGAATTCCACCTTTATCTTCATATTGTGTTCTTTCCTACTGTTAAAGATGCCACTCAAACTTATTCGTCTACTGATGTCATACCACGCCACCTCTCTACTGAAAGCTCGGAACATACCACATATTACATGTTATAAACCTCATTTTAGGTCTGTATTGAAAATTTTACAGTTCAACAATAATAAAGGTGTTTTAATTTGTTCCACCTATTCAATACTTATATTTTGACTTATAGTGGTTACATAAATAGATTCTTAGTTACATGGGACATGTTTCGCCCTCAATTAAGGGCATCTTCAGCCTATACACAATCATCAACAATACAACTAAATTAAAAGTGGAAGTTAAAAGTTTAGTCAGTTATTAAAATTTGGAACATAAAAATGTGAAAAGTGATACAATATATAAAGATGCTAATGGAAAACTGTCTTATGATTAAACTATAATCTTGTCTGAGACTAAAACTTCTTCTATTAAAATTCTAATTAAAAACAGTTCATATTTTATATGAATATTTTATATGTCACTGGATAAGTCAAACGTGGATGATTTGAGTGGCGACATATCAAAATTATCTGTAATTAAATTACAGTAATTTAAAATAAATAAATTTGCCATGGTATGAATTAAAATACTGAATGCAACAGCCACTGAAGTGATAAGTTATAGTTTCTCATTTCAAAATTCCGTACGCTCGGACATAAATATATCACTTGTAACATAAACGATGACCTTCTGTGGCTATTGTGTAAAATAACTAATTGTTTATCTTTTAGCAAATGAGTGTGTTTGAATCATGCAGTTCCTTTTAATAGCAGATGCTAACCTGGTCATCATCTACATCCTGCATTATCTCTGGTGCAATTCTTCCTGTAGCTAGCAACACATCCTGCAGGTTGAGAGCAGACCAGGAAACATGGACAAGTTTACGATCAGAAGATGAGTTTTCAACACTGGAAATGGGGATAAAACACAATATTATGAGAGGAACAGAATGGTATACCTAGAATACAACACATGAACTTAGATCAACTTTAAATAAACATCAATGAAACACTCCTACAATGCCATATTAATAATTCTTTCAATAACCCATACTAATTTTCTTTTGCTGCTGGTTCAACATACCACAAACACATTGAAGGTAATGGAAAAATGCCATGGGTATTTGTTAGGTCCGCCCTGTCGAATTTGACATCATAAACCAAAATTCCTCATATTCTCAGATCCATTAACTTACACTAAAAACACAAATAGTTAAAAACGTAAACATTTTTAACACACACACACTTTCTCTCTCTATTGTCGACGAAGCACTTTAAAAGTTCATATTAAAAACCACTGTTGATCTCTTCGATGAAGTCAGAAATTAAAATATCAACATCTATGGTCTTGCTTGCTGTTAAAAATACTGTTAAGATGATCTTATCCTTCACAAAGTTATGGGCTTTGTACCTCATAAGACATATTTGGAATGAGCTGCCCCATACACATAACTTTGTTGGATAAACTGAAACTATGAAGGTGCTTGTCCAAATGTAAACAGAGCAGGTCAAACAATCCCACTGTGCCCTTGAGATGAGTGCCTGGTAGATGTTCTTCTCATTATAATGTACCAGGACAGTGAATGCCTTCTCGCTCTCCAGCCAGATACAAACTAACAACAGATGTTGAACATCTGCTTCTTAGGACGACTTTTTAACAGCAAGCAAGACCATAGATGTTAATATTTTAATTTCTGATTTCATCCAAGAGATCAACAGTGGTTTTTAATATGAACTTTTAACGTGTTTCCTCAACATTATAGACTTATCTGCTATTAATGCATTTTAGACAAGCATTGTACAGGAAACTTGTATGTGAGTCAACATTTTTTACATTTTGAACTATTTGTGGTTTTAGTGTAAGTTAGGTTTATGGATCTTAGAATATGAGGAATTTTGGTTTATGATGTCAAATTCGCTGATGAAGAGAAAGGCAATTTCTCAAAAAATGTACGAATAATAATAATATGTCAATTATAATAAACATTGACAGGACAGAACTAAAAATACCTGTGGCATTTTTCCATGAGCTTAGTCAATATGGACCAATCAAGGACTAAAACTGGTCAAACTTGTTGACATTGAAGGTTTTCACGGCTGCAAGGAGGGGAAAGGATTAGAATTGAGAAGGTGGCCTTAATTAAAATACATCCCCAGCATTTGCCAAGTGTGAAAATGGGAAACCATCTTCAGGGTTCCGACATCGGGATTTGAACCCACCATCTCCCAATGAGAGCTGTACGACCCTAACCACACAACCAACTTCCAGCTACCTTAGAAACATAAAAACTGGTGTCAGAGGACCTAATGCCCCAATACTACTGGGAAAGCCAAGCTATGGAGTTCAAAATAAGAGTCTGAAAGCAGAACAGCATAAGTACACAAGCATAAACATGTTTTTATATAGTGACCTATAGCTTTTGCGAGCTTAGCCGTTTCGGTGCCGCAATCGAGTTTACTCAATCAGTGGTAATTGATTCATAAATGTTGCGGTTAATTTGATTTGAATGTTGCGTTGTCAGTGTTGTCTTTGAATAAACTCCATTTACTCGTAACATGTTAATGCTTCTGTTACCCGGATGTAAACAATTAACACACAGCTTTCAAGTGCAACCGCAGTAAGCACCGTAAGGATGTTCTTTAGTTTCTGGATTTTGATAGTGGTGATTACATGTCTGACTCATTGGCTGAATGGTCAGCGTTGAGGCATTCGGTTCAAAGGGTCCCGGATTCAATTCCCAGCTGGGTCAGAGATTTTAATTGTGCTTGATTATTTCTTCTGGCTCGGGGACAGGGTGTTTGTGTTTGTTCCAACACTTTCCTCTTCATATTCAGACAACACACTACGACTACCAACCACCACAGAAACACATAACAGTGATTACATCCTTCCATATAAGGTTGGCGTCAGGAAGGGCATCTGGCCGTAAAACTGGGCCAAATACACACACACACACACACACACATACATATATATATATATATGTGTGTGTGTGTGACACAGTTTGCACCCGCGACCCCACAAGGGTGGGAAAAGTGGTAGCAGAAGAAGAAGAAGAAGAAGAAGCAGATAATGGTGACTAAGTGCCACGTGGCAGGGACAGAAGTGGTCCTGAGTTGATGTGCCTTTCAAATGGTCTAATGATGAATTTGTGCTAGCTATGTCGAACACTAATTTGACTCCAAAACTACAAATTGAACTTCTTGTGAACAAAAAATATTAATGAATGTTGTGGACAAAACTAACATTTTATAAATGAACAGCTGAAGGTAAGCAAACACATCCAATTTTTACCATCAAACCCATACCAAGTTTGACATGAATATGTCTTATGGCTGGGGGTAACGTAACGCGACAAAATATGTGACGGAAGTGACGTCACATTAGTCATTACCACAGACCTTGGTCACCTACGATGCTGTGGCTGTGGATTTGTGTAAACACAGTGTGTTCAAACAGAAAGTGTACCGTCAATAAACTCACATTAGTCTTTACCGTAAGCATCGGTTGCCAAAAATGCTGTGGCTACAAGTTCCTTTTACATAGAATTACATTTCTCCTTGTTATAACACTGAGTTTGATTTACTGAAAGACATATTTATGATCATTAGTTTTTCGCAAAGGGAAATGTTTCTTTTTTTTTTTTGTTTTAAATAATTTTGAGATTGATTGATTGATTGATTGATTGATTGATTGATTGATTGATTTAAAAAAAAAATATTTACACCCCCCAATTTATGGGTTGCCATGCAAAGTGCTTTACTATGGTATACAAATCTGTAAACATATTATATTATATATTTAGAAAAATTATGAAATTTTGACCAAGACATTATTGCTGGTTATAAAGATGATTCCTTAGAAGTTGAAGAGAGCCTCTTAAGGCTGATAATGCCATTCCTTTATATACATTATTTCCAAAGTGAAAATAAGAACAAAAGGATTGAAATAATTTTGGAATGGTACCCCAGCAAAGTGCTAGCAGTCCAATCACAGTGCCACTCTTTAAATTGTATGCGGTTTTGATGAAGTCTGCAGTTGGTTCAACACTTAATTCTTCCAAAAATGTTCAAGTGGAATTCTTTAGATTTAATCAGTAAGTACATTAGCATAACAGTAGATAGTAACTCTCTGACCTTTGCTGCAAATGCATTAAGCAATGTGAATGCTTAACCCACTACTGCTCAAGAATTACCAGTTATCTAATATAATGGAAAGGACATTATGATTCATTTTAAAAACTGTCCGATTAAGATGAGTATTACACAGTACCTGACAGGATCCAGTGGGCCTTCAAACCAAGTGAGGGAGTTGAGATTGCCAAGCTCGGCCGAAGCATTGTAATAGTGAGGTACGATCGTGGGCTGGATGGAGAGAGACAGGTGGTAGTAACCGCCCCACTTGCCGTCCTGCAGCACGTTCACAGCCAGGTCCTTGTCCAACTGGGTGCGATACAGAGCAAGGCCAGGATCAAATGCTGGTGCCTTGGGGTCTTGGATGAGGAAGCATCTAAAAGAAAATAAGATATTGATTATCAACTGGAATACAACATACTGTACCTAAAAGGTTTAGCAAACAAACAAAAAAAAACCCCATAGATATTCTTGATAAATGAAGGACCCTCCGAAGAAGGATCTAGCCACATTTTTCAGTAAGTTTAGTTTTTTGTGGAATAAGCGTCTACACCATCTCAGGTTACTGCATGCGAACTGTAATAGTCATATGTTTATTAGAAGTAGGTAATTTGTTTGTTATAAAACTTCTTTGCCTGGAAAAGAAGGTCTATGCCACTCATTCACGATGGATGCCAGTGTGTTGAATGTTTCGTACAACGAGTTAAAAAAACTTGAATAAAACAAGAAAAAGGAAGATAAATATGGATAATTGGAAGGATAGTGAACGGAAAAGGAAAGGAAATAAGGGTGAGGCTTATGCAACAAGGAAAGGAGTTATAAAAGAAGCAAAAATGAGGCCACAACAGGTGAGTGGAATAAGGGTCTATAATAAATAGGTAATGTTGTGCTAAGGAAGATCCTTAGAATAAATTTGGTCATTGTTTAATACTTACGGAACCTTCCCATGTACGAGAGCTGTTCCAGAGTTCTGACTTCAAAGACCTAAGCCGACTACAGGGAATGTTGGTCGAAGACCCTAAATTCAAGATTACTGATGCAATGTGGCTGAAGTTTTCTGAAGATGACCCCACATCTGTGTATGTGCAAAGATCCCAAAATTGTATTGCTCCTTTGGAAAGATATACCTTAGTTACAGGTGTCAAGAACAGATGGAATCAACCACTCCTCCTGCCTCAAGAATTGCCACAACTCTACGGTTCAACACTGCCCATTAAGAAAGAAAAAAGTATGATCTACTGAAGATGTGTGACTATATGCCTCAAGAATTCAGATGATTCTATAGTGATTTGAAGTGAATCATTCGACAATAAGTAAAACTATCAAACAGTGAAAATGTAGTTTAGACCCTTATTCCATGATTTCAAAGTAAGAAAGTGCTTTTTTACTACCTCAATAAGGTTAATTTGTGATCATTTGATTTCCAAGTGTTCTTTAAGTAATCTGATTTATTAAAAAAATATATATTTTTCATTGTCTCATTATTCAACAGTTTTTTCTGTTTCCTGAACATTTTAGTTTTGTGGCACAGAGCCTTATTTCAGGAGGGAGGGGCTTCAAATAATTAAATCTTGTATACTTGTCAAACCAGAACTTTTCAACAACAGTTGAATCAAGTCCGTAGATTATCGGGCAAAATTTTTGTCACTGATGAAGAGAATGAATGTGGTTCTTGAAACATGTACGACAGATTAATTCTTCTCCTTCTTCTTCCTGATACATTTCTGCTTATGCAAGTCATTCACAGGGCCTCTTCCAATTTCCTCTTTCCTCCCACAGTCTATCGCTCATCACTGTCTCCCATTGTAGTCCTCTCCAATTTACATCATCCTCCACCTGATCCCTCCATCTTGTTTGTGGTCTTCCAATTGGTCTTCTTCCAGGTTCTGTCCATTCCAGAACTCTTCTTGGTAATCTTTCTTGTTGCAAGTGATAAATATCATTATTGATCCGTATTGAAGATACTATATGTAGGATGTTAAGTAGTTTATTATGTCACCTATTCTATACATTAGATTTTCTAATCCTTCTTGTCCCATTCTATTGACGCAGCCAAATCATTTCAGCCTACTTCTCTCCATAGTTTCTTTTAGTGGGTTGATCTGTAGCGGGTTTCATATTGTTTCATTTCTTATCTTGTCCCTCCTCGTTTTACTCAAGATCCCTCGCAGAAAGTACATCCCTGTCGCCTGTAATCTACTCAGATCTTTTTTTTTTTTTTTGTCCAAGTCTGACATTCTGCTCCACAGGTCAATATTGGAAAATAATATGATTTATATATCATGATTTTTGCTTTGGTAGGTAATTTCCAATTTCTAATTATGTATGATACACAGTAACAAAATTTTGAACAATTTCCTATCCTCTCCGAAATTTCTTCCTTGATGCTTCCTTTCTTCTTCTTGCTAGTGGCTTTACATCGTACCGACACAGATAGGTCTTATGGCGACGATGGGATAGGAAAGGCCTAGGAGTTGGAAGGAAGCGGCCGTGGCCTTAATTAAGGTACAGCCCCAGCATTTGCCTGGTGTGAAAATGGGAAACCACGGAAAACCATCTTCAGGGCTGCCGACAGTGGGATTCGAACCCACTATCTCCCGGATGCAAGCTCACAGCCGTGCGCCCCTAACCACACGGCCAACTCGCCCGGTGATGCTTCCTTTCCCAGTTAGCTTACTTCCTAGGTATTTAAAAGCATCTACTTCTTTAAGAATTTTTTTTTTTCATTGCAGCTAACATCCATCATTTTTCTGTTTTCTCTACTGATTTTTCATTATCTCACTTTTTGTTAAACTTATTTCCATGCCTGCTTCTTCAATTAGTAAGGATTAAATAGGTTTCCTTTATAGTACTGACAAGGCGGACATATTACCAGTGATTTCTCAGTGTTGTTATTAGACGTGTGTATTGTACAATAGATGGATGCCTCTGAATAATTCTTCTGGCCCAGGGACTAGGCGTTTGTGTTTGTCCTAACACTTTCCTCTTCACACAACACACTACACTACCAACCACCACAGAAACATGCAATAGTGATTACATCCCTCCATATAGGGTTGGCGTCAGGAAGGGCATCCGGCCGTAAAACAGAGCCAAATCAACATGTGCGACACAGTTCACACCCGCGACCCCACAGGTGTGGGGAAAGTGGCAGAAAAAGAAGAAGAAGAAGGTTGTACAATAGATGGGTGCCCATTATGCTTAAAGGGAAAGTTTATAACATGATTATCAGACCTGCCCTCCTGTAAGGCTCCTAATACTAGGCAAAGCAGAAGCTGCACGAACAGCAAATGCACTCCACACAGATGTGACGCTGCAGAGGTCTGCAGATGTTAATCCAAGGCGACCGAATGCACAATGAATATACCATTATTGGTAAGAAGCCCGAGGAGTGGCAACTCCACTGGTATGAGCATGTCAAGCAGTATGATCAGAATAATGCTCTTACCATCACAGAACCAAGGAGAGACCGAGGATGCCAAGAACAACATGGTGGAGAACAGCTGAGACCACCCGAAGGAGAAAGGACATCCCTGTTACCTAGATACAGAAGCAGAGGGAATACTCTCTACTCATCAGAAGAACCAACTATACTGCGAGCACATACATAGCCAGGGGAAAGAAGAATGAAAAAAAAAATCTCTCTGTTTTCAAAATTTGATTGACTTAGGTTGAACATATCTCTTTCTTTCTGCTGAATGTGTTAAGAGGGGCTGGTAATCTTGCTATTTTGATCCTTAAAACAGCAATCGCCACCAAAACCAAGGTTAAACTACCAACAAACCAAAAGTTCTCACCTGACAACTTCACCACCAGGCTCCTTGCGGACACAGTTGAACATTCCCAGGATGCCATTGAAGGGTTCCCCTTGAGCCAACAGCACCACACGTGCCGGTGGTTTGGTCTCCAGGAGAGCAGACTTCAGGCTGGGCAGCCATGTGCAGTTCTTCTCTGTGACACGAATGACGGTGAGGTCTGCAGCCTGAGTTCCCTGATTCAATGGAATAAAACCACAATGTACATTATATCAACCAAAGAGAAAGTTAGGGTTTACTAAATATGACATCATGTATCCCATGATTACAAACTAGAGACTAACGAAAGAAAATACACTGTTCTGACCATGTGAGCTTCCCTCTCCCCACACACATTGTCTAGCTCTGTCAAGGTTTTCAGTAAATTGATGTAAATTATGAACACAGATAATTCAAGAGAGAGAGAGGGAAAAAAAAAAACAACCACCAATCACTGCTTAAAATGACACAATCTGACAAACATACAAATCTCAAATCTCTATGGTCAATCATCACTGACTTAGGGGACAATCTGGAGATAAACTGCTCTGTTTACCTTACATATGAGATATAATTTTAAATATGCTAAGGAAAACATTCAATTTTTGCTTTAAATTCATAGGCTCAATTGCAATTTCAATGAAAATCTGAAACTTGGTAGATAAAAATATTTTTTTTAAAATTGTTCATTGATTTTTCAGTATATGCATATAGCATAAAGTTTTGTGAAGTTAAATGGAATATTAATAATGGTGTATGCCCTACAGAGAGGCCTGATGCAGATGTTTCAAACTGATGCTCTATAGATAGCCTGTAAGGATGTATCCCCACCTAGGATGAATTCTAATGATGAAGACAGCACACGCACCCATTCCCCAAGCCAGGGGAATTAACCAATTAAGGTTAAATTCCTCGACCCGACCAGGAATCAAATGCCTTGGGCTGCAGGCTATCATGCTAAGCATTTAGCCATAAAGCTAGACAATGGAATATTAAAAGAGAAAAATAAAATTCAATATGTAAAATTGGAAATTTGGAAGAAAAGAAAGCAAAACAAAGTTTGATACAGTTTTCTCCATTAAAGACGGATCATCAGTCTAGGAATACCAAGCCTGCCTCTCACCCACAGACCCTGGGTTCAATTCCCAGCCTAGTCATGTATTTTTTTTTTTTTTTTTTTTTGCTATGGGCTTTACGTCGCACCGACACAGATAGGTCTTATGGCGACGATGGGATAGGAAAGGCCTAGGAGTTGGAAGGAAGCGGCCGTGGCCTTAATTAAGGTACAGCCCCAGCATTTGCCTGGTGTGAAAATGGGAAACCACGGAAAACCATTTTCAGGGCTGCCGATAGTGGGATTCGAACCTACTATCTCCCGGATGCAAGCTCACAGCCGCGCGCCTCTACGCGCACGGCCAACTCGCCCGGTAGTCATGTATTTTTACCTGGAACCGAGTGCTAATTTGAGGTACACTCAGCCTACATGGAAACAATTGAGGAGTCATCTAATGGTGAGAGAGTGCCTCAGTCGACAAAGACAAGAATAACAGCTGAGAGAATTCATTGTACTGACAATGCATCACCTCATAATCTGCAGGCCTTTGGGCTGAACAATTATTGCTTGGTAGGCCAACGGCTATCAGAACTGTTGTGCAATGGGGTACTTTTTCCTCTACTGAATCATAACTGAAAAGTTTACAGAACCAGATGTTTTCAGCAAAATGACCGCAATACCCATTTTTTTTTTTCTCCGAACTATTCCCTTAACACCTCGCAGCATATGCAGCACAATGATACGCTGTAACATTTGAAACGTCCGCTATGTGGATTTTATAATAGTTATTTGCTTTATCGTAAGAAGCAAGGAAGGAAGAGGCAACTTTCAGCTATACTCCGAGCTATCTATTATTGCCAAGTGAAGTCGAATACCTTCATAGTAATTTACTTTGTTAAACTCTGCACACCTGTTTCAAGTTTGCTCGGAAACATGTCAGGTTCTCTAGCAGAGTTGTTCGTGACAAAGAAATAGATCATTTACTTGCAAATAATGGTGGAGAAAGTAATTAAGAGTGTGAGAGTAATACAGAGGAAGAGTTTGCTGTATCTTCCAGTGAAGATAGTGATGCTGATGACGTAATTCGTGATAATATGCCCAGAAATGCAAACTCATGGGGTAACCACCATACAAAGTCACAGTATTGATGTGCAGCTGTCCAGGGATAATCAGGTTAGCATATGTTTATACTATTATGTAATACTTTTTTTGATCATTTTCGCCTGCCCGTTTGGAAATTATATGATGCCGCACTCAGCATTGGGAGTACTACAAATAAAGCATGCTGTGAGTGCAGCCCGGAGTTTTACAATGTCACACTTGAGGGGTTAAGCAAGTATAAACAAAAAATTCACCAGTGCCTTCATAAGACAGTGGTGAAGTGTCACTAAAGTGTTTTTTCATCATGCACTTCATATTCTAAAACACAGACATTGTAGTCAAGAGGGTTGAGGTCAAGAGTAGTAGATGGCCAGTTAGAAGAGGAAACCACAAAGGAATAATTTGAGATCTTTAACCAGTGTCTACAGGACTGTCCCATGTTACACACTAATTTATAAACAATTATTTTCCTCCCTCTCTCTCTCTCTCTCTCTCTCTCTTCACTGGGTTTCAGACCCAAGTGTCACAAGATTCAAAATCTACTGACTATCAGTGGTATTTTCAATCATGCTTAAACCCTCAGCTAAGTTCTAAACTCAAACTGAACGCTCTACTGATGCCATACAAATGTTGAAAGCAGGAGGTGGTGCTGGAACTACTCACCTTGTTGAGCAGCACTATGCGATGGTTGCCCACCATCTGGTCCAGCAAAACTTGCAGGTTAAGGCGAGTGGTGCCAGATGTGGACACTCCTGCAGGCTTCTCCTTGCTCAGAATGACTCCTCCTGGAGCCAAGGCATCTACTGAATTCTGAAGCAACTTCAGGTCACTCAGTAAGTTAGTGCCTACCACCAAGTTGCAGTTCTTCTCTGACGACAGCCTGTGGTTGGCCACATTGATACTCTCATTCAGGTTGAACACTCTTGTTTCATTGACATCCATCAACACTGTGAAATTTATCTGTGAACAGAGTGTCGCTACCATTTAATGCATAGAGCAAAGAGATTACCAAAGAGTTAACAGTGATAAAATGCAATAATTATTCCTTTAAATGGAATGTTTTATATTTCCACCATTCAATACTAATAGATATAAATACATATGTTAGTACATGTTTCAGTCAGTAAGACCTTTTTCCGTTAATGAATGAATTAATTAATTAATATAAACCATTCCACTTCAAGGAATAATTATTTTATTAGTTAAAGTCAATATGGAACAAACATATATTCATCAGTTGATAAAATATAAACAAACAAGAAACATGGTGTCAAATTTCCATTTGCAAAAATCAAATTATCATAAATATGTTTTTCAGCAAATTAAACTCACACTGACAACAATTAATTTATTTACATCTAATGAATCGTTTCCAAGAAACATCTCTATGGAATTTGGAGTCGACAAGTGTAGGATTCAGTGTATTGAAAAGGGCGAGCTGACTCAGAGCCTATGAAACAAGCACGAATGAAAGAGTCAGTTCTATAGAGAATGATGAGATGAACTCACAATATTAACAAGGGAAATATTTCAACTCAAACACTTATATGCGATTCCAGTATCATCATCCTCCTTCTCCTCCTCCTCCTAGCATTTTCCTACTGGTGCAGGCTCTGCTGTTTCAATCTTGGCTCACAATTTTGTACAACCTTGGGCATCATCTGGTCTTAAGTTCAGGGTCTTCATATCAGCATCTACTGTGTCATGCCAGCACTGCTTTAGACGTCCACGCGGACGTTGCCGATTAATTTCAAAGGAGTGGGTGAAATCGGCAACTGTTCCAGGTGCAGCACACAGGACGTGACCATACCATTGGAGATGTTTTTCCTGTGCCTTCTCAGTGATAGGTGCAATGCCCATTTGCTGGTAGTTGGTGTCGTTTTTGACACGATACAGGAGTGTGATGCCCATCGACCAATGGAGCATACACATTTCTATGGTGTGGCAATTAGTGCTCCTTAGCTTTGTCGAATGGTCGACATTCACCACCGTATAAAGCAACAGGACGTACTAAGTGGTATATTTTGGAATTCAGATGTAGTGACATCCCTCTGTCGCAGAGTACGCATGTGACCTCCCTCCATCTCATCCATGCTGCCTTTATCCTACTTCACACTTCATCACCTATCCCACCATCAGTTCATAGGCAAGATCTTAGATAACCGAAGTATGTTTACAATATAAGTCCAAGCTTATTGTAACACTGGTGTGAGATTCTGCATCCACTGTATGTACTGCAGATCAGCAATGAGGCTGGTGTATTCTACAGCTGAATACTACTGCTCAACCTGGCTTGCGAGTGGCCACAATGGACTGATAAGACATCCAACTGAACCAAGCAATGTGTATCATTGCAGGGTACATCTGACCAATGAACACTCTCTGTCTTTCCATCCTAAGTCACATGCCACCTCCATCCCTAAGAAGATTACAGTCATTGCTTAACTTATGGAAGAAAATAGAAAACTTTCCTCACCTCCCTATCCATTCTGGCATAGCAGCTTCCCCGGCTAAACAACTAAAATCCAGACACCCTTCTTGGGGTACTGCAATTAATCTACAAGACAGACCTTTAAACGTATCAGAAGCCAGGAAAGAACCATGACAGCAATCCTTGTTACTCCATCATCACATCATTAAGAATCCTTGCGTGCACTGGGATGAATTTCTCCTTCCCAGATGAGAGTAGAGGATGCTAAACAGAGTTAGGTCAGGAGCTACTCTGTTCAAATGGGGATTGAAGGTAGGCATTCTCTTCATCAATCTCAGTTCTACGTCCATCTCTTTTCAAGCCTCGACAAGCTCGTTTCTGCTTCCCAGCTTCATCAGAAAGGTGGGTATAAACACTATCTATCTGAAAAAGGCAATGTATGAAGATGTGGAGATTCTTCTTGTCCTTTTGTGTTCCATGTTTGTCCTCGTTTCCTATTTTTGTTGCTCTCTCTTCCCATAGTGACTTGTCATCGAGTTCATCCTGTTATACAGGGTCTCTCATATAAACTCAGACTGAATGCACGGTGTTTGTACTCTGCGCTACGGCAGCTGCCTCAGCTGAACTTATGTCGCGCGCGGCCGCCCTGCTTCAAGCATGTATACAATCTTATATGAAATCTTACCTTATAAAAGATGCTGGAAGTGTCGTCCTTCCTGGGTTGTACAGGCATTGTATCTGGTAATCACATTCCAGCTGATGCGAGTGAGTTCTGCCACTGTAATGTTTCTGATTTCATTTTCAGTTCCTCCAATGTGTGGGGATTTGTTCGATACACTTTTTCTTTCAGTTTCTCCCACAAGGAAAAATCCAACACTGTTAGATCTGGACAACGATAGAGAAATATACCAGCACTGATCACTCTGGCTGCAAACATTTCTGAGATTGTAAAAAGGGAATCTTCTGCTGTATGAGCAGGAACTGAATCTTGTTGAAACCACCCACACCATTTTTCTTCTTCCATTAACTGATGGAAGAACGGCATGAAAATGTCACCTTGGTATCTCTCTGTATTTATTGTCAACTCAAAAAAAAAAGCCCCAATTATTTGTCTTGTACTTAGAGCACACAAAACACCAATCTCCGTATGATAATGAGGGACTTCATAAAGACCATTAGGATTTTCTGCACACCAATAGCGAGAGTTATGACTGTTCACACGACCATTAAGATGAATCCAGAACCTTTAAATACGACAATACAGTGTCGCAATGATAACTGACTCACCATATTAACAGCTGAGATTCGGAGTGGTGACTGATGCTTGCCAGGTCAAACACATGCAGGCTGTTCGCACGGTCAAGAACTATGCGCGCGCCTCCCATTCTGCAACTGCTGTAGCAGAGAGTACAAATACCATGTGTTCGGTCTGTGTTTCTAATAATAATAATGTTATTTGTTTTACGTCCCACTAACTACTCTTTTACAGTTTTCGAAGACGCCGAGGTGCCAGAATTTAGTCTCGCAGGAGTTCTTTTACGTGCCAGTAAATCTACCGACACGAGGCTGACGTATTTGAGCACCTTCAAATACCACCGGACTGAGCCAGGATCGAACCTGCCAAGTTGGAGTCAGAAGGCCAGCGCCTTAACCGTCTGAGCCACTCAGCCCGGCGGTCTGTGTTTCTCTCTTTCTCTCTGACTTGATTTGAAACTTGTTTGTTCCTTACCTATACATATTGCAATTGAGTGTCCTTTATGCGCATACAGAGGCTCTATAGAGAACTTGCACTCTATCTCAAGTGAAGCTCCTCTCTGACTCTGGAACTTTAGTTGTGAACTTGAGATGGTTGTTGCACATGTTGTATACAGTATTGTATTCATCTCATGCTAAATAATAAATAAGAAGCATACTGGCTTCGGAGCAGACCCAGCTCTTTCATCAGTAGGGCCTGGATTTTTAGGTGGTAAAAATCTTCATTTTAGAATTCTTGTCTGCCTAAAATTTATTTTTTTTTTTTTTAGGTTTTGCTTCGTGGATGTCTTCTAAGAATGTTTTCATGAGCGGTGTTATTCCTGGACTTATTTCTCCTAGCTACATTAGCAATGTGTGCAGCTGTGAGTTTGCATTCAGGAGATAGTGAGTTCGAGCCACACAGTTGGCAGCCCTGAAAATGTTTTTCCGTGGTTTCCCATTTTCACACCAGGCAAATGCTGGGGTCTGTACCTTAATTAAGGCTACGGTCAGTTCCTTCCTACTCCTAGCCCTTTCTTGTCCAATAGTCACCGTAAGACCTAACTGTGTCGGTGCGACGTAAAGGCAATTGTACAAAAAAATGTATATATTGCAGTGCAGTTTTCAGGTTAGTTATGGGAAACTTACTTGCTTGGAGCATGTGAGAGAGAAGAGACTACTCGACCATCCGTAGTAAAGTTTCAATCTACAGCAATCCATTTTTCAATTTAGACATTGTTTCGCCATACATCAATCAAGGTTAGAAAAGTATTGTAGCAATTATTCACCACGCTTTCTGTCTGCTGTAATTTCTGCGGATGACTGGAGGCCACCCCGTTACGTTCTTCCTGACTGTCTAGCAGCTGCATCACATGTCACATGTGCAGTGGGAAGCATGGAACGTGCTGCATTTAATGGTAGTAACCTGAACTATCCGTCCTACTGCTTACAATAGTGGTCGAAATCATGTTATGGTAAATTTAAATGGGAAAAAGCGGCCTATGACCTAGTTGTTAGGCCCCTTTAAACAACAAGCATCACCATCATCATCATCAATGGGAAAATAACATTCTTCATTTGAACAAAGTAAAACAGCTATTTAGTTTATTTTAGGTGTCAACCCCTCACTTAGGTATTTCTAGGTACAATGAAATTTACATATTCTGTTTCAGAAAGTGTGAAACGAATATACATCTTGAAAACTGTTAATTAAATAGTGAGGGGGGGGAAATGGGTTCAAAACCTAAAAATTTGAACCCTAATCATCAGCTAGGGAACAAGGAGGAAGAAGATAAGACTATACTGACCTGTGTGAAGGGAGTATCATTGATGATGCTGACAAGGTGCGGTGCGAGCAGCTCAGCCTGTGAGCCATCTCCTTTGTCGAGTAGCTCGATTCCTCTAAGGGACTTACTACCCTGGTTCTGCACCATTATCTGAACACATACACGGAGCAGGTCCTGCAGGTCTGAGAGAGGGCTCTGAGTGACGAAGTGAGGAATGAACTTATACTTCTCCAACAACAGTTTGCTCGATGGCTTCTGGCGGGCAAGAGAGTGCATCTTCAGGCCTCGGATTTGTATGCCACCAGACTCGATGAAGTTGATGCCTTTGTGCACATGTACTGGGAGAACTGCAAAAATAAAATAACTCTCAAAAATAAAATAACTCAAAAATAGAAAGGTCTGAGAGAATTACTTATTTAATATTTATTTGTGTCCTTCAACACCTACAGCGAGCACATCACGAGGGAGGTCCTTGAAGAGTGGAATGGCGCCACTGCAGTTGGTGGCAAGGAAATTAGCAATCTGCGATATGCTGATGACATTCCGATAATAGCCAAAGACCAACATGAAAGGGAGACAGCCATACAAAGACTAGAAAATCGGAGCAGGGTGTGTGGACTCAAAATTGACAGTTTGAAGACCAAAGTAATGATCACAGACCACCACAACAACAACCACCACCCAGACATCACAAGAGTCGCTGGCTATGATACCGTCATCCACTTTGAATACCTGGGATCCATTGTCACTAACAAAGGCAAATGTGAGCCTGAAATGTGCAGGCGCATGGAATGCGACAGCAAAGCTGATTCACATCTGGAAGAACATCTCCATCACTGTCAAGACGAAACTAAGATTGGTGCAAACTCTCACCTTCCCCACTGCAAAATATGCAGCAAAAACTTGGACCATGATGATGCCAAATCAGTGCCATGAAACTGTGGTGCTATAGAAGGCTGTTGCGAATACCATTGATGGCACACTGTATCAATGAGTCGATTCTGGGACAAGTCGGCGCAAAAACAAGACTACCGACCCCCCTTGTGAGCTAACAGCTTTTGAAATACTTCGGGCATATTGCCACGAGATCAGAGACAGTGGAAAAATTAATCATTGAGCGGAAGTTGACGGCCGAAGATCCAGAGGACGTGTACCATTATGATTGGCAGATAAACTCAAGAGCCTGACAGGAAAGAGCCTGCAAAATGTGATCCACCATGCTCAGGATAGCGAAAACTGTCCTGTAGGAGAACTGTCAACATGCTTTTGCATCGCATCATGATGTCACCTCACCTTTTGTAGGGTTAGAACATGAGAGAGAGATTTATGTCTTTAGCAGTAGCACTTAACACACATATCAAAAATCATAGGCTAAATATGAATAAAACGATAATTTTAATACATAATCTGAAGCAACAAGGAGTATGGATTAAGTAAATTAGAGAGGAAATGGAAGAACTAGAAATAACTCTGAACTATTTCCAAAACAAAACAGAAAATTTAAAGAAACTGTAAAACATAAAAATAAGATTTAACCAATTGAGGCAGACATTGTTGGCACAATGAATATGCCCTAGAGGAGGAATTATTTTAAAGGAAATTTGTGTCTACAACTTTCTGTGAAAAAATTATAATTATGGAAATTTCAAACTTTCAAAACATAAAAAGAAAATGAACAAGATAAAATACAGAACATTGCATGTTAAAACATATTTTCCACGAACTGCAGAACATGGAATATGTTTAATTTTGTTATTGTCCTGCACCTATATCCAGTCCGTTGGCACATGTACGTCACATTTATCTTCTCTTTGCTACTCCTCTTCATTTACGACACTATTCAATTCGTCATCGTCAGAACTAGAACTGATACTACTCACTTCACTGTTACTTTCATCGAAAGAATTATAATTATCATCATTTGAATTGTCCGCCTCTGTAGCGTAACGGTTAGTGTTATTAGCTGCCATCCTCGGGGGCCTGGGTTCGATTCCCGGTACTGCCAGAAATTTAAGAATGGCAGGAGGGCTGGTATGTGGTTGAAATGGTACATGCAGCTAACCTCCACTGAGGGTGTGCTTGACAAGAGCTGCGCCACCTCGGGATGAGGACAAGAGGTTACTTTTTTACTTTTACATTTGAATCAAAGATTTGATTCCTTTTCCTTTTAGCTGCTGACGAGCTGCCATGTTCGTTTACTTGTAAAGTTGAAGACTAACCACTTGAAAATATCAAATGAAACCAAACTATCATCGATTATCGATATATGTATCCAAAGAATATGAAAAGAGATGTCACTCACATATATACCGAGTCACAACTATCTCCATCTATTGTGGAATCAGTTGAATTGCATCGTAACGTGCACCGCCGTCTCAATCCTATATACTGCCTGCTCTATGCTACGCGGTTAACATGCTTCTCAGAGCGAGCTCTTAGTGTCGCAAACCTCCGCTAGGGGCACCAGCTAACACACCCAACTTATCTCCGTACCCACGTTGTTGTGTTCCAGTGCGTTTGCATCGAGTATTTAGGTATGTGTCTCTGGTTGTAAAATGATGAATTATTCTGTTCCTCTCTGGGTATCATAGCAAGAAATCCAAATTCTTCAGGTGTGAGGATTCCTGAAATCCCCCTAAGAAAAGAACTTTGGAAAAATTAGTTTAATGCTATATCAAGGCAAGGATCAACCAAGGGTAGTCAATGGATTCTATCTGATTATTCTTGTGTTTATAGCCTGAATTTTAGATATGGAGATAAAAGATAAAACTAAAAGAAAAATATATTGAGGCCAGAGAGTGTATTAATTCGGTTTTTGAATTATCCCCATTACCTTCAAACCAGAAAAAATAGCTCCACGAAAAACCAGACAATGGCAAAATATTTCATCGGAAGAAATCTATGATGAAACAAGTTCTTCAACCGCAGGAAATACATTAGATGATGAGTACGAAATTCATGTGAACATCGATGTGTCAGTCCAAGCCAATATTCCAACGAGTAAGAATGACAGCAGTGATCAGAAAATCAAACATTAGAGGCTCCCATCGACAGTTGTGAGACTGAGATAACAGCTGATGACTAACTGTAATGAAGTTAAAGACTACAGAGGAAATTCGAAGACAACTCAGAAATTGAACGCTTGAATAAAGTAAAGGAAGCAGCTAAATATAATGATCAAAAGACCGTTTATCTTTAAAATCATATCCATAATTTTCGCAGGACAAATCCGCGCGGTCAGAACAAATCACACGGTGCTAAGTGGCTTGGGGAATAGTA
The DNA here is from genome assembly GCF_040414725.1 of Anabrus simplex. Classification (NCBI taxonomy): domain Eukaryota; kingdom Metazoa; phylum Arthropoda; class Insecta; order Orthoptera; family Tettigoniidae; genus Anabrus; species Anabrus simplex. Next base: position 188,672,860 of record NC_090279.1, read on the forward strand.
TCCCAAACGGTTATGAATATTGCAGGGCTCCTGGTCTAGTGTCAGCTACGCCACAAAGTACTCTGGAAAGGTAGTCTAAATGGAAAATATTGATAGCATTTGTAGGGATTTCCCAATTATTGAAGAAAAAACTTAGAGCTGAATGCAAAACTCTCAGACCAACAGAAAGGAGTGTAACAGTGATTGCCGATTACATGGCTAATTAGATACAGCTCCTCTACGAACCAACCAGTGACAAGTTCGTTTGCGTGGTCGATGTTGAGGGTGTATGCGGCACTGGTATTGGAAAATATCCTGCTCTCACGAATAAACTGTTGTGTTTTGTTGTAAACGGACTTTCAAAGTACTGTAGTTCTCTATTCATGCTGCTTACTTCCTCGTTAAAGGCTTAGATGTCTCCGATCTATTCCTTTTAGTTCAGAAATGATTAATGCTGTTGATTGACAGTCATAGACCAATGTTTAAATATTTTGGAGAGGGAAAAGTGAGAACCTGTGTGACTCATCCATGTTATCTTACTCGTAAACTTCTTTTTCAGTTTTCACTATTACCATTTGATAAATGTGAAGTCCCAGTTCCTAGACAGTGAAATAACAGCAATGGCATCATCACCTCCAAATACGTGAAAGAAGTTTATAGCCTCCAGAGAGACTTGACATCCAAGCCTGTTTGGTATTACGAATAAACAGAGCAATTCGGAAAAGATTATTGTTCTGCTGTACAAATATTTCCCCAGTGGTCACTGCTGCTATTCGCTTCATGAAAGAAAACCATGCCCGTTTATAAACACATGTTTAGACTTTTCATACGTGGGATCGACAGTGTGCTTCATGGAATCAATTTACAAATTTTTCACATTCCACGGCGTTATTGACAGAACTTACCACATACGGCAAAACAATCCAGATTGTGTGCATTTCTATTAACCAGCAGATAAAATACTTACAATTGTTAAATGATGATTTCAACGAGTACGTTAGAATAATTCAATTGGAATAAAAACGTTGAAAACTGAAGTGTCTGACTAATGAGACGGCAGATGCTGTCTCGCTAACTAGGAAATCTATAATGGAATGTGTGTCTTATCTGTTACAAAATCGGTTATTTTATGTTCTCACTATATGATTTTCTGGGGACGCAATAGAAGCACTGTTTAATGCAGTGTGATTGGGTGGTGGATGTAATGACATGACGGACGCACGCACTGCATTATGTGCTATAAAACGTATCCTGATATAAGGTCATGAACAAAGGGTCAGCAAAACAGTGATAGAAAATTGTTTGCGTTCACTGCTGGTAAATAACTGTACGAAAAGAACTGCAAAGGTGCTCCGTTACTCGTGTCGATAAAATTCTGAATTTTTCATATAACATGCAGCAATGGGATGATCATAATATATATATTGTAACTAGTAAGATTTTATATATTTTACGTTTCTGTATCTTAAGCCAAGCTCAAATGTGAAATGTTAGTTTCTGTATCTTCTCAATTAGTAACATGTTAAAGATTATTTTTCATTATGAAATATCGTATGGCTTTTAGTGCCGGGAAATCCCACGACGGGTTCGGCTCGCCAGGTGCAGGTCTTTCTATTTGACACCCGTAGGTGACCTGCGCGTCGTTATGAGGATGAAATGATGATGAAGACAACACATACACCCAGCCCCCGTGCCATTGGAATTAACCAATTAAGGTTAAAATTCCCGACCCGGCCGGGAATCGAACCCGGGTCCCTCTGAACCGAAGGCCAGTACGCTAACCATTCAGCCAACGAGTCGGACTATTTTTCATTTTATATTGGTTTTACGGACGAACTCTCATTTAACCAACATGTGTTCTGGGTGCGGTAAGTGCTGCCATCTGCAATGTCGCTGTAAACGTAATTCTTGCAGCACAGAGTAGGCAGTATGTAGAGATTGAGATGGCGGTGGTAATGTGTGAACACGGAACAGTTCCGTGATTCTTCCTCACGTCCATAGTAGCGGAGCACAGGATGGTTCCGTGATTCTGCGTCAATGGGTTAACCAAAAATAGACAAACGACATACAGTGAAAAGGGTATTTACAGATAAGGAATGACAAAAAAAAGACCAGAATGAATGAAAAGCTGCTGGGAAATTTGGAAAGAAAACCTAATGAAGAAAATAACCAGAAAATGATTGACTGAAATGGTCAAATAAGGCCATGAAAGCAGCAACAGCAACAGCAGCAACAGGGAAGAAGAAGGAGAAGAAGAAGAAGAAGAAGAAGAAGAAGAAGAAGAAGAAGAAGAAGAAGAAGAAGAAGAAGAACAAGAAGAAGAAGAAGAAGTAGAAGAAGATGGTGATGATGATGATGATGATGATGATGATGATGATGATGATGATGATGATGACACCATAATCATGCTAGAAGTATACAGTCCCCTCAACAACAACCAATCAATCACTCCAGAGGGTGGGGGATTTGCATACATACACGGTGTCCCTTGCCTGTTATAAGAACCAAATAAAAGGTGCAACGTCTTCTGTCTCTTATCTTGTGAATATGGTTTGGTGACCACGAGACCACTAGTTGATTATGGTATTCTTTCCATGTATTTTTGTCAGGTTCCTCAGTTTCAACATTCCTATCTGATCTCTCTCAGTCACCTCTTGTTTTAGGTTTGTGAGGTCTACACCCTCTGTGGCTAGATCAAGGGTTTTAACTTGTGGTTCGTGACCCCTTGGAGGTCTGTTGGATGGGATTCATGGGGTTTGTGAACATCAAATAAAAATTCAACATTTATATTCAGTACAATTTTATAGTTATAAAGCATGATAGTTAAATGGTAAACATTTGTGACCGTTCTTCTTGCAAATGAGTTTTTAAATACATTAATTTTTAATCAGCTGACTGCTGTTTATAAATAAAATTAGAATCTGGCAATGTGGAATGTTTACCATGAAAATAACTTCATTAGCAGCGTGGCTAATGCCTGCAATCGAAGTGTCAGTTGACACGAGCTGCTTTACAATTTGTTGCCAAGAATAAGAGCAGCCAACTATAAGCGAGCATTTATAAGAATGAAAAAATGAAATGGCGTATGGCTTTTAGTACCGGGAGTGTCCGAGGACAAGTTCGGCTCGCCAGATGCAGGTCTTTTATTTTGACTCCCGTAGGCGACCTGAGCGTCGTGATGAGGATGAAATGATGATGAAGACGGTACAGACATCCAGTCCCCGTGTCAGCGAAATTAACCAATTATGGTAAAATTCCCAACCCTGCCAGGAATTGAACCCGGGACCCCTGTGAACAAAGGCTAGCATGCTAACCATTTAGCTATGGCGCCAGACATTTATAACAATCAAGGGGTCTTTTTTGAGTCCGCCCTGTCAATACTTAATACATACAATGACAAAGTTGGTGTCAACATTAAATGTACATGACTTGAGAAAGGACCTTTCTCTTCATCAGCTAATACAAATATTAAAAACAACCATACATATCTGGGTCCTCAAGATGATTACAACACATAATAAAATATATCTAAAAACTTACGGTCACTTTGAATGACACTGAACTTCACGGCATTAGATAATCCAAATGCGGCAAGGAATTCTGTGAGAGTGATTAAACTCACTAGCAGGCCTACATAATTTTATTTCAACTCAAAGATATACTGTATGGCAACATTATTCAAATAGTTATTAGATCTCTGTGGTGCTTTGTACATCATAACTTTTTGATTCTTTGGTGTATTGTGTTCACAAACAGTGTTCTCCACACATTCAGTGTTCTCCCCAGAAATTTTCGTCAGCCGGGTGGCAGGAATGAGTAGCCGGAGAGGGAATACTACGTAAGAAATGAATATGATAAAATTTCAATGTATTCCCTTCAAGTCATTAACAATAATATTGGACAGGTAAATATTAACTGCAAAATTGAACTATTTTAGTGTTATCATGGCGAACGAGACATAACAGAGTATTCTGAACTTCTAGTGTTCTACTGCTCGTTCATAATCGTGTAACTCCAGGGCTTACCACTCGGTTGCTCTGGAATATGGTGGTGGTGGTGGTGGTGGTGGTGGTTATTGTTTTAAAAGGAAGTACAACTAGGCAACCATCCTCTATTCACATTAATCAGAGTGAAAAAATGGAAGGGATCTAACACTTTGAAAAATGAAGATATCGGCCAAACAAAGACAAGGACCACACAGGGCGTGAAAGTGAAAGACTCCCTAGGTCTCGTGACCTAATACCATTGAGATCTGAAAAGAACAAGAGTTGGCCAGGAGAGATCGAATAGTATAGATGAAAGTGAGGAGCATGGCACAAGTAAGGGGAAGCAATGCCAGGACTCAGCAAAGGACCCCGTGGCCGCTAACCCACACTCCCAAGTTAAGAGCCTCTGGGGCCCCTTTCAGTTGCCTCTTACGACAGGCATGGGATACCATGGGTGTTATTCTAACGCCCCCACCCACAGGGGGAAATGCCAATGAGTTTGTGATGTCCCGCGGACTCGAGTGCTTGCATCCATTAATCCAGACAGAGCTCACGCACGACACTACATGAGAGTGAAGCTAAACATTTAAATTCTGACGTAACCGATGCAATTATGCTGACAATAATGAAGACTTATTATTTAAATAAACTGTTTTACAGTAATTACCTCTTAATTTGGAGCACCCAATGACTCAGATATGTATTAATATTATGTAACCAGCACATATCTAGGTCAGGTTTTCCGGGCGGTCTGCCAATTAAAAAGGTTCTATGGAGAACGCTGACATTATAAATTTGCAAGCATTACAATAATGAGAGCACTAGAAAAGTAATTTTAATAATAAGTTTCTGATATATATTATTATGTGTTGTAATCATTTTTACAGTATACAGTAGCATAGTATAGCACAGTACATTCAACAGGTGCCATGGAAGCAATTCAAATTGAACGAATGTCTTCTCACCCTTACTGTTCTGGGTGTCCTCATTGTGTTTGGGGATGTTGATAGTCAGTTTCTGGATCGCGCTTGGCAAGCGTAAGTCCTCACGCTGGTCTCCCAAAAGCTTGGCTTGGATCAGTCCTTCAAGTTGCAAGATCCAGTTCTTGTTGGTTTTTATCTGGGCATACGTTCCTGCAACATACAGACATTTACAACAACAGCAACAACAATAATGGCGTGTGGCCCCCGGAGAGACCTGGTGCAGGCTTTTTTTTTTTCACCTGTGACGATGGGGCCCTACTTAAGATGAATTCTAATGATGAAAGACAACACAAACACCCAGCCCCCAAGACAAAGAAATTAACCAATGAAAGTTAAAATTCTTCAACCCAGCTGGGAATCGAACCTGGGACCTTTTGGACGAAAGGCCAGCACACAAACAAATTAGTCACGGAGCCGGACATTTACAGTCATTACTATTAGGTATTGAAATGTTTAGCTTACATTGCCTATGCAGTTTTGACACTGAATATTTAACTGTGAATTGCATTTAGTACCACAATTTTTCATTATACATCAATACTGAAGATCTGTCAAATTGGCCTCTCAATGAATACTGATATCCATCTTCCTGATGAGTAAGGAAGCAGAAACCAGCTCATCAAGGGATGAGAAGAAATAGATGTAGCAAAATTGTAACTGATGAGAAGAGAGCCAATCTGTTTGAAAGCAGCAGTGTATGAAAAATGTGGAGACTGTCCTTGTGCTTTAGTCTTTTCAGGTTTGTTCTTGTCTTTTCCATTGACGGTTGCAGAGTAGGCTTCGGCCATCAAGTGGCCACAGCTAGTCCGTTGTCCGACAGCACTGCACTCCGATTGACCGACCGAGCAGAGAAGGTGTGCCCGCGGCTCTGCGATTGATCTACACCTCTGTATTCGGGAGACAGAGTGGGGCTGGTTCCATCGTTGGCTGTCCTGAGAATGATTTTCCGTGGTTTCCGTTTCTCGTGCACTAAGGCGAATGCCGGGACAGTTTCCTTCAGGGACAGAGTGAAAAACTGTTTTAGTAGTAGGCCTTGTCTTTCCTTTCTGTGCTCCTTTTCCCCTCCACTTTGGCCTGTTATTTAAGTTACCTTATTATGAGTACCTTTTAATATGTCTATCTTTCTACCTAGACCTCAAATATCCTCATTCACCTACCTCTGTTCCCTGTATTTACTCTTTGTCTTTCTAATCACTGGCCAGCTAGCTCCCTCTGTTGATAAGTGGTAGTATCGGCCTCCGGATCCTAAGATAGCAGGTTCAAATCGGCAGAGGTGATCAGATTTTTTGAAGGGCAGAAAAAAAGTCCCACTTGCCACTCTATGGCATACGGTCAACATGAAAAAGATCTCTGGTGATACATTTGGTGTTTGCCCACCAAAATTCTTTTCTAAAAGCTCTCAGCCACAGAGAGATCTGGTTTACTCTGCCATCTATCAGGCCTAGAGTAAAATGGAACATTGAAATTGATGAGTAGACAGCCAGATGGCATCAAATTTTTTTAAAAATGCCTCAGACCATACAATTAGTATTGTTATTATTTTAACATATTCTCATTATTACAACTGGATTACAGAATAAACACAAAGAACTTCAATACACACAGATTAACAAATTTAAAGTGCTGATTGTCGTTACAATGAATTTTTAATTTGACCATTTTTATGGTCTCTTTCGATCTGTATTAACTTTTACCACTGATCTCATTACACTGAAAATCAGGAATTTAATAGGAGTCTGTCTCATCAATACTTGCATCGTCCTTCTAAAACTTCTGTAATATTCTTGGTATTGAGTACCTCTTAGGTACCAGAGACAAGAAGTAATGTATATAATCATATATACATATTTACACACAAATTATTTAAAAAACTACTGATCATTCATATGGGGGAGTCATGCAGAAGAATGTTCCATCCCGGATGACATGATAGGTGGGTAATGTGACTGCTTTTTGAAGTTCTATGTAGCTGAGTGGATGTAGATTGAGAATTTTGAGGCCGTTTTGTAGTCTTTGGAATAAGACCACTGCACGCTATGATTATTGGTATTGTGATAACCTTCTTGGCTCTCTACATTGTTTTAATTTCCACTCACAAATCCGCGTACTTGGATATTTTCTGTGTGTATGTTGCATCATCATCATCATATTCATCATTATTATTATTATTATTATTATTATTATTATTATTATTATTATTATTATTATTATTATTATTATTATTATTATTATCTCTTTATACGTGATTACAACTAAACACTATAAGTTAAAATTTACTGGAGGATAACGGTGGTTTGTTTTTCAGCATGTTGAACTGAGCTCTTAGAAAGTTCAACTGCCTTAAAATGAAGTTGCTTTACCCCTACTTCATACACTCGTATTATCCAAAATCCATATATTTACTATCCTTTTTGTTCAGATGTTAGCAAAAAGAGATTTCTTTTAATGTGTTGTATTGTGTAAAGTCCATTGGGATTACACCAACGCTTTAATCTGGGAACCCGGGCTGAGTGGCTCAGACGGTTGAGGCGCTGGCCTTTTACCCCACCTTGGCAGGTTCGATCCTGGCTCAGGCCGGTGGTATTTGAAGGTGCTCAAAATATGTCAGCCTCATGTCGGTAGATTTACTGGCACGTAAAAGAACTCCTGCAGGACAAAATTCCTGCACCTCGGCATCTCCAAAAACCATAAAAGTAGTTAGTGGGACATAAAGCAAATAACATTATTATTATTATTTTTAATTTGGGGAAAAAATGCAAGTAGTAACATAAATTTTTCCATCATTGGAAAAATAATTTAGAATGTCTGTCATGATAACTGATCTCATACTCACCGTTAAGATCTGAAGTGACAAGACTGCAGAATTCTCCTGAATAGTTGTATCCTCGCATCTTGAAGCGCTTGTAGATGTCCTTTGAGGTAAGCTGTCCATCCTGTGTTTCTGGAGGAGACAAGGGCAATGATTCTTTGCTCACATCCTCAGGGATATAAACTCGACCACTAGCAATGATGATGTTGCTGTCGGAGACTTCAAAGTTACCAGATCCTTTCTGAACCATCACCACCAGCTCAATCTCATCTGTAAGGAAAAAAGAATAATACAACCATTAAGGAAGAGAAAGTTACACCTTTGAGAGTCTGGCTACTGTCAGGGTCAGAAAGATTTCGAAGTATTCACAAGTTAAGCATGTAAAAAGTAATGGAAAGGAACAAACAAGTACAAATCAAACCATATGTACAAAGACCCGCTTTTGCTCGTTGGCGGCTCTGTCTCCAAAGCCCCAGTTGCTCTTCATTAGAAGTGATCATTTAGAAAATTATTGTGGCAAAACAGTACATCGTACCACAAAACGGATTGCGCCACCAGACGGCCTTTTCAGTAGCCTACATGTCTGGTCCTATAACATTTTCTCAGAGAATGGTGATGTACAGCACAGATATAGGTGAACGTTTTGATTTCGGACAAATTTTGTATGTTTTTCACAAAATGAAAAGTTATTTTCCTCACCTAATGGAGAGCTATAGTATTGAAACCTGGGAGGTGTATCGTGGATGAAACGATCTGCATCCGGTTCTTTGACATTTCGTCGTATCTGCATTGATTGGTTTCAAAACTTAAATTAGGCTGACATTCGAGTACAGTTTCCACATATTCCTTTCATTTTTCCATACTTGCACAGCAGCTATGAAGGTTGGAACTTAAATAGTGGCAGTTACATGTTAGCAACCTTTACTGTCCTTCAATGTAGTCACCAGCATTGTATATAACCTGTTGCCAGTGATGTGGAAGTCGTAGAATACCTTTAGCAGAGCCTGTTCTGTTGATGGTGCGAATGGAGCGGTCTACTGCCTGTCGAATCACTGCAACAGTTCTGAAGCGAATGCTCATGAATCGTCTGGTTTCAATCACTGCCCAGTAACGCGGCAAGAGCATGCACTTCTCCTTCAATCGTAGGACGACTTGCCCGATGAATGTCCTCCACAGTTTGCCGACCATCGCTGAAGGGTTTTACCCAACGTGCCACTGTTCTGTAAGGCAATACAGATTTCCTGCAAGTCTCTTGAAAGACCTTGATGACACTGTCATGCTGTACGACCTCTGGCACATTCAATCTTGATCCAACTCTGCTGTTCCTGTTTGGAAAATAATGTGACAACGTTACGTTAGACCACTAGTTCACACGCAATTGTGTTTCTCTCACTTGTGCGCACGCAGGTGATGTGGGAAGGGCGAGTCCATTTGCTCTGAGGTAATAATAATAAGGTAAGGTAGGTATGTAACCAACGTGTGCTATCAGCTACAATATTAGATTCCATTGCATAGCGTCTCCACAGCAGTGTTGCCACTATTTAAGTTCCAACCCTCATAGAATCATACAATTTGGCTCACATATGACCCATGGACGTGCCTAAGAAACTGCCAAATTTCATGATTCTATCAGTCTTATAAGTGTGCCAAACAGTACAATTAATTATGGAAAATGTAAAAAATAGAGACATAAAATCAGAAAATGCAGCTCTATCTAAGGCATACGGGATCGAGATATGACAAAGTCAAAGGACCAAAGTTGCAGATCTCTTAATGAAGGGTATCAAATGTGTTGTCCGTTTTGAGATATGACTTACAGTTTAGCCACAAAATACCTTGAAACAATGGTCTGCACCATCATGAAAACTGTCTCTACATTTCAATATTTTTCGGAGGTAAATAGATAAACACTGGAATTTTTTTGGAATTTCTCTGTCAGTTGCAAACCAAGAGCTATAATTTTGCCAACTTTAAATTTTCTAGTGCACATGGCAGTTTGCATCAATCATTTTGTTTTTGCGGAGGGGGATTTAAAAATTGAAAATTTTTTTGGTAATTTTCCTTAGGTTACAACCTAATACCTATCAGTTTGCCAAATGTCAGTGAGTCAGTCAGTTAGCCTTCTGACTTTACATAGTAGAGATAGGAACATTAAAAGAAGAAAAAACACATGATAGGATAAACACAATAACACGTCAAGTCAGAGAGAGTGAGTAAGGGGTGGGGATAAGAAAGGGACATATATAATAGGACGAACACAATGGCAGGTCAGTGTGGGAGAGGGAGGAACAGAAATAGGACATGAGGACAAACATAGAAGCACAAAAGGATAAGGATAATCTCTACACCTTCCTAAACTGCCGTCTTCAAATAAATAGGCTGCAACAAGTGATCAGAGAGAGGAATATGCCATCCTGTGACATGCAACATCACTTTGATAGCAGCCAACACAATGCTATGCTGATCCTATGGAAGTCAGATGCCAGCGCCAGCTTTATTACCCTGCAATGATCAAAAGAACCTACGCAAAGCTCACTTCTCCGTGCATTCTCTCCGAGTGGATGTGTGACATCAAAGAGGAGTAGTGGAGGGGGTCACATGCTGTCTGGCCAACGTACTGTGCACACTGTGAAGACGTGGTGACAAAAGTTTTGATGCCACTTCTGTATTTGTTTTCGCGCTCTTGTTTTGTCGGTCTTATACTCATTTTCTTTATTTAGTTGTAGTCCTATAATCCTTTCTTGCGTAGGGTTTACTGCAATCATAAATGATTTTATGTAATAGTGCTGTGTAGCATGTTATTCTAGTGATAGTGTCATTTGAGTGTAGTTATGGCTGCTACTTCAAAGTCTGGTAGCAAATCTGGATAGGCACGAAGTGGACAAGCCTGAAAAATAGGCTATAACGTAACTGGTAGCCTATGAGAACATAAAACTGTTTGTAAAGTTAGTTATATTGTTGTGGCTTGAACAAGTGAAGCAACAGGAGTTTTAAAGTCAGTGGTGAAACATGTAACAGCAGAAGGGAAGACGTCTATGGCCAAGGGTTGTCTGCAGATTTCAACATTTGATGGCAAGAAAACAGTCCATTAGAAAAGGATCAAAACAGACGGGTTCACGAAAGGTGTGATATGTCAGAAAATAAAGTGAATTTTACATGATGAAAGAAGAAAAAAACCTTTACCTACATTGAAGAAATTGAAAATGTGTTAAAATCAGAAAATATACTTGACTGTAGCTGAGAGTATCTTCGTAGATTATTGAAAGAGATGGGGTTCGAGTGGACTAGGTGCTGTAATTCTCAAAAGCTGTTGATAGAAAAACCTGATATCGTGGCATGGAGGGGAAGGTGCCTCAGAAAAATTTGTCAATACAGAGAGAATGGTTGGAAAATTGTGTATTTAGATGCAAGATTTCTTCATTCCACTCACCCCTGTCTGAACATTCTTGCAATCTGATACAAAGCTGGGAAAATAACAAGCTATAGGGAAAGGTCCTTTCATTATTGTTATACATGCCGGGGGACAGGAAGGCTTTGTAAACAATGCCTTACTGATATTCAAATCAAAGCAAAACACTGGGGACTACCACGACAACATGAACTTGACCAATTTCTCACCCTGGGTGGAAAGGTAAATGCTATTGAACTTAAGTCAAAATAGTGTGATAGTATTAGATAATACTAGTTATCACAGCACACAAGAGAATAGGAAGCCAACAATATCGTTGCTCAAGAAATACATAGTTGATTGGCTTACGCACAACATCCTCTGTCCTCTGTGTGTGTGTTTATTGGAACAGTATATTTCTTTAAAATATGGTTTACAGCTTGGGGATTGTAAATAGTTCCATTTAAGTCCAGGGTTAATACTTTGAGGTTACTTTACTTTCCTTCTTTAGTTGCATTGCGTTTCCAGCATTAACAAAAAAAATAACCTCAGTCGATAAGCCTGACTGCAGCTACTTACAGTATGTGTTAACGACAGTTTGACAGCAAGCCTAACAGATGCTTGTCCTTGATCTTGTATTGTCGGGGAATATCAGGATGAGTCAGAGTGAGCTGTGTGAACCAAACTAGCTGAGGGTTCTTTTGTTTGTTGTCAGTTATAGTTTCTTCTCTTTGACAGTAAGTTAACAATGAAGAGCTCTCACCTTGAAGGGGAAGGAAGACGGGACGGTAGAATCTGACGTTCTCAAAAGATATGCTCACATCCTGGTATAACTGTGTGCTCTGTGATGGACTGATCATGACTGCTGTCTCCCAGGCAAACACCTGAAACATTTACATAAAGAAAATTATAAAATGAATGTATGTACGTTCAGTTCTCTACAGGGTTGGGTATAAAGTGAGATGAATCTCTGTAGCAAGTTTTTATGGCCGGATGTCCTTCCTAACGTCAATCTCACCCAAGGAGTTAATGAGATGAAATGAATGACATGACTCTTTGATATGGTGTATTAGGACAATACTTCTTTAAATTGTAAAACAAAAGATTGTGTGATAATGTTTTGTTCTTTGATCTGACCACTGAGGAAGGGAATGGTTGAGATTTCCCGAAACATGTTTGGTTTAATAAATCGTTTTTCTTTCATTTAATGAGTGTATTGATCAAGGCAGATTCAAATAAACTATTTTAAATAGTTACATTATACATTCATGATAAATGATAGCAGGAAGGGAGAAGGTGAAACCTGGTGCCAGCAAATAGACTATTCCTGTTGAATAGCAGCAAGGGATCAGCTTAAGGTTTTACGTCCCCATCCCACGGACAAATCACCATCCATATGAGCACTGCAGAGAGGTTTGGAATTTAATGCAGATTTTGGCATGCAATCTAGTGATAAATGAAATGGCGTATGGCTTTTAGTGCCGGGATATGCCCGAGGACTTTGGCTCGCCAGGTGCAGGTCTTTTCATTTGACGCCCATACGCAACCTGCGCGTCGTGATGAAGACGACACATACACCCAGTCCCCGTGCCAGGGTAATTAACCAATTATAGTTAAAATTCCCGACCCTGCCTGGAATCGAACCCGGGACCCCTGTGACCAAAGGCCAGCACGCTAACCATTTAGCCATGGAGCCGGACATCTAGTGATTAGAAATTGTATACCACCACCACCCCTACCATGCCAACCAACATTCTGATAGTGAAATTTTTTCGACCAACGGGACTTGAACCGGCTAACCACAGTGTCAGACCATATGCACATCATGCCTTAACCAGGCAGGTTAAAGTACTTCTGCAGTATCTTTTAGAATTCATAACAACTGAAGGGACAAAAGTCATCATCATGAACTATAAATTCATCCACATTTTCAATAAATCTTATAACGTTTTAGTATTTTGACAGTCTAGACGATAATGAACACATGTTCACACAGCAAATGTGAAGTGAAAAGTTTAACAAGAGTTCATTTTAAACTAATTTTAACATAATATCTAACAATAAAGAAATGCCCAAACTAACCATGGACAGATTTTTTTAAAGATGTCCACGATCTAAATTCATCATCATCATCATCATCATCATCATCATCATCATCATCATCATCATCATCATCATCAGCAGCCATTCTATCATTACATGATGTGGCCTCTTTAAGTCATGAACTCAGGTAAATCTTTGGCAGATCTCTCCATTTGGAACAGTCTTGAGCAGTTCTCTGCCAGGTAGCAAGCACAAGCTACTCTCTTGATGCCTTTGTCCCATCTGTCTGGCAGTCTTCCTCTAGGCCTCTGATGATCTCTTGGACTCCATTCTAACACTAGCTTCGTCCATCTGTCATCTTCTCTTCGAGCAATATGTCCAGCCCATTACCATTTTAAAGTGGCTATTCTCTCAAGAATGTTATTAACTTTAGTGACTGATCTGATATCATCTGATCTCTTCTTATCTTTCCTTGTAAAATCCAGCATTGACTTTTCCATGCCTCTCTGCGCTGTCCTAAGTTCCCCTTTTGTAAATTTGTTCAGTGTCCAGGTCTTACAGCCATAAATCAGCACAGGTAGAATGCACTGATCATAATAAACTATTTTCTAAATTATACAGATTTTATTCATACAATTGTAGCCAAGTGCATATCCATGATGAAACACAAACTACTCTATTCATTTAAGAGGCTAACATCTTCGCCTAAGTAAATGGAAGGTGAACATGGCTTATTATTAGTATAAATAATCACAATTACAAAGAAAATAAGATGTAAAATGCAATGCACCGTTAGCAAAAAGAATGATTTATAAATGTTCAAAAACGTTGGCAGCAACTACAAAAGGTACATTTACAGAAATAAGTGAGCCGATTTCAAACTTCACAGCAACTTACCAAGCAGGCAGAGAACGGTAATAAATATTGTCCATCGATGTTATTTCCAGCAAACACCTTATACTCATCATCTTTGATACTAATGGGAATGGCTCGTTCTCCACTGCCTTTGGTTTCCTGAAAATATAATGAAGTATGAATTATGCACCTGTCTGCAGCCAGGGCCATATAAAAGTCTCTGTTTAGTTACAACCTCATGTATTTCAAGTTGGAAAGAAATAGAATTAGAAATGGTTGTGGAAGTAAGGAGAAATTGAAGGAACTTACTAGGAAACTGAATCTAGCAAAGGAGTCAGCTAAGGATAACATGATGGCAAGCATAACAGGCAGTCATACAAATTTTAGTGAAAAAATGGAAAGGTATGTATAGGCAGAAAGAGATTCCAAGAAAGACATTCCAGGAATCATTAGTGAACAAGGAGAGTGTGTATGTGAGGATCTACAGAACACAAGAGTATTCAGTCAGCAGTTTGCAAAGAATTTTGGTTACAAGGATAATGTTCAGGTAGAGGAGGTGACTAATACTAACAAAGTATTAAAATGTACCTACAATAACAAAGACATTTAAAATAAGATACAACAGTTGAAAATTAGAAAGGCAGCTGGAACTGATAAGATTTCTGTGTTGTGGATGTGGTTGAACAGCTTGAAAAAGGAAGTCATAATTAACTAATATCAATCAGTTTAAGCATTTATGTATTAATGTGATCTGGTCCAACTTCTTTGCCAGATTTTGCAATAATTTAAACTAATTTGCCTGCACCCCCGCTTACAAGACAAGAATTCGGTGTAGGTGCTGTGATGTCACAAAAAAAAAAAAAAAAAGTGTACTCTGTGAATGATAAACTGAATATAATTGATAGTGCGAAGAATGGAATGTTGAATGTGTGTATTTTAGGTACAGTGTCTTTCATAAAATTGTGTTCTCTTCTATTCTGCTATTTTTTCCCTATCTTCTGTCAGCCTATAGGTTATTTTTCATTTACTGCAGTTAAGCTGTAACGCAGGGCAAAGCATGTGAATGAAGTATTTACTGCAGCTGATGGCCATATAAAATACAATGTACATAACATATAATTGCATAGAATTATAAATATTCTTCATTTCAGATTTAGGTTAGAAGCTTTTTGTTCCAACGAAACAGAAAAAAAAAACATACACAGATATTTTAGATATTTGAGGTGCAAAACTCTGTCAAAGTTTCATGACTCTCCCTACACTACATTACAAGGACGGTTTGAAAAGTTCTCGGAATCACCGCTAGATGTCAGTGCTAGAGCAACGAGGTTCCCGCCCAATAATCACACATCCTTTGTGAGTGAACACGTGGCGCATCAGTGCTCTAGCTGCAGGAGTGTGGTAGTGACGACTCTTTGTTGTTGTTCCCGCGTAGTGATTTGTGACAATGGAAAAAACTGAGATTCGAGCAGTGATTAAATACTTTGTAAAGAAAGGTATGAAAGCAAAGGAAATTCATGCTGACTTTCAGAACACACTGGGGGACTCTGCTCCTTCATTTTCAACTGTTGCCAAGTTGACCAGCGAGTTTAAATTTGGTCGGGAGAGTTTGGATGATGATCCTCGCAATAGACGGCCAAAACGTGTTACGACCCCAGAATTTATCGCAAAAGTGCATAAAATGGTCATGGAGGATCATCGACTGAAATTGCGGGAGATTGCTGAAGCTGTAGGGATGTCTTCTGAACGGGTATATTATATTTTAACCAAAGAATTGGGTATGAAAAAATTATCCGCAAGATGGGTGCCGCGGCTCTTGACATTGGACAATAAACGCACCAGATTGGAAATGTCCGAACAAAGTTTGGCCCGTTTTCAGTGCAACCAACAAGATTTTTTGCGCCGGTTTGTGACTACAGATGAAACTTGGGTCCACTACTATACCCTAGAGACAAAACAGCAGTTAAAGCAGTGGAAACATGCTGATTCACCACCACCAAAGAAAGCAAAGGCAGTGCGTTTGGCCGGAAAGGTCATGGCCTCAGTTTTCTGGGATGCAAAAGGCATTCTGCTGATAGATTATCTTCCTACTGGCCAAACAATTACGGGGCAATACTATGCAAACCTCCTAGACCAACTACAGGAAAAGATACTGAAACAAGGCCTGGTTTGGCAAGGAAAAAAATTATCTTTCATCAGGACAACGCTCCACCACACACAAGTGTTATTGCCATGGCAAAACTTCATGAACTGGGGTACGAATTGTTGCCATATCCACCTTATTCACCTGATTTGGCACCAACAGACTTTCATCTATTCCCCAAGCTGAAAATTTTCCTCGGTGGACGGAGATTTTCTACAAGGGAAGAACTGACAGCCGAATTGGAGAGGTATTTTGCAGGCCTGGAGGAATCTCATTTTCAAGATGGGATCAAGGCATTGGAACATCGCTGGACCAAATGCATTAGTCTACAGGGAGACTATGTTGAAAAAATAAAAGCAGTTCCACCGAGGTAAGATACTTAATTCTAGTACATTCCAAGAACTTTTCAAACCACCTACGTATATGATATCTATTGCACCAATCTCCATATAATTTGCATTTACACTCTGTACGTGGTAAGTGGTACCTTGCTGTGTTGCAGATTTGGTGGTGAAAACCCTCTGAATTTAGTGTAACTGTACTAAGTTGTGAACTGATGTGTAAAAATATTACTTTATACAATGAATGAACGCATTCTTCTTTTTCGTTGTAGTCATCTTGGTTGGCTTTATGAAAGTCATGAGAAATAATTTCATCATGATCAAGGGAAGGTGTTACGAGAGTTGAGCTGTTGATGACCATCGGACAATGCAGCATAGCAGTGATACAGAATTTCCATGATTTCTTTGAGCAAGAGTGACATTGGTTTGGAATTGTCAGATACAAGGGATTCCACTGTTATATTCCTTCTTCTGCTTTCCCCACATCTGTGGGGTTATGGGTACGAACTGTGTCATACATGTTGATTTGCCCTGTTTTCCAGCCGGATGCCCTTCTTGGTGCAAACCCCAAACAGAGGGATGTAATTACTAATGCATGTTACTGTGGTGGTTGGTAGTGTGGTCTGTTGTGTTAATATAAAGTAGAATGCTTCATATCTGGCAATTCCAAAACAATGGCACACTCTCTCAAAGAAATCATGGAAATTTGGAATCACTCCTGTGCTGCAAGTCCCCGAGCCATAAGAATTAATCAGAAGTGACTAAAATCCCTGACCTGGCAGGGAATCAAACCGGGACCCTATGAACCAAAGGACAGTATGCTGACCATTCATCCAAGGAGTTGGACACGAGGGATTCTACTGAAGTACCAAGAACTAAATTATATGTTGTCCAGGAAGTCAAAAACAAATAAAGAGAACATTCACAAGAAAATATTTTTTCAGCAACCTAGTATGTAATACAGAACAAAGTTCTTACTCCTCCTACTTAAAAACCTAGTCTTTAACTATAAAAGACAATTCAATTTGAATAAGAAAAACTAAAGGATAGAAAGGAGAATGTAAACAAACTCACCTCGTCTTGGTACAAGGCGACATACCACTTCTCTGAATGATCCCATTTCACTAACGGGGCCGTCATAAATGTACCACGGCTCACAGGGTACTCCACAGGTGGGTAGATCTTCGACAGATCCATCTCCAGACCATTCTCATACAACCTGTATCATGAACATTGTCATTATTTTTATACAATAATATAATGTTAAAAGGTACTTCAAGTGTAATAAAGAATTTTCTGTATTTTTCATATTCAATATGAGACATTTTTGTTACAGGGGGCAGACCACAAATTTACACTATACTGAGAGTCCATGAAAAAATATCTACTTTAAAGGACAATAATAAAACATATGAGGCCTTGTGTTTATCGACAGCATCATTCTGTCAAAAATTAAGTTGCTAATAGGGAACAATAAATTAATTTTACTGACAGCGAGTTTAATTATCAACAAGAATTGAAGCAAAGGTCCTATTGCTTGCATATGACATAGTGATATGGATAGAAAATGATATGGAAGTACAAGAACTAGTTACAGTGGAACCTCATTAACACACTGACGACGGGCCCCGAACGGAAGCTGCTACCCCGTGTAGACCAGATAATTCAGACTTCCAAGAAAGGAATTACACTGCTGCACTCAAACTACTGTAACTCGAAAATTATTCAAGGTGTCGACCTCAAACTTGGAACATGTACTCACTACATTGCTTAGTAGTCTGTACGGTGTGATACCCTTCAAAGCAATACCATTTGTGGCTCCATTTAATAGTCTTTCTAAGCACTGTGTAGTATGAATGCCCTATTTGTACCTTTTGTGTACTTAATGCATTCAAGTATACAAGGACTTCCGTTTACAGTTACTCCCTGTTTAAGGTTAGCTGTTAATCATTAGAAATATCTAATTCAATGTCACTCATTACCTGTTACAACCGTTCTGTACATAATTAATCACAATATTATCACTAGTCGTCGGCAACTGAATACGCCGCGCCATGTTGATATCTGCCCCAGAGCTCCAGGGAATAGCTCTACATATCCTACATTATTTTGTTCAATACAAGAAAATTTAAAGAAAGAAAGCAATAACTTATAGTCCATGACTACACCATTTGGAACTCCTAATGTTGCCCACAATTTCATCAATAATCAAGGAAATAGAGGTGCATAAAAGCAAGTATTCTCGTAGCCCGGCACCTACTGTCAGCTGTCACCTATCGTCAGCTGAGAAACTACAGGAATTTCCAAGGGTCATCACCCATGTGGCACATCAGACAATGAATCTGCATATAAATGTTGAATTACTTCGTCGTAAAATAGGGCACATTGCCATCTTGTACAATGATTCTCGGCACGTAAGAACACTCATGTATATATGAAGTTTCAGTAGCTACAAAGACTGTACAATTAAAAAATTACATCAACACGAAAATCTACGATCCCTTTAGTCCATGACATGACTGAAAGTAGTTAAAATTATAGCCAACAATTAGCACAAGCTACAAACAATGCCCATGCGTAAAAACTGAGATCTCCAGGGCCGGTCGTCAATGTGTTAATCTGGACTAATTGAGACTCTAGGTTGTGCGAATAAATGAAAATCTGGAATAAACAAAATAACTTATGAAATGAGCCACAGAGACAGTACATTTTGAACACTATTCAGTAAAAAGAACGTGTACAGTAGAGTATTTTAAATTCAAGAAATACAAAGGTTATTTAGTACAAAAGATATAATGCAATATAGTATTAGGCCCTACAAAATACAGACTAACCACCAGCACCCAATAAAATGAATTAATTTTATTTTGATGTGGAAACACCATCTAGCAGTTCTTCATCAGCTGGTGGTTATTTACAGTGGCATCCTGTGGCTTGCATACTGCTAACACAACTCAAGTAGATTTGGTGATTGATGATCTGACTACAGAATCAACATTTACCAGTTCCCGTTTTACAATTGAAATTGTAATGATTAGCAGTGATGGAACTAACAATTCTATGAATATCAATACAAGAAAGAGTCTGGATGATGAGCATACTACAGAATTTAGAACCTAGATTTTACACTTAGTTCATTCCAGATTTTAATGTTAATTGTGTGTTTGTACATTAGTTTTCATGTCAACTGTGGGTTTTTACATTCGTTTAGTTATTACATGTATTACATTATGGCTGAAGATGGTCAATCAAGGCCGAAACTAGTCCCTAGGTTAGTAATGTAATTCAATAATATTGCACAATATAGTTCTGAAAAAGGTGGACTATATGACATTAATTTCATAATTATAATTGTAATCACAATTCAGTATGGATCAAAACCATGAAGTTTATATCCTATGACTTTATCTAAGAATCTCTTACGTACTTTCCAAGAGCGGAAAGCAGCACCTGGGTACCATCTTTGCCTCGCTGGGTGAGGGAAATATTGACAGCATCCTGGTGAAGACATCGTTTGAGGATGGCCTGTAGCAGTCCATGCGGTGCAATCTCGATGGTGAGAGCGTTGTTGTGTACGTGACGACTAGCTTCCTCGAACAGCACTGGTTTCAGCAGGTTATTGACGTGGTACTCGGCCGATGAGAGCTTGGCCGCTGGAGTATCCCATTCGGCTTCAGGTACTGAAGAGCTAATCCATTTCTCTGAGCGAGGCTTAGGATTTGGTATCACCTGTTATTAAAGATATAAATTTAACAGGTGATGCACATCGCATAGACAGGAAGCATTATCTGAAATGCTACTGTACACTTTGACACAAAAAGTGATCGGCGGGGTAAAAGATCTCACAAAGATATGTATACACTGAATGTATAGGGTAGTCAGAAACAATATGAACCGTGTATAAATGTGTTAGAGGATTGGTCATACTAATAAATAATTTGAAACAATAATTTGATATCTCACCCTGTTGTTATTTTATATGCTTCTGAAGTTAGCCAATCAGATCACTTCGCGGGCGAATTCAAATGGGCTAAATCTGCACGACTTAAGACCTTACCTCACAGAGTGTCTAATTGCCAACAATGACTCTACCATTAGAGAGACACAAAATCCAAAAGGGATAGCTGTCCTAGAACAAGGGGTACTACACAGTATCGTATTGATAGTAATGCACTTAATGCCATTCCAATGTTCACACTATTTATCTAAGGATAAAATGAGCTTACTCTTTTTTAATTTTGAAATTCTTCAGTTGCGCAGCTATCCCCGACCAGGAAAACTTTATTTTTCTTTACATACACCAAATAAATGGTGATTTATCATTGACAATAAATTATGTTAAAACATCTCAACAAAAATCTCTTAAAAGCAAAACAGGAATACCAAAACGAAGGAAGAAATTAACTGAAAATTTTGTGACAGATCCCTGCGCACCGAAGAGCAACCCAGTAACCTCCCAGCAACTGGCAGACATGTGATACTTTTCTTCAAAGTACTTAAAACGGGGTTTGTAATGTCTCTTCTTTTCAGAATCAACTTCTTTGGCCTGTGAACTGTTTCTCTCAAGCCTTGTTGGATCAATAAAAACGCCAACGTTTCTCTTCCTGTCAATCGTGACAATGTCTGCACGTTTACTGGATCCATCGCTAGAGATACAGTGCACTTCTTCAAAGACTTCGAATCTGCCAGATTTTTTGAGAAGTTCCACAATACTGCTCCTGACCCTATGGTGCCCACCCCCACTGATGAAGGGTGCAGCCAAAAAGTTTGGAAACATGTATTTCTTGTATGTGTACTCTATGCATGCAGATGGAAAGATGGCTCTGCATCTGTTTCCTAGACTTATATATACTGTATTTTGCTCCTGCTAGCTTTCTTACTCAAGGGTTTAATGAACTGTGTATCTTAATTTTGGAGTTACCTAACAGAAATACTTTCTTTGGACTTGTCAACACATAACATTCAAATTTGAATTCTGTTTTATAAGCTTTTCAGTTAACTACAGATGTTCTATCACTGGAAAAAAAAAAGTTTTTTCCAAGATCAACATCAACTCACCGGCTTTAAATATTTCAAGAGTGCAGGACCGGCATGGGCAATGTACCGACTGTGGTACGCAATATGGCCAGAGGCAACCTCCTTGGCAAAGATCTTCTTCTCTACCAATTTCTTGACAAATTCAGACAGTTCTTGTTTTGGACCAGATATTGTTGAGCTGTTATGAGAGTTGTGACAAGCCACTTCCACCTCGGGGGGACACAGGTCCTTGATCTGACTGTAGCCCAGACCTGAAAACAATCATCGTAAGACCAACATGAAAAAATTGAACAAGCATGCACACAATGTTCTCTCCAGATGTGCTGGATAAGGAGCAATGTCACAGAGATGGTGTAGAAATTATGGTCAGTTATTTTAGAGCTCTAGTTAGCCCGCCTGGTGGCCATGATCGTTAAGGCGCTGAAGTCTAAAACGGTCTAACACCGAGGTTAGCCGGTTCGAGTCCCGTTGGTCGAAAAAATTTTCACCATCAGAATGTTGGCCGGCAGGGTAGGGGAGATGGTGGTATACAATTTCTAATCACTAGATTGCGTGCCAAAAGCCTGGATTAAATTCCAAACCTCTCCGCAGTGCTCATATGGAGTGAGGGCATATGACGCTGTTGATGGTGATTCGTCCGTCGGATGGGGACGTTAAGCCTTGAGCAGACCCCTTGGTGCTATTCGACAGGAGTAGGCTATGTGCCGGCACCGGGTTTCACCCTCTCCCTACTATCATATATCACGTCATTCATTTCATCTCTCATTAACTCCTCTGATGAGGTTGACGTCAGGAAGGGCATCCGGTCATAAAAAACCGTCACGACAAATTCATCTCACCTCATACCCGACCCCGTAGGGAAACGGGACAAGGGTTGGACAAACATTTTAGAGCTCTAGTTCATAGTTCAGAAAATGATTCATGCAACTGGAATATGAATCTCAGCATTGCTACAGAGGATAGCATCTCTCAAAGTGGTCATTTCATAAGCTCTACGAAGAAATAAGAAACAGAATATCTATGGGAAAAGAAGATTTCGGAAAGGTGAGAGGGCTTTTGGCATCTAAGGCAATCCCTACTGATTTAATGAAGAGGTTCGCAAAGTGTTTTGTGTGGAGTGTAGTGTCATATCGATCTGAAACATGGATGTCAAGACAGAAGGAAACAAAGTATTTGGAAAGTATTGAAATATGGTTGAGGAGAAGAATGGAAAAAGTGAAGTGGACAGATAAAGTGCTAAGAAAAGTAGGAGAGAAGAGACACCTGATGAAAATGATAAGGAAGAGGAAAATATCTGGTTGGGTCACATACTACGTAGAAATTGTCTTCAACAGAGGGTGATAGAAGGAAAAATAGATGAAAGAAGAGGAAGAAGAAGGTTTGGAATGTTAACAGATGTCAAACAAGGAAGAAGCTATGAACAACTGAAGACAGAGAATAGTGGAAGATGTCCAGTTGATACCTGTCTCAAAACAGATTCAAAGAAGAAGAAGAAGAACAAGAAGAAGACTTAAAGATGTGATAGCCCTAAGGATTTGTTACCTAACACTTTCCCCAGAATGAATCTAGTGTTCCTGACAGGAGATTTTCCTAAAATCAATATTTAAAGGTAAATTTCCCAATTTAAAAAAAATTAACAACATAACAAACCACAATGGTAGTTGAATAAAGGAAGATGGAAAGGTGCCATAAACATCCCAACCTAGCAGGAACTGCAAGAAAGAAATGGAACAACATAACAAATAAGAATATGTTTAAACATTTTATTTATTTATTTATTTATTTATTTATTTATTTATTTATTTATTTATTTATTTATTTATTTATTTATTTATTTATTTATTTATTTATTTATTTATTTATTTATTTATTATTTTTTATGTATTTAATCTGTTTACCTGTCCGGCTCCACAGCTAAATGGTTAGCGTGCTAGCCTTGGGTCACAGGGGCCCCGGTTCGATTCCCAGCGGGGTCGGGAATTTTAAACATCATTGGTTAATTTCGATGGCATGGGGGCTGGGTGTATGTGTCGTCTTCATCATCATTTCATCCTCATCACTACGTGCAGGTCGCCTACGGGAGTCAAATCAAAAGACTGCACCTGGCGAGCCGAACATGTCCTTGGACACTCCCAGCACTAAAAGCCATACGCCATTTCATATGTTTACCCTCCAGGGTTGGTTTTTCCCCGGACTCAACGATGGATCCCACCTCTAATGCCTCAAGAGCAGTGTCCTGGAGTGTGATACTATTTTTTTTGCTAGTTGCTTAACGTCGCACCGACACAGATAGGTCTTATGGCGACGATGGGACAGGAAAGGCCTAGGAATGGGAAGGAAATGGCCGTGGCCTTAATTAAGGTACAGCCCCAGCATTTGCCTGGTGTGAAAATGGGAAACCATGGAAAACCATCTTCAGGGCTGCCGACAGTGGAGTTCGAACCCACTATCTCCTGGATGCGAGCTCACAGCTGCGCGCCCCTAACTGCATGTCCAACTCGCCCGGTGAGCGTGATACTTCAGGTCAGGGATACAACAGGGAGGGAGGACAAGTACCTTGCCCAGAAAACCACTCTGGGGATGGCTGAGGTGGGAATCGAACCCCTCTACTGAGTTAACCTCCCGAGGCTGAGTGGGCCCCGTTCCAGTCATCATACAACTTTTCAAAAAAATAGCTTTAAACTTAAAACTGCTATGCTGCTACACTGAGCAGGGGCCTTGTGAGGGATGGGAAGATTGGAAGGGATATTGGTGAGAGGAAATCGATTTGGTTAAATATGACGGGAACACAGGCCATAATAATTGGCACGTATAAATCTCATGCTAAAATACAAAACACATCTATACCCAGTCTTATGCTCAGTGGAATACCAGTAACAATTAGTGATCATGTAAAGAACCTTGGAATAGTATTCGATAAATATTTAAGTTGGTCAGAACATGTCACAAAAATTTGTCAAAGAGTATTCTATTCATTACATTCTGCAAAAAGGATGAGAGACTTCCTTCCAAGAAACACAAGAAAATTATTAGTACAGAGTCTAATATTTCCAATATTTGACTACGGAGATGTAGTGATAATAGTATGAGCAAAACACTTTCATGTCGACTACAGTGAGCCTACAATGCTTGTGCTCGATTCGTATTAAATATCCCGATCCAAACTCATATTAGCCCTTTCCTCTCTCAGGTGTCCTGGCTAAAATTGACTGAACGACGTAAATACCACGCTGTTTTCCTTCTCCAAAGTATTCTGCAAACAAGCAAGTCAGACTATCTTAGAACAGACTTTAAATACCTCTCCCCTTCCGACAGAGCTCCCTCAAAGTCATCCAAACGTTCCCTCTTGTCCATTCCCCTTCACCACAGTAACTCGTACAACAACTCATTCGTACCTGCTTCCATACGTTCCTGGAACTCAATCCCAGGTGAAATTAGAGGCATAGGCAATCCGAGGCTATTTAAAAGGAAATGTTTAATGTGGTACTCAAATATGTAAAAAGTAGATTTCACTAACGTAAAAAATTAATAATTAGCTCTTAATTATCAATAAGGATACAAAATTATAGAGGTTACGTAAAATAATTTTAGCGATTTTTAGAAATATATGTAAAAATTATTTTATGTACATTATTCCATAAATTGTATAAAGCTGTTGTGTAATATGGTTTGGCATAATAGCAGGCTTCATAGCCTGAGCCCGGCCATATAAGAAAGGCAATATACTAAACTGAACTAAAATGACAGGACACATTTTAAGACACCCAGGACTTGTGCAGTTGGTTTTCAAAGGAAGTGCAGGCAGTAAGAACGGTAGGGGTACACCAAAGTATGAATATTACAAGCAGATTAGAGCAGACATAGGATGCAGCACTTACATAGAAATGGCGAGGTTAGCACATGATAGGATGGCATGGAGGGCTGCATCAAAGCAGTCTATGGACTGATGACTCAAACAACAGCAACAAACAACAACAGGCAAGGAAGAGAGAAGGAGGCCTCCATGGCCTTAAGATAGGTACCATCCTGGCATTTGCCTGGAGAAGAAGTGGAAAACCACAGAAAACCACTTTGAGGATGGCTGAGGTAGGAATCGAACCCCTCTACTGAGTTGACCTCGTTCCAGTCATCGACCACATTTCAAAAAAATAACTTTAAACATTTATAATCATATAAAACATTGCACTGAACCGAGACTATGTAAAGGAACACATAATAGGATAAAAATAATGACAGATCGGTATGGGAAGAGTAACAGAAAGCGGAGATGAGAACAAACATGGAAACACAAAAGGACAAGGACAATCTGCACATCTTCCCACAATGACCTCCAATACTGTGTCAATACTTCATATGCATTGGTATCGTACTCACCAACAGCTGCCATAGCACCAGGTATGAGTTTTGTCTCAAGGGAACAGAGACCACGGTAGTAAGCGGCCAGGATCACCTGCTCTGCTGTGAAGGTTCCATCAGCATAGGCACAGCCCAATTCCCCCACTGAATGGCCAATGATGCCATCAGGAACAATGCCCAAGGCATGCAGAATATCTGTGAGACCAATCTGCAAATAAGATTGTTCTAGATTATCTCAAACATAACTTATTTTGCAAAGCCTCTTAACTAATTTATGCCTTATGTTGAAATTTTACAACTAGTTATTCACATACAGCCAAATCTGGTTAGGACGTTTTTGTAGGGAACAAAAAAAATATCAAAAAGGGAACATGCTAAAGAAAAAAAAAAAAAAAAATGGCTTTTAGTGCCGGGAGTGTCCGAAGACAAGTTTGGCTCACCAGATGCGGGCCTTTTCATGTGACGCCCGTAGGCAAACTGCGCATCGTGATGAGGACGACACATACACCCAGTACCCATGCCAGTGGAATTAACCAATTCTGGTTAAAATTCCCAACCCAGTTGAGAATCGAACCTGCGACCCCTGTGACCAAGGCCAGCATGCTAACCATTTAGCCATGGAGCTGGACAACGTGCTAAAATATGAAGAACAATTATGCTCTTAAATTTAAAGTTAGGTTTAAAAGTAAAATAATTATGATAAAGTAAACTCGTGTCCTTATCCCAACGTAGTGCAGCTCTTTTCAGGCATGCCCCCAATGGAGGTGAGCTGCATGTACCATTTTAACCACATACCAGCCCTCCTGCCAGTCTTAAATTTCTGGCAGTACCGGGAATCGAACCCAGGCCCACGAGGACGGCAGCTAATAAACACTAACAGTTGCGCTACGAAGGCGGACAATAATTATGATGAAAACAAAGAAACAAGTGTTTATAATAAGAAGACATGGATGGAAGAAGGGCGTAACTCAAAAACACACTATTGAGATAGTTTAAAGAATTATGACATCAATCACTTTTCTCAGAAATACAGAATTTAGGAATATTATACTTAACTACATTCTTGATTATTTCATAATATGTACATCAAAAATATTTATAAATTTTGTGGTTTGTTGTCAGTTTTTATTTTGGAGTTACGCCCTTATTCCATTTTCAAGAAAAATTTTCATTTAAAATTAATGTTATTTACATTGTTGGAAGCATGTAGACAAGTTTTACAGGTTAGAACATTTGACAGGTCACAACATGTCATTAGGAGAGTCACTATATCGAGAATTTCCTACTCTCACAGATTCAGCTTCCCAGGAAATATTTTTAAACCATGCACGTGCATCTGTGCATACAAAGCTTACTAAATCTTTAACATCTTTTAATTTTCAGGGTTTAATACCGACATGAAGGACTGGGATTCCACCCAAAGTATCTACAGACCTTGTATCCTTCAATAACTGAAGCTTGTCATGAAACGTAATATAAGTCTGGCTTCCTGATACAGTTCCTTCAGGAGAGTAACATAATATGACATACTTTTGAATTGAAAACTTAAGTCCTTTTGTGTGTGGTGTTGCAAATGACACTGGGCCGAGAACGGCAGACCATTCGGATAGTAAGGATTTGGTATCCGAATCATCTGAGGTTTCACTTGGTATATATTCACTGTCATCTGCTGAAATATCAGATGTTTCTCCTCCCGAGACTACTCCTGCGAAAGTCGTTTCGCTTCTGATGAGTGATGAGTGCTGGCTCACCGTAAGTCAGCATTGGAGTGTATTTTAAGTCAGGCACGAGCAATATTTGGAAGAACGGCGCAACTAAATATAGCACTTCACACGCCATCTATTGACACTACCGAGAAGCCATTTAGGTAGTATCTAGAACAGCCTGCAAGGAACGTATATATGCAATTTACCGAATAACGGCACAACCTGACTTAAGCCCTTCTTCCATCCATGTCTTCATAATTAATGAAATAAATAAAGAAATAATACTTTTTAAGAGCACCAACCATAGTAAAACATCAAGGAAAAACGTTCTCAGAGATGTGAACTATACAAGTTGTTTACAGTTATGTTTAAAGTTAACCTAGGAATGTCCAACATCTAGGCGATTTGCATGGATTAGCATCTGCTTTCTCAATAAACTTTAATTTTTCATCATTTATAAACCATCTAGTTTTCTTCTTCCCCGTAACTGAATGTCCCACAAACCACTATGTGCAAGTACAGTAGGCCTAATTTATGTATGTTGCTACACAATTCACTTACGAACATAAAATTAAGCACCAACACGTCAGCTGTATATGTACGTACAGTAGGCCTAATTTACTAACGTTGTTACACAATTCACTTGCGAACGTAAAATTAAGCACCAACATATCACACGAGTTACTGTTGCGCTAGGGACATGAAATTCAGTTCTCTACCAAATCCTTACAGAGGCTAGCTGTCGCTGGCGATTTTG
Source organism: Anabrus simplex (assembly GCF_040414725.1). Classification (NCBI taxonomy): domain Eukaryota; kingdom Metazoa; phylum Arthropoda; class Insecta; order Orthoptera; family Tettigoniidae; genus Anabrus; species Anabrus simplex. Next base: position 188,701,243 of record NC_090279.1, read on the forward strand.
TGTGCGCAAAATGGCTGGCAATGCTGATTTAAATTTTTTATAGTGGGAGTTACGAACGTACTAAGGAGTGACGTAAATGTGCTATCCAGGTTTCTTTAGCATGTATTTAATAGGACATGGACTGGGACTTTGGAATAATGATGTAAAAACCAGGGAAATGCACTAGATAGGGATGTCTTAACCAATTTCGACAGTATTTTATAGTAAGATGTTACCTGGATGGCAGCGATTCCCACAAAGCAGTTGAGTACGTTGTCCCAGAGAGTTGGATCGTCAGCAGTGATGATATGGTAGATATCTAAGCCCTTTGGTTTGAGGATATCATCACACAACTTGATAGCAGAAGCAAACAGAGGAATCTGGAGCAGGGACTTGCCCATCCCAGCCCACTGACTGCCCATGCCAGAGTAAACAAACCATAATGGCCGACGTGTACCCGTGAAATACTGTAGAGAAAAGATATAAGCAACAATTAGCACAGAATTATTTTCAATTTTATGAACACACAAACTTTAGTCCTACTAGGAAATGAACTCAGACCACTGGCATGGATTAAAATTATACCTCAACGTGGTACAGATAAGTCTTTTATTTTTGCTGAGTGAAAACAAGAAGAGAAAAGAACCAAAATGAAATATCTGTTAAGAAATCTTGATGTAGATTTGGTTTCACAGAGAGGCTGTTTCACTCGTATTTCCGGCTTTAAGGAGTTCTTGTTGGTGTTGGTTTTTTAAAACGTAGAATGCATCTATTGTTTTGTTCCAATACTAGGCCCTTTCTAAAAATTGGTGTGAAAAAAATAAGAGTGAACACCAGACTTCCTTTAATAATGTCAACCCTACGAAAGCAAGAAAACACCAGAGATTAAGAGAGAAAGGTCCAAAGAGTCTGCCAAGATAATGTTTAAGGTCAGGTGACACAAACAGAGGAACCAGCTTTCGGGGCATTCACAGTAAAATTAATATAACTCGAGATCATGATGTGATAGCTTTTACAATGAGATTGTTCATTTCATCTATGTGAATTTCTATTGATATCTGTTGTAATATTTTTAAGAAATCTTGATTAGGTGTGTTAAAAATTAAGAAATACTTGAGAACTTTGTGTGAAAATTTCCAAAACATCTCAATCATTTTCTTTTTTAAAGAAATCTTTAAACCTAAACTATTATTTCTAACACCCACTCAACATCCTACGCAACAAATTCCATGCCAAAGAAAAAACCTGTAATCCTGGCTCAAGATTGACTCATTGCATGAACACCTTAAGTGTCCAAATGGAAGTACGGCTGCACTGCCATCCATTGAAATTCCTGTAAACACTTACAGTAATGTGTAAAACAATCCAAATTTCATGAGTAAGAAACCCCTCCAGCATAAAAGTTGCTAGTTTTTTTTACATCACACAAACACAGACAGGTTTTACGTGGCGATGCCTGGTGTGGAAATGGGAATCCACAGAAAACCATCCTCGGGGCTGCCGACAGTGGGGTCCAAAACCACTATTCCCTAAATACAAGCTCACAGCTATGTACCCACATCGTGTAGCCAACTTGCTCAGTCCCAGGATAAAAATTAATACGTACGATATCCATGTACAGTGAATTTGCAAAAAACAAGAATTCACAATGTTTTGAAGACTTGGGTCATTTCTTAAATTTTTCATCTTGTCATCAAATACAAAAAAACTGATATTATCCACTAATATGCAAACAAACTGTAGATATTATGAAACATTTTTCAGTACACACAAATTTAATTTTTTTCACAATAAAATCGGTTCAAGGATGCAGGAAGAAATATTCTGCATATATATTCAGGTAATATCTCCACAGTACTTTTACTTTTCCTCAGAATATGTGATAAATTGACAGCCATCATTTCACCACCATAGCTTCTTTATTCAGTTCTCTACACATTTAGAATAAAGTATTCTCTATCGTTACAAATAAGCTTGATAGCATGCCACATGTAATGAAATGGGCTTTCTCCTAACAACCAAGCTCATAACATCTTTGTTTGTAATCAGACACCACTATATTCAAATATAGGATTGTATGAACTACAATAATTTTCTAATTTATCAAATTACTGGACTGCAGTTGTACTTTCCAAAGGACACTCAAAATCTTCCAGCAGTGAGGACAGTCCTCATGGTTCTAAAAAGCTCCCATCCATTTTCTTGTTCTTTATCATCGATATAGCCAACGGCCATAGCCGTGTTGAAACACCGGATCCCGTGAGATCTCCGAAGTTAAGCAACATTGGGCGTGGTCAGGAGTTGGATGGGTTGTCACGCGCTGTTGGTGGGGGTAAGGGAATGGAGGAGCGGAAAGGAACTGGCCACCCTACCGCACGTAAACTCCGGCTCAGGATCACCTCTGCAGAGGTTCAGACCTGCCTTCGGGCAGAATAACCCTTACCTTACCTTACCCTTATCGATATAGGAAAGAAGTATATGAACAACTTGATGCACTGAACAAGAAAATTGAGAGGTATGTTATGAAAATCAGCACAGGGGAAAAACAAAACCATGGTGATTTCAAGAGAAAAAAGACAAGGGAAATGCAGTGTGATGATTGGTGCTCAAAGGCTTGAAATTGTTGACAGTTTCAAATACCTAGGGAATGAATTTATGCAGAAAACATGGCTGGACATGGAGATTAGCAAGAAGGTGCAACAGGGCAATGTATTCTACCTGAGTGTAAGAAACCTTGTCTGAAATAAGAAAGTGTAAAGAGATAATGTACAAAATGTATTATGCATCCATACTGACTTATGTGGCTGAGACAATTGCAAATAGGGAGGAGAATAGCAAAATGAAATACCTAAGAAGTATGATAGGAAAGACAAGGAAAGACAGAGTGAGAAATTAAGATGTTAGAAAGGAAGTCGGAATAGAAAACTTAAATGAGAGAACTGACAGGAAAAAATTAATACGGTCTGGACATGTAAAGAGGATGGAGGAGAAAATAATACCGAAACAGATGATGGAGATGAAGTTTGAGGGAAAGAGTGTGAGAGAGGGAGACCCAGAACAAGCCAGATCAATTCAATAAAGAAGAGTTCAAGAAGAAGAAACCCGGACTGGGTCAAAATTATAGAAGAGGAATGGCGGAAGGAGAGAGGAATGTGAAGAAGTGCCATAAATGCCCTAATCCAGCTGTTACTGGATAAGAGAAAACGAGGATGATGATGAGGAAAGAAGTCCGTATCACTTTTATAATATTCCATACTGTACCTTCACATCAACAGCTGCCTTGGTTTCAGGCTCTAAGAGAGTATATCCTCGATACAAGTATCCTGGAGTATCAACACCGTGGATGTCACTGAGAAGCCTCACACCCTCCACGTCGATCGGCTGGTCTTGGATCTCTTCCAGACAGGAACGTACCGCTTCCTCGGCACGTCCCGACATGATCAGCAATCTGGGAATGGTGTCTAGAGGCAAGCCATTGTTGATTTTATCCTTGTTCCAACGGCGGAGCAGGACGTGGCTCAAACATCCATTCAGACTGAAGGAGTTGATGGCAATGAGTTCGCCATTGAAAGGTGTAGGCTCTGTGACAACCTGTAACAAGTTGAGGATTATTTATTTATTTATTTATTTATTTATTTATTTATTTATTTATTTATTTATTTATTTATTTATTTATTTATTTATTTATTTATTTAGTTATTTATTTATTTCATGCCTTCATTTGTGGCGAAGTTAAGGCTCACGGCCCTCTCTTACACTTAACCACATATCTAATAAACTTTATAAAACAGAATAATGAAATAATTTAACAAAATATAAATCCTAACCTCATTCATTCTTCCATTCATACTGCCATTCATACAAGCTGGTTATACATTTAATAGGTAATCTCGGGAAGACCGCTTGAAAGAAACTAAGGAAGTGCAATTCCTAACACTAACTGGAAGGGAATTCCATAGCCTTGCACCAGACACTTGAAAGGAGCGGTTAAATGAAGATGAGCGATGCACAGGAATTGAGAGTGTCGTAGTTGATCGTGTGTTGTATTCATGAGAGGAGGAGAGTAAATTAAACTTTGAGGATAAATACTGGGGTTTAGATTCATTCAGCAGAAATACGAGAGCAGCAACGTGAAGATGTTGTAGTTTATCGATTTTTAACCAGGAGAGAAGTTCATAATAGGGGGAGATATGAGTTGAAAATTTAATTGAAAATATAAACCTAATGCATGAGTTCACTGCCCTCTGTAATTTTAGTGTCTGTTCCATGGTGGCATCTATCATTACAATATCACAATAATTAAGTATGGGAAATATGAGGGTCTGGATAAGTTTAATTTTCAAGCTTTGTGGAAGAAGTGATTGGCGAGTTTTGAGAGGGTGAAGTGACGAGTGAATTTTCCTACAGATGCTTGTTATGTGCTCACTCCAATCTAGTGTGTCACTTATAATTCCAAGATTTTTTACCGACTTCTGAAATGGTATAGCTACACCACAAAGCAAAAGTGAAGGCAATAATTTCTTATTAAGGATATTTAACTGCCTTTGTTGCCCTATTATAATAGCTTGTGTCTTTTTAGGATTAATTAATAAACAATTCTTATTAGAATAGGAGCTAATCAGATTTAAAATGGAATTCATCTGATGAATTCCAAACTCAATATCAATAGCTTTACAGTGATAATATATTTGTAGATCATCTGCATATAAATGATACTTACAGTTACTGAACTGAGAAGATATATCATTGATATATAGAGTAAACAGAAGAGGTCCAAGCACGGATCCCTGTGGGACACCTGTTTGCTTCGTCTTCCAGTCTGTGGTAGTGCCGTTTATGACAACACGTTGTCGCCGATTGGAGAGGTACGAAGCAAAGAGCTGAATAGCAGAGGGACCCAGATTAAATCTTTGTAGTTTCGCTAATAATATGTCAATATTTACTGTGTCAAACGCACTACTGAAGTCAAGTAGAATAAGTATAGTAACTTTCCGCTCATCTATAGCTCGTCTAATGTCGTCTGTAATTCTTAGCAGTGCCGTCCCTGTGCTATGTCCTTTCTTGAAACCAGATTGGAAGGGGTCACGCAGAGAATATTTTTCCAGATATTGTTCAAGTTGGCTATAGATCAATTTTTCTAGAGCTTTAGACAGTGCTGAAAGAATGCATACAGGACGAAAGTTGGGTGCTACATTAGCTGGCGACTTTTTTGGAACTGGGACAACTTGTGTATCTTTCCACTTTGTCGGAAAATAACTACGGGAGAGGCATGCATTAAATACGTCAGTAATAACCGGCAATATTATATCCATAATGTTAGTAATAAAGAAAATAGGGATTTCATCAGCCCCTGTTGCATGAGATTTAATTGAAATCAGTACTCGTCTCACTTCAGACTCTGAAACAGTTCGAAATTCGAAATATGGACGATCAGATGATTGTTACAAGTAACTATTCTCTATTGTAATAATACTTGAGACAGATGATTGTTGTCGTATTATAGACTTGATGGTCGCCTGCACTATATCGTGTTCAGGAGTAAAAACATCTGGTGAAAAGTGTCTATTAATATCGTCAACCGGTATTTCTGGTTTAGCATGGTTCACAGGAGGCCTTCCAATACCTAATGAACGAAGTTGTCACCAAGTACTACCAGCGTTTATATTATTGGATAGACACCGGAAGTATTCGAATTTCTTATTGCGGATAATTTGTTTAATTCGATTTCGCAGTACACGGTATTGTTCAAATGTGTCAGCTGATAAATTTCGTTTGTAACGTCTATATAACGAATCACGCTGAGCGATCAAAGATTTAATTTCAGTTGTCAGCCACAGACAGGGCGGCCGTGTTACTTTCACACAGCGCTTAGGAGCATGCTTACTGTAAAGTCCATGAATATGAGAATTAATATTTTCCAGTTTTTCATCTATGTCATTCATTAGTATTATGTCACCCCAAGGACATTTGCATGCATCTTCTTTTAGGTGATTGAAATCTATATTTTTAAAGTCTCTAAAAGTCACGTATTAAAAGAAAAGGAAGCAGCCATGGCCTTAATTAAGGTACAGCCAGGTGTGAAAATGGGAAACCACAGAAAACCATCTTCAGGGCTGCCGACGGTGGGATTCGAACTCACTATTTCCCGGATGCAAGTTCACAGCCGCGCACCCCTAACCGCACGGCCAACTCACCCAGTAAATTATATTAAAAAATAGTGTTAAATTTCCCTAAGGGAAAATCAAATAATCATAAATATGTTTTATATATAATATAATATTAAACACATTGTGTACATTAATTTTACATATTTACATTTTAAATTTGAATTTGATCATTCCTTAGCAAATGTGCTGATGGGTTGTGCAGTCCATTAGGTGATACCTAGAGCAGGTCATGCCACAGAGGTAACAGATACACCTTTCGCCAGGAATATGGATTCTGGAGTTTACACATATCCGTCCATGGAACCCATGGACCCTAAATCTTGTGAGGACGTGGCATAGCTTGTAGTTTGGTCCTTTCCATCCATTGCTTCTCATTACTTTTGTTACACAGAAGCCTTCAGGGGTCTGCTGGGCTTTCTGTCATCTTTCTTCCTGGGCAACTATCGATGCAGCAGTATCAGGAAGTCCATAAGTGTTTTTTATATCTCCTAGGAAGAAAGTTTCAATTGCTATAATGTATGCCAGTCGGTTCTCTGTAAATTTTGAGAGCTGGAGGATTCACTTTAGGTATCTGGCCTTTGCACTTTCAAGTCTTTTTGGATTTGTCTTATATGTCTCTTGGTCATGGCCATCCATCAACAGTTACTAATTTCAGATAAGCACCAGCCATACGACATAGCCTGCACGGTTGCTAAGTTACAATGTCTGACCATCCATACACAGCTTACATCACAGCCTGCACGGTGGCTGGGTTACGAAATATTTCATTACACAAACTTTCAGATGAACCCCAGTTCTAAGACATATTTATGTCAAAAGCTGAAATGGACATGAACACATCAAAAGGGAATGCAAAATTCCCTGAGTATCAGAACACTTGAAATTTATATGTACGAGTATTTTATCAGTCCACTCTCACTCACACAGTGTGAATGATGAGGTCAACAGTATTCTCGTCATCGGCTAGTATGAGTCTGACTATTGTCTGCAAGCCGAGTTCCATCTTAAGTCAGAGAGATCAACATGCTCAACATACATTTCACAGTGTAGCAGGAAAGGTAAGTATACACTTTACTGTTCAGTGTTTTAACTTGGTTTTTATACTATCACAAAAGGTGAAGAAGAATATTTATTGGAAGCTTAAATACTCATATATATCTCAATTATCTTCCTTGGACTCAGCTTGTTGGGAGTTCAGATAACTAACTATTCTGATTCTAAGGACACCGAGATCATAGTGGGTCATCCCCAACAATTCTTCTTGCTCAGGCCATACATATGTTGTAGTAGTACTTGTTCTGAGGTTCTTTTCTCAGTAATTTTCATAAACACTATTATTCACAATTACCCAACTGAAGATACTATAAAAACACACATGGTTATAATACAATGTCCTACGTTTTCACCATAAGACAATGAACGTGACATTGTTTTGAGTTTATGCCATGTGAAAGAGACAAAGTGCAAGGAAACCTTAATGTTTCATGAAGACTTCGGTCCATTTTTTAAAAAGTGAACAAGAATGAAATCTGAAGGTTGAAAGTTTGGTTCTTACCAGGTTTGGTTGGCTGGTTCTATTCCAAACTTAATACACGGAAGACCACACGGCTCATTGTTGATTCTCAAAATGTGGAGAGGCTGACTAGAACATATCTAATGTAAGATGCAGGCTTGGACAAAATGTCATTGTATAATGGTTATATTACTTGAGATAAATTAATGACACTTGCTGAAGGATGTATTTCACTATCCTGCAAGCGCTCATCTCTATGGCACACAATGCCGACACTGGATATTCACGCTGTGACACAAGATGCTGAATGACGATGATACACAGCCACAATATCACAAGCAGAAAGAGTGTTGAAGGAAAAATATGAAACAATCCAGGAATTCCAGAAATACCTAGTTCTATTTATAAGTGAAAAGTAATAGCTTGTAGCCATATCAGCCTGCCCTCTTGTCTGTTGGGAATGGTGCAATCTTATGAACTACTGTATAGTTTGAAATCCTTCCCACTGTGGGAGATCTGCTTTCTGTGGCCAGAAAAATGTTAATTTATGTAGCCAGTCGTCCATCAATCACTAAGAAACTGTGTAAAATCATGCAGCCCATCATCAAAGAGTTAACAACTCTTCAGCATATATATGCTGAAAGTCTAAAATTCGTGAAAGCTGTTTCTTTGACATTTTAACTGCAAACAAATGAATATGCTGAATTCTTCAGTAGCAGCCATTTCACAGTGTAGCAGAAAAGGTAAGTATACACTTTACTGTTCAGTGTTTTAACTTGGTTCTTATATTATCACAAAAGGTGAGGAAGAATATTTATTGTTATACAACATGGGGGCTTAAATTTTATTCTGCACTAGTGTAATAGACTATAGTTGTTTTTTTTCTTACAATTTGCTTTACATCACACCAACACAGATAGGACTTATGGCGATGATGGGATAAGAAGGAATGATGATCGGGAAGGAAGAGACTGTGGCCTTATTTAAGGTACAGCCCCAGCATTTGCTTGGTGTGAAAATGGGAAACCACAGAAAACCATCTTGAGGGCTGCTGACAGTGGGGTTCAAACACCCTATCACCTGAATGCAAGCCGACAGCTACATGAAAAACTAAAGTGATGTGCGTGACTCAAATTCCATAAGATGAGCAATCTGCACATTGAATACCATACCTGTATTCGACCACTAGAGATAGCCTGTGATCCTTTAGAGGGAGTGGAATAGTTGATGTTTGGAGCCAATTGTCCAGCCTCAAAACATAGTAGAGCCTTAACTGTGCCACATAACCCTGCTGCAGCCTCGGGAGTGCCCATGTTAGACTTGATAGAGCCAATTGGGAGGGGAGACTTGCGACCCTTGCAGAAGAAGCTGTCGATCACGTTTAATTCACAGTCATCTTGGATCTGGAACACAAAATACCCGCTGAAGTTTACATTTTCTACAAAAAATAATTTTCTATTCTTAAGAGCTGAGCTGGATCAGGAAGAAAAGCAATAGGAAGATATGGCTGGTGGAACAGAAGGTGGGGGGAACTGACTAAATTTTGGTGGAAAGAGTAAATCACAGACAGTTGTTGGAAGTAACAGCCCAGTCGGAAGTAGCTTTTGATCGTGATCATAGAGTAGCAATAGAAAAAATGGAAGTTGGGTAATATGATGAGAATGAAAGAAATACAAGAGAAGAAAATAAAAGTATGAAAATTAAAAGATATGGACAAGAGGGTAAGAGAGCAAGAGGAAGACCTAGAGCAAGGTGGATTGAATCAGTGAAGAGCGGCATAAGAAGACGAAATTTAGACTGGGACAAGATTATGGAAGAGAAATGGTGGAAGGAAAGAGGAAGATGGAGGGAGAAGTGCCATAAATACCCCGACCCAGCAGGAGCTGGATAAGGGGAAATGATGATGATGATGATGATGATGATGATGATGATGATGATGATGATGATGATGATGATGATAACTGAACTAGAGGAGATAATGAAAAGATGGAATGATTTTTCGATGAACTTCTGAATGTGAGCAGTGGTTCAGACGAGATGGTAGAGGAACAGTAAAATGACACAGAAGCCGAAAATGGTATCACGACAGAACAGGTGGAAACTGCAGTCAAACAACTGGAAGTGGCGAAAGCAGAAGGAATGGATGATTTGTGTATGGAAATGATAAAGGCAGCAAGACCAGGTTGATCTACACTATCTGAATAGGCTACTTACATGTATTCGGATATGAAAATATGTGCCAGATGACTGGAGTAAAGGAGTAGTAATATCTATATTTAAGAAAGGAGACAAGAAGGTATGTGATAATTAGTGAGGAATCATGCTCATATCACAAGTAGCAAAAACAGTTCAGAGGATAATAGAAAGGAGAATGAGGGTGAAGGAAAAAAAAAAAGAAGTAGTGCAGTAGGCTTTAGAAATGGAAGATCAACATCTGACCTCATTTCCAGTATGAGAGAGATAATGGAAAACCGATGGGAATGTGGAAGAGAAGTGGTGATGACATTTCTTGACTTAAAAAAGCATACAATAACATCCCCACAGCAAAGGTATGAAAAGTCCAGAAGCAGAATGGATTTGGAAAACAAATGACTGAATACGTGCAAACAATGTACAATAATATCATTGCAGCAGTATTCAGACCCCTCAGGATGGGACAAAATGGTTTAGGAAAGTGAGGGGTCTAAGACAGGGAAGTGTGCTGTCACCATTGTAGTTCATAATGGTAATGGGTAACATTGTGAAGGAGACAAAGGAAAAATATGGATACAGAAAGCAGAAGATGATGCATTTGAAGATGACAATGAGGTGTGGAAAGGAAGTACAAGGTCAAATGGATATGTTGTTGGCTGAGAATGTTGGAAATTATGCAATGGAATGAAAGTATAGAGAAAGGCAAGACAATGATGCTGATTAGAGGAGAAAGAGAAGGAAAAGGTATGGTAAAAACTGAGGGACAAGACTTTGAAATTGTGGAAACCTTCAAGTACTTGGAAAGCAAACTGATGCAGGATTGAATATGGAGATTAGTGAAAGAGAAATGCATTTTACCAGAGTGTGATGAACTTGATCTGAAAGAAGGAAGTGTAAAGAGGTCTAATGTACAAGATGTGTTATTGTCCTATACTGACATCAGAGATGTAGAAGATCATGAAACAATAGGAGATTATTAAAGTTTAAAGAAGTATGATAGGAAAGACAAGAAAGGACAGAGTAAGAAATTAGGATATCAGGAATAAAAACAGAATGGAAAAAGTATTCTGATTCTGAAAGAGAAGGGCTGTAGATATTTATAAATGTGTAAACATAAGTCTGTATTTAGCTCTATTTCTTCTATATCTGTATGTTAGTTTAGAGAGAAGACAATCAATTTCCTTCAACGTGCCCTCTACAGACAAACGTCCATTTACTTTTAAGTATGACTATCTGACATAGCAACTCAGAATATGGGAGTAACTATTACACCACTTTAGTAAAACTGACAAAAGAGAGAAATCTCTTCCAAGAAATCAGTGCTGATCCCAACTACTAACAGAAATGAAGGACATATTAAATCCATTTTTGCATGTTGATGCGGATGCATATTGAAGGTAGATAATCAACACAATAATGTTACAAAAAGAAACAAATTAAATTTAGCCTCAAAAGCAATAGCAGTCCTGAGTAATGGTAAGGTGATATTAATTTTAATAAATTAACTTCAAGGCCAGCAGAGCTAAATAGAAGCCGAAATCACCACTGCTATTTTGGCGAAACATCTTCTGTGGACAAAGGATCATAAGATCAGAGATATAAGTCTCTAAGTAATAGAAAGGACAAAGTGAAGTTGTATATACTGTACAATAGAAAGAAAACAACATAAAATAAGACATCAAGATTGCCCCTCAACGAGTGTTAATGCCTGCCCTCTTGATAAAGCCGGGAAGCAGAAACGAGCTCGTTGGGGGATGAGTAGAAATGGCTGTAGAAGAACTGGGATTGATGAAAAGAGGCTATGTATTTGAAGATGTGGAGATTATCCTTGTCCTTTTGTGTTTCCATGTTTGTCCTTGTCTCCTATTTCTTGTCCTCCCTCGCCACACACCGACCTGCCTTTACGTTCATTCTATCTTGTGTTCCTTTTCTTGTTTCTCCTTTCTATCTGTCTATATGTATGACTTCAATGGCAGTTATGTGTGGGAATAGAGAACAACAGAATGAGAAGACAGGGAACAGCAAGGAAATACAAAAGGACCAGGCATCAACTCTCATTGAGGGGCCATCTTGATAGATCTTCGCTCTTAAAGTAGAATAATAAGATAGCTGGATTAAGACGGGAAAAGGGAAGAGGATAAATACAGGATGTAAAAGACTAATAACACAGGACAGACACAGAAGGAGAAATGGCAGACTTACTTAAACCAGTTTTCTTTTCAACAAATGTCTGTTCTGAACATAATGCTCATTGCATTCCTATTACTGTATATTTTATTTTTAAATTATTAAGAGATTTAAATTCCATGTCTGTATCTTCCGGGATTGTAGGCCGTGGTCTAGGAGCATATGATGGTTCTGATGTTTCACAAAAGACTGCGTTCGTCATCTTCAAGGGTTCTGAATTACTTTGATGGCTTCGAAGCTCTCAGTGGACTGGAGTGGTGACAGAATTCCACCTCAACATATAGTACAGGCTGTAGTCTGCCATGGTAGGGGTACATCTTCTTTGTCCAATGAGTGAAGCAGTGTGGAGCCCGGTGTTGGTCAACCTGCCTTGGCAGAGACAGGCAACTGATCACTCATTGCTTTGTTATGGCCTGCCACAGCCACCGTGTGAAACATCGGGACCATCACATGCTCCTAGACCAAGGGCCTACAAGCCCGGAATATATAGACATTCTTCGTAATGCTGACTGTGAAAGCCTCAACTGCTATACAAATGCATGGTTTGTAAAGTGTTCAGCCATGTACATACACTGTTACTGATAATTCTGAAAATACTTGAATCATACTCTTCAACTGTTACTTGAATGAAGCCATTAAGAAATAGTTAGTGTTAATTTTGTGAATACCTTCAAGCCATTGGCGTTTGCTTCAATAAAGTCAACGGATTTTGGATCCACACCACATTCGTCGTAAAACTCTCCGAGCATCTTCATCTGCAGGTCGTGTGATGGCACCAACATTTCCGTGTCCTTGTCTCCTTCAAAGGTTGACTTAGCGTGTACTACCGTGGCGTACACTCGCTTCGCATCCCTGGCTTTCTGGACGAACAACACTGTCACTGCTTCTGAGCGTACAATCCCATTAGCTGTCAAATAAAGAGAGAGATGTTTGTCTTTACACTTCTGTTCCTCCTCCAAAGTAATAACATGATCATTAATGCTGAATATTTTACACTTAAGTTGCCCCATAATCTGTGTTTTATCAAAAATTAAGTTCCCAAAACAGAACTATAATTTCAACGATTGAAAATATTATACGTTATAAATATTCAAGCTCTTTAGACCTTTTCAACTTTGAAATTACAGTGAAAGCTCATTAGTGTGTTCCTCATTGACACATTTTCCTGCTTAGCACATTGTAAATTCAAAGTCCCGATTCACACGGCATTAAATCTATTTAAAAATAACTTGCTTATCGCGTCATGAATTTTCGCTATTACCGCTTAGTACGATCACATTTTTCCTAGCCCTGAAAATGTTATTTGTCAAACAAAGAAATGGGATTTTCAACTCGGGAAATAGCTGTCACTACTGTTGCGTGATTACGGGGAAAGGCTTTGAATTCCTGAACTTCACAGGATAACGTGCACTTTCGGATAGCAAGCCATTAGTCTCAGGAATGTTCAGTTTTTTGCTGGTTAGGAGCAAGATTGCTGAAAAATAGTGAGTCTGTTTGTGCTTATATTTTGCATTCCATTCAGTAGTTAGAAATTTATAATGTCCAATAACGGACTATTTATATTGGTATTATAAATTTACTCATTCAGGTCAAATATTTCAGGTTCCCTATGGGAGTCAACATCTATATCATCTGATGGCCAGGCAGGCATCAATTTTTGGAAATGAGACAAAGTCTCTCATAGTGCACTGGCACTGCCGGTGGCTCCAAGTAGCCTACGCAGTGGCCTCCATGGTATGCACTAGCCATGCGTCTTGGTGGGTGTGCTAAGTACCAACTGATGAGCCCAACTTAGCACATTCGGGCAAAATGCTGGCAACCAAGAATAAGTTAGCTGGAAAATTTATAATGTCCAATAACGGACCATTTATATTGGTACTGTAAAATGACATGTCGGAAAAAATCGTGTCTAGTGTTTCCATATTCCTGTTGAATAGTTTTTATATGTATATTCAGTAGTATGTTTTGTCGCTTAACATGTTTTTTTTCCTTGTCCCCTGCAGAAACGTCTTAATGAGGTTTTACTGTACCAGCATTTTGCCCTGGTGTTGCATAGGGTTCATCAATTGGATTGTCACACCTCTGGATGATGCTGGCAGAAGGTGCACTATTGAGACACCACCGCAAGCTTCCCTTTGATATTTATGCAGAGACTGTGCGCTAGGGGAGATACAGTATGTACCTCCACTAGTAAGGATATCTGCCTTTGACTTTTGGAAAAAAGAACATGCAGATAATGTCACAACTGAAAAAAGCCTAAAGGACTCTAGTGAGGGTGCCATGACTCTTCATGAACGTTGACTCCAGATTATAGAGATTTCTTATTAAATGCAATTGATTTGTCAATGTTCATGATTTTGATTTTAAGTGACTTGAGTTTCTTGGCTTCACAATTTGCCTGACTGATCAAATAATTTGTTAAGAAGGAAGCCATACTTTCCAGCGTCGACCTCAGTTAAATGTAACTTAAAGGCTTTTCAGTCTGTCGAACGCACATGTTAAATATAAACTATAGCATACCTGTAAAAAAAAAATACATGCTATTAAACCTAGCTGGGGTGTTTTTTTTTTTTTTTTATATCTTGAGAGGTCACTGTGTTTGCACGAGTGTATATTAACAGAGGTCATGTTTACCCTCCCAAACAAGGGCGAGTTTTTCAAAATGAAAGGCAGTGCATGAAAGACTGCATCTGTTCAGAGTTTTCTTGCTGGACATATTAAACCTAAATGTTAACAGTTTCCGACAGTCTTTGTTGGATGAAAGTTCTGTATAGAAATAAAGCTTAGGTGCAATGAAAATTAAATGTGGACACCACAAAGCTTTGCTCAAAACGAATGCAGGGGTCAGTTTAGTTCCTGTGGCCATTATGGTCTCATTTCTCTTAGAAAGCCACAAATCAATTTGGAGATCCTTATGATGCAGACCAGTACGGGATAAAAATAGCTGGAGGTGTAGGAAGAACCAGGGGCTGTACCAACACATGAACAAGCCCAATGTGGTACAAAAACTGAAGGCAAGGGAATCGAGATGGGCAGGACACACAGCACGTATGCCTGAGGGAAGCTGAACAAAAGCAGTTATAGTGAGGAGACCCGAGGGAACACGAACAATAGGCAGACCCAAGAAATGATGGGATGATGGAGTGAGAATGGATGTACAACAGCTCGGAGTCCATGACAACTATATACAAACCACGCAATTCCATAAGTTCTGGAGGCAAACTGTGAAGATGGTGCATGATATCCATGACCCTAGATTGCCAGAAAGAATGAATGAAATTATGGCATGATTATACCTTCTTGGTCAGGCCTCTCTTGCTTTTTCCACAACAAGGACTACACCAAGGTTCTGACATACGCTATCATTCATCACATGCATACAGTGGGTCAATCCGAGAGCATTTTCATCTACATGATGTGGAGAGCTTGCCCCCTCTTTCCTCAACAAATGTCAGCATTCTACCTTGTAGGAAGCTACTGGTTACATCAAAGTTTTATACATTTTTGCTTTCCCCCCTCCTCCTGTGTTTCTACATAATTATCCTAACAGCAAATTCTAGCTGACCTGTCTCTGAGTTGCTGCATAAATGAAAATTATAAGGAAGAAAAAGTCAAAAAGTCATAAATACTAAAACCAACAAAAAAGTATTAAGTTTGAACATAAGTGAGTGGCCTATGTGTTTAGCTGTATGCAGGTTTCATTAAAACCTCATTTAATACAGAAACACTGATTTTCAGTCCAAAAGCTCACCTTATGGCCATGATCGTTAAGACATCAAGTCTATATTGTCTGACACCGTGGTTAGGCCAGTCCCATTGGTCAAAAAAAATTTGCATCAGAATGTTGGCCAGAACGGTGGGAGAGGTGGTGGTATATACTTTCTAATCACTAGATTGCATCCCAAAAGCCTGGATTCAATTCCAAACCTCTCTGCAGTGTCCATATGGAGTGAGGGCATACGACACTGCTGATGGTGATTCATCCGTTGGATGGAGATGTTAAACCGTGTGGAGACCCCTTGCTGTTATTCAAAAGAAATAAGAGTATGTGCCACAACCGGGTTTCACTTTTTTCCTTCCTACCATCATATATCACGTCATTCATTTCATCTAATTAACTCCTCTGATGAGGTTGACGTCAGGA
This sequence comes from Anabrus simplex, assembly GCF_040414725.1. Lineage (NCBI taxonomy): Eukaryota > Metazoa > Arthropoda > Insecta > Orthoptera > Tettigoniidae > Anabrus > Anabrus simplex. Next base: position 188,717,426 of record NC_090279.1, read on the forward strand.
AGGGCATCCGGTCATAAAAACTCACTATGAAGTTTCATTCACAATTATAGATTGAGATTTCCCACCTAATCAATACAATTCACGTTAAAAATACATCAATACAGTACCGGTTTCAATCTCCTAGAGATTATCTGAAGAACATGAACATTAACAAGAACATTAAAAAGATAAAACTACAAATACATCAATTTAATAAGTTACTTATTCTAAGACGACATATGATTTTTGGTATTAACGATAAAATGTGCGTGATGACATTTAAAAAATAGCAATATATCACGTCTATAATTCCCTTCACTTGTATTGTTCTTGTATTCTTTTTTTTAAATAATAGATCATCTTCCACTTTGAGATGGGTCAGTTATAAATGGTTAATCCAGTTTTGTTGTTGAGTGAATAAAATTGGTTAAAATGTATCCATTTCAAAATAAATGCTTCTTAGTTTGGAGCTGGATCTAGTGTCTTGTTGGTATACAGTATTAATTCTTGCCAATTGTTATTATGTGGTTGAATAGGGTGAGAACATCCCTTGCTGTTATAAGTATGCAGTACACTTCCAGTAGGAACATGAACAGCCAGTCTGGTAACAAGAGAACATCCCAATCTATTATGTGGTCCACCATAAACAGTTCACAATAATTATAACAACAAGGGATGTTCTCACCCAGTTCAACAACATAATACCACATGTAGGATGCTGAATAGTTTATTATGTCACCTATTCAATACATTATAAATTTTTAACATTTAGGAATTTATCATTATTTCCATATGAGACATGTTTTGCCCTTCTTTGAGGGCATCATCAGTCATAAGGCATAAATCAGGTACCTGATTTGTAATAAAACTGTAAATACTAAGATATAAAATTGACATATTATAGTGGGAAAGTCAAGAGAAAAACAATGTTCAATGATGATATAGATAACAATATATCAGCCGTTGGCTGTAAATTACCAGTTGTGAAGGATAACAGCATCAAAATGTTAGGGTATGTCCTACAAAGGATGACTTAATATATTAAAATGGGGTAGTTTAAGGGAAAGATAAGTGTCTTGCACTAATAGGTAAGACCACAGGGTATTTGACAGTGTCCAGCAGCAGTGGTCCATATGAAGTACCGTATTTCACGGCATAATCGTCGTACTTTTTATACCAAAATTGTCGAAAAAAATTGTAGGGTGCGACCATTATACGATGAATATTTAATACCAGTATTTGTATTACTCAAAAAATGTATTTATAACTAAATTGTATTTGATACAAATTTAAGATGCACATAATACTCGCGTTTATACATCAAAATAATTAAAATAGTCTAAAACAAAATTCATAATTTTTCGCAACAATTCGGCGAACGTTTTTCCAACCTGAAAATAAAAATGAACGTATTAAGTTAATTTGTCATTAATTTGAGTATTAAAGTTAAAATATTACACTTGCAAACAATTATCGCTTTGTTGTGAAATGCGGACTTACCGGTACGCAATTTATTCCAAATCTTCGGTGTCGCTATCGCAGGTTTCACTATCTGATGCGCCGTCCTCGCCTCTGTTAATACCAGTATCAGATTCTTCGTCTCCCTGCCACACTGCGTCATCTTCGGAACCATCTAGTGCATTCGAAATCCCAGTCCTTTTGAAGCTCTTGGAGACTAGTTCAGGTGGTATAAGATCCCAACTCTTCTTCACCCACGAGCATAACAAGTCCAAGGGTGGACGCCTGATATTTCCGGCGGGCGTCAATTGCTGATCGCCGCTCATCATCCACTCATTGTAAAATCGACGTAAGCGGTCTTTAAAGGGTTTATTAACACATACGTCTAGTGGCTGCAAAGCAGATGTTAGGCCACCAGGAATGACTATCTGTCGTGTCTTATTTGTAGTCAGAATTTGCTTCACTTCGTTCACGAGGTGACCTCGGAAACTATCTAAAACAAGCAGAGCCGGTTGTTTTAGTAGTGCACCAGGTCTTCTATTCCACACAGTTTTAACCCAATCCAGCATGAGTTCTACGTCCATCCAACCCTTTGGTTGCACTCGTACATGAATTCCACGGGGAAACTGTATATTCTTAGGCATCGTTTTCCTCTTGAAAATGATGTAAGGCAGCAACTTTCTCCCGTCAGCTGTAATGGCTAGCATTGCCGTGCATCGCAACTTCTCACTATCGCTGGTTTTCATTAATACACTCCGTGATCCTTTTAGCGCAATAGTGCTGTTGCGAGGCATATCAAAAAAGATTGGAGTCTGATCGGCATTACCGATTTGAGAAAGCAAGTACGAAGTTTCCTTGCGCAAACGTATGACAAATCGGTGAAAATTTACAATCTTGTCCGTGTAATCAGCAGGCAACTTTTGGCTTAGTGTTGTTCTCCTTCGCACTGACAGATTGTGTCGTCGCATGAACCCCTCAATCCACCCACGAGTCGCCTTAAACTGAGTTACCGGTATGTTGTGTTTGCGCGCTACCTCCTGTCCCTTAATTTGTAACATTTCATATGATACACTGCAGCCATTGTTACGTATTTCACTGACGTACCTAAACACTTCTTCGTCAATTATAGGAAACTTCCCTGTTTTAGGACCTCTAAACGCGCGTCTAGAAGGGTTTGTGCTTTTTAGCTTGTTTTTTACTTTCCGCCAGTCACGCACCAACTTTTCACTCACAGAAAATTTTCTTTCTGCAGCTCTGTTCCCGTGCTGTTCAGCGAAGGCAATTACGCTTAGCTTGAAGCCCGCAGAATAGTTTCTATATTTACCCATAATCGCTTATAAATGCTTCACATGTTAATGTTTTGCGATATAAATGACTTTCCGTAATTCACTATTAAAACAAATTAGTTCTGCAAACACCCAAAACACAAATTAAAAACTTAAATTCTCACGCACACATGTCTACAGTAATCACGTAAATCTGAAACAAATAAATGCATCTGTGATCTGTCCATTCCAGAGCAGCCAATACTGTTAGGCAGCAAGGAAGCATGCAACAATTTATCAGTTTAGCTCGTTGGTTGCGACACACTACTGTGCTTGCGCAAAGCTCGCAAACCGGAGCTCTAGCTAGCGCGGTGTAGATCTACTGTATAGTTGACTGTATTCCGAGACGTCAGTAACAAACATTCATTTTTTTCAATTTCTTTTAAACATACGGTAATTAGGTTAATATTTCTTCCCAGTTATTGATGATTTTACATTACTGACGAGTTTATAAAATAAAACTTTAATAGCATTGGATAATAATTATCTTGACTGCTAGGATAAAAGTTTTCATCCCATGCCCGGACACTTATGACGTAGTAGTAAGATAAGAGTCTAGCGATGACAACTGAGACATCGTAAATAATTCCGTGGAAATCTGCGTTATCGTCTTGGATTTCACTTCGTGCGCAATAACACAGGAGCCGGCCCCATGGTGTAGGGGTAGCGTGCTTGCCTCTTACACGGAGGCCTCGGGTTCAATTCACGGCCGGGTCAGGGAATTTTACCTGTATCTGAGGGCTGGTTCGAGGTCCATTCAACCTACCTAGCCGGTATTTCCTGGCGACGTTGCCGATAAGCGATAACTTACAGCCTTACGTATTTCAAATGGGAACTCATAATATGTAGGTGGTTAATAAATAGTACACTGTCTCGCGACCACGTTGTCAAACTGCCGATAGTCTACCGGTAAGCCATGCGTCGTACATATACCGGTATTATTTATTTATACGTTGTGCAACGTGTCGCAAACGTGACTGTGTTGCCAAATTGCCCATAAACCATACACGTATTTAAATTGCGCATTCATGTGCAACTTACGTTGCAGTTCCATTTACCTTTTAACCAGATTAGTGAACAAAATTTGGACGTGCGACGATTATGTAATTAAAGGTTTAAAGTCCGATTTTTGTATTGAAAATAAAGGATGCGACGATTACGCGGTGGCGACGATTATGCCGTGAAATACGGTATTTTGACAGTGTCGTCTTAGAATAAGTAATGTATTAAATTAATGTATTTGTTGTTTTATCTTTTTAATGTTAATGTTAATGTTCTTCAGCTGAAGATGAGCTCTACGAGATTGAAACCAGTACTGTATTGATGTATTTTAAATGTGAATACATACATTCAAAGATATTACCATATTTACGCGAATAATCTCCGCACCCTAACTTTAGGTAGGCTTATTTCGAAAAAAAAAAAAGAAATGCCAACTTTGACGCAAAAAACTGCATCCCAATTTCGTGTTTCAATTTTTTTTTTTAATGTGCGGGTATTATTCGGGTAAATACGGGTATTTACGCGAATAATCCCCGCCACCGTATTTACGCGAATAATACCCGCCAACGAATAATCCTGCACCCTAAATTTAGGAAGGCTGATTTTGAAAAAAAAATACCCGCACCCCAATTTCGTGCTCCAAATATTTTTTTTTTAATGTGCGGGTATTATTCACGTAAATATGGTAAGTATTGATTAGGTGGGAAATCTCAGTCCATTATTGTGACTGTCATATCAATACGGACCTATAATGAAATTAACAACTTACGAAGATTCATCTCACTTCATAACCGACTCCATAGACAAGCGGGACAAGGGTTGGACATACAATATATAATAACTTACATTCCAAGCTGATCAAGCTTACCATCTTCATCAAAGGGTCTTGGCACTCCATCAGCACTGAGGACTCCCCTTCTCATGAACTGTAACATGAGATTTGGAGCCAAACACAAATTGGCAGCAGCCACAATAGCTGCCTCGCATCTCCCATCTCGGACAGCTCGGTACGCCTGTTCCAAGGCTGTGGTGCCGGAGGCATGGCCTGAGTCAAGCATGTAGCTGGGACCTGAAAAATAATTTAAGTAGAAATATATTAGAATCCAACAAGTATATGTTAAAAAACTGGATATCTTGGGGACATAAATCAATTTTCTCCTCATGTACATAGGGTGACCAGACGTTCCTTATTTTAAGGGATTGTCCCTTATTTCTCTGAAGTATCACGCTGTTCCAGCAAAAAATATATGGGACACATATTCTCCTGTATTTCGTGAACCGTCCCATATATTTTCAAATACCGTGTTTAAACTTTGTCACAAAGCTCTGATATATATTTCTCATTGCGTAAAGTAATTACAGTTTGTGAGGTGGGCAGTAAATGTAACAAATCAGTGAAACAGGCATAAGATAAAATGTAAAAATGGCAACTTATAAGCCTGAACTGCTTTTTGCAACACTTGTTTTTGTTATGTTCTGGAATTGGGCCACTTCCTGTTTCTTCAATAATAATACATTTTTTTTTTACAATATGCTGTACGTCGCACTGAACAGATAAGTCTTATGGCGATGACGGAATAGGAAAGGCCTAGGAGTGAGAAGGAAATGATTAAAGTACAGTCCGAGCATTTGTCTGGTGTGAAAATGGAAAACCACCGAAAACCATCTTCAGGGCTGCCGACAATCAGGTTTGAACCCTCTATCTCCCAGATCCAAGTTCACAGCTGTGCACCCCTAACTGCATGGTGAACTTGTCCAGTAATAATAATAAGCTGTTAGGGGCAGAGCTTGCAACGGGATATAGTGGGTTTGAGTCCCACTGTTGGCAGTCCTGAAGATGTTCTCCATGGTTTTTCATTTTTACACCAGACAAATGCTGGGGCTGTACTTTAATTGAGGCCATGGTCACTTCCTTCCCACTCCTAGGCCTTTCCTATCCCATCGCCGCCATAAGACCTATCTGTGTCGGTGCGACGTTAAGCAAAATTTAAAAAAAAAATTATAATAATAATTACTGGTTTTCTATAAATAAATGGTACTTTTTGTGAGGTCTGTGGCTCATGTTAAGAAATTCTAAATAGTACATAATCAACAGCATTCAAAGCGTCCCGTATTTTCATGCTTGTAATCTGGTCACCCTAAGTTAAACATAATAACAGTTCATTATAAAAAATGGAAAGAAACCAAAAACCAGTCAAATTAAGCCAAATACTTAGGTGCTCACACAATAATAGCTTAGTGTGGAAGGAGGAAGCGACAGAGAAGACAAAGTCAAACATGAAAAAATAAACAGACAAGGACAAATCGGGCTCTCTACTCATCAATCCCAGTTCTTCTATATCCATTCCTTCTCATCCTCCAATGAGCCTGTTTCTACTTTTCAACTTCATTGGAGGGGCAGGCTTCAACACTCATTAAAGGATCCTCTTGACAGAGCTTCAGTCTTGATGTGAGAAGAGGAGAATAAGAGGAAAAGCAGAAAAAACAGGAAAAACAGACAGATACAGGCGGTAAAATGCTATGAACACCTTGTCGTCGTCATCGTCAGCTTTAACTCATTTCCGAGTAATTAACTTCTTCCAATAAATTCACTTCTGCCTGTGGATGTACTTTAGATGGTTGAACAGACCAATTCTAACATGGAATAAGCATCCACACAGATTGCACAGAACTGCTGGAGGAGGGCGTGGTTGTGCTGCACAGAATTTTCGTGCCTCCTGGCCTCTTCATATCTGCGTCGTTCCCCTTCAAACAGACCGACAGCAGCAGGGATAGTCCAGCACCAAATTGTACGGTCTTGAGCAAGCGTGACCCAGGTTTGTGGATTGAGACCTGTCATCTTCATAGTGTGCTTAAGCTGGTCCTTGTAATGCCTCATGGGAGCTCCACGAGGTCTGGTGCCAGAACAAAGTTCACCATACAGGATTTGGCGTGGAAATCTGGTATCACTCATCTGACAGATATGGCCAATCCATTTAAGGTGATGACCAATGAAAGACAATTCTATGCTCTTGGCATGCGCTTTCTCAAGAACAGCAATGTTGGTGACATGGTCTCCCCTTTTGATCCCAAGGATGGATCAAAGATTTGTTGGTGGAAACGCTCAAGCTTTTTCAGGTCACGTCAGTAAAGGGTCCAAGTTTCACAACCATACAGTGATGTTGTGATGACAACAGCGTGGTGGTGCATGACAAAGATAAACACAAGACAAACATAGAAAAGGATGGGTTTTTTTACGTCGCACCGACACAGATAGGTCTTATGACAACGATATGATAAGAAAGGACTAGGAGTGGAAGGAAGCTGCCGTACCCTTAATTAAGGTACAGCCCCAGCATTTGCTTGGTGTGAAAATGAGAAACCATGGAAAACCTTCTTCAGGGCTGCCAAGAGTGGGGTTCGAACCCACAGCTCATATGGCATGCCTTCCATGAGCTCAGTGTGTTTGAGAGACTCATCAACTGGGTCAAGAACACCAGTAGCCAAGTGTGATGAACAGCTGATTTTTCCAACAGTTTCCCGGTCATGGCTGGTGTGCGTCAAGTCTCAATACTATCACCAGTCCTGTCACTTTGGTCAAAAACTCCATCCATACCTGCCAACTTTTAGAAATAAAACACAGGAAGATTTTCTAATTCTTGGATTTAACCGCGTATAATGCGCCACGGTCTCGATGAAAAAAAAAGCCTACAGTTACAATGCCAATTGACTATAAAATTTAAAATCTAAAATTTAAAAACTAAGAAAACATAAAAATGGTTACAAAAAAATGTAAAAAAAAACATGGAACAAAATGCATAATAGTTTTCTTTATTAGACTGTAACACAAACAGAAATTCAATTTTACAGGTATCTCTGAACACTTAGAGATAACGTCTGTTATGTTTTGTGGCCATAACATGAAGAAAAAATACCAGAAACTGTCAATGACACAGCTCTCTGAAATACATTCAACTCATTCAAATTATGAACACAAATGCAATGAAATACACGAAACTACCACGTACAAAACAGATCAATATGTCTCATACATTATTAACATACGACTTCGACAGGGGAAAAAGCACAGAACCGAAAGAAAAGTCACGTGGCCTACAACTCCAACGAAACTACCCACAGAAACGATGTTAACAGCGCGCGAACAAGAAACTCAATCTTTCGTCCCGATTAACGCAGTCACTAGCGCGTGCTAGTCTCTCTCTTGTAGGATGATTGCCATCCCGAATTCCCAGCTTTACAACACACACGACGTTGTAGTGAGTGGGAAATACGATAAACAAAGGTGACAGACGACACACTTGCCAAATAAATACACTTGAAAATGAGGCTGCATAAATTACACAAGCACACAATAATTCACCTTAGGGGAAGAGTATTGACCATACTGAGGTTTGTTGGTCAAAAATTGGAGGAACTAAAAATAAATCGGAAAATCGGAAGAAGAGTTTAAAAAACGGAACGTTTCTGGGTAAATCGGAAGGGTTGGCAGGTATGTCCATCATACAGGACTTACAGCTAAACATGCCCTGAACCATGCTCTAGGCCAGCAATGGCGAACCTATGACATGCGTGCCACTAGTCGACACGCGAGCAAGACTTCTGTGGCACATCAGACAACGTATTAGCATATTATTTTAATGTTTTTAATAAGTAATAAATAGGGAAAAAATCTAGCAACATAGTATATTTTAACATTCATCATCATCATTTCCATTTATCCAGCTTTAGACGGGTAGGGGCAAATATGGTTCCTCTCCACTTTCTTCGGTAGGGGACGCCCTAACATTTTCCGAGGTACCATATCTGCTTTATCCATATAGGCTATTGTTATGATGGGCTCGCCACACCCAAAGGCATTTTATACCTACTGCCAGGTTCAAAATTAGGCCACCCCTAACATGGAGTTCAGACGCTATAGGTTTGCCCCCTTCCGCCATCTCCACCGTACCGAAGTCCACCTTCTCCACCATAGATGCTGTTGAGGTCTTTACTCGTAACCCTGAACTGGGACCCATACCAGATGTTACACACCGGGTCAGTGTGCTCTGGGACTCACATAGGCAGGGGCGCCACTCCCTGAATTAATTCTATGGCCATACTTTTTACAAACTTCATTAGGTTGAAGTAAAAATATATCTTATTCTTAAAATTAACTTGTTTTTAAAATGTAGGTTTCAGTCATGTTTGCAAAATAAAATCATGCAACATTCATTCGAAGGGATTTATATGCAATGCAATCTAATACCTAAATGAAGTCAAATGAACGGTTCATGACGAGTTTAAAGGAAAATAACTGATGGCACACTAGGCAGTAAAAAGTAATAAACAAGACCTTAACTGACATGCTAGTTGGCAAAGGTTAGCCATCCTTGCTCTAGGCTGATGGCATCATGTTTGCTGCTGCTGCTGCTACTACTACTTCTACTAGAGGTGAACTCCAGTGGCAAGTCCACTCTTGCCTCAACCACTTCAAACTCTGCCTGAACATCCAGAACACAATATATCTGGAGACGTTACAACTCATGGAGCACTCCAAATAAACAGACAAAACTTAGAAAAGGTGAACAATTTTTAGTATCCTGGCTCTCATTTCCAGGATGATGGTTGTACCAGTAGCGACGTGCAAGAAAAACTAAATGCAATCTCGATGCATAGGCAGAAATTCTGTGGAGTGCTTAGTGAGAAATGAATGCCAGTCCACCTCAAATCGATGATCAACAGGTCAGTCGTCTGCCTTGTTGCACTGCATGGCACTGAGTAATGGGCAGCAACAATGGATGACGAGAGCTGTCTCCATGCCATGGAGATGCAATTGCTCTGAGGGATACTGCGTACTTCTCTTCACAGCGATGCAATCTAGACACCATTTGGAAGAAATATAATGCTTCTTCAATTACAGAAAAGTTGAGAGAAAGCTGGCTTTGTTGGTACAGACATGTCCTGAGGATGATATTCTCCACTGTTGCCAAATTCACTTACCCCTGCAAATCTAAGGCCAAGAACAATGTGAGTGGCTAAAGCAGAGGTAGAAGGACACCATCAATAAGGATATACAACCTCAAGATGCATTTGATTGAACAAATTGGCATTCCATCATCAGACACAGCATTCTCTAAACCAAAGCCCTCTACACTATTCATCTGAGGAGACAGAAATCAATGAAAATTCATCCCTACAAAATATTAATTCTGAAGTTCCCTGTTCATGAAAAAAAATTCCATAAATTTGCACGATAGAAATTACAAAAGACTCACCTCTTAAATTGAGCGAATATGAGATGCGGTTGGCATACATGGCACGACTTGTTCCTGTCAGTACCAATCCATTGACATCTGCTTTGTCAAAACACATCCTCATCTCAGATTCACCAAAGGAGACACCAGTAAAGACAGCCACACAACGATTCTGGAAATAGCGAGGATTGAACCCTGCGGGAATATAGATAATAGGGAGTGTTACAATTATTTGCAAGTGACCTTTTTACAGCAAATCATTTGGTTTACATACGCACGTACATACATACATGTAGTACTTGGCACATAACACTATACACTAAAAAGCAAATATTACCATCCTATTGTCTTTTTTTGAATGGCTCATCACTGCTGTCAACTTGACTAGCTACATATTGAAATCACAAGACATAACCATCAACAAACTAACCTCAATGCAAGTATCACTAATGGAAGTTCCCTTACCAAAGTAAATGATCAATCAAGATATTCATAATTAAGTCGGTTTTCAAGATCAATGAGGAGTTAAGGAAATAAACACTCACTCTCACCCCCACTCAATATAATGTTAAATATTTCTGCCTTTATTTTGATATATGTCTTACTATAACCATATTCTTAGGTTTTTGCCTGGTGTAAATAATTAATCTCCCTTCTTGAAATTTGCTATAACTTGTCGGACTGGAGTGCAAGCATGCTGTAATGATACACACGAGCAAATGTATTACATGTACGTATGCCGCAAGTCAATAAGAATACACAAAGGCTAAGTTTTTTTTTTTTGCACGTTGTTTTACGCCGCACCGACACAGATAGGCCTTACGGCGACGAAGGGACAGGAAAGGGCTAGGAGTGAGAAGGAAGTGGCCGTGGCCTTAATTAAGGTACAGCCCCAGCGTTTTTCTGGTGTCAAAATGAGAAACCACCATCTTCAGGGCTGCCGACAGTGGGGTTCGAACCCCCTATCTCCCAAATACTGGATACAGGCCACACTTAAGTGACTGCAGCTATCAAGCTTGGTAGAGGCTAAGTCAGCAAACTGTACAAACGTTGTGACAGGACAAGGTTAAGTTAGGTTAGGTTGATATCGAAATTTATTTCCATTACAATGAGAGAGAGAAAGAGAGAGAGAGAGAGAAATAGAGAGAAAGAGAGAGAGAGAGAAAGGACTTTCCCATTCCTACGTTTGTAACTAACTCTGTGGCATTATTTAGTTCCATACCTCTCATCATTAAATCATTTAAAACCGAGTCTGAGTCTGTTATTCTTTTTTTTTCCTCCCACAAGAGTTCTTTTATGTGCCAGCTGATGTATTTGAGCACCTTCAAATACCACCGGACTGAGCCAGGATCGAACCTGCCAAGTTGGGGTCAGAAGGCCAGCGCCTCAATCGTATGAGCCACTCAGCCCGGCAAAATGTTATTTTCTTAGGTAACCTCTTCTCTTTCATTTGTCCTCGCATGACCCCACCAGCTTCATCCAGTGAGATTATTCCCATTTTAGCCTTTATCCTCTTATTCCCAGTACCCTCCTGCCATTGTTCCCACCTGCTAGTACCAGTAATAATTGTCGTTACTTGCATGTCGGTTACTTCCAACTTACCAATAAGATATTCCGAGTCCACCCAGCTTTCATTCCCATACAGCAAAGTTGGTCTGAAAACATACTGATGTAAAGAAAGTTTCATCTGAGAACTGACTTCTTTCTTACAGAACTACAAGCTCACTCCATTAGCTTCATTACACTTTAATTTAATCTCTCTTACTATACTACCACCCTGGGAAAATACTTGAAGTGATCCCTCCATTCCAGTTTTGTTTTCCCAACCTGACATTCAATTCTCTCAGGTTTTTAGCCTGCTATAATAATGGTTGCGGCCTCCGAAGAGGCCCAGTGCAGGTCTTTCGAGTTGATGCCGTACAAGCGACAAGGATGGAATTCTAATGATGAAGACGGCATACACACCCAGCCCCCAAGCCTTTAGAATTAACCAATGAAGGTTAAAATCTCTGACCCAGCTGGGAATCGAACCCAGGACCTCCTGGACCAAAGGCCAGCACGCTAACCATTTAGCCATGGAGCCAGACTCTACCCTGCTGATACCACTTTAGTTGTCAAAATGCTAATTCGACACCATATTCTACTGTAATTCCAGAATATATTTATTTTAAATCTACGTTCTTGATATACTCACCGGCATCGACAATTGCTTCATACGCCACTTCATGAAGAATACGAACCATGGGATCCATGTTCTGTACCTGATTCACTCCAACATGGAAGAACGGCTGGTCAAAGAGATCCAGGTTGTTGATCTTACCAAAGCGTGATGGGGCTCCAAGAGTGACTGAAATAAGTAACACCACCACATTACAGACATCGTGTTCAACAATTTCATAAGCACACTGGAAAAAAGTTAGCTGAAAGAGCACACACTCATCGCTTTGGAGCAATGTAGATGATGTTGCACTGGTGGTCATATGACCCTTCACCACTGACATATGACCATGGCAATGAAGTGGTGTGAGAGTGTGTACACGCCAGTTGGCTGTACAGAAACAGCACATCAAGATAAGTTGAAGCAAAGGCGTGTCAGACTGGCATATGTGGGCTATCGTGTTTGGACGTGCCCATGAGCACACAGTGAATTGCTGGTGTATCAACATGAACTGTCCAATGTGTCTACCAGGAACGGTGTGCCACTCATGGCCATGAACATGGTGTAAGAACTGTGATCATAAAAATATTGTAAACCAACAGGAACCAGAGACGAGTGTCATGCCTTGTCAATGAAAATCGGTTTCAAACCCAACAGTAACTGCTGGTGTCAGTGAATGAACATTTCTGAGTGAATATTGCAAAGGGAACTGCATGTAATGAATATCTGGAGTCAGGTCCCTTGTAAGAGGCCATTACTCACACAGGCACATTTAGTTAAACATCTTCAATGGGCTAAATTACACCAAACGTAGACGGCAACTTACCGGAAGAGTGGTACGACAAGTTCAATTCTGCTGTTTTCAAATGCATAAGGCATCAAGTGAACCTTGGCCAAATGAGGCATTTAACGCACACTGTGTGCAGAGTGTATTTCAGGCCAGAGATGGTTCTGTGATGTTTGAGGGGTGTTTTTTGTACTACTATTTGGGATCAATCATTCAGGTCACCGTGAACATGAACCAATATGTTTATTTCAACATTCTAGGTGACCAAGTGTTGCCCTTCATTTAACGACTTCATGATGAGTATGCTGTGAACACTCCCATTTTCCGTGATGACAACAGACGTGTTCAAAGGGCATATGTGTTTGGTTTGATGAACATACTGACACAGTCACACCTCAAATGACCTGCTAAATCCCTCAATCTTAATCCCATAGAATAAAAAATGTGTGGGACTATTTGGAACAATGGGTGGAACACAGACATCAGCATCCTCGCAATTTGGTGGCTCTATAGCATCTCATCATCAGCGAGTGGCTACGAATGGATATATTAAACCTGTAAGTGCCAGCCTATCTTGCTGATTCTCATACATAAATTGCAACATTGTTTTACCTTAAGCAAACTCTTGAACATTTATAATGTATAATAATGCCTGTTCTTAAGTTTTTTAACAAAATACTTTTGAACACTTTTGAATTTTTTTTTTAAAAGCACATTATGAACAATTAAAAAAGATAACTTTGAGGTTCTTCCTTTTGTCAAAACTAATTCAGTACAATATAAATTTAGAAAATACCTGGAAAAGAAAACATCTGTTAACAAATTATACCTGATAAAGATACCATTAATTAGAAACAGAATGGCATGTTACATTCTTGAAAGAACATAATCAGATGTGGTCTAAGCATTTAACCACCCTGCAGGCTATGGATTCAGAGTACACATCATCATCATCATTATCATCATCTAAAGGCTATGCCTTGTTTTTGTAAGCATAGTTCCTTTTTTCTTTTAACAAGTTGCTTAACGCCTCACCGACACAGATAGGTCTTGTGGCAACGATGGGACAGGAAATTTACTTGGTGTGAAAATGGGAAACCGTGGAAAACCATACTCAGGGCTGACAACAGCGGGGTTTGAACCCATTATCTCCCGAATGCAGGCTCACAGCTGGGCGCCCCTAACCACACAAGAAGTAAGTATAAATAACCACCTAATCGATACTTTATTAATGCCTCAGGCAAAATTGAATAAAATTAAAACTTACAGGACATGTTTCGACCACTTAGTGGTCCTCTTCAGCTGTATAAATAAAGAACTGGAAAGAAAAACATTGACAATAAGCACAAATAAAAGTTCTTTGGAGACTCCTTTGATAAAAATGGAGGTCGTCAGAATAGGTCATCTTGCCTTTCGTTCTAGTTTGGAAAAGATGTTTATTCTGCGCTGTCTAGAGGGTCTGTCTTTGAGCGCGACCTGGTGAAGTAACGATGTGATACAGTTTGACAGTTCATCTAAAATAACATGTGAGGGAGGAGGGAGATTGGGCTGTGCTTCTGCGATGTAGTGTTTGATTATATCTCTTGTTCGTCTAGTCTGTTTCATGTCTACCCATTCTAAGTATTTGCTAATATTCTCATATAAGATGTTTTTATGCTCGTTGTTTTCGTTGAGATTCTCTTCACCGTTTTCCAATTTATCAAGAACGATGTGGATGTTTTCCAGGTTGTTCATAAGATTACCTTTATTAATCATACAGATAATTTGAAGGTCCTGTTTTATATTGGTGAATTTGTGGTTGGACTCTTTCATATGGGCCCATATAGCAAATACTTAGAATGGGTAGACATGACACAGACTAAATGGAAATTCTAAGTTCCCATGGAGGGAATTAGATTATTTTCCACCAATAGAGCATTAGTGATGGGCGATATTTCACGAACTGTGATTTTTTCACTGATATCAATAAATCACGAGTAACGACTGTTTCTTTCTACGCTATCACTGTGATCAGCCGTGATTTCAAGATTTCACTTCACTCTTAACTCCATATACCGAACTAGAATGTTGCTACCTAAACTG
This sequence comes from Anabrus simplex, assembly GCF_040414725.1. Lineage (NCBI taxonomy): Eukaryota > Metazoa > Arthropoda > Insecta > Orthoptera > Tettigoniidae > Anabrus > Anabrus simplex. The sequence continues at coordinate 188,732,450 of NC_090279.1, forward strand.
TGACTGTGATCGATGTTGTGATCAGTCGTGATATCACGACATGTGCTGCCGCAACGGTATCCACGCGAAGCGATGCGGTCTCTATTGTATTTGGTTCAAGGAAGCAGCATCTCCATGATTACCAACAGTATGGACATTTGTTGATTTCATTTTTTAAGGACGTCAACATATTGTTCAGTATATAATGTATTTGTAGGAATTGAGCACATTCCTCCCGAATATATTAACAACTGAAACACTTATAATCCTCGGCATCGCTTGCAATATCAGTTTTAGGAAATTGTCAGTTGACTCGCAGTGTGGTATTATTTTTAAGCGCGCGTTCCAAAAAAGCGTGGTATACTGTACTCTCCTAGAATAGTAACAAACATGTATTTCTCCTGTATTTTGGAATGCCCGGGGCATATTGTCACTGGAGCTCAGTATTAGGAGGCAAGTTGACTGAAATGGCGTTTTCTAGAAAAAGGAAGAACAGTGACCTGTAGCAGTCCTTTAAAGAAGTGGATGAAAACTTCACATTATGTAATATGTGCAAACAGAAATTGTCTTAAAAAGAAGTACTTCAAATCTGAATAAATATTTGGAATGCAAGCACCTCTCACTTGCTTTGCCAGAAAGCAGTAGTCAACAATTGGCATGTATCTGATGATACAGACCTGGGATTTTAGACTCTAAAAAAATGTTTTAGGCACTTAAAATGGCCTTTTATAGGTTTTTAAAAGAGAATATAGGCACTTCAAATATGCTTTAAAAATAGGCAGAAAATAGACTTTAAAATATGACAATATAGACCTACACTGTAATGTGATATACTTTTTTTTACGTTAAGTACAGTAATGTGGCTACCCTTTCTAAATAGGAATAGTTGCAAAATGAAGGCATAATTAAACAGGTGTTTATTACAAACAGCTATGGATTAGGAAACAAAAAATTTTCATCAGTACTGTACTAAAATTAAATTAAATGCGGAGTACTGGTATGCGTATTTATTTGTGAGGAACATCCCTACTGCTCTTTTCAGTCATAGTTTGCTTTACAGTACATAACAATTATCTTCTCCTAATTTTCCACAGTCAGGCTGCGTCTTTTGTCTGTTAAAACAATTTTAAAAGCAGAAAAAATGTGCTCTACACCTACAGATGTTGGAGGGGCATAGCAAAATTTACCTACATTTTTCAGTTCAATTGCACTAGGTAGGTCTACTTTTCCCCATCCATTACCTAATGTACCCTTTCCTGCTCTGAATTACCTAGATTCTACTGCAATACACTAGCCCACCCGTCTTTTATTTTATCCCTTACTTTACCCCTAGTACTTTGTATAATATTCTCAGCTTCCTCAATTACAAAATATATCTGTTTGAGACTCTACTTTTATTTTTATTTTTGTAATGATTGACTGGAAGAAATCAAAAATTTGCCTGAATATATGCAGAGTTGTCTGTTAAAGGCATATTGTCTATAACAGATGTTCCATATAATACAGGGCAGCTTCCATTGAGGAACCCCAACGGCTGATGATTGGCTGTGGTGGAAAAGAATAGAGGGGAATTTCTCTCAAAAGATGGCTATTCTTGATGGAAGCTTACAGAACACTCTCTTCATTGTTGAAATCAGATTATTTACTGCAGGCAACTTGGCCCTAACTATTTCTGTGAGTCTGTGCAAGGCATGGGCCATGCAAGTAACATGAACATTAAAGAAGGGTAGAAAGTTTTAATGAGAGGTAGAGTAGCAATCATGTAGGAAGCAGCATTGGAGACAAGGAGAAGGTCTTTATAATCATAAACACTCCCAGGATACAACTGGAACCCCTTGTTGATGATGTACACAATGTTTTGCTCTATTTTCTGAAGCTGCTTAGAACAAAGGAGAGCAGTAAATGCCAATTGGGTTCCAGTTTTCCTACTATAAGATTAGCAATGTACCTGCCCACAGAGTTGCTGGTTTTGTCCACATACAACCCTATGTAAGGACTCCCAAATATCCTCTGTGACTGGCAAAATTACCTCCTATATCTAAGTAGTTTTTCTTTAATGTAGATGTTGAAAGTATGTGTTGTTGGTGTATTTCTGTAAACAAATCTCTGAAAACATGACTATGCTCAGAATTCCAGGGAATATTTTCAGCAACTATAGGGCTCTAAACATATGAGCATAGAAACTACTGTGGATTGTGGGAGGTATACTTTGTGTGAGCAGAGTCTGTCCAATGTTACTTTTCATGGTTGATTTTGCTTTGTGACTCGTACTATCAGCATGCTCTTGTGAAATCTAAAACACAATAATGTGATGAAAATTACAGACTAAGATAAGGAATAGCTAATGAATAAATTTTGTAATTTCGAATTATTTCATTTAAACCACTATTACTTTAAAGTTAATTAAGAACAAGAACACTCCAGGCCTCGAAAGGTCTTGGCTTTCATTTACAGCTGCTGCGCAGCTCTAGGCTTGCAGATATTAGATAGCTGTGTGGTCAGCACGTTACATCCCTCAAGTGTATTGCCGTGCCTCTGAGACCGCTGCTCATTGTAGCTTCCCCAATTGCCCTCACACAGCTGGGTCAACGCCTTTCCATACCTTACATTTTTCTAAATTACTGCCGGTACTATTATCTTGGGAAAGGTGCACGGGTATCGTTAACCTTACATTAGGTGGCTGAGAATAGTCATTCATCATTATATTTTTCACTTGTGCCAGATAAATGTGTAGAATTTCATTTCCTAGCACATACCAAATAATCGGTTACCGGTACAGTATAAAACACGACTGTTGCCAATATTGATCCTATTTTTTCCTTGACATATTGGTTGAACTTCGGCATGTCTACAAAAAAAGAATGTAAATAATAAAATGATTATGTTTGTACGCCTAGAAGTAAATTGGCAACGACCGTGTCTGTAATGCAACCAAAATGTAGGCTGTTTATTAAATGCAAAACCTTAGGTGGCTGATTTTCTTATAAATGTTTACACAGAGAAAGCCTAGTCACAATAACAAGGCATTCTCTTGATCACAAGCTACAAATAACAAGCAGCACGGACGATGCGGTGATTGTGATCACGTCACGACTAAAAATCACTGCTATCAGAAAATCACGATATCAAATCACAGTATCGTTCATCACTATAGAGCATATCAAAAATCAGATCAAAAATTAGATGGATGGCTTTTCCGGCGATTGCTCTATTAACCAGCGTTTCGTCTTAGGTCTGACACTAGACTCTTCAGAGTGGGATGTGTCAGACCCTACCCACTGACGCTGGGGTGTATGCAGGTGAACTTATCAGAAGCTTATTTATGAAGCACAGTCTGATAACTGCATACGGGAGATAAAACTCCACAATGGAATTAATGCCCGCCTAGCAATTCCAAATGGAAATTCTAAGTTCCCATGGAGGGAATTAGATTATTTTCCACCAATAGAGCATATCAAAAATCAGATCAAAAATTAGATGGATGGCTTTTCCGGCGTTTGCTCTATTAACCAGCGTTTCGTCTTAGGTCTGACACTAGACTCTTCAGAGTGGGATGTGTCAGACCCTACCCACTGACGCTGGGGTGTATGCAGGTGAACTTATCAGAAGCTTATTTATGAAGCACAGTCTGATAACTGCATACGGGAGATAAAACTCCACAATGGAATTAATGCCCGCCTAGCAATTCCAAATGGAATTCCATTTATCTCCCGTATGCAGTTATCAGACTGTGCTTCATAAATAAGCTTCTGATAAGTTCACCTGCATACACCCCAGCGTCAGTGGGTAGGGTCTGACACATCCCACTCTGAAGAGTCTAGTGTCAGACCTAAGACGAAACGCTGGTTAATAGAGCAAACGCCGGAAAAGCCATCCATCTAATTTTTGATCTGATTTTTGATATGCTCTATTGGTGGAAAATAATCTAATTCCCTCCATGGGAACTTAGAATTTCCATTTGGAATTGCTAGGCGGGCATTAATTCCATTGTGGAGTTTTATCTCCCGTATGCAGTTATCAGACTGTGCTTCATAAATAAGCTTCTGATAAGTTCACCTGCATACACCCCAGCGTCAGTGGGTAGGGTCTGACACATCCCACTCTGAAGAGTCTAGTGTCAGACCTAAGACGAAACGCTGGTTAATAGAGCAAAGCCATCCATCTAATTTTTGATCTGATTTTTGAAACAGACTAGACGAACAAGAGATATAATCAAACACGACATCGCAGAAGCATAGCCCAATCTCCCTCCTCCCTCACATGTTATTTTAGATGACGATGAAACTCTACTTCCCTTCTCTCCAGAGCTTTCCATGAACTGTCAAACTGTATCACATCGTTACTTCACCAGGTCGCGCTCAAAGACAGACCCTCTAGACAGCGCAGAATAAACATCTTTTCCAAACAAGAACGAAAGGCAAGATGACCTATTCTGACGACCTCCATTTTTATCAAAGGAGTCTCCAAAGAACTTTTATTTGTGCTTATTGTCAATGTTTTTCTTTCCATTTCTTTATTTATACAGCTGAAGAGGACCACTAAGTGGTCGAAACATGTCCTGTAAGTTTTAATTTTATTCAATTTTGCCTGAGGCATTAATAAAGTATCGATTAGGTGGTTATTTATACTTACTTCTTGATTAAACATCGATACGGTCATGAAATGGACAACTTGTAATACCTAACCACACAGTCGACTCGCTCCATAAACCATAGTTGCCTGTTAAAAACTAGGACTATCAGTTCCTTATACAAACTGCAACTCATTGACTCTCAAAGTTGCTTTGTGTGCAAGAATCCTGGCCATCTTCTTTCCTTTTTGGCTCGGGAATTTCCTTTCTAGAATAAAAGTGATGAAATGATTATGCCTTATTATGTGCCCTATTCATTTAGCCTTCCTCTTCTCTATTTCATTGATCAGACATCTTTTTTTCTCGTTTATTTCTTTCAACACTTCACATTCCTTTTCCTGTCAATTTAATGTGTTCTGGTCATTCTCCTCCAGAATGGCATTTTTGCTGCTTCCAGCTTCTTAGTTTCTTACAGACCTAACACCTACATCTTACTCCTAACATAGTATTTTACAACCTACTTCCTTATTCTAAAACACAGATTTTTGTTCGTACACAGACAGTATCATCCATCATCATAGAATGTTTCCTGCGTGCTGGATATGGTGTAGTGATGCAACGAGCTGAATATTTCAACTCGTTTAACTCGAGTCAAACGTATTCGAGTCAACTCCAGTGACTTTCTGTTGTAACTCAAGTAAAGAAATTGACGGATGTCCAGGTGAATCATGGCCGACTGCGAAAAGACCTCACTCATTGACGTGCTCCCGAGTCAGAGACACAAACTAGCCCGAATCATCCCGAGATAGACCGAGTGCTTTCTGTTCACTGACTGATCGATTTTTAATAAATGCTAGGAAGAGAACTCAACTTCAACTATCAAGTATTCATTCAATTATAGAAATAATAGTTGTTTATTTTCACATCCCATCTCATTCACAAGACATAGCGATGGTCCCCAACTCGAGTTGCCAGAGTTTACGAATACGAGTTACTTGAGTTGACGAAGTATTCGACTCATCATTTGCTACATGAGGGCGAATATATGAAATGTCCCGAATAGCCTCAAGTTTGCCCCAGTGCTTTCTGTTCTGTGACTGATTCCTAACCTAAGCACAAAACCAGTTACTGTATTAACTTTATTTTTACAAATTATTAAGCCTTTTTCCTTTAGCTTTAGTGTAATGTGTTACAGAATTAGTTTTCTTTACAAATGGTTGATACTTATTATTCGGTTTACGTTTGAGAAGAACTCAGTATTTCTGTTTCTTTATTTATTAAACATTGTTTTCTTAAGCTGCCAGCCAGTATTCATTTAACAAGTATGTGATTTCTGGTAGAAGATACATTACTGTACTACTACGAATACAATTGTCTTCATTTTCATGCTTCAAATGTGCAACCCGCAGCCATAACATAGATTCGAGTAAAGTGTGCGCACACAGAAAGCACTCAGGTTTCCTTACTCTCCTCTTTTACGAGACATAACGATGGCCTTATTGGCGTCTCGTCTCGCTCTCCCTGCCCTACCCGGTCGACTCGTCAACTTCAGTCCAAACTCGAGTTGGTAGAGTTTCCGAGTACGAGTACCTCGAGCTGACGAAGTATTCGACTTGTCACATTGCTAGTAGTGTGGTGTTGAATGAGCTCTCACCAGCATTGTCTCTCGAAGTAGGTCTCTCTTTCCATCATCACTCTCCAGTCCTCTCCTCTACTCTCTATGTCTATCTTCTGTTGGTCCAACCATCGTCCAACAGGTCTCCTCCCACTAACTGTCTGTTCCATGTATGCGTGTGGTTTTCAAGTGCTTGGCATTCTCTTTACATGCCCAAACCATTCAAGTCTTGCAGACCTTAGTGTTTCTTCCAGAGCGTGCTCCACTCCCAAAGATGATCTGATATCCTGACACCGTGCTGTGTTTTTTGCATGACATTCCTAAGAAATTTCATTTCACAGGCCTGCAATTTTCACAACATACATATTTCTAGGCCATATGCGAGTGTAGGAATATGATTTATACAAGGACATCTTGGTCTGTAGGGGTATCTTCTTGTTCCATATCATGGGATGTATAAGGTTATAGAATTCAGACCCATTGTCCACTCCACTAAGTACTTCTTGCCCTACTCCACCTTTGTTTGAGACCACACTCCCAAGGTACAGTATTTGAATTCTTGTACTGTTGTAATGTATTGTCCATCAAGTTGTATTTGGTAATGCGACTCATTTTCATGGCAAAGATTTTTGTTTTGCTCCCTTTCTTCTTAAAATCATTGAACTTGGCTGCCCTTTTGTTGAGCCGGTCTTCTACCTATTTTTCTGTCTCCTCCCAAATAGCAACATCATCAGAGAACACCAAGGCATTTAACTCTCCATTTAGTTCTTTCTTCAAGTCTTTCATTAGGACATCCATGACTGCCACAAACAGCAGAGGTGATTATGAATATTAATCCTAATATTTAACTACTGTAATCATGGCTTGGCCCTTTTGAACTTAGCCAGATAGTCGTAAACTACACCGCTGTGGAACTACAACACTAGATATATAAGCTGCAGAAAACAGCATCTTTGTCGTAGAATAATAAAATATATTCTGGTTTGCCTGTATAATTATATATTCTTTTAACTATTCATTGTCACTTACCGTTATTCCACCTATCGAGGTTATCAGTGACCATGTCCACCTTATTGACCAGATTCTCCCACAGTTCCTTCATATTGTCGGACAAAGGCAGACGACAGGCCATTCCTGAGATGACCACCTCCTCTCCCGGCTCCAATTTGGGGAGGTAGGGCTTTGGCCCATTGACACAGGCTCCATCACTATTCTGTGGTGCCATCACTAAAAGAGGGAACAAGAATCATCACCATCTACATTAAACATTTTGATAACCATCAAATGAACAATATTACATATTATAAAATAGTTCGTATTGTTGCAAGAGATTAGCATCTCTATTGTAAATAAACAGCTCCATATGCTTAGTGTGTGGGAAGTCAGTCTGATATAGCACTAGGTTGTCTGAGTTAGGAGAGTGTGAGGAATTTGATCTGGAAGAAGAAAGTGCGACGGAAGTGTAAAGAGGTGATGAATAAAGGAGTATATTGACTGACATATTGAATAAGCAGCAGAGGCAGACAAAAAGACAAGAGAGTAAAATCCGGGGCAAACAGATGAAATGTTTAAAAACACAGCCATCTATATATTAAAAAAATTTATGAAAACTAAAGGCAGTCAGCCTGGCTATTCTATCCGGTTGATTCCCTTCATTCTTTTTTTAACTGAAAGGTATTCATGCACAGATTTGTTGTCAGGTACTATAAATCACTTAACTTCCGCCTTCCCCAAATTATTTGATTTTTTCCATTTTTTGTCTCTGAAGCAATCATATCTTTGGTTCTAATTGAGGTACAGAGTTCGTTTTGGCCTAAGAACACTCAGTGGATCAAGCTCTTTTATTTCTTAACTATTCAAAATGGTTGACTCTGAGGAATGTTACGAGTGCACATTCAATTTGACATCTCATTTCTTCAACATTTTTTCTCATTGAAGCAATCATATCTTTCGTTCTAATTGAGGTACGCAGTTTGTTTTGGTCTAAAAACACTCAGTGGATCAAGCGCTTTCTTTTGAGGTAATAACTACTTAAATTGGCAGATTCTGAGAAAAGTTATGAGTACATTTGTCTCCATGACGAAGATCTCTGAAGGACTCTTTAAGAGTTCAGCACGTAGTGTTGTTCCAAGGAACGTTTAATTCAATTTCTTTGTGTGATGTATTTTCAAGTGTTTTGCTGACATAATATTACAGTCTATTACCACAGCAGATCATGTGCTATTTCATTAACTCGAAACTTTGCAAATACATCCGTGAGGATAGTAACGAACAACACCATACTTTGTACATAGCAGGTGGAACCAGCGGGAAACTGCTAGTATGATATATTTGTTGCGGACACAAAAGTGCATGTCTCTTGGAATAAAAATTCACCGACTAAAAGTACACTGTAGCGTGTGCATTGGCTGTGTCCACACAGTGAAGTTGACTGTTGTACCGTGATGGGCAATGCAAGCTCTGTCACGTGTATGGTTATTTGTTCTGCTTATTTGATAATAAAGCAAGCTCGAGATAAGAAAATCCCAGGGAAAAGGAAGAGGTTATGGATTAAGAATTACTTTAGGATAAACGCAACTACACACGCTGAGTAACGATGTAGATATTTATTTCTCAAGCGATTCATCACTTTGTGATTGTGGAGAGCAGCAGATAATCCAACATCTATGTCAGTGTGTTTTATGTCCTCCAATGTGCACTATGAAAAACTTGATTGCAGCCTCCCCCAATGCTACTGACGTTGCCCAATACTCGGCAAGAATCATCTAGCTCTCGAATTGTTACTTTATCTGTGACTGTTTGTATAACAGACCTGTATATTTTTATAGTAGGAATGTAGATATCATGTTTTCTTTTTTAATATCTGTATTTAAAGTTGGTACTTCTGACACGAATAAAGAAAGATTTCTTAATTCTACCTGCATGTCCTCATAAGATTTTTACAAGTTGTAGGAAATGACTAAACCAAAAATAAGGAAACTGGACACAAATATGAGTAAAGCTAAACCTTCTGGGATCAGACTTGCCATTACGTTATGGTTTCTTGCTACAAGAAATTCTTACTCCAGTTAAACTAACCTCTTTAAATTTTCCAAACAATGTATTGCATTAATCGTAGCAAATTCATTTCTGCAGCTTTGGCGGGATATGTTGAGGTAAGATTAAGCGACAGCAAATAATACACATTTCATTTTGTTCTTTATTATTATTAAACAGAGCAGTTATTCATGTTAATTAGCTTGCAGACTGAATGCTGAAACCCATAACACTGTATAATGAAGTTAGACATTGTTATGATCCTTATATTTGGGAGGTCATATGAGATGAATGGAGAATCTTCCTTAAAAATGTTTTTTTTTAGTATCCGAATCTATTTTCAAACTTAATGGGACCTTCCCTTTCTACCCCACATATTTTCTTCGACTCCTGACTTCACACTCAAATTGTTTAACTATTTAAGCCACTCTCTCCTCAACTGTGTTACTAGAGCTTAACACTTTCAACACTGTGCCCAAATGGGATAAGGGCGCACTGCTTTCCTGGTTCTAGGTGGCACCCGTATACAATACATGTGATTTTTGCGTGTGTTTATAGGCAGCTGCACGTATCCCATACGGTTTCAGTCCCTTGCTTGGAGGTAGTAGTTTATCTAATGTCCACTAGAATGCAGCAGTTATTAGAAAATTCAAACCTAAATGATAAAAAGTGTAGTTTTCCTTGCCGTGACCTCTACCAAGCACTCAATGTGGCCAATGCTGAGTGCAGCAAATACGTCGTGCTATCAGCTGTGTTACTGTGCAAACATGTCCTCACACCAGCTGAATGATAGTGATATTTTTTACAATTGGCTTTACGTCGCACCGACACAGATAGGTCTTATGGTGACAACGGGCTAGGAAAGATCTAGGAGTGGGAAGGAAGAGGCCGTGGCCTTAATTAAGGTACAGCCCCAGCATTTGCCTGGTGTGAAAATGGAAAATCATGGAAAACAATCTTCAGGGCTGCCGACAGCAGGGTTCGAACCCACTATCTCCTGGATGCAAGCTCACAGCTGCGCGGCCTTAACCGCTCGACCAACTCGTCCGGTGATAGTGATATTTTTAATATTTCATCGGAAGAAGTGGGTTCAGAAATAAATGGCAGTGATAAATACTCTGCTTACGATCCAGATATCATATCGCGTGATAGTACGAGCAAGATTTTTATATGTTATGTCGCTTTCGAGTGCAAGTTTTTCGGCTGCATTATTTTACTCTGAATACAAATGACAGAAACAGGTCACCTCTCCTGAAATTTGTGCTTAATTTTTGATTTAGGTGAAGAGACGCAGGCTGGTGATTCACCTGTATAGTAAAAAAAATGTACTGTAGAAGGTGGTACAAGGAGTGTCTGTGCATAGTCCAATGTTTTCAGGGCTACTATACCAAAACAAACTACTGTATTCCTAAATAGGTAAATTTTGTATTTCAAATGTACTTTTGTTTATTTGTGGCTTATGTAGCCACATTAAATGATTCATTTTCATTGTCTGAGCAGGCTGAATGTAAAAGTTTGTTTATTGTACATTTTTGTATGTTTTTCATGAGAATAGTATAATAAGTATAATGAGTATAATTAAAATACTTTAGATATGTACTTCCTGATTACCATCTTCATTTCAGTTGACTGACACCTTCATATGATACAAAAATCAGGTATGTACTATGTTTTGCTGTTATGTAACAATGTATTAAAACCCAGGAAAAAGATCCAGTTCGCTACCAGGGTCCATGTTAAAATATGTTAGTGTTGAAAGTGTTAACATCATCAAGTTCAAATTCTGAAAACAACTCCAAAATCTGCGACAGCCAGAAATAAAAACTGGACCTATTGGATTGAACCAATTATGTTAATCCCCAGAAGACAATGGTGGTCTCTGTCTATCCTCGTACCCTTGACAGGGTGTGGTGACATGTCATGTACCACTGGAAAGTCTCCACCATGCTTTGCAGTCCTGAGCCAACTGTGTAGCCTCATGGAGAGACTTCCCCCCACCAGAATCTTTACATCCTTGAATGATGTTTTATTTTATGAGATTAGAATACTAAAAAAATCTACTTTTGATAGATTGTTCTTTGGCTTAGCGTTATTTAGTAGCACATTTTTTCGACGAACTTGGGTAACCAAATTTACTGACATATAAGAAATTTTCGTAGTTTATGCGGTAAAACTGAATGAAGTATCAAGTTTTTGACTCGTGTAATTTTTGGAGGAGTTTTTGTAAGATTATAATTATACATATTTCATAATTGTGATCTTTAGCCAAATTGTTGATGGTTTTAATTTGTTTCTGGAATTTCCGTTTTCTCATATTTTATGTTTATTTTCCGTGGTCTATCCAAAAACAGAGAATCAAGGTTCCACTGTAAGTCTATAAATATTATTGACGTAATGGGAAGAAACGCAACATTGAATATATGCAAAATCAATTTCTTTAAAATTCACTTTGGAAGTTTAATTTTAATATGATATACTGAGTTTTTGTGCAACAACAGCAAGAATGTTAAAAATTATTTAATTATTTAATTTTTAACATCAATAATTTCAATACGGAACAATGAAATTTTTATCTTTAAACAGCAAGAATGTCACCTAGCGGAAATCAGTAACAGCAGAAGAGGCAGAGTTCACCTCAACTAACAGCAATAATCAATCAGTTTAACGTTATCGTTGATTAGTTCCAGTGTGTCACCCTGAAGATCCTCTGGATCTATAGATCACAAGTTTAAACCAACAGTAGTACTATTTCCTAGGTTATTCACAATTATCTGGAACATTGCATTGTATGGAACGGAAACATGGTCAATAACTAGCTCAGAAAGAAAGAGAATAAAAGCTTTTGAAATGTGGTGTTTCAGAAGAATACTGAAGGTGAGATGGGTAGACTAAATCACGAATGAAGAGATCAAATAATTGATGAAAGGAGAACAGTTTGGCAAAATTTGACAAGAAGAATACATAATGCAACACATTTTATTTCTTGGCCAATTTTGGTTTAAAAAGATTGGAATTTTGTTTGGGACATCTTTGAATATTCCCGCTTCGTCTCAAAGAGTTTTGTTAATTTCTGAGAGATGGCAGTGCTATAACTAGCCTTCAAAATGGCGTCTGTGACAGAGGTGAGTACCGAACAGAGAGCAGTTACCGAGTATCTTTTGGCGAAAAACCGGGGCATCACAGATATTCATAGGTGCTTGCAGAATGTCTACGGAGACCTGGCAGTGGGCAAAAGCATAGTGTGTCATTGGGCGAGGCGTGTTTCGTCATCACAACAAGGTCGAGCAAACCTGTCTGATCTCCCGCGTACCAGCCAGCCGCACACAGCTGCGACGCCTGCAAAGTTGGAATGTGTGGACATCCTTATTCGAGGTGACTGATGGATCACATCAAACACCTCGCTGCTGAACTTGACGTCTCTGTTGGTAGCGCTGACACACTTATACACTAGTTGGAGTATTCAAAGCTTTGTTCCCACTGGGTTCCTCGACACCTAACGGAAGACCATGAAAAGCACATAAGAAACATCTGTGTGGAATTGCTTGCTCGTTATGAGGCTGAAGCTGACAATTTCTTGTCAAACACTGTCACAGGCGATGAAACATGGATTCATCACTTCGAACCGGAAACAAAATGGCTATTCATAGAGTGGCGCCACACCAACTCTCCCACAAAGAAAAAGTTCAAAACCGTACCCTCAGCTGGTAAAGTCATGGCTAAGGTCTTCTGGGACTCTGAAGGGGTTATTCTGTTCGATGTCCTCCCTCATGGTGAAACGATCAACTCTGAAGTGTATTTTGCTACTCTAAGGAAAATGAAGAAACAACTTCAGCGTGTTTATAGCCACAAAAATGCAAACAAACTTCTCCTTCTGCATGACAATGCAAGACCTCACACGAATCTGTGCACCCAACAGGAGCTCACAAAACTTCAGTGGACTGTTCTTCCTCACCCACCCTACAGCCCGGATCTCGCGCCTTCAGACTTCCATCTGTTTGGCTCCATGAAGGATGGACTTCACGGGAAGCACTACGTGGATGATGAGGAAGTTATCGATGCAGCACAACATTGGCTCCGACATCGACCAGTCGAGTGGTACCATGTAGGAATACGGGCCCTCATATTACGGTGGCATAAGGCCGTAGCATTGAACAGAGATTATGTTGAAAAATAGGGTATTGTAGCAAAAGGATTGGAGAATAACATGGTGTATTGGATCCTCGTTAAAATCAACCTGCTTTTAGAAAAAAAAAAATGTGTTGCATTATATACAGGCCAAATTTTAAGACGCCTAGGACTAGGTTTTCGAGGGAAGAGTAGGCGGTAAAAACGAAAGGGGTAGGCTAAGGTATGAATTAGACAAAGAGATTAGAGTAGATGTAGGATGTAATAGTTACGTAGAAATGACGAGGTTAGCACAGGGTAGGGTAGGCATGGAGAGAATGGTAATGAAATGGCGTATGGCTTTTAGTGCCAGGAGTGCCCAAGGACAAGTTTGGCTCGCCAGATGCCGATTTGACGCCAGTAGGCGACCTCCGCGTCATGATGAGGATGAAATTATGATGAAGACGACACATACATTCAGCCCCACTGCCAGCGGAATTAACCAATTATGGTTAAAATTCCCGACCCTGCTGGGAATCGAACCCGGGACTCCTGTGGCCAGAGGCCAGCACACTAACCATTTAGCCATGGAGCCGGACGGAGAGAATGGAGAGCTGCATCAAACCAATCTATGGACTGATGACACAAACAACAATAATTCACAATTACGTCAGTCGGCGTCCATCAATACAGCTGTCATGACATAAAATATTCAAAATTGAACACGTTTGCAACCGCTTAGATGTCAGTAACTGTTCCCGCTGTACCATAATACTTTTTTTGCTTAACGGAGTTAATTTCTGTGTCTCTGTGCATTTTAAATTATCATTTGAGATATTTCAATAATACAGTCAAACCTGCCCTAACCGACACCTTTATTCAGCGGACACCTCCCCATACAGACAAATTTCCATGGAACCAATTTTATTTTACACAAGATGCGTGTAAAATAAACCTCATTTAAGCGAACACATCGAATTATGGACAGTGGACATCGCCATTAATCTCATCCATTTGTCTTAAGCAGACACTTTAGACATTGCACGACACTTTCTTTGCACAGGGCAATGCCATTCTTTATCTCAAAATCATTATGAAAACATACGGAAATTAAACTAAAGGAAAACACAATTTTAAAGAATTCTCACTGAAAGTCCTTTTGCACTATATTTTTCTTGTCTCGCAATCTAAACACGTTTGTCCCTCATGTTTACTGGGTGATTGAAATGCTATTATAGTATTTCTGCCTCAAAATACAGCATATGAAAGTCTCTTCCTTGTCAAGTTTAACTGAACTACCTGACCTCGACCTTATCAGCAACAATGAGTTATGGATATATTGATGCAAGATACCCTGGAAAATCCCTTGGTAACTCGTGACTAAACAGCCACTGGTAGCATTCCCGGGCAACTACAATTCTCAGAATGTACAAAAGACGACCCTAACAAAAGGTTTGGATTGGTCCTGTACAGAACAATTAACTTCACGGCTACTTCAGCATTCCTATGTACCTTTCTTTCTGTTTTCCTTGGACATGAAATAGTACAAACATTCAAAAATACAAGCAGTGGAAATGAAGTTTCAAAGGTGTTGATTAGGTTTAATTCAAGAATGAACAGAATAAGAAATGAGAGAGAAATAGTAAATGAGGTACCCCTACAAAAAAAAAGATAGAAAAGTCAAGTCTACTGTATAGTGGTACGGACATGTTAAGAGAATGGTAAAAGAGAGGATACCAAGAAAGATGTTAGAAATGGAGATGAACGGAAGGAGACCTAGAGGAAGACCAAAGGACAGATGACTCAAATGTGTAAAGAAGAGCATCGAGGCAAGAAGAAGAAACTGGACCACAGTGACAGATGAGAAGTGGTAGATGGATAGAAAACAATGAAGAGGGTTATGTTCCAAGCAGACCCAGCCTGTGGTTTGGAACTGCTCCAGATGATGATGATTATGATGATGATGATGATGATGATGATGATGATTATGATTATGATAGTTTTGTCTGGCTATTTCTAGGGGAGTGCAGCCCTTGTAAGGCAGACGCTCTGATGAGGGTGGGCGGCAACTGCCATGTGTATGTAACTGCGTGTTATTGTGGTGGAGGATAGTGTTAATGATGATGATGATGAAGCTGGTTCGTAAAGTTCACCTCCACTGGGGGCGTGCCAGAAAAGAGCTGCACCACCTCAACACGAGTTTACTAACAGCAAGACACCTGTTTTCACATCTGCTTCCATAGCAAAACCACCTGAGCCATGGTGGCACACTTAAATATTGACATAAAGAGTCTAAATTAGGTACAAAGTAATCACTGATAGAAATTTAAGGAAAATATAACTTGAGTTCTATAATTTACTTCAAACAGACAAGAAGCAACTCGTGAAATAGCTCCACTGCGGCACAAAAAGATTTTTACAGCATCGGCAGGAAGTAAAAATGTAATGTGATCATGGAAATAATCAAAACTGGTGTTGAATATAATAATTTTTACACCTCTGTATAATACGTACACACAGGGAGACAAAAATTGACCTGGTGGTCTTTAAGATCTCTCCTTCAAATAAAATGGTCATTTTTTATAATGCACAAATAAAATGGATATTTTTATTTATAGGAAAAAAGCACAATTTTTAACCTGGTCAACTTATAACAAAAAATGCTTGTCATTGGTCACTAAGATACAACACTACAAAGCTGTAACTTTACCCGAAGCCACTTACGCTTGCGAAACCTTGTTCCAAATTAAAAATGAAAGAAGAACTGATCTGCTCCTCAAAACTGAAAGCATAATTATCAGAACTTGCATAAATAAAAAGGACCAGGTTGAAGGAGTCTGGAGAATCCTCCCCAATGAAACTGTCTATCGAGAGATTGACCCAGTTACCAGCACGATGAAGAAGAAAAGAATCTCTTATTTCTTTCACATCTTATGATTACCAGAAAACAGGATTTTAAGACAACTAGTGATGAGAAATGTGGGAAAGAAGACAGGAGGGCATTGGATCAAAGAAATTCAAGAGGATCTCAAAACAGTTCGACTCAAAATTACAGATGCAGAGAACGAGAATAAAATTACCACCTTTCTCAAGAATCACAAATTTTCAACTGAAATGATGCACGAAGGCCTGTAGCGATTTCAGGCGAATTAAGAACACTGCAATCAGAATGAATGAAGAAGTACTGTTCAGCTGTTCAGCTAAGAAGAATCAAACAGACAACCTTCAAAGAAAAAGTGTACATAGAAGACTCAAGTGGTCCAATGTGGCCAATAGAGTTAATAATAGATATATCAAATCCTAAATGCTTATGATGAACACAGTCACAACTCAAATATTAATGATAAGTTTGTTCCATCACCTCTCTTGGTAGATCAGTGGTGGTGCGTCTGCCTCTGAATCCCAAGATCGTGAGATCAAAACTGGCAGAAAAAGTTGTTTTACAATAGTGGGGAAAAGTCTATTCAGCTCTCCACATCATATGATGTTGCCACACAAAAGATCTCTAGTGACACTTTTGGCACTTACCCAACAGAATAAACTGACACTTAGCCTTGAATTGCCTGACAAAGATCCCTTCCTCTGCGATCTGGTGGAGTGACACTGAACATAAAAATTGACACTCAAGCAGCCTACAAGGTATCAGATGGAAATGTTTGCACACGGTATCTGAGGCCATACAATTATTACTTCCTCATGAATAAGTATGAAATTGTGTGGCTTAGGAGGTCAGCCTATTTTGGATGCTCTAGAATCCTTTCCAAAACTAAAAACTTCACAGACATGTTGGGAATCCAACAGAACTGGAGATCAGAAAACTAGGTTATTTAACAAAACTTGTACAAAACCTGAGTGCAACATACACAGAAAAGACCCCTTCCTTAAAAATGTCCAGAGTATACACTTGAAAGTCAGATTTTTAACATGTACAAAAAAATGAAATTTTCTGTCAACTAAATTTATTAGCTATCTCCAATAATAATAATATTATTAGTATGTTCACTTAAGGTATGTCTTTTCTTTCTCAGCTTATAGTTCTTTTCTGGTGAAATGAAATGGCGTATAGCCTTTTAGTGCCAGGTGTATCCGAGGACAAGTTTGGCTCGCCAGGTGCAGGTCTTTTGAAATGATGCCGTATGCAACCTGCGCGTCGTGGTAAGGATGAAATTATGATGAAGACAACACATGCACCCAGCCCCTGTGCCAGCGGAATTAACCAATTTCAGTTAAAATTACCGACCCTACTGGGAATCAAACCCCGGACACCTGTTACCAAAGGCCAGCAAGCTAACAATTTAACCATGGAGCCAGATTCTTTTCTGGTGAATACTGTATTTGGGATTAACCATTTTAAAGAACATAAATAAGGCTACTCACAGTAAAAATTAATATTTTCATGCCTCCTCAATTAATCTAGTTTTCCACCACTAACCATAGTATTAATAAATATAAAAATATTAATGCTAGTAAGGTTATGTGCATTTTAATTTCTTGAATTGATTGTTTAGGATATCACAGAGTATATTATGCACATAAATTTACTCTTTTACAGAAATCTGACTTGGGTATTTAGATTACCCTGGTTGGAAAACAAGAGGTGTTGTGAAGCATGGTTACGAGAAGGTTGATGAATACTTTCTTTCTTATTTTCTACAATAAATATGTACTGAATTTTCTGCCTTTCTTCTTTCTTTCTCTCCCTATTTTTGTACTTTATCGTCATAGTGAAGTTAAGCACAAGTATGTCCGACTTCAAAGCACTGAAACCCATTACATAATTTTTTTTTTTTACAACCTGCTTTATGTTGCACCGACACAGATAGGTCTTATGGCGATTATGGGACAGGAAATGGCTAAGAGAGGGAAGGAACCAGCTGTGGCCTTAATTAAGGTACAGCCCCAGCATTTGCCAGGTATGAAAATGGGAAACCATGGAAAGCCATCTTCAGGGCTGCCGACAGTGGGGTTTGAACCCACTATCTCCTGGATGCAAGCTCACGGCTGCTTGCCGCTAACCGCATAGCCAATTTACCCGGTGGCATTAAATTGATAACATTTTTAGCAATAATGATAGAAGTGTGTTTGCTATGACTGGATGATGCATTTATATATTAAGGAGCTTTAAAATTGAGGTTTGTCTACAGAAGGTCAAAAAAGCAGGTTCTTTTTATGTTCTAATTAAAATAGCTAAAGCACTAAACATGTAAAGGGAAATACTGTATACCAGGCTTAAACATAGAAAGTATACATATTTTTCGGGTAGCTAATTAGATAAAATGTGGTCTCAAAAGAAGAAGAAGATACGAGACTGGTCCGAGCACTCATTTTTTAAAACGTTTAAACTCAAGTATCTGAATCCAATCTACCATTAATTGGCACACGCTTAAAAATTTCATGATAAAAAGGATGGTAAATTAAGAATAATGAAGTTTTAACCAGTTAAGCTGCCAAAATTTTGTGTGTATTGATCAGGTTTACATTCAAGATTCAAAAGGGATGAAATTATTAGTACAAACAGTACAAACCTGTGAGTTAAGGAGTCACTCCACAAGGAAAAGAGA
The DNA here is from genome assembly GCF_040414725.1 of Anabrus simplex. NCBI lineage: Eukaryota > Metazoa > Arthropoda > Insecta > Orthoptera > Tettigoniidae > Anabrus > Anabrus simplex. Next base: position 188,751,315 of record NC_090279.1, read on the forward strand.
CTGAAGGAGCAATGGTAAGGAGTGAACAATTAAGTAGCAACACAAGGTCATGTGATAATGACTTTGTAAGTAGAGGAGGGGGGAAGAATAAATTACTAATTCATTGGTCTCAAAAATTCATCACCAAACATTCTATTACAATACAAAGGGAATGCAAATTAACTTGTATATTTAAGTAAGCATACTGACTTTTGAAGAATGCCTCAGAAACTAGGGAAAAAATTAAAATTCTTGGTTTCTTTCTTTCTTTTTTTGTTTGCAATTGGGAATTAGAAGTGGGGGAGGGGCACACAAAATTTATATACAGCAAAAAGTACCCAGGTTTGAGGGATATAGCAGGCAGTGGGGAGGAAGGGGGGGGGGTAAATCAAAATTGAAAAAAAAAAAAAAAAAAAAAACAGCCAGCTACAAAACAGTAAATTTGTTATGCTCTCTGAGTGAATTTCGACAGAGAGGAACAGGTTCAAGGTCTAGCAACTTAAGTGCGGAAATAGATTTTTTCAAATATTGATTCAAACTATGCAATAACTTTCTCCAAAGGAACAAGATTACACGTGTATTATGATTGAATAGAAGTACGGTGTGATTATACAGTTATAAGTAATTTAGTATTTGACTACACAGTAACAGACACTAGATAGAACTGCACAGACAAACTAAGTGAGACTTCCCGACTGACGAATGTATGCGGTAAACGGGTGAATCATAGCTCAGTGTCCCTGACCTTAACTAAAATATACCCCTGCTACCCTTCCTCACAGCACCTGCTACACGCTGTTGCGAGAGTCTCCTCCACTTGCTGTGGCACTGTTAGTCACGACTAGAGCCCGAATTATATGCAGAATCAAAATGAGAAATATGTACATAAATATGTAGCTAAAATTAAAAAATATGTAATTAAATATGTAATAAATAAAACTTATGTAACTTAATACCTAAGCTTTATTTTATGTATTCTTGAACACAGAAAAGGAAACAAAACCGAAAAGTTAAAAGTGCAGACGTTATTCAACCTCTAATTTTCATTTGGAGGCACAATTAATAACTAAATATTTTTCCAAATTTTCTGCGGTCATCGAATGCCTTCAGTCCGTTAGGATGTTCTTATATATTGAAAAAGACCCTTCAACTTCACATGAAGTCACTGGTGTGTATTTCAAATTGCCCTGCAAAGAAATGTTGAATCATTGACTTGCTCAAGCAAGGAAGGTCCTGATCAAGAGAGAAGAAATGTTATCTCATCAAACACAAATATGCTTATTCGAAAATTGTTTCTGAAGACTTTTGTATGTAGTGTAGCCCTTTATGGAAGTGACATACTACAATAAATCGAGGACTGGCGAAGGGATCACAAAAGGGTCACTAAATCTGTGAGGAGAAAGGGAAGATTGATAGACACAGCTCAAGACACCCAAGATTTGCACGGTCAACATAGCTAAAGGATGCGATTCTTTGACAGAATACCTCACTTTAAATTATTAAATTATTTTTAGATGTTAGAGGCGTACAGTACGGTGGGCCGAAAAAACTCGAATTCTTTTTTCCAAGTCGTAATACCGCGGAAAAGTTGCGAATTGGGGAGAATAAAAAGGGGTAGAAAAAGAATCAAAATAGGTTCATTTCTTCCGGTCGCGCACGTGCTCTAAAGTTTGCCGAAACTGGGAAAAATGTATATTTTTACAGTAATTTTCTACCTTGCTTAACTTGTCAATATTTAAATGTAATAGCTCTAGCCGACTCTTACTCCAACCAATAATGATTTAGAAAAAAGAATGGTTCAAATCGGTTAAGGTCTTCCGCTCGCACAGCAGCTGTCAAAAATATAACAAATTCTCGCGCTCGTCGTAACTCGCTCGGGTCAAAGACACTGACACTCAGTCCACCTACCACTCTCGCCACCACACCGTGCCATTGTTGTGTCAGTCTGCACTTATCCCTCGTGTTTGATGTGTGTTTCATTCGCTCTTCCAGTTACTAATGTGGCATTTGCATCTACTGTATTTCGATGTTTGTTTTGTGTTATAACATTTTTGTGTAACTTTGTGACTTAACGGTGGTATACTATAGCTGTACCTCAGAAACTCATCACAAGACAGGTATTTGATTGCCCTATATTTACTGCACCTAAAGACTTTTCATCAAACAAGCTAAAGCTAACGTTAAATCTGTTATCCTTCTAGTAAAGGTAGCGATAGAAACCAAGATATTGGTCTTCATCATCAGTTTCAGCAATATTTACATTTGAATACGAGCACAAGGGTTTCAGATGAGATTCAGATTCATCATCCAGAGTTAAATGGCTGTTACGCGATCTCCTTTCCAATGATTTAATACGTTTCTTTGTTTCAGACACGTCCAACCCTCCAATTTTTCCTATTCCGTGTGCTCTTAATAAGTAAGCAAATCTTAGCTCAACAGCAGGTATTTTGTTTGATTTTGCACACAGTTGACAGCATTTATATAAATCAGGGGTTCTGTTACAAATGCAATTAACAACAATGGGACATTTGCATGCCGATATGTCAAAAAGCAGTGCGCATTTTTGCTTAAAATCCTCAATTTTCTGCTTAAACAAATCTTTATTCTTATCCCGAGTATACAATTTTCGAAAGTTGTAATATTTATCATGCAACGCTTTTATAAGTTGCACAATTATCTTATCTGTAACCATTGGGATGGATGCTTTCTGATACGAACCAATTATTTTGTTAGCTACTGTACTTGCAACGTGTGAAAAACTGACTCTTTTATTATTAACTTTAAGCACTAAGCGGTATCTTTCCTGTGAACAACACCGAATCATCTCCTCACCAGTAGGAAGCTTGTTTGATGAAAAGTCTTTAGGTGCAGTAAATATAGGGCAATCAAATACCTGTCTTGTGACGAGTTTCTGAGGTACAGCCATAGTATACCACCATTAAGTCACAAAGTTACACAAAAATGTCATAACACAAAACACGAGAATTTGTTAGATTTTTGACGGCTGCTGCGCGAGGGGAAGATCTTAACCGATTTGAAACAATCTTTTTTCTAAATCATTATTGGTTCTAGTAATAGTCCACTAGAACTATTACATTTAAATATTGACAAGTTAAGCAAGGTAGAAAATTATCGTAAAAATAACATTCTTCCGAATTTCAGCAAACTTTAAAGCACGTGCGCGACCGAAAGAAATGAACCTATTTTGTTTCTTCTTTTACCCTGTTTTATTCTCCTCAATTCGCAACTTTTCCGCGGTATTACGACTTGGAAAAAAGAATTCGAGTTTTTTCGGCCCAGGCTTTTTGAACTATATTCAAGTGTTTAATTAAAAAATCAAATCGATGTAAAATTAGTGAAAAAAGTATTGTGTTTTCTTTCAAATGCCCTATATCCTTCAAAATATTTAAAATATGTAATATTTATCAAAATATTTATTATGCATTGAAATATGTAAAAATTTGTAACATTAAACTCCCGGAATAGTGATCCCTTTAGTGTAATTCACGGACATTTTAGCTTTTCTTATAGCTACAGATATGGGAACAAAATATGTAATTACATATAAATCCGGGCTCTAGTCACGACTAGTGAAAGGATTTCAAGGTCCAACACTTTCTTAACATTGTAGCTACTTTCATACAGATAAGTCAATATATGTATATGGGGACATGAAATGAAGCAAAATAAACACAGTTTGTTGCACATTTTCCACCTTTTTGTAAGGTTACTATATTTTGCCACCTTTTCCCTTCTATTTTATGTTTCAGCACCTTTTCACCCCATATTTATCTGCATTTTTAAAAGATGACACTTTCTTTCCTTTCTTGAACAGATTTTTAACATGTTGTTTGATCGGAACTCAACACTAGTCAATAAATAAATATCTCTATATATAAATTAATAGTTTTGTCTGTACATTGCTCAGAATTTAAAAAGAATGGTATTTCTGTATCGGTCATGTCCACAGTAACAAGGAAATGCACTTTTTAATTTTCCGTAATGTCTGTCTGTCTGTCTGTCTGTCTGTCTGTCTGTCTGTCTGTCTGTCTGTCTGTCTGTCTGTCTGTCTGTCTGTCTGTCTGTCTGCATGTATGTATGTATGTATGTATGTACATGCATCATGAGAAAGCGGCTGAAGGGAATTTAATGAAAATCGGTATGTAAAGTCGCAGAATAAGTCACTACAATCTAGGCCATAAATAATTTTATTCACGCTGAGTGAAATGGTAGTTTAGGGAAGGCCTAAAATTTAGTTCTCAAATATTTCTGTTCTTAGTGGTCCAATCAATAAATACTACATAACTGAAGTTATATAGTATTAAAATTTGTCTTATACATTTTTTGCTAGTTGCTTTAGGTCACACCAACACAGATAGGTCTTTTGGCGACGATGGGACAGGAAAGGGCTAGGAGTGGGAAGGAAGCGGCCGTGGCCTTAATTAAGGTACAGTCCCAGCATTTGCCTGGTGTGAAAATGGGAAACCACGGAAAACCACTTTCAGGGCTGCCGACAGTGGGATTTGAACCTACTATCTCCTGAATACTGGATACTGACCGCACTTAAGCGACTGCAGCTATCGAGCTCGGTATATATACATTTTTTTTAAACATTTTTTTTTTTACATTTTTACAATACCAACTATGATAACAGAGATATTCATGAGTATGTATTTTTGTTGCTTAGACAATATCAGTGCCGAGTCACGAGAAAATGGGTAAAAAGAATTTAATGAAAGTCTGTATATAAAGTTGGGGAATAAGGAACTACAGTCTACACTATAAATAATTTTATAAGATGCCTTAATATCACAGAGTTGGAAGAAAACAAAATGTGACGGCCTACAATTTAGAAAACTCATAAAACTGATCAACAATAACATAACATTGACCATTATTTGTTGTGATGTGCTTTGTGTCTTCTGTTGCCACTTATTTCCAATAGATGGAATTACTGCTGCACACCGAGTATAACAGCCTGCCTGAATATTGGCGGAAAATAGCTAAGGAGTTAGATCTCTCTCATCTTTAGCATGCCATTCCTCTGGTTCATACATTTTCTGATACTACTGGTAAGTAACACACTGGTTCATCATAGCATTCGAGCTATTCAATCCCTACTCTGAGGCAGTGATTGGAATGAGCAGTGTGCACATTTAACGGAATAATGGCAGAGGAGTGTTCGCGACTGTCTGCGGCCTGGTCGTTCCAGCTCTGGACCTTTGGACTGTTAGATCAGCACCGTAGTACTGTTCGTTCAAAGAGAGAAAATGTGCATTTATCATTTGTGAGTATTTTATATGATAACATTGCTTTTAATTGCTGCATTCCTACTGATGTCATTGTAATGACCTATGCTGACTTCAGCTGGGAAAACCATAAGGACAGTCTTTCTAGAATTACGTAGCGAAGCACAGGTACGTCAGCTAGTTAAAATATAATTTATGGAAAGTGGCAGTAATTTATATCCCAGCAACAATGGCCAACCTCAGAAAGAATGGCCAATCTGCAGCTGTGAAATCAAATTTAAATTTAAACAATGGTGTTGCAACTGTTTAAACTAAGTTCAGTTAGTACTGGTATGAATTTAACGGTTCCACCTATCTACTGTGTACTCTCTTGTTGGCCGTGTTAGTGTTTTACCAGTTTTTCACAACACAAAATCATGTCAAAGGTTAAGAAGGAGTTATGGAGGAGGAACAGTGGAAGAAGTTAAGAACAACCCCAATAGATTTGCTAAAGACAAATTGGAATTAAATTTGAAGAACAATCCAGATGTGGAAACCTTTGCAACTTCGACTGAACTCCTTTTACGAGTGCTGACGAGATATACTCCATTGGTTTCTGTAGATGTCGAGGAGTTTCTCGCTATATATGGATCTAATGAGCTCAAAGTGCCAGCGACTTACTGTCAGAAATTTTGAAGAGGTTGATTAATTATTAGAACTGAGTAAATGTGATAAATAAAGTTCATGTAACCGGTTTAAACCTTAATAAAATGATTTCATCAACACCTTTTTAGCATCTTTTTTATATATATTTTCAGAAACTTTATTGCCCCTTTTCTGACCATACTTTCCACCTTAAAATACTTTCCCTAGTCATGATGAACAACATTTTGTACATATTTCCTCTAAGTATTTTTCATAATAATTAAATAAATTAAAGGAAAGAATTAGCTGGTAAGACAACAGGGTTTGTACAAATTGCCTCTTTTATTTTATTTTATTTTATTTTATTTTTGAATTCCTATAATTCCCAGTTTCAGGCAGCTGGAATGGAATAAAATCATAATATTTTCTCCACAAAGTGGCAATTGCCACCACCGTGCAAGAGGAAAGGAAGCAGGAAGAACTTACAGTATTGAACTGGTAATATGTAAGTGTGGAAGACGTTATAAACTTAATAGATCCAGAAGACTGTCTTACTCAGTACTGTAAACTACAGAGACCTGGTGATGCTACCAGCCAAATAGATGAAAAATATTTTTAAATATTGAAAGCAGAATGGATGATAATTTGAATACCAAGAACTCCATTGGTATTCATCTAAAGTTGATTAATTTATTTCTACTGGCTTTGCTTTAATTTTACATGCATTTATTGGGAATTTTATTTTAACAGAATAATAATAATAATAATAATTTCGTGTGGCTATTTCTAGCCGGGTGCAGCCCTTGTCAGGCAGACCCTCCGATGAGGGTGGGTGGCATCTGCCATGTGTAGGTAACTGCGTGTTATTGTGGTGGAGGATATTGTTGTGTGTAGTGTGTGAGTTGCAGGGGTGTTGTGGACAGCATAAACACCCAGCCCCCGAGCCATTGGAATTAACCAATGAAGGTTAAAATCCCCGACCCGGCCGGGAATCAAACCCGGGACTCTCTAAACCGAAGGCCAGTACGCTGACCATTCAGCCAACGAGTCGGACGAAGTAAGTAAACTCGTGTCCTCATCCCGAGGTGGTGCAGCTCTTTTCAGGCACACCCCCATTGGAGGTGAGCTGCATGTACCATTTCAATCACATACCAGCCCTCCTGCCATTCTTAAATTTCTTGCAGTACCGGGAATCGAACCCGGGCCCCTGAGGACGGCAGCTAATCACACTAACCGTTACAGTACAGAGGCGGACAACGGAATGCTAGTTACATGGTATTCATCTATCCATCCATATATTTCAAAACAAAATATTATCAGTGAAACATTATAAGTATGCTGTGTATTATTGCATCTTCTGCATGGAGCAGCTTCACTTTACTTGTTTCTCACTTATTAAGTGCAGTTTAATTTCACTATTTATATTGAAATAATTATTTTCTTCAGTTTTTTTTTCAATTGGCTTTACCTCGCACCAACATATACAGTATAGGTTTTATGGCGACGACAGGATAAGAAAGGGCTGGAAGCAGGAAGTGTGACAATGGGAAACCACAGAAAACCATCTTCAGGGATGCCGAAAATGGGGTTCGAACTCACTATCTCCTGGTTGCAAGCTCTCAGCTGCGTGCCCCTAATCGCACGGCCAACTCACCCGGTTCCTTCAGTGTTTACGTTTCTTTTGTTGAATTAGTAACTGCGTGCTATACTTTATTTTCTTTGAAGGGTTTAAAGAGGCATTTAATTTTGTTTTCCATCCCCTGAATCAGTAATCACCACTAATCTAGGGGCCAGAATAATGGTGCCAGGCTGCACCCAATTAACAACAAAATTACTATTAATATATATGCATTTTATGGGCTTCATTCAACCACTTCAGTTAATTTTATAAAAAGGGTTTTTCAGTTTCCTGTCAGCCCGGTACTTCATTGTCTCGGAACTTAATTTTCTTTCTCCGCCTGAAATCATCCTTCTTATCGAGTTTCTCGATTTTGTCCATTTTGTATTTTAAATCTTCTACTGAAATTTGTAGTTCCCTCACATCTTCCTTGATTTCTGTAACCCATCTAATGTTGCTCTAACTGTTCCATAATTTTTCAATAATTTTCCTAATGATCCTGTTTTCTGGTGTCCTGACTAGATGTTGATGGATTGAGATTATATTATTAGTATTAAAAGTCATTCAGCTTTCTTGGCAGAATCTCCAGAGCTCTAACGAAGCCTCATACTCAGTCTAAGGCAGGTCTGTTACTGTCAAGGCCAATGTCCATTGTCCACATTGAATTACCATACATGAATAATGTAAGGTCAAAAAGAGGACTAGACCTCTCAACTTAGGGTGCTAAGCCAGCCACAGGAAATTTGCTAGAAACATCACACAAAATAGCGGGGGGGGGGGGGGGGGGGGGGGAGAGGGAGGAGAGAGGGTTTCCCTCCACCGAAGATTTTATCTCAAAGGTTCCTTCCCACTAAAATTGCCTGAGAGAATTCTTTCATTATAAAATAATGAGGAAAATGTACAACAAATTAATGTTTTTTACTGTGCATAATTCCATAAAAACATCAGCAATAATACACATGATATAGAAATAATTGAATGACTGCCAGACCTTGAGCAATAAAGCAACGTAGTGGTGGCAACTCTGCACCTGCAGCCTACTGTTCATGTTTTTTTCATGTTTCACTCTGGCAAGTCCATCTGAACATCTGAAACCTGGGCAAAAGTATAAATTACTTGAAGCCCTCCTCCCTTGTCATCGCTCTAAGTAGCTCGAGCTTATACCACTACGTTACTTCCTGGAAAGGGTGCGTTTCCAACAGGTAGCCAATAGGACAATATTCACATAACTTTCCACTGTTTATCATTCTTTTTATAACAACAGAATTCAAACAAATAGATCTAGGGGAAGGGGCAATTTACTTACTGGTAAACTAGTAGTTAAACCCTATGATCTTTCTCCCCCCCCTGCTACTATGGCATATACAGTAAAGGCTGTGTATGTTGACCACTTTTGGTTGCAGTCAAACCTGCTTGACCTCCTAAGCATAAAAGCCCGAGTATACTGAGGATTTTACATATTTATATAAAATAAAAACCAGAGTATACTTGGGAATGTCGCTCACCGATCGGTACCTAATTTAAAGGCCCGAATATACTCATTTCTTGTTGTTCTTCAGTATTTCTCCCTGATATTTATAAAATTATTACTTCAAGTTCCTATTTTTGCCAAAAGATGTCTTTCACTCAACCGTACTGGATGTCGGTGACTCACGCAGCACGTTTTCATGGTTTTCTGTAAATTTTGCTATCTACATGTACTTTTGTCTAGTCCAATTGCACTCATTTTTGCGGGGGACAACGTTGCTAAACGTCCGTAGGTTTAACCTTAAAGTACCCTACACGTGTCCTCTGGGCGGTGCTAATAGAGCAATAACAACAATAAGATGCCACCGTACTGCCCTACAGGACCTCATGGTTATGCCAATCGAGAAATCAACTTCAATAACTCATTTTTGCCAGTATTTCCCATGATCTTTCTCTTTTGCTAGTGGCTTTGCATCGCACTGACACAAACAGGTCTTTATAGCGACAATGGGATACGAAAGGCCTAGGAGTTGGAAGGAAGCAGCCGTGGCCTTGCCAGTTCATTACATGGCATATACATACATACATACATACATTATCATTATAGACTGTTATGCCTTTCAGCGTTCAGTCTGCAAGCCCCTGTGAATGTACTAAACGTCGCCACAATCCTCTATTTGCAACTAGTGCTGTGGCCTCATTTAGTTCTATACCTCTTATCTTTAAATCGTTAGAAACTGAATCTAACCATCGTCGTCTTGGTCTCCCTCTACTTCTCTTACCCTCCATAACAGAGTCCATTATTCTCCCAGGTAACCTATCCACCTCCATACGTCTCACATGACCCCACCACCGAAGCTAGTTTATGCGTACAACTTCATCCATTGAGTTCATTCCTAAATTAGCCTTTATCTCCTCATTCCGGGTACCCTCCTGCCATTGTTCCCACCTGTCTGTACCAGCAATAATTTTCACTACTTTCATGTCTGTTACTTCTAACTTATGAATAAGATATCCTGAGTCCACCCAGCTTTCGCTCCCGTAAAGCAAAGTTGGTCTGAAAACAGACCGATGTAAAGATAGTTTCGTCTGGGAACTGACTTCCTTCTTACAGAATACTGCTGATCGCAACTGTGAGTTAACTGCATTAGCTTCACTACACCTTGATTTAATCTCACTACATTACAATCCTGGGATAACCCTACGGCATAAACCCAAAATATACATCATGAATAGTTACACGGGCTGTGAAAGTCTAAATGATAATAATATTACGTTCTGTTGTCTTGATTAAGTCTGAGCGATGTTAGGTCTGAGCTGTACATTTCTGTAAATTTTTCTTCAATGTCATACAATTTTTCTTTTTATACAACTTCTAAGAATGGCAAAAGAACTGTTCACAGCTGTTTAGAGGAATGAAAAGTAGAGTAGATTGAAATTGAAAGAACTTGTATGAGCAATGACATAAACTGTAAGTTTCAGGTTGTGTATAAATTTTAAGACATTCCTGAATAAACAGCACTATTATAATAATAATGATAATCATCATCATCACCATCATCGTATGGTCTTGGCTACCAAGTGCAAGCATTTTAATTTGACACCATCTGGGTGCTTGCTCGTTAATTGTCAATTTCGATATTCCATTTTACTTAGGAACTACTAGGCGGCAGAGTAAACCTCATCTCTCTGGCTCAGTTTTCGATGAATATTTTCAGGTAAACACAAATGTGTTAACAGAGATTTTTTATGCGCTGACATTGTACAACATGGAGTGTGGAATGGACTTTTTTTTTTGGCCCTTAAAAAATCTGATCACCTCTGCCGGGTCTTATCCCGCTATCTTGGGATCCAAAGGCTGACACTCTACTGCTGATCCACAGAGGGAGCTAATGGCACTACGATGTCAACATTATCACTCTGAAACAAAGTTTACAACTTGTAAGTGAGACCAGTTGGTTTCCTCGATTGCATATCTGTCCTGTGTTTTTATTTTTTTATGACTTGGCATCATTAGGGCATCCGAGGCTTAGGAAGTCTTTCATTCCTCCCTTTGTGATTTCTTTCTCCCAGAGATAACAGTCTATTGCACAATCCAGCTATCTAAGAATTTAAATACCAAGTTTTGGGAGGCTGGGTTAAGCCTTTTCCTCATGATGTCTTAACAAACAAACAGACATAAAAATTGAATTAAACCTAAATTTTACATTTCTATACTTAATCAAAGAAAGAAGAGAGAAAAATCTGAAGTATACACACACAATTATGATCTTATTTATATATATTTGTACACTCTCTCTCTCTCTCTCTCCAGCTTTTTACATATTCTACACATTCCACATGAAGCCTTTGAATAACAGTTCCCTCAGTGAGTGTAGGGTAACTAGACATCCTCTTTTATCCAGACATGTCCGCTCTTTATAAACCACTGTCCGGGTCCGGGTCCGGGTGGACTATTTAAAATACCCAAAATGTCCTCCATTTTTAGTGACTGTGCTTATTTTGGGATAATCTGTTTTACTACTTCTTCATTATGCAACGGCATCATCAATATCACATTGATATTTATTATTATTATTTAATTTAAGTCGGTGCCAACACAGCCCTGGCATTTGCCTGGTGTGAAAATGGGAAACCACGGAAAACCATCTTTAGGGCTGCCAACAGTGGGATTCAAACATACTATCTCCCAGATGCAAGCTTACAGCTGCACGCCTCTAACCGCACAGCTAACTCATTCGGTTATATTGATAATAGAAATGTGATTATGGATATACAGTACATGTGATTATTCTACGCATGTCTTGTATTATGATAATAGATGCTATTTATCACTCTCTATACTGCATGTTTCTCTTTCGTTTGACTCATTGGCTGAATGGTTAGTGTACTGGCCTTCGGTTCAGAGGGTTCCGGGTTCGACTCCCGGCCGGGTCGGGGATTTTAACCTTCTTTGGTTGATTCGGGCTGGGTGTTTGTGCTGCCCCCAACAACCCTGCAACTCACACACCACACATGACACTATCCTCCAACACAATAACATGCAGTTACCTACACAGGGCAGATGCTCCCCACCCTCATCGGAGGGTCTGCCTTACAAGGACTGCATTCGGCTATAAATAGCCACAACAAATTATTATTATGCTTCTCTCTCAGTAATACCCCGTCAGAACACTGCTATGTTGATATATGACAGATGACAACGTCACAAGTGACAGGAGATAACCAGGATTTGAAGGAAGCCTGTTTTAAATGGATGGTGCTGAAAAGTGATATTGATTATCATGATGTTGAAATATGTACTCTGTATTTGCAACCAATATCTAAATCTTTTCAAATTGATGATGTGAAATATTTTGATCAGTTCTGCAATTTCAGACACTTCCTGAATGAGAGTAGTAATTGCCCTGGATTTAACAAGTTACCTTGTAATAAAAAATGGGCTAAGTATTTCACTTCACATAAGTCAGATGATTGTAGTTCAGAGTTATTAAAATTTGCAGAATCCTTTTTTTTTTCCTATACCAGGGCACAATGCAAATGTAGAAAGACTATTTTCATTGATCTCAGCACAATGGACCGATAATAGGAACCTTTTCAATGTAGAATCTGTGACATCCTCTTAATGGTTTAATATAAAGTAATTTACATGTGTATCTTTTTCTATGTTAGACACGCCGAAACTCCTGAAGGCAACTGAATGTTCAGAAAAATACCAGCAAGGCGTGTAAATTAGTTTCATTGTTTAAATTTTGTAAGAATTTACTATATAACATGAAAATGGATAAATTTTGTTTATGTATGTGAAAATTAGAATATATGTCAAAATTCTGACTCTTAATGAGGGATTTTTGCATTCTCTTTTTTTTTTTTCAGCATAGTCCTCCTTTTTAAATAGTTTTGTCCTTTTTTTTTTCTTCATCTATTTGCAGCTGGTCACCCAAAGTGAGTGTAAAATCTGGGGTGTAGAATTGTATACATCATTTCATGATGGTGATTGTTGCCTGAGATGAATCAGAATAAGAATTGCAATTAATGAGGAGAAAAACAAATAACCCATCCAAGAATACAGCAGTGTGTGAAAACGTAAAGCTTTGTCCTCATTCTTTAGAATATTTATGTTTGTCCTTGACCCTCTTTTCTCTTGCTCCTTCACTGTGTTTATTCTTCGTTTATGTTTCTATCTTCTCTCAGACATGTACTGTACTGTATTTTGAGAATTTCATAAATAGTCTGTTTTCTCTCGACAAAGAAAGCCTATTATAATGATTGTAGGACAGGGTGACCAGAACGAAAATAAATGTTTAAAATTTGACTTTTTTCTAGAATACTTTGATGAAATGATTTCTTATTACAAGTTGTCCATTTCATGACCGTATACTTAGAATGGGTAGACATGAAACAGACTAGACGAACAAGAGATATAATCAAACACGACATCGCAGAAGCACAGCCCAACCTCCCTCACATGTTATTTTAGATGACGATAAAACTCTACTTCCCTTCTCTCCAGAGCTTTCCATGAACTGTCAAACTGTATCACATCGTTACTTCACCAGGTCGCGCTCAAAAACAGACTCTCTAGACAGCGCAGAATAAACATCTTTTCCAAACAAGAACGAGAGGCAAGATGACCTATTCTGATGACCTCCATTTTTATCAAAAGAGTCTCCAAAGAACTTTTATTTGTGCTTATTGTCATAACGTTTTTCTTTTCAGTTCTTTATTTATACAGCTGAAGAGGACCACTAAGTGGTCGAAACATGTCCTGTAAGTTTTAATTTTATTCAATTTTGCCTGAGGCATTAATAAAGAATCGATTAGGTGGTTATTAATACTTACTTCTTGAAATGATTTCTTACAATCAGTGACATCATCATCATCATCATCATTTCCTCCCGTCCAGCTCCCACCGGGTTCAAATGTTTTTTTATGGCACCTTTCAATCTTCTTAACTGTTCCAATTCAGGTTTTGTTCTATTTATATTATTCTTGATTGTTTTCAACTACTTGGTCTTTACCTTGCCCTCAGTCCTTCTGTCTGGGTTTCTATCATCCACTTTGACATCCTTCCCTCTTCCAACCTCCTTAACATGTCCAAACCATCTAAGTTTATCCCTTTCCATTCTATGGAAAAGCTTTACCACACTGATTTCCTTCCTGACGTCATCATTTCTTACTCGTCCTTTCATGTCTACCACACTTCTTAATCACTGCATTTTACTGGCCTACTTGTCAGTGTCCAGGTCTCTGTTGTATGTCAGTATTGGGCAGTAGTACATCTTACACGTCACCTCTTTATACTTCATTGGTACTTCCTTCCTCCACACCAGGTTTCTCTGTTGAATCCTTTTACTGATCTCCATGTCCAGCATCTGTTCACCCACTGTGGTCGTCACGGAGTGGTGGTGGTGATTACTGTTTTAAGATGAAGTACAACTGGGCAACCATCCTCTATATAACACTAATCAGAGAGAAAAAAAATGGAAAGGATCTGACACTTTGAAAAATGAAGGAATCATCAGCCAAAGAAAGACAGGCCACAAAGGGTGTGAAAATGAAAGACTCCCTAGGCCTCCCTACATAACACTGTCAGGGTGGGAAAAGAACAAGGGTTGACCAAGGGAGATCGGATAGGATACGTGAAAGAGAGGAGCCTGATACAAGTAGGTGGAAGCAATGCCAGGACTCAGCTAAGAGCCGCGTGGTCACCAACCCATGCCCCAAGTCAAGAGCCGCTGGGGCCCTTTTAGTTGCCTCTTACGACAGGCAGGGGACACTGTGGATGTTATTCTACTACCCCCAAACACCAAAAGATGTGCCTGCCGTTCATGTGGAATTGGAGTTGCCAAACCTTTCATTTCTCAGTTAGATCTTGTCGCACGCTACAAGAAAATTCAGCAGTCAAAACGAACAAGAGAGCAAGAAGGACATTCATATATTCATGTGATACATTATTTGTCATTACAGACCATTTTAATATCAACCATTATGGTTAAGATTATCAATTAGAATCATGGGGTGTCGGTCTTAAACCCCTGGTCAAAACAAACTCAAAAACTGAGCTGCACCAACCCCAGAAATTACTAGGATAAACTGAAGAATGTTACTCTAGATAATTTAGGCAGTAAAGATTTAAAATAGGAATGGAGGGAGGGGGAGAGAGAGAGAGAGAGAAAATAATAATATTGGCTTTATGTCTCACTAACTATCAGTTTTCGGAGGCGCTGGGGTGCCAGAACTTAGTCCCACAGGAGTTCTTTTACATGTCAGTAAATCTACCAATATGAGGCTGATGTATCTGAGCACCTTCAAATACCATCGGACTAAGCCAGGATCGAACCAGCCCTGTTGGGGTCAGAAGGCCAGCGCCTCAACCGTCTGAGCCACTCAGCCCGGCAAAATACTAGATATACTGTATATACAGACTAATATACAAATATATATATAACAGAGTTCATTCTCTCTTACACAAAATACCTCCTGCAATGTTCAGCAAAAGTAGCCAGTGATGAGATAATGAAGGAACGATTAGCATAACTCTCATTAAATACAATAGTAACCAGGAAATGCGTACAAAGAGGAATGTATATCATTAACACACACTACAGCAAGGTTATGAAGAGCTATTCCATATGCTAATAAATTCTGCAAGATTGTCAACAGGATGTAAGAAAATTCTTCAGAAGCCAATGAGACTATGCAACTCATATGAAGTTCAGCTGAACCCTGGGGTCCTTACATGCATAACTCACTTGGGACAGCATGTTCTTCTGTACATTATAATAAGTTTTATAATAAGTTCCTATGGAAATTACTGACACTAAAGTAACATCTGAACTGTCCTTTAACATGCCTCTGTTTAGAATAACTTACTGCTGTTCGCATAATGGGCTTACGGCATTCTGATCATCAGTCCTGTGTATAGAAGAAGAAGAAGAAGAACCAAGACCTCTGTGTATTTTACTACAGTGTAGGCGATAAAAATAAATAAATAAATAAATAAATAAATAAATAAATAAATAAATAAATAAATAAATAAAAACTAAGGTTAAATGCAGAGCCATACTCTAAATTTGAAAAGCTTTCACTTTCTATGAAGAAGCGTCATCTCATATTCTACAGTCATTTCTCTTAAAGGCCAGAATATCACGCAAAAATTCTTGATCTTCTCATGACTCAGAAACGTACCCACTCAGCAGTGAAGGAGAATCTGACCAACGGTCTCTTGAGTTACTGGTTCAAGAAAATAGCCAATGTACAGGATAGAGGATCTTTAGGAAAGCGTAAGAAGAACTGGTGCAAAGTGATCTGAAAAGTGAAGAGCCACATTCTCAATCAAGATGATGGAATACCAGAAGTCGAGAAAGACTGACATATCTCAACCTTGGTTCCAGTGGCCGAAATCTTATGCTATTATTATTATTATTATTATTATTATTATTATTATTATTATTATTATTATTATTATTATTATTATTATTGTGAGTCCTCCACTATTACGTGCATCCATTTCAATTCGAATCCATTTAAGCTGACTGCAAGTCAATTTCAATATTCCGTTTTATGCCAACAATTGGCAAGGAAACCAGATCTACAACAGGTGTAAAAAGAAAATCGAGAAGATACCAAAGGAACTACTGATAGAAGTTACAGAAAAGTCAAGTCTGAAACGGTTTAGATATATTAAAAAATGGCAATATAACAATTCGGAGAACTGTAGAAGATGGCTAATAATAATAATAATTTGACCTGAAGCTGTACATGCAGCAGAATGCCTCTCAATGAATAACAAAGGTCTGCAGAATAAATAGAAGCCAAAGAATGGAAGATTCTAAGGAAGACTTTCGGTCCAAAAAAGGAAAATGGATAATGTAGCAGAAGGCACAAATATGAACTCTATTTCCATATGGAGAAAATAGCAGACACTACTAGAAAAAGAAGCCAGCCCCATGGTGTAGAGGTAGCATGCCTGCCTCTTACCTGGAGGCCCCGGGTTCGATTCCCGGCCAGGTCAGTGATTTTTCTCTCGACCTGAGGGCTGATTCGAGGTCCACTCAGCCTACGTGATTAGAATTGAGGAGCTATCTGACGGTGAGATAGCAGCCCCGCTCTAGAAAGCCAAGAATAACGGCCGAGAGGATTCGTCGTCCTAACCACATAGAACCTTGTAATCTGCAAGCCTTCGGGCTGAGCAGCGGTCGCTTGGTAGGCTAAGGCCATTCAACTAGGAAAAGAAGGCTTTCTTTCTATGGTCACTTAACACAAATGAGACCAGAAAGACTGTCCTCTCGAATCTTTGCCTTTACAAGAATTTACAAGAATTGGGGATCTTACCTGATGACTTCTTGCAATGTGATCCTTTAAAGAAACTTGAAGGTCTACAGAGTTTTCGAACAAAAGCTAAAATGAAGACAGACAAGGTGTGGAGCGAAGAATGGAAGGAAGCTCACCGAAGAAGGATGCGCGAGTACTGGGGAAGTGTTAAAGATCAAGACAGAAAACAGTTGAAACAGTGTGGTCCATGGCTGGCCAAAACAAAAGAATAATAATAATAATAATAATAATAATAATAATAATAATAATAATAATAATAATAATAATAATAATTATAATAATAATAATAATAATAATAATAATAATAATAATAATAATAATAATAATAATAATAATTCCGAGCAACTGGCCATACTGCTTGATTCACGTAGCTATCAGCTTGCATTCAGGAAATAGTGGATTCCAATCCCATTGTCAGCAGCCATGAAGACGGTTTTCAGTGGTTTCCCATTTTCATGCCAGGCAAATGCCGGAACTGTACCTTAATTAAGACAGTGGTTGCTTCCTCCCCACTCCTAGCCCTTTTCTATCCCATCGTCACCATAAGACCTATCTTTGTCAGTGTAACAGATAGGAAATTGTAAAAAATAAAAATAATAACTCTCTTCAATTGTTATACACCTTAGGAGATGCCAGGGTGTTAGAATTTTGTCTTCAATATCCCAGAAGTCAACAATACAAAGTTGTTACATTTAAATACACACAAATGTCATCAACCTCAGCCAGCATCAAAACCTTTATACCCTAGAAAAAGGGTCAACTAACCAACAATGCTGCTGAGATCAGGAGCAAGGGCGTAATAAGGTTAGTGAATGTACGTTCCAATAAATACTTTTACAGTCCTAGGAGATGTAGAGGAACAAGAATTATGTGCATCAAAAGTTATTTTGTGTCAGTGAAGCTACCGCCACAAGGCTGGCATACATGGCACCTTCAAATACCGCAAGACTGAGCTAGGATGGAACTTGGGGTCAGAAAGTCAGTACACTACCATCTGAGCCAATCAGCCTAGCGACAGAGATAGACAAACAAGTGGAAATGTTCCACACTGATGAACAAAAGGCTATTCTATGGACGGTGAAGCGATCTTACCTTACAGTACAATCACCCGTTCACCAGTACAATCCATGTAGCCAATCCAATGTGCTCTAGAGCTCCATGGTTCCTGTGAAATGCAAGTAAAGCAGAACTGAGAGGATGGGTAGACAGTAACCTTGCAGTGGTTAATCTTATTCATTATAGGCTCAATCACAATACCTGGAATATTTAGAATGTTAATACAGGACTTCTAATCAAGGTTTTCTTGGATTAATATGTAAAGTTGGATTAATGTTACAATTTTCACTCACTACAGTTAATTAGCTAACACCCACAGTAAACAGAAACACAACATCTGAAATCTCCTGGTACGACTGAACAAAGAATTTTAAATGAAACGAAAATCCACAGCCTTTTTCCAGTCATTCGAATGGGTCAGGGATGGAATGAATGAAGCACCCATCTAGCGGCAAGGATAGGAAATGTGCTGGCTGCCGAAGCCTGTCGCACTCTCTGAGGCAATGGAAAATGACTGACAGATGAAATGTTAATGGAGAGTGCTGCTGGAATGAAAGATGACAGGGAAAACCTGAGTGCCCGGAGAAAAACCTGTCGCGCCTCCACTTTGTCCAGCACAAATTTCACATGGAGTGACCAGGATTTGAACCAAGGTATCCAGCAGTGAGAGGCCGACGCGCTGCCTCCTGAGCCATGGAGGCTACTAACAAAGAATTTAAATATAATTTTTAAAATAATTTCTATTTTATACTGTTTCATATGGATTCATCATCAGTGTCTAAAGGCAATGCCTCTTTCCCGTCCTCAGCTCCTCGTTTCATTTCATAATAAGAACCATAATGGAGAATCTGTATTAAGTCTTGAAGGAATTTTTTCCTCGGTCGTCCTCGGCCTTCCTTCCCATAGGTTTTTTCCTTCCAGCAGATTGGTAAGAAAGATATGTCGCAAGGTGTGACCGGTGAATCTAGCTCTTCTTCTTTGTATCGTTAAAATCAGTTCTCTCTTCCCTCTAATTTCTTCTAGAACTCTTTTGTTTGTTGTCTTTTCAATCCATTTAATCCTGGGTATTCGTCTCCAGACCCACATAACAAATGCTTCCAGTCGTTTCCAATCCTGATCTCTGACAGTTCAAGATTCACAGCCATACAATGTCTTGAAGGAATTTTTTCCTCGGTCGTCCTCGGCCTTTCTTCCCATAGGTTTTTTCCTTCCAGCAGATTGGTAAGAAAGATGTGTCGCAAGGTGTGACCGGGGAATCTAGCTCTTCTTCTTTGTATCGTTAAAATCAGTTCTCTCTTCCCTCTAATTTCTTCTAGAACTCTTTTGTTTGTTGTCTTTTCAATCCATTTAATCCTGGGTATTCGTCTCCAGACCCACATAACAAATGCTTCCAGTCGTTTCCAATCCTGATCTCTGACAGTTCAAGATTCACAGCCATACAATGTCTTGAAGGAATTTTTTCCTCGGTCGTCCTCGGCCTTTCTTCCCATAGGTTTTTTCCTTCCAGCAGATTGGTAAGAAAGATGTGTCGCAAGGTGTGACCGGGGAATCTAGCTCTTCTTCTTTGTATCGTTAAAATCAGTTCTCTCTTCCCTCTAATTTCTTCTAGAACTCTTTTGTTTGTTCTCTTTTCAATCCATTTAATCCTGGGTATTCGTCTCCAGACCCACATAACAAATGCTTCCAGTCGTTTCCAATCCTGATCTCTGATAGTTCAAGATTCACAGCCATACAATGTCTAGAAGGAATTTTTTCCTCGGTCGTCCTCGGCCTTTCTTCCCATAGGTTTTTTCCTTCCACCAGATTGGTAAGAAAGATGGTGTGTCGCAAGGTGTGACCGGTGAATCTAGCTCTTCTTCTTTGTATCGTTAAAATCAGTTCTCTCTTCCCTTTAATTTCTTCTAGAACTCTTTTATTTGTTCTCTTTTCAATCCATTTAATCCTGGGTATTCGTCTCCAGACCCACATAACAAATGCTTCCAGTCGTTTCCAATCCTGATCTCTGATAGTTCAAGATTCACAGCCATACAATGGCACACTCCATACAAAAGAAATCATAAATTTCTTCCTAATTCCAAAATTTGAATTTGCACTGATTAAAGGATTTCTCTTATTACTAAACGCCTGTTTGGCAAGTGCTATTCGTCTTTTGATCTCTTTGCTGCACCTGTTGTCATTGGTGATCAAGCTTCCTAGATAAGGGAAACTGGTGACTTGTTCCACTATCTTGTCATTAAGCTTAACGTTGATGTGAATTCATTCAGGATGTTTACTAACTACTAATATCTTGGTCTTCTTGACATTAATGTTTAAGCGTGAATCTGAGAATGCTGATGACAATACATTCAGCATCTTAGACAACTCTTTCTTGGAGTCTGATACAATTGCTATGTTATCTGCAAATTGAATGCATTGGATATAGTGTCCATTTACGTTTACTCCTTTGGTATTTGCCTTAAACTTATTTATGGCTTCTTCAATGAATACATTAAAAAGGTATGGCGAGAGAGAGCAGCCCTGCCTTACACCTTTCCTGATTTTTGCTGTCTGGACATTTCCTCCGATATCTACCATCGTGGTCTGTCCTTCATAGAGTCGCAATATCAGTCTCCTATCCTTCCAATCCAAACCTGCAGCTTTAAGAATTTTGAACAGTTTGTCCCAACTCACGTTATCGAAAGCCTTTCCAATATCTATAAACACTAGAAAGGTGTTCCTATTCATTTCCAATCTCCTTTTTAATATTGTTCGGAGAGCTAAGATGCTCTTGTTCCCATCGTATGCATTTAACAATATTTATTATTAGAACTTAGATTTTTAGGTGCTAAAATGTTTATTTTAGGTGCCTAAAATAGGCTCTCAAATATGAAACAAGGTTCTAAAACTATATTTTAGGCAGCCTCAATTTTACATATTTGAATAAGCGTTTATCATTTAAAATACCATTTTTATTTTGCTGAATTGATAATAATTCCTCAGAGGGAAATATAAAAGAAATTTCACTCACCTCTTTGCGGCAAACATCACAGAATATAATCTTGCCGTCCGATGTGAAGTGGGGGAAACTCCTGTGACGAATTTAATTAAAAATGACTTGGAAGCTGACACTTTTGGCACAATGCACACACTGAACAAAGAGAGAATGTTCTCAGAGAATGAATGAAGAGTTTTATCTCTAGTAGGTCAATGGAAACTCTCCCCCATCTTGTTTACTGCTGTAGGCTTTTAAGGACTTCTGAGGAGTGTAGTTTAAAACTTCCCACTTGGAATGTATTTTAAGAATATACTGTTCAAGATACTGAAAACGAGTCAGTAAATATTTCATTTTCTCGAAATAAATTTAAAGCATTAGGGGGGGAAAATGAGAATATAGACTAATATAGGTTCTAATGACAATTTAGGCATTTTTAGGCACTATAGGACCACCATTTTTAATACATGAAACGTGTAAATACAACTTCATTTTAAGTTATCCCTTCAGAAGTAAAATTGGTTTTTGCCTAAAATCCAAGGTCTGTTTATTAACATATAAAATTATAAGCTGCAATGAAATAAATAGTCTTCTTGAGCTAAAAAATTAGTACAATGCCTTCCACAGAGATAAGTACACCCTCACTTAGTCTGCGCAAACCAATTTCTTCAGATGTGCCTCAGTGTATATGGCCGTTAAGTCTACCTACAAGAAGACCACAGGTAAGTCTCCGAAATTATAGTTAGTTAACAAATTTTTAACATCTACTGTATTTAAGTGAATAGGAAACTATTTTAAATTAGGTTAGAACATAAGTAGATCAATCTTCCCTACCCATTTCACCACCTCACTCAACCATCCCCACATATAATAATTATTTTTATCTTTTTAAAATTAATTTTGTTTAAAACATAACAAAGGTACTGTTTTAAGATTGTTTTTTGAGAAGAAGCAAATTCTGTGTAATTTCACCTAAGCAATTTTATGTGGCTGAAGATGTTCCTAAGGAATGAAACATATTCTACAAATAATTAATTTGCTTAAAGCAAATAACGAGCACCAGGAAATGTTCTCTGCACTGCCTGCATGCTGCTGAGTAAGGTAGCATGAGCAGTTTAGTTGGCAGTACTGTGTCACATCTGTCACCCTTGCTCGCTCGCTTGCTCGCCGACAGGCCAAGGTCAACAGGGTAGCATTACAGGAAAAGCCACACGTGTTAGCTGAGGGCTGTCTAAATCATCAGTGTGTATTGCAGTGAGCGAACGTTCAGATAGATTATTGAAATAGTGCAACAGAATACAGGCGGTAATGTTTATTACTGAAGAGAGAGTTTTTTGGTGGAGTATGTTTTTCGCAAAGGCGATTGATTTACGGGAAATGTTAAACTAAAATTTCAGGCACGGTTTCCTAATTAAGTGTGTCCAAACCAGGATGCTGTTCGGGATTTGATAAGTAAATTTCATGTGACTGGCTCAGTACACGATGTACCAGGAACAGGCAGATGTACAAAACTAATCCAAAAACGATTGATGAACTTAAAGTGAATATCATTAATGATGTGCAGTCCATTGTGCAAGAAACTTTAGTGAAAGTCTTCGACAATATGTGTAGACACAATATGTGTAGACGTGTTGAAGTCTGCCTTCGAACACAAGGATAGAACTTCCAGTATCTGTTATGAATTGCCGTGGTGAGTACAAAGTTTACTGTTTGTTGTTTGTTTGTTTTGATACAAGCGGCAGCAGCCGTGCTGCCAACTTAACTGCTGATGCAGCCTCGCACAGCAGCACCTAGGCACTGTGGAGAACATTTCCTGGCGCCCTGTATATAGCATAAAACAGGTGGAAGTTTACTTTTATTGATTTAGTGTAAATAAGGTTTTATACGGGAAATGAAGCTGATTTCTTGCAATCAACTGTCTGAGCCACTCAGCAAAAAAAGAAAAAAAAAACTATGTACGTTAATGTATGAATATGAAATTGTAAGAAATGTTATCCAGTCACTTTCATGCTTCCTAGTAGTGTCCTAGTGATTGTTTAATTTGCTTCTTAAAAATTATCCAGATCAAACAGCGATGGAAAAAGAGACTTGTTCCATATTTCAGAGGGCAAAGTAAGACAAAATGTGGAATGAAGTGAACCAAGCTGATACTGGTATGAATATACAGACCACACAGAGGTCACGCCTGAAAAGATTGAGGAGGGGAGAAAAAGAACATTTTGAGGAAACAATAATAGGAAAGTGAGGTAATGAAAGACCTCTGAAGAATTAGGTAGATCAAATAAGGAGGGATCTGGAGGAGACAAGGCAGAACTCAACAGATCTCCATGGCGAAGACTCAAACTCGGCATGCATGAAACGAGCTGGAGAATGATGACGATTCTCATGAACTGTTTGTGCAGTTCATTAAACTGAAGGAGCTTGCAATTATGTTTCCTCGTAGTTCACATAGTTCACATAGTAAGTTCTGATGCAAGTGTTTTCTTCTCTACAGCAACCAATTTTTGCTCCATTTCATTTTCAGTGCAATAGTACTAACTCATCTCCCATACTGGCTAATAACTTCACCATGCCCTTTCCCTATTTCCTTCATATACCTGGTTTATTTCTCTAAAGGATTTGGCAAGAGTTTTATGGCTGGATGCCCTTCCTGTTGCTAACCCTCCTCCACTATCCAGGCTTGGGACTGGCACTAGAAATGTAGAAGGCGAAATGAATGAGTGCATATTCAACTGCCTTTAGCAGCTTCTCAAGAAAATATGAAGTACCAAATATGGTCAGCCATTTACTTCAGACTTGCCTCTTGCAGACAAAATCTGTACAGGCCAGCACCTCATAAATCTGAACATGTATGGGATGCTTTAGGAGTTAATAAGTTTAGGTTCTTATATGGTTCTACTGTGAACAATATTTGACACCACATTCTGCCAGCTCCTTGCACCAAAGATTAAGGGTTTGAGCCTGACAGAGGTTACAAATTTTGAAAAATCTATTGAACACCTTATATTTAATATCAGCATGCAATTGATGAATTATAATCCTGTGTGTTTAACACCATTTTATCTGTTGTTTAGATGCAAGCAGGGTTTGAGTTACAGCTCAAAATTGATAAAATAATGAAATATTATTGTTCAAATGAACTGATTAGCTGACCATTTTCGTTCCCCAATAGGGACAGCTATCGGGTGGATTAGGCTGCCTTTTGTTTTTCACTGGAGGGCCTGATGTAGATTAAGTTCTTGGAAAAACAGAAAATCCAAGGTATGCAGTTCACCACAGAGTCATAGTTTTCTATCAAAGACAGAAAGCTAGGATGAAGGATAGGAAGAAACACAACAGAATAAATGCAATGATACTACAGAGGCGAACAGTGTGGACAAAATGAAGAATAAAGAGGACAGACAGGAACAAACATAACATTTTCAACAACAATTCCAATTATTTTCGTTCTTCCAAGTCTTAGACGAGCTTGTTCCTGCTTCCCAGGCTCAGCAAGACGTCAAGTATTCATGTTCATTGAGAAGGGTATTATTGAGGGTATTCTTCAGTCTTGTTACAGAAAATGTCATAACAGGAGGAAGCCGGATAATTGAGGGACTGACAAGAAAAACAAAAAGATAAATATAAATGATCACTATGTTTAGTGATGAATAAAACTGTGCACAGAGTGCAAGAGTTTAGATAAATAAATAAATCCCCCTGGTGCAAACGGCCCTCAGGAGCCTTTAGGAACATAATAGGAGATCACAATGACAGGTCAGTGTGGGAAGAAGGAGCAACAGAAAAAGGACACAAGGACAACATAAAAGCACAAAAGGACAATCTCTGTGGAATCTCAAACAGTGGTTTGACATCCATGAAATTACAACTCTTATCCAGGAAGCATAAAATAATAATAACTACTCCATGATGGACACCAATCAAAGAAAAAGAAGATATCTAATACCATACTATTCAATAATAATTAAGTTGAGCATAAAAAGAAAAGACTACATTTCCAAAATTTGATATTGAAATAAAGTTTCGAAAAAGGATTCCATAGGAGAAATATATAGGGAAAGAGACACAAAAACATAAATATGGATTTCAAAAGGAAATTGAGGGAGAATTTAAGAAATGAATATGAAGTCACAACTGGAATGCAATTGTCTTAAAAAAAAAAAAAAAACAGATGGAAGAAGGAAACATCATTTAGGATAATACAGATGAATGTAGGGTAGATTCTAAGAAAATGTTAAAGACTTTGAGGAAGAATCTTGAGAACATATTCAATGTAACAGGATACAGAAAAGAAATCAGTAAGACCATTAAATGACTATATTTCTGTTTAATTTGCAAAAACACTTTAAAAAATATAGCATGCTTCAGCTCAGATGAAAAATACACAGTACAAGAAATATCTTGGCACAAAAAACAATGAACACCTTTCATTTAAGTCATGTCTTACTGGAAAGAATATGTTAAGAAATACAAAACAAACAAATAATTAACGTAAATTTCAGTCTCTTTTCTTGTACTTCAAGATAATTTAACAATCTCTCCACTGAAGAAGGAAAAAAATATATTTATATGGGTTTAAAACAAAAAAAAAATTTTAAATAGGTTGATAAATAAATAAATAAATCAGCAGAAACATTGCTGTAAAGTTCTCAAAATAAAATAAATAATCAGTCACTAACTGTAAATACCAACTCTACCTCCTTCACAATAGAAATACAAAGTGATTCACTAGGACTTGCCACCACTTACAGAGCTCTCATTTCTGAAAATTTTACAAATTAAAATGTCATATAAACCTACATATTATTTTCTATATTTACAAAGGTACACCAGTTTGAAAGTGGTTTGTAAAAGACTTCTCATTAGTTAATGCTATTTGTTTTACGTCGCACCGACACAGATAGGTCTTATGGCGGCGATGGAATAGGAAAGAGCTTGGAGTGGAAAGGAAGCGGCCGTGGCCTTAACCCTTTTAGGACTTGGCATGTTTAAGAAAAGTACACCTAAAAAGATCAGATTTTAATACTTACTTACTTATCGTATGGCTTTTAGTGCTGGGAGTGTCCAAGGACATGTTCGGCTTGCCCATTGACTCCCATGGGCGACTTGCGCATCTGGTTGTGGAATGGTGATGATAATGTAGGGAGAGGGTGATACTCAGAGCAGGTACATAGCCTACTCCTGTCGAATATCACCAAGGGGTTTGCTCAAAGTTTTACGTCCCCATCCAATGGACAAATCACCATCAACGGCGTCATATGCCCACACTCCAACGAACACTGCGGAGAGGTTTGGAATTGAATCCAGAGTTTTGGCATACAATCTTGTGATTAGAAATTGTATACCAGCACCTCTCCTACTCTGCCAGCCAGATGTTTAATAGATGGTGTGGTAAAAAAAAAAAGAAGTCCTGTTTTGAAATTATCCATTATTAATCCACAACATAGGTAGTAACTAAAATACTGATATGATTTTATTATAGCATATCCAGAAAAATATCCCTTTTTTTGTAAGAAATGAAAAGAAAAAGATATTGTGAATATAAGGAATATTTCTAAACTTGTTCAAGTTTATTCCATCGATGAAATATCGCCAGCTGGGCATTTTAGCTAGTGGAGCCATTGAAAATATATTGTCAGTCAGTCT
The DNA here is from genome assembly GCF_040414725.1 of Anabrus simplex. NCBI lineage: Eukaryota > Metazoa > Arthropoda > Insecta > Orthoptera > Tettigoniidae > Anabrus > Anabrus simplex. Next base: position 188,778,262 of record NC_090279.1, read on the forward strand.
TTTTCACAAATGTGGGCACTGAAGATATATCATCCTATGAGGGTTAATTATGGTTCATTCCCCGCATTTGCCTGGTATGAAAGTGGAAAACAACAGCAGAAAACCATTATTATTATTATTATTATTATTATTATTATTATTATTATTATTATCATCACCATCATCATCATTATTATATCACAATTTATTTGATTTTATTTCTGAAAGTAAAGAAAAAAATGGTCTTTTAAAAACTATTTTTAAACTGATGTAACTCGGTTACACACTGTTGACTGGACCTGGGAATAACACAATATGGTTTTCTCGTAATGCCTTCAGAAATGAGCTCCAAAGCTGGAGTAACTCCTTGTGAATTACACTGCAACAACGTAATACAGTAAACATATATGTAAGTAAATAAAATATTAAATAAAACTGTATATACAGTTCAACTCTTAAGAATAAAATCACTTATCTTCAGATATACATAATATAAAGTGATGCTGCTCAGACACTATACAATAAGAACCCGTACTTTAGAGTTTTAATGATAAAACTACTTTCATAAAATGTTTTTACACACTTGAGTAAACAGAGAAAGAAAGCACACTCAGGATGTTCAGATATATAACAGTTTTACAGCTATTGCTCACGCAAGTTCAGGAATTATTTATAAATCTCTCTGTTGACCTTATCACATTATGGCTATAATAAATGAATTTGAAAAAACAGAAATTATGCCCCAAAAACAAACACAGCTAAAAGAAGTTACCATAAATGGTAATAAAATCAAAATAGTAACTCAATTTAAATATCTCGGAGAAGTAATAACACATAACCTAAATGAAAAAATCTCAATCCAAATTACAACAAATAGATTAGCTAAAACACAAAAATTAACATGGGATATCTACAAAAAGAAATGTCTATCAATAAATACAAAAATAAAACACTACAACACAGTTATAAAACCAGAAGCTACACATGCAGCAGAAACACTCTTTTACCTGAATAAACAATCAAAGACTGACAGACTTCAGAAAATTGAAAGGAGGATTGGAAGAACCTGCATCAACAAAAAATACCAGAAAGATGGACAGTGGCGGTAAATACCTAACAAGGTCTTGTACAAAGAGCTAGAACCCATTACAGATACTATGCGTAAGAGGAGACTGGGATTCTTCGGACATATCATGAGGATGCAGGATTCGAGACTTCTGAAACAACCAGTACAACACAATCTCGTCTCAAAAAATACCACAACAGGATGTAAATGGATCAGAGAAGTAAGAGAGGATCTGAAGGAAATAGGCCTTACAACAGAAGAAACCACAAATAAGATAAAATTGAATACAAAACTCAAGAATACAAACCTACGCTTTACTCTTACACAAAACAAACCAACAACACGCATTTCAACTGAGGAAAGAGCACGAAGATCGGAGCATCTGAAGAAGTACTGGGAGGACTGCAAAGCCCGAACAATCCCTTCAAAGAGACCTGAACGACGGACTGACTAAAGTGATCCTATGTGGTCATAAAAGAAGAAGAAGAAGAAATGAATAATTGAATTAAAAGTCTCTTTTCTAAAAACTGAGCATTTCCAGCAAGAGATTGTATGTTTTGCTGGCTGCTCAATCAAGTTTCCCTCTTTTAATCACTTTCAGTTTGCCATGCTTTCTTTGCCTCAGCTGTTGTACAGCTCAGGTTAGACCTTTTCTTAGGCAGGGCCATGATCACTGACTACTATGAAAGAGTTAACAGTATGATGTTGCTGAGAAGACAAGTGGTTTAAGAACACAGAAGAGGTCAGTGAAGGCTGCGGGGTGCCCAACTTTCTAATAAAACATTCAATTACAAGAGTTCATCAGTAACAAACAGAAATACAGTTTGAATAAATCAGTTGACAGAAATTTGTGCATGCGCAATTTACTGACAGAGAAAGCTACATTTTCCTATGATATACAATTAGAGTACGAACAAAAGCATATTCACAGAATAAAGCTCAGCCTTTGAATGAACTCCATCTGTGCACCTTGTCTTCGAAAATGGCCAGCTGTTTTGTCAAACAAACATGCCTCACACCTCCACCAGGGTATTTATTTAGCAATTTATTTATTTTTGAGTCAATATCTTGAAAATTATTAATGCAAAAAAAGTTCCTACAACAAGCCTTTTCATACAAAAAATAAAAATAGGAGAGAACATTCAAAAACAATTTAAGAAGAATAAAATGAAAAATACAGGTTTCTAGCTGGCAATATGAAAAGATGATATAATACACCTATATTAAACAAACATCTTCATGATTTTCTACAAAACAGAAGCAGTACCTTTCATCATTTCATACATTAGTACAAGTTTATGAAGAAAAAATGAGGGGGTTTTGTTTAGAGAGACATAAAAGAATGCCATTCTAAATGGTACACGATAATAGTCTAGCTTGAAATTTCTACGCACAGGTCAGGAAAACCTACATTTTAGAACATGCAGTTAAAAACAATTTCAATAAATGAGTCCTTTACTTCAGGAACAAACTTCATTTATGAAATAAATAAATAAATAAATAAATAAATAAATAAATAAATAAATAAATAAAGAAAGAAAGAAAGAAAGAAAGAAAGAAAGAAAGAAAGAAAGTAATATATTCATTAATCAATTATTAATGAAGTAAAACTAAATACATGGATGTATACTCAACATTTCAAAAATTGAAGTCAAACACAGAGTCTAAAAAATGTTTAAAACAAGTTTGCTAGCAATCTTCCTACTCAGACAAAAAATAATACAGCAGATACTATTTCAAGGTTACCAGATACTTCATTTAAAAATCATGGAAAAGGACAAACAAATGAAAAATCAAGTCATATATAGAAAGAAGATGGAGCTCTGGAAATCCAGAAAGGCTGACAGTGTTAAATTGTGGTCCTAAGTAGTTGAAATTATATGTTAAAAAAAAATAAAAAAAAATACTTGTTTCTAGATTCTAAGAGATGCCAGAGTACTAGAATTTTATTTTGAAAACAGGTTCATGCCAGTAAATCTACCGACAATAGCACTCAACCACCTAATTGCCCCAACCTTGAAAAAAGGAATGCAAGAAACTATGTAACAATTCCATGCAGTACCCACTGGTCTCACAAGTTTCTGATTCTGTGAGAAAGAAAGTCCGGCAGCCTAAAACTAGTATTTTTACAATGAAAAAAACTAACACATAAAATCCAATCCCAATGATCTATTTAAATAAAGATATAAGAAATAATTAACTGGAAAAACAGAATTATTTAGTACTTCCATTAAAATCATAGTAAATATAATTCAAGTAACTCCATAACTAAAACAAATGTAAAAACCATAATTTTTAAATAAAATTAATTTGCTTTGAAAAAAGATGCAATATCTTACCAAAAGTGCCGTTCAACTTGACAGAGATAAACACAATACAGATAACATTTATTAATACGTAACTTTCCTCAACTTGAGGGAGCAAACATTTTTGTTGAACTGATGCTTTCTGTATGCATTATTAATGGGAATTAACCAACTAAGAAGCGGTTACTCACGACAACATAGAGAGAAGAACAGTTTATCAGGTTCTTTCATTTCTTTCAAGAAGAAATGTATTTACTTGAGTCTAATGTACATCCTAATTTTAAAAACAGAATTTAAAAAACTGCTGGTGACTAATATAGGCTACATTTTGAGATCTAAACCAACAAGGTCGTACTTTTACTTGACGGTAGATATTATGATCAGAGACGCTGGTCCTTCAGTTCCACATGAAATCTGAACAATAAGGATGCAACATTTCCAAAATCCCACAGGCATTAACCAGGGCAGCCTTGACGAGAAGTCAGCGACTATGTGCCACTCGGCTGTAACTCCCTCTGCGAATCAGTGCTACCAGATCCCAAGATCGCGAGTTCAAATCTGGCGGAGGTAGTAACATGACCTAATAATAGGGATGTTGATGATGCTGCTGCTGCTGCTGTTGCTGATGATAATAATTGCCTACAATGTGCCGTTATTTTAATTTGATGCCATCCAGGCCACCTGCATGTCAATTTCAACATGTTATTCTACCAGAGGGTGGAGTAAACAGAATTTCTGTTCAGCTATCTATGACTGAGTTTAAAATAATTTTGTCTGGTAATGCCAAGCGTGACATCAGAGATCTTACATCATGAAGTGTCGAATGAACTTTCTTCTGCCCTTCAATAATCCAACTAATCTCTCCTGGGTTTGAACCCCCTATCTTGGGATCTAGAGGCCAATGTTCTACCACTAATGCACAAGGGGATGACTCTGTGGGAGGGATTGGGGCAGTAAGTGAAAGAGTCACAACTCGCATGGTGCCGAGTTTGGAAAAAAAGCATTTATGAGGCATAGTGCTCTGTGTGGAACAAGAGGGTGGGTTTTAATAAATTTTTTAAGGTATGTTTTAACGTTTCGAAGGAAAATCCAAAATTCTTAACCGATTTTTTTGAGTTTCGAACCATAAAACAAAAAATATTAGACTAACAGTTTTGTATAATGCAATCAAAATTTTGTGTCTTATCTTCACCTAAAAATTTAGTTTAATGAAAAAAACACATAAATTTTCAAAATGTCATAAAATTTCCAAAAATGTTATTATCTTGAAATTGTTTTCACCAAGTTGAAGTATTTCATTCATAGAATGTTGTGAACTAGGATCTTCTAATTATCAAAAACAGAAAGGGAGCTAGACATAATTTTTGACAAAATTTTAAAAATAATTAAAAACCCGTGTTACAATGGCTATAAAAATAATAATAACAATAACAATATTCACAATATTAAGAAAGTACTAGTTTACAACATTCCCACATTCATTAGCTTTAATTTAATCTATCATTGATTTTTCTATCTCAATTTTAAGGATCTTTAAATTTATTTGAAATGTGGGAAGGTGTGCAAAAAATTACATTCAAGAAAAACAGCACTGAAGTTTTAGGACTAAGTTATGAACATAATCCACTTATTTGGGCACCTAGAAACATGCCTGCTCCATAGGTTGGACCCTCTTTTAGAAGTTTATTGTCTTCTTTTAGTTTTCTTCTGCCTCTCAAGTACTGCCTCCTCTGCTTTTGTTCTGCAGTACTTTGATTTGCACCTTTGTGCAACCATACTGCATCAGCTTCAAGTATACCAGATGATGTGTACTTGCCAGAAGCAATTGCCACCCTCTTCAGTATTTCAGTTTCCACTCCGTTCTCCCAGTTGAAATGGCAAACAGCATCCATCACTCCTAATTTTAAGGTATCAAGCCCCACCTTTATGTCTCATTAGGACACCTTCTCAATACCATGGCATCGAATGACTCATTATTTTGAGTCAATCCATGCAAAGACTTAGCATTTCTGGGTCGGTGAGTTGCTCATATGTAGGCTTCACAGCTTGAAGAATGCCAAAGGACAGGCCTGGTTTGAATTAAAATTGTTCAATCTCATTATTTGCTTTAGCTCACTGATATGAGTTCCTACAGGACACCAATAGTGGGTGGGACGGACCTTTGTTGCTGTCAAATGGCACAATGTGGCCCATATGCCATTTGACATGGCGTGAGTACTGCTTGTGTTGGAACGTAAAGCAATTCCAAATAATTTTGCATCTTATCGATGAGTGCTCCTGTCAGTTGCGGAATTCATAATCACAGTTGCTGCAAAACAATGCAAGGGACATTTCCCAACCAAATCTCAGAATTTCTAGGTTTTTTTTACAAAAACTGTATTACAGCTGAAGCAACTAGGGCAAGCTAATGCAGATAATATATGTGTAAAGCACTCTATGTCAATAATGATATTGTAAATGTCACTAACACTATCAGATTCAATATTTACAGACGGAAGTTTGGACTGAGAATCACTAGCAAATGATTCCCTTACATTAGGCCTACCTTCCGTCTCACTATTTATACTGATAGCACAAGTAACACTGACATTCACCTTGCTATGTCTGTTTCCATGGAATTTTCTCTTTTTCTTTGCTCTACATCGGCTTTTAGAACCCATTTTATACACAGTCACAGAGAAACAAACTCTTTGGTCACAATGTGAATGACCACTTGGCCACAAGGTTGCAAACATATTTGTTTATATCCGTTGCCTAGCAATGGAATAAAAGCTTTGGAATATACAAGTATTGACATCTGTTTGTCAGAACTATGAACTATGTACTCAGGAGGCATGTCACACCAAAGAGGTAAATTTGAATAAGAAAATCTGACACGATGTTTACATGTAAGCAGGACACTGCAGCCACGCCCCTTATCACGCGCGCACGTGGCTATTTAAATCTTATTTTCGGATACTTTCAGTTGGAATATATGTATGAATTATATCTCATTTTGAAGTAGAGACTTCAAGCTTTCATTTCCAGTGAAAAAATTAAAATGGCATTTTTGGGCAAAAAAGGCGATTTCAAACGTTAATACATACCTCAATATGGTACTGTACAGTGATGAAACTGCACTGTTTATTTACATTTTTCTTCATTCCATTACTCAAGGCTTTCTCCTTTAAAGTGAATTGTTCCGCTGCACAGAGAAGTTGCCAGCACATCCAGAATTTGTACAGCAAATCTACATCTCTCAAGCCCCTGCTGCTTTAGGCCACTCAACTTGTATTTGAAACATGCTGCCCACTGAATGACTAAAAGAATTCAGTCCCTAAAAGTACCCTGTAGCATTCACCCAAACGCCCTGTGGAAATAAGTTGAGTGCTGCTCACACCCCCAAGGACTCTGTCCACGACACGAATTTTCGCCATCCGGCAGATTTACCGGACTGACACCGAGACAATGTTACAACAGGGAGTTTGTCCACTATCCGTCACGGCAAATTTACCATTTTGACTGCCGGTGCAGAACTGGATTCCCACTGTGGAGATGGTAGTTGGACGGTATACCGTACAGTGTGACACGCAATAGCGAGCACGTGTCCACAAACCAGTGTACTTGCCATCAGTGATCATTTGGTAGCAAGATCGAGTGCTAGCTTCTCGCAGAGTATCTGTGATATTCTTTCGATTATAGTGTGCAAGTTAATGAGTGTAGACCATAGAGTTAGTATATCATACACTAGAGGTAGCATTGGCGCTGCAGTCGCGTGCAAAGTTGAACGAGCGCGCTGTTTGGCAAAAGCTGGATTGTTTGGCACTGTCACTACTGGAGCTTCCTGATAAATTGAAGTATATACTTCTCTGAAGGAAAATGCCACTCTCCGGTGCAGCTTATGGCTGCATAGAGAGGTTCATAAAGGGCAGTGGCGAATCATTTCACAGGTATTTTTCCTTGAAATTCATTTCCGTGCATATAAAATAGTACTTTGCGTGACACTTACTGTCATGTGAATTGTCCTACTTGGGCTGACTTCACGACTGATTCCCCTGTCGGAGTGAATAAGATTCTTTGGATCTTTCTTTGAAGACTGAAATTAAAGTTTTAGGAAATATAAGGGATGACATTTTCCTTTCACTGAATGACCATGAATATGCAGAAAATCAAGTGCATGATACCAAGCGAATGGCTGCTGGCTTTAGGTCACGTAGCTGTCAGCTTGAACCCACTGTCGGCCGCCCTGAAGATGGTTTACAATTTTTACACCTTAATTAAGGCCACAGTCGTTTCCTTCCCACTCCTAGCCCTTTCCTGTCCCATAGTCGTCGTAAGACCTATGTGTGTCGGTGCGACGGAAAGCAAATTGGTACAAAAAAGAAAATAAGATAAGTTGTGCATGATAGCCTGGAATTGTGCTCCGTTTTTCAGTTTCTGTGTGTATTTACAGTAAGCTAATGAATATATTTTCTGTATATACAGTTTTTTTGCTTTCCCTTCGTACAATACGTGTAGCAGTCCCCATTCATACCTTACCAGACTTTAAAATTTAGAGCCTAAATGTGCAACACCGTGTGAACATCTGAATCCTTTACTTTCGTGAATATTATTCCCTTAAATGGCATATAGGACTATATACAACCATAACTTGTAAATTATTGACCGAGCGAGTTGGCAATGCGGTTAGGGCCACGCAGCTGTAAGCTTGCTTTCGGGAAATAGTGGGTTAAAACCCCGCTATCGGCAGCATTGAAGATGATTTTCCATGGATTCCCATTTCCACACTAGGCAAATGCTAGGGATGTACCTCATTTAAACCCATGTGCGCTTCCTTCCCACCCCTAGTCCTTTCCTATCCTATCGTCGCATAAGACCCATCTGTGTCGGTGCGATGTAAAGCAAATTGTAAAAAAATATTTTTTTTTATTTACCACTTTCCCTTTCCATTAACAGAAATAATTTTACAAATTAAAATCTTAAAGCAAATCATACATTTCAGGAAAAGCTAAATAAAAACTCTATAATAGGCTGAAACCACAAGCGGGTGTCATATTTCCACTTGTAATCGCATTTAGAAAACATCGATGATAATAATAGTAATAATAATAATAATAATAATAATGGATTTACGCGCCACTAACTACTTACGCGGTTTTCAGAGACGCTAAGGTGTCGGAATTTTTTCCTACGTTTTTTCATGTGCCGGTAAATTTATCTACAAGAGGCTGACATATTTGAGCATCTTTAAGTATAACCGTACTGAGTCAGGCTCGAACCTGCCAGCTTGGGCTCAGAAAGCCAGCGTCTAAACCGGCGATGACAATATTTTGTCTACTTTACCCCAAAATCTCGCCAACGCTTTTAGGCCTAAAAGCTCGATCATCGGCTTCGTACGAGAGGGTACATTTTCGGTCATTGAGTAGAATTATAGCAAAGTCCTGGCCATTTACACAAAAGATAGCAAAATATACGTGCCCTCCTTCTAAAGTATGTTGTTAAAAGACTTAATATGAACAGCAAATTGATTTTGTATTACTTAACTGCAACTGAACACCGTCCACTTTTATCACGCATTTCTACTGTATTTATGCTTTTAGGGCTTTCTTTTTTACTGGAGAGAAGCATGCAAGTATACTGCAGTATCTGAGAATGTTTACATGTAAGACATTTAAACCGTATCTATATCCACACAGTTTTAATAGTCCCCACTTTACATTGATGAGTATAGTGGAGTGAGCTTTTTGCCAAACAGCTGCGATTTCAACATGCTCCGCTCGCTACAGTGATTCTCTCGTAGACGGTGGCGCCAGTGCTACCTCTAGTGTATTATTTACTAATTCTATGGTGTAGACTTAAATATTGATAGTAAACTATTAATTATGCTTGTTGAGGGGGGAAAAAACAGTGCTTTGGGACAAGACAACTGAAGAGTACAAAGTGAGGCGGCTAAATCTGCAAGCTTGGAAGGAAGTATGCTCGCACTTGAAGAAGATTTTGAAAAACTGAGAGATAAAAGAGAGAAACAATATAGGTATGCAATACAGGTTGCACCCAATATCTTTCATGTAGCCAGTGTTTCTTTTTGTAAAAATACGTAGTGCGATAAGCATCTATACATCCAATCAACAGAGCTGACTGGACTGGAGTGGAGTGGAAGTTAGAACGCCGCACACCTGCCGTCTCCATGAACAAGGCGATATTGTTTACCTAATGGCCAGCAGAATTACTGTTCTGGCAAACATTTGTGTCATGGACAAGAGGCCTTAAACCATCACAGTTGCAGAAAACAATAAGCTGAACTTTCAGAAAACTAGCAGGAACTCCAGATATATTCTGACACTATGTCCTAAATGTTGGAATGATTAAGAAGATAGTCAACATAAATGAACACCCCAATCTTAGCAACAATCTGAGTTCCATACTACTCCTATGAAAACATTTAAAACATAATGAAACCCAGGCCAGATTTCCCAAACATCAATAACGGATCCTGTTGGAGTTTACACTGGGAACTGCCAATGGTTAGAACCAGAAAAGTGGATCCTATAGTCAAGAAGGGTATAAGAGGGGCAGCCAAATACTTTCAGTCACTCGATGCAAATCAGAAGTACAAGTTAACACTTGAATCAGAAAGTTGCATAGAGAAAAACTCAAATAATAAACCGCTGTTTATATCACGCACAGAGGAAAGTAAAATATCAGCAAAAACAATACAAACTTTGTAACTAATTATAATACTAGTACTAAAGGGAGTTATGTACTACCCATATAACAAAATGAGGTAGCTAGTGCGGTTAACAACTCTTATTTCAATGTAACAAAAACCAGTCCTAAAAAGTCAGATGTTTTGGTTTTAATGAGATCATGTTTTATACATGAGAGATCCAAGACTGACTACCGAGTACAAAATATATCCTAGTAAATAAGAACAATGCATAAATACTACGATCACTTTCAACACTTTTTTGGCTTAGTGTCAGAGGAATGTATCTACAAAATGTCAACTTAACAAGTCTGCATTAACAATCCTCTTTGGGAATTGAAACAACAGTATTAAAAGAGATAAGAAATGTACAATTAAGAGTCAAGTTTGGAAAGGATATGTAAAAAAAAAAAAAGAACTTACCAAAGAAAGAATGTGACTGAAAATAATAATAATAATTTATTTATTTATAACTTATCTAAATTACATTTGCAAATATGCATCAGAATAATAATAATAATAATAATAATAATAATAATAATAATAATAATAATAATAATAATAATAATAATAATCATCATCATCATCATCATCATCATCATCATCATCAACTTTTCCCATACTGTGGTGAGGTTGCAGGTGTGAATTGCTTAGCACATGGATTTTGCCCTATTTTACTGCTCGATGCCATTCACGTATTTTCGGAATTTTATTTACTCATAAATTAGTTTTGACAATGGGAAGAACCTAACCGTTATAAATTAAATGAGTCAAAACCAAAAAGAAATGGCTTCCACTATTACCAAAAATAAAAATAACTTCAGCAGTTAACATACTATTAAAATGTAGGTAGATGTAGATATGTTCTTTTGACATTAAGCCATCGCCTATACAAGTGTGGAAAGCTACTAAGAGGATTTCTTATACCTTCCACTATCACAGTACAGTATTTATGTCAAGGAAGACACAACTCAGGAAGAGTTCTAACCACAAAGATATCAGTCTTACTTATAGAACAAGCTGCATGGAACTAATCTCCAAAGCTGAGAATACAAAGGCACACTTGATGAAAAGGCTAGGAAGCCAATGTTTATGTGGACCATTGTAACTCAGCAGTCATCATTATCAACAAGGTTCTGTTTTAAATTCAATTCAGATCAAGCCTGGAAGAGTACTCTACTCTCTCTCTAGATCCAAATAGAGTATAATAAATTCTATGCACTGTTACAGATATGACAATAATGCAGGACTCTACACACAGCTGATGGTAACAAAAGATGTCCCTACGCTGCAAAATGAATGAACAATTTATACACCCAACATACAGAATTTATAGAAAAGTTGTTAGGGATTTATCTGCTTGAGTTTATGATGTCAATGCCAACTGTGAGATTGAGTGATGGTGGAGCTTCTGTTATTAATATGTTAATATGTACTGAGTGGAACTGGTTCATGGTATGGGTTACTGTAGTCGCGTCCTAGTTCATGAACCATGGGCAACGGATTAGTGGCCTAGTAAGTGGTCCTGAGAGTCGGGATACCAGTTGCTATGGAACGGGAGCGGGCGTCTCGGACATATTCTGAGTCATGGCCCTACTTGTGCTCAGGTAGCTAGGACTATACAATTCACCGGTGGTCCCTAACCCGTTAGAGGAGAGATTCCCACTTGGACTATGTGTAAGTAGGGTAGCATCCTGCTTCACGAATATACCAAGCTCAGAACATTTTAAGCGAGCCTCAGGAGTAACAGGGTCCCACATCCATTTGACAGGCAAGGGACTCCTTGAAAACTACTTGGTGAACGAAATGAAATTCGATGGGAAGCTATCAATATTAATGGGGCTTATGGGAAAAAGAAAGTAGAACTGGCTGTGTTAGCAAAGAGGATGCATATAGATGTGCTAGGAGTAAGTGATATTCGGGTAAGGGGAGATAACGAGGAAGAGATAGGAGATTATAAAGTGTACTTGACGGGTGTTAAAAAGGGAAGGGCAGAGTATGGGGAAGGACTGTTCATCAGGAACACTACTGAACACAACATAGTTTCTGTTAGGCATGTAAATGAGCGAATGATGTGGGTAGATTTGGCAATTGGAGGAATTAGGACGAGAATTGTCTCAGTGTATTCACCATGTGAGGGTGCAGATGAGAATGAAGTTGACAAGTTTTATGAAGCATTGAGTGACATTGTAGTCAGGGTGAACAGCAAGGATAGCATAGTGCTAATGGTGATTTCAATGCGAGAGTTGGAAATAGAACTGAAAGATATGAAAGGGTGATTGGTAAATGTGGGGAAGAAATGGAAGCTAATAGGAATGGGAAGCGTTTGCTGGACTTCTGTGCTAGTATGGGTTTAGCAGTTACGAATACATTCTTCACGCATAAGGCTCTTCACTGCTACACATGGGAGGGTGGGGGTACCAGATTCATAATAGACTATATCTTAACCGACTTCGAATTCAGGAAATCTGTTAGGAATGCACAGGTTTTTCGGGGATTTTTCGATGATACAGACCACTATCTGATCTGTAGTGAACTAAGTATCTGTAGGTCTAGGATAGAGAAAGCGAAATCTGTTTGCAAATGAATAAGGGTAGAAAATCTCCAGGACAAGGAAATTAGACAGAAGTACAAGGATATGATTAGTTCCCAACAGTAGACAGTAAGCAAGTTCAGGATATAGAAAGAGAATGGGTGGCATACAGAAATGCTGTAGTGGAAACAGCAAGGGAATGCCTAGGAACAACTGTGTGTAAAGATGGGAAAAAGCAAACATCTTGGTGGAACGATGAAGTGAGAGCAGCTTGTAAACATAAAAAGAAGGATTTTCAGAAATGGCTCGAAACAAGGGCTGATGCTGACAGGGAATTGGGCGTAGATGAAAGAAACAGAGCAAAACAAATAGTCGTTGAATCCAAAAAGAAGTCGTGGGAAGATTTTGGTAATAACCTGGAAAGGCTAGGTCAAGCAGCAGGGAAACCTTTCTGGACAGTAATAAAGAATCTTAGGAAGGGAGGGAAAAAGGAACTGAACAGTGTTTTGGGTAATTCAGGTCAACTCATAATAGATCCCAGGGAATCACTGGACAGGTGGAGGGAATATTTTGAAAATATTCTCAATGTAAAAGGAAATCTTCATGGTGGTGTTGTGAACAACCAAGCTCATGGGGAGGAGGAAAATGATGCTGATGAAATTACGCTTGAGGAAGTGGAAAGGATGGTAAATAAATTCCATTGTCATAAAGTAGCAGGAATAGACGAATTTAGACCTGAAATGGTGAAATATAGTGGGAAGGCAGGGATGAAATAGCTTCATAGAGTAGAAAGATTAGCATGGAGTGTTGGTAAGGTACCTTCAGATTGGACAAAAGCAGTAATTTCACCTATCTATAAGCAAGGGAACAGGAAGGATTGCAACAACTATAGAGGTATCTCATTGATTAGTACACCAGGCAAAGTATTCACTGACATCTTGGAAGGGAGGGTGCGATCAGTCGTTGAGAGGAAGTTGGATGAAAACCAGTGTGGTTTCAGGCCACAGAGAGGTTGTCAGGATCAGATTTTCAATATGCGCCAGGTAATTGAAAAAATGCTACGAGAGGAATAGGCAGTTGTGTTTATGTTTCGTAGATCTAGAGAAAGCATATGACAAGGTACCGAGGGAAAAGATATTCACCATACTGGGGTACTATGGGATTAAGGGTAGATTATTAAAATCAATTAAAGGCATTTATGTTGACAATTGGACTGCAATGAGAATTAATGGTATAATGAATTCTTGGTTCAGGGTACTTACAGGGGTTAGACAGGGCTGTAATCTTTCACCTTTGTTGTTCGTAGTTTACATGGAACATTTGCTGAAAGGTATAAAGCGGCAGGGAAGGAGTCAGTTAAGTGGAAACGTAGTAAGCGATCTGGCCTATGCTGACGACTTGGTCTTAATGGCAGATTGTGCCGAAAGCCTGCAGTCTAATATCTTGGAACTTGAAAATAAGTGCAATGAGTATGGTATGTAAATTAGCCTTTCAAAGACTAAATTGATGTCAGTAGGTAAGAAATTCAACAGAACTGAATGTCAGATTGGTGATACAGAACTGGAGCAGGTAGATAATTTCAAGCATTTACGATGTGCGCTCTCCCAGGATGGTAATACAGTAAGTGACATTGAATCAAGGTGCAGTAAAGCTAATGCAGTGAGCTCACAGTTGTGATCAACAGTATTCTGTAAGAAGGAAGTCAACTCCCAGACGAAACTATCTTTACATCAGTCTGTTTTCAGACCAACTTTGCTTTACCGGAGCGAAAGCTGGGTGGACTCAGGATATCTTATTCATAAGTTAGAAGTAACAGACATGAAAGTAGCGAGAATGATTGCTGGGAAAAACACATGGGAACAATGGCAGGAGGGTACTCGGATTAAGGAGATAAAGGCTAAGTTAGGAATGAACTTGATGAAGCTGTACGCATAAACCGGCTTCCATGGTAGGATCATGCGAGGCGAATGGAGGAAGATAGGTTACCTAGGAAAATAATGGACTCTGTTATGGAAGGTAAGAGAAGTAGAGGGAGACCAAGATGACAATGGTTAAGACTCAGTTGCTAACAATTTAAAGATAAGAGGTATAGAACTAAATGAGGCCACAGCACTAGTTGCAAATAGTGGCGACGTTTAGTAAATTCACAAAGGCTTGCAGACTGAACACTGATAGGCATAACAGTCTATAATGATGATGTATGTATGTATGTATGTATGTATGTATGTATGTATGTATGTATGTATGTATGTATGCATGCATGTACTGATTCTTATTTTACTGGCAAACGGTCCTTATCCCTTATGCTTTCAAGGTAACAATTTATTAGTATCCACGGTTCCTGTGAAAACTGTCATGGTAATGATCCATCATTATGGGCCTTTACTGTTATTATTTCGTTATTTACATGCCAAATAGCAGCCTTTTGCACGGAATAAGAAGAGCACAGTTTTAACTCACGTTATACTCCACAGAAACTGCCAAATATCCATATTTA
Source organism: Anabrus simplex (assembly GCF_040414725.1). Lineage (NCBI taxonomy): Eukaryota > Metazoa > Arthropoda > Insecta > Orthoptera > Tettigoniidae > Anabrus > Anabrus simplex. Next base: position 188,793,328 of record NC_090279.1, read on the forward strand.
TTAATATTCTTAGAGTTTAAAACGTGCTCACTGTGTTTACGTCGTAGTTGGTAGCAAACATGCAAGCATTTCTCTCTGTTTTTATTGATGATACTGATTATATAGTGAAATTAAGCAGTATCATAGGCATTATATTTAGTTTACTTGCTAGTTCATTATTTAAATAGTTTTCTTGGGTAATTAGGTGCCTATTGTTAATGAAGTATTAAATTAGTTGGATGCAGTTAGTTCATTTAGGTTAGACCTAGTCATTTATCGCGTGTGACATGGCGAAGAGAGTTCATTTAGCTGACGATGATATCACGGAATATCTTAACAATTATTCGAGTTGTGATGTTCTTTGTCCAAATCAGAAAGTGCAGATGACGATGATAATAATCCAGCACGTCCAGTAAGAAATGTGTATTTTATGTAAAAATGGCTGACTTTTTCAGTGATGCATAACTTTACACAATTTAATCTATCCTTGGATCTAATGCACATAGAATCATGATATTTACCATGCTGGTACACAATAAAACAACCTTTCTACTGACATCAATCACAAACTTGTGTAGTTAACGCCATTTCTCAGAATTACTTCAAAACTTCTGGTTTAGAGACATGACTCATTTGCTGTGATAATAAGTGATATAAGTTTACAAACTTTCATGTTGATATCTTTATTGGTGTGCCTTTCATGCAATTTTAAAAGAAGTGTGTGCATAGTGGGGTAAATATGGCTGACAGTTTTCAAACATCCACCAGCTGAGAGCTTGAAAGCGAAAGGGTTAATTAAGAAAACCACCTTCATAGAACAAGGATATACTATTCAAAACTAAGACATCATCAGACTTCACCAACCCTGACTGATGGTTAAAATATATGGTTCATCAGAAAGAATAGTTACTTTCAGGAAAAGCCAGGGACATAGGTGATATCATCAGCTTATCTTACTGTCAAAGCCTGTAGGGATGTTTGTTTCTGCTATTAATTTGCGGGTATAGGAAAAAATGTCGTCTATTTAAAATTATCTTCTACTCAATATGATGATGATGAGTGTTGTTTTACGAGACCAAAGATCAAGGCCAACAATGCTTGCTATTCACTTTATCCCAACGTTAGGTGAAGAAAAGTGATGTTATAAGACCCAAGATAAACTTTGGCTTCCTAGATCCTTCAGTGTGTGTGGCTTAGAACTTCACTGTAATGGGGACTTTAAAGAAAATACTGCCCTGCACATTCCATACAGATATTTGGTGCAGTTCTAATGATCTTCATAAAAATCATATCACAGTTCCTCGTGATCAGGAACAACATTACCATCCGGATAGTTAGCAACTAGCAGCAAACATTATACGAATTGTCTACCGCCAGGTCTGCTTTTCTTGTCAAAGGAGATTCACTGTCAGAAACCAGAGTCACAGTCTGCAAACAAATAAAAATTAGCAAATTATTTATTCCAATGAATTGTTCATTTTAAAGTACTTTTGGCAATGTATATAACTAAAATGGTATAGGTGATATGTTGACCTTATGGACTCAATTGCAGAAGAACTAACTATGATCAATAAATATAATTGCATAAGACTAATTTCATGTTTTTTGCCCGTATTGAGCTTACTAATATTAGTTACAGTTTCTTGTTATTATATTATTTAATAATATTATAATATTATAATAATATTATTTAATAATAATTATATAATAACAAGAAACTGTAATTACAATAGAGTAAAATAATATATTATTATTGGTCCACCTTTTCAATACAAAATGAAAATTACATAGGGACTAGTTTCGACCTAGTAATAGGTCATCATCAGCCTGAAGTAAGTCAAAGATCGAAGAAAACATAAACAATGTAAACATAAGTACAGTCTCTTTAAAGGTACATACCAAGTGGGAAGTTGAGTAGAGATATATGAAAAATAATAACTCATCCAAATTGACGAAGCACTGAGCGGAATTTATGTAAAGTTCGGTGCGCCGTATATTATAAAAGACCACTGTGCACTAAATGATGCAATAGAGAAGAATAGTAGGTTGAATGCTGGCTTCTTCTTAGCTGTTGTATAATCGAAGAAATTTACGTCGTGTTTTATAAGGTATTTTATAAGGTAATACATGTATTTTGACGTCTATCAATACCTTATAAAACACGACGTAAATTTCTTCGATTATACAACAGCTAAGAAGAAGCCAGCATTCAACCTACTATTCTTCTCTATTGCATCATTTAGTGCACAGTGGTCTTTTATAATATACGGCGCACCGAACTTTACATAAATTCCGCTCAGTGCTTCGTCAATTTGGATGAGTTATTATTTTTCATATATCTCTACTCAACTTCCCACTTGGTATGTACCTTTAAAGAGACTGTACTTATGTTTACATTGTTTATGTTTTCTTCGATCTTTGACTTACTTCAGGCTGATGATGACCTATTACTAGGTCGAAACTAGTCCCTATGTAATTTTCATTTTGTATTGAAAAGGTGGACCAATAATAATATATTATTTTACTCTATTGTAATCACAGTTCAATACGGATCTATCATTATGAAACTTATTTCTTTTAATTAAGAAACTGTAACCAATAAATATGATGTAAGGCTTTTCAGGCATTTGTTCTATCAATCAGCGTTTCGTCTTAGGTCTGACACTAGACTCATCAGAGTGGGATGTGTCAGACCCTACACACTGACGCTGGGGTGTATGCAGGTAAACATGCTCTATTGGTGGAAACTTAGAATTTCCATTCAATAAATATGGGTCGAAAGGTTTTCTTAATCATACCTCAGATGAACTCCAATCCATATGAAATGTCCTTGGATGAAGACTTAATAATACCTCTCTAAATTTTGGGGTAGAAATCAAAAATGCAATCCTCTTCCTCCTCCTCCTCCTTTCCCCTTATCCAGCTCCTGCTGGATCGGGGCATTTATAGCACTTCTCCACCCACCATTACTCTTCCATCATTCTGTCCCAGTCCAGGTTTCTTCATCTTGCACTTCTCTTTATCAAATCGATCCACCTTGTTCTGTCTTTCCCTCGAACTTCACACCCATCATCTGTTTTGGTACTGTTTTCTCTTCCATCATCTTTACATGTCCAAACCGCCTTAGTTTATTCCTATCAGTTCACTCATTTAGGTTTTCCATTCCGACTCCTTTCTCGTTTCTCAATCTGTCTTTCATTGTCTTTCATATCATACTTCTTAGGTATTTCATTTCACTGCCTTGAATTTTATGCTCCTCCCTACTTGTCACTGTCCAGCTCTCAGTGCATAAGTCAATAAGGGTGCATAATACACTTTGTACATTATCTTTTTACACTTCCTTGTTCCAGACAAGGTTTCTTACACTCTGGTAGAATTCATTGCCCTGTTGCACCCTCTTGCTAATCTCAATGGAGAGCCTTGTATACTGCATTAAAGGGAAAAGGCATATAGGTCCTTACTGTTCATAGTTAAATAAACCTCTCCAAAGTTATCCACTTGGGTGTTGGTAAAGATTCTGGAAACATTAAAAGAAGCCACATCTCATAATGCATACTGTGATTCTACTTTTACTTCATTTGCTGATCAAAAATGACTGCCTTTCATATATTTCAGCATGCTTAGAGAATAGGTAAAAGGCACAGGGTGCTAAGTTGGGTGAATAGGCAGGATGCTGAAACACAGAAGTTTCATGTTTGACAAAGACTAGTAAGAACCAACGTGCAGCTGCCTGCAGCCCACAAGTGAAACATCACCCAATACCGCTACAGTTGATAATTCAGTGCTACATCTGTCAGTGGTAGAGAAGGCATATGACTGTCCGTAGAAACAAGATATGGGGAGCTATGAGAGCAAAAGCAGTAAATGAACAGATATTGACAAGGGTGAAAAATATGTATGATGGAAGCGAAAGTTGTGTTAAAGTCGGAATCGAACATCACTACTCAAAATGCGAGGTACTCAAACAGAAATCCACATTCATTAACTATAAGGGTAGCCATGCTGCCTTTTTTCCAGGTTGTCTATACATTAAGTTGGCAATCTGAAAGAATCGGATTAAACTCGCAACACAAACAAACAATACAAAACATACCAAAACGACTGGACCTGAACATCCTAAACATACAACCTCATACCAAACACAAATCCAGAACAACAAATTACAAGTCCAGAGCTCAAAATGTTAATCTGCCATAAAATTATTAATTATAATAATTATACCGTAATAAACCATATTCTTGCCTGGTGGCCATGATCATTAAGGCGTTGAAGTCTAAACGGTATGACACCTTGGTTAGCCGGTTCGAGTCCTGTTGGTCGAAAAAGATTTACCATCAGAATGTTGGCCGGCACACTAGGAGAGGTGGTAGTATACAATTTCTAATCATGAGATTGCATGCCAAAAGCCTGGATAAAATTTTGAACCTCTCCGCAGTGCTCATACGGAGTGAGAACACATGACGCTGTTGATGGTGATTCGTCCGTCAGATGGAGACGTTAACCTTGAGCAGACCCCTCGGTGCTATTCGACAAGAGTAGGCTATGTGCCGGCACTGGGTTTCACCCTCTTCCTTCTTACTATCACATATCACGTCATTCATTTCATCTCATAACTCTTCTGATGACGTTAACATTAGGAAGGGCGTCCGGTCATAAAAACCTACCACGACATATTCATCTCACCTCATACCCGACCACCGTAGAGAAACGGGACAAGGGTTGGACAAACAAACATACCATAATAAACTGCAAATAGCTCACTACACCAAGTCAGTACTGTCAGGTCATAGCATGGGATACTGTATGCTCATGATCCTGAGGAGATTAAGTTCAACAGGAAACTATACACTGTAAAACACACTAACAGCACCAGAAGAGGAACACTCTGTCCATAGAGGCCAGAAACCTAGCCTTCCCCGGCAGGGCAGAACTCATAATCCTGGAAAGAACTAGTGGTTTATCAGGGGTACACCACCCCTTAACTTTTGAATCCTATTTCGCAGGAGTGTTACATGGAGAGCATATATCTGCTATGCAGTAGAACCTCGATTATACGTTCCCTGAAACTATGTTTTTCTGTATTATCCGTTCAAATTACATGGTCCCGCGAGCATTTTAATTAAATTACGTTGTAAAAATCCTGCATTATCCGTTCCTCCAAGAAACGATTTCCCATATCAACCGCCCAGAAACTTCAGCCCCATCAACAATAAATCCTCGATCATGCGTTTTTCAAGAAATTGTATCTCACGAAAGGTCGGCTACAGCATACTTATGGATCCTGGTGTTAACGTCCCATCATTGCGGTAATTTGAGCAAGTACTATACCGGAAAAGCGATCGGCGGTGAACTTGCACCGCATTTACATTGTTTTAGAGAATCTAAATCATAAAGCAGAAAGTGTACACAACAATTGGAAGGAGACAGAGTACATTTTGACAGCTCTACTTGAATATGGAACAAGCTTCGTCAAATGTTCGTACTTGCAAAACGTCTACATTATGTCCAGGTTTAGATGTTTATTTTTTTTACTTTTTTTAGTGTATCGCCGCATAGGTTTTCGGCATTTCACTCAGGGCACTGTATAGTCACTGAGCTTTCAGGCAGGAATCGAAACTGCTCCTTCTTAAGTAACACAAATTCAGTATTTTAATATTATCGTATACGATTATGTTATCACCAAGCGCAATAGCTGCAGTCGCTTAAGTGCGGCCAGTATCCAGTAATCGGGAGATAGTGGGTTCGAGCCCCACTGTCGGCAGCCCTGAAGATGGTTTTCCGTGGTTTCCCATTTTCACACTAGGCAAATGCCGGGGCTGTACCTTAATTAAGGCCACGGCCGCCTCCTTCCACTTCCTACGCCTTTCCTATCCCATCGTCGCCATAAGACATATCTGTGTCGGTGTGACGTAAAGCAAAAAAAAAAATTATGTTATCGAGACCAGAACCGATGTTACTCCTTACATACATAAAGGCATTGGTCCTAATGTAAGACTGGGAATTTCACGTTTTCGTGTTAAAATGTAATAAAAACCGCAGTCATTTTATTTGAGCACATTACATTTAAAAACTTTGCATCATTTCACACTCGTACCGACTTGTACAACGAACGCGCTTTCCAGCTGAGCTCAAGTTTGCGAATAACCGTAAATTTGGAAGTTTTGATGATATTTTTTCTCTTTCCAATTTGATTGTGATTAGTGACGGACAGAATGGAATATAATGCATTAGAGAACTTGAGAATTGATACATTCGAAACCATATTCTCTAGTTCAACATAACCAAGCAGAATGGCGTGTATAAAGCTTATTTTAATTGTAAAAAGTTATATAAAAGAAAACTTATTCATGCCAAAACTTTAGCTTGTGAAAAATATATTGAGAATGCACCCAACAAATGCAAGGCGGCATGGGATGTTATAGTACAAGAAAATATCCCTACTCGAACTCAAAACACATTTCTCGATCCGGAAGAACTGAATAATTATTTCTTAAACTCTGTAAAAGGGGAGATCAAATTAAGGCAACAGGTACAGCTGCGAGTGACTTTCTTCACAATCAATCCTCCCGCCGAAACACTTTCCATTGGGTTGAAATCACATCTGATGAAGTAATTAAAGTTAGCTTAAAAATTATCAAACTCTAAGAGTATGGATTGTTATTGGTTATCTAATTACATCATCAAAAGAATAATACATTTGATTTCTGAACCTCTAGCTTTTATTTTTAATAAGTGTTTAGCATTTGGAGTTTTTCCTGATCTACTTAAAATTTCTAAAGTTAATCCAGTCTTTAAAAGTGGCGACAAAGACTTTCTTCAGAACTATCGTGCAGTCTCAATTGTTCCAACAATTTCTAAAATATTTGATTCACTTTTGTACAATCAACTTAGCAACTATTTTGAAACTTAATATCTCCTATCTGACTGTCAGTTTGGGTTTTGACAAGGTAAAGGTACTACTACTGCTGTTCTTGAAATTGTTAATCAGATATTAACAGCTTTTGAAAACAAGCAGGCGATCTCTTTGGTGTTATGTGATCTAAGTAAAGCTTTTGATTGTATTAATCATGAAATTTTACTTGCAAAGCTTGAGATGTATGGTGTCGAGTATCTCTCGCTGAACATAATTCATACTTAAATAACAGATATCAGTTTGTCTCAATTAAAAATACGTATTCCACATTGAAGAAAGTCACAACTGGTGTGCCACAGGGCTATGTCCTCGGTCCATTTTTATTCATTCTGGCAGTCAATGATTTACTGCAAAATGTCAAATGTCATGCTCTTATATCATACGCGGACGATACAACGTTAATTACAAAACACCAGAGCATCTCAGGTTTGCATCAGATGTCACAGGAAGCTCTTGCAACTGCAATGCATTGGTTTTCATCCAATAGGCTGTTGTGCAATCAGGATAAAACTCAATTTCTCACACTAGGATTATCCAAAGATATTGAAAGTCAGTCAGTCAAACTTTTGGGTTTTCATATTGATGCCAAATTGAACTGGGAAACACACATTGATCATGTTTGTAAAAAAAATATCACGAGTGGCCTATTTGATATGGAAATTCAGGGATTTAGTTAGCAGTGACTACCTTCTTCTTCTTGAGGCGCCTTCTCCTAGCGGAGGTTGGCGGTCCACATAGCCAGCTCTGGACGTGATGTTGCAGCATGGAGAGCATCTTCTGAAGTGCAGTTGTGCCATCTTCGGATGTCCTTCAGCCATGAATTCTTCCTCCTGCCAACAGACCTTTTCCCCTGTATTTTACCTTCAATGATGAGTTGTAATAGCTGGTACTTCTCGCCTCTCATAATGTGACCTAGATATTGGATTTTTCTTTTTTTAACAGTAAGTAATAGTTCTTTTTGTTTCTTCATGCGATGAAGGACTTCGTCATTTGAAATTTTCAGCACCCACGGTATTCGGAGTAGGCGGCGATATAGATACATTTCAAAAGCATCAATTCTTTTTTTAAAACAGCTTTCACATCCAAAGAGAAAAATGGAGAATACATAGCACCGAATCATTCGCATTCTTAATTGCACACTTAGGTCCGATTTTGTAAATAGCTGTTTCATGCTAAAAAATTGCCTCCTGGCCTGTTCTATTCTAGATTTTATCTCCCTCTTGGAATCACATTCCTCATCTAGCACAGTACCTAAGGATGGCAGATTTTGGTCTCTTCCAGTCACACATTACTTATGGACTGTTATTATGGGGGCATTCTTCTTATGTATATAATATTCTTCTAATACAGAAAAGGGTTGTCCGAACAATGTGTAGGGCTGGTGCAATTGACCATTCATTAAGCTTAAAATACTGACAATTATAAATTTGTATATTTATATATATCTTTGACATATGTTAAAAACAACATAAATGAATTCAGTACTAGGGAAAACATTCACCTTCATAATACTCGGGGTAAAGCAGACATTGACATCCCAATTCACAGGCTGTCAAAAACTGCTCACTCACATAAAATCAGTTGTTAAAGATTATTTAATAAATTACCACATTCTGCACGGTCCATTCCTTTAAGTAATTTTAAAAGAAAAATGTATGATTGGTTAATAGAAAATACATTTTATAATACCTCTGAATTCTTAGAAATGCATAATGTTAGTATTAAGTTTTAATAAAAGGTGTATGTTCATTTAGCCTTAGTAATATTAAGTACTATATTATCGGTTGACGAAGCCTATTTCATTGTATATGATCAATGGCAAATAAAGATTCTTGATTTAAAAAATTATGTAGGCCTAATTTACGCAGTACAAGATTTTCATAAACTGCCTACGAACAGTATACCGGTGACCAAATTACAATGGAAGATTTAAAGAAAAAGGGATTTCGCCATCATGTTGGATGCTTTTGTATCCAATGTGCTTTATTTCATTAGATTAGAGAATTAAAAACTACTTGAGGTCGAGTGTTGTTTGGCTTGGTGTTATTAGGTTTTTCGAACAGTTTGATTCATTCTACGATTACCTTTAATTGAGGCGCTATTTAATGGTGAGTTGGCGACCCCGGTCTAGAGAGCCAGGAATAATGGCCGAGAGGATTCATCACACTGACCCTGTGTCACCTTATAATCTGCAGGCCTTCGGACTGAGCAGTGGTCGCTTGGTAGGTGGAAGGCTCATTGGGGCTGTAGTTTGGTTTGGTTTAGGGGTGTTTGTAAGATTATAAGTATACATATTTTTTGTGATGTTTAGCTAAATTATTGATGGTTCATTCATTCTCGGATTTTCTGTTTTCCCGTGTTGTACATTTTTTTTTTTTTCCCCGTGGTCCCTCCAAAAACGGTAAATCGAGGTTCCACTGTATATTAATAAATGCAAATCCTCAAGCATGAAACATAACAGTCTACATTTAGGTCTACATATTAGTGAGGCACAAAGTAGTGGCATTGTTATCATGTTCATAGGAGGTAAAAGCAGCAACATGTGATACAGCATACTATTTCAACTGATGATGATGATGATTATGATAAGGAGGAGAAGGAAGTGGTTTGGAAAGCACAATATCAGATCATAAATTCCACTTTATGACTACAGACTTCTGATATGGGTCAGAATGGTGGAAGGTCATGAAAGACAAGAAAGAACAGCTACCAAGGAATTAAGAAAGGTTGTGATTTTACATGGCTGTCAATATTGTGATCATAGCCATGGTACCCCAGTTTTATCTGGAATCAAAACATAAGGATGTGATTTTTCATTTCAAAAACCCTACATGCAATGGTGGGAAGCTAGAGGAGATCACTCAGTTATCACACCCCCTATGAGACTAAGAGGTGATGAAGAGGGTTTAGAGTAAAGGCAAGGTAAGGGTGTATTCTGCCCGAAGGCAGGCTCGAACTTCCACAGAGGTGTGCCTGAGCCAGAGTTTACGTATGGTAGGGTGGCCAGTTTCTTGCCGCTCCTCCAGTCCCTTACCCCCCACCAACAGTGCATGGCAACCCATCCAAATCTTGACCATGCCCAATGTTGCTTAATTTCAGAGATCTCATGGGATCCGGTGTTTCAACACAGCTATGGCCGTTGGCAGGGTTTAGAGTGGAAGGTTGAAAAATGCCAACCAGAAATAAGAAATAATTCCAGGCTTGCTCAGGGTTCCATATAGATGAGACGTTGGGAACATTATCTAATATAAATATCTGATGCTGAAGGATCTTACCTTCCCAGTCCGACAGCTCTTGATACATAGAGATACAAGATCTTCCAGTCCCTCTATGACAGGCTGCTTGGAGAGTACACTTTTGGGAAGCACTCCATCCCCATGGGATACTGTATGCTGAATCACCTGCAAGCACATACAGAGGAGAGTCACAAAATATAATAACAACAATGGTAAAAACACAGAAATGGCATTGGAGCTTGACTTATTTTAACAGAGATGGGCATGGTTAGTAGATGTTTGCATTTTGCTTAAAGAGTTAGCTACTTTACATTTCATAACCTTAGTCAGGGTGGTTAGCCGGTTCGAGTCCCGTTGGTCGAAAAAATTTCACTATCAGAATGTTGGCCAGCAGTGTAGGAGAGATGGTGGTATATAATTTCTAATCACGAGATTGCGTGCCAAAGGCCTGGATTAAATTTCGAACCTCTCCGTAGTGCTTGTATGGAGTGAGGGCATATGACGCTGTTGATGGTGATTCTTATGTCAGGATACAGTTGGAAAAATAAAACGTGGGCTATGCAGCAACTGGTTCCGTAGTACTTGTGCAGGCTTCAAGGACGAAGGTGAACTCTCAAAAATTATTAAACAGAAATGGTATTGTAAAAAATGCTTAACAACGAAGTGCACAGACAAAGAAAGTGTAGCTAATGATACTCTGAACTTGGAGCAAATGTTCAATCTCCTGATGGAAATTAACAGTGAGGTGAAGAGTTTGACATCTGTTCGGGACACTATGATGGAATTACAACAACAAACAAAAATAATTGATGGTGACCTGGGAAAATTATTAAATCTAGCTCATGAGAAGCTCTTCTGATAAAACAGCAATATCAGATGATCGAGAATTGCATGAAGACAATAACGGAACTCAAAAATGAAAACTCTCTTCTCAAAAAACAGTTAGCTGATGCAACAATGCTGATCGATGATCTTGAACAATATGGGAGAAGGAACACTGTGGAACTTCATGCGATCCCGGAAGTTGCGAATGAAAACATAGTTGATATTGTTAAAACGGTGGGTCACAGTCTGGATCTGAACATCCACGATCAAATGATCGACACCTGTCATCGGCTGAAGAAGTCTCAACACCAGAATAATGCTGGAATAGTAGTAAAATTTGTTAGACGTATTGATAAGGACAATTTTATGAAACAATGAAGGGTGAAGAGGAATTTGAACACGGTAGACACTGGATTCACATTCAGAGACTCTATTCACGTAAACCATAGTTTAACAGCACTCAGAAGGAAGTTGTTCTCCGAAGCTAGAAAAATCAAGAAAGAAAAAATTATGCCTATGTGTGGTCAAGTGCAATCAGGTTGAAAAAGCAAATGGATGATAGACATGTTTATACAGTAAAATCAGTTGAAGACCTGGCCACTTTGTCATAAAATTTACGATGTCTATCAAATTTACCTTTTAATTATTTTTCACTATGTCTAGTAGCAAATATATTTCAATCTACTATCAAAATGTGTAAGGTCTAAACACAAAAAACAAATATATTTTATAACAACATATTATCAGCTGAACATGACATTGTCATCCTCACAGAAACCTGGCTGAAGGAGAATGTATACGATGGTGAGCTTTTTGGTAACAGATATACTGTGTACAGATGGAATCGAAAGTTTGCTAGAGCAGGTGGAGTTTTAATTGCCATGAAGGATTATTTAACCGTTAATAGAATTGAATTCAGAAGAGAGAATATAGAATATATTGTCATAAAAGTGTACATGGGGGCTTTACTTACTATATAAGTACAGTTTATTTTCTACCTAATTCTAAAATGGAAACATACTTGTCTTTTTACGAACTATTTGATGAATGTCCAGATATTTAATTTAATAGGATAATAACAGCTGGAGATTTTAATCTATCAGCAATAAGTGATAATCAATATGACCTAACGCAGGGAGGTCCCTGTTACCGGGCTCTAGCAAACTTTCTCTCCTATCACGACCTTAAATCAATGAACTGTGCTAAAAACCATAACAGAAGGACACTTGACTTAATATTGACCAATATGACTAATTTTAACGTTACTAAAAATGATTTTCCGTTGGTTAGTGAAGATTTTCATCATCCTTCCCTCTTTATAGATTTTGAAACTCTTTATAAAACAAATAAAATTAATAACCCTGAAAGAATTATGCACAATTTCTCAAAAGCAGACTTTCATAGTCTTTACAAAATGCTAGAAAGAGAAAAGTGGGATCATCTAAAAAACATCAGAAATCCTAATAAAGCTTTAAAATACTTCTATCACATTTTTGACAAGATACTGGACAAAACTGTTCCAAAACTGAAAATAAAAACCAGGAAGACATATCCACCTTGGTTTACGAAGGCAATTCTTGAAACCGTAAAATTAAAGGAATATTATCGGAAACGTATGAAGAATTCGGAATACAATAAGATCATGTTTAAAGAGACGAGAAAGCTTTCAAAATCATGGACAGAAAATGCATATTTCAATTAAAAATGAACGGAAAAATACATCAAACTCCAGAGTTATGACTTTAAACAGTGAACCTCTACGAAGCACTAAGCAAATAGCTGATGGCTTTGCCAAATATTTCAGCAAGGTATATGTAAGTAATAGTTACAAAGGTAATAATGAAGTAGGATCTCACATGAAAACAAACTCTTCACTTCCAGTGTTGCATATAGATGAAAAAGAATATATTCAGGCTATAGAGAAACTTAAATCTACTAAGTGGGCCAGATGGGATTCCTCCTTACATAATAAAGGGCTGTTCAGATATATTAATGCAACCATTATGTTATATACCCTTTCAAAACTACTCAAGTGACACAAAGAGGTTTTTCCTGCTTTGTCTTTGTATATTATTAAAACAACTTTTAATATTCAGTATTCTAAAACTGAACTTTTACAGTAATCACATGCTTTAAAATTTGGTTGTAATTTTCTATTTTCTTTAAATGTCAATGAATTATCGTGCAAAATAAGTAGTGTATTTATTTAGTGGGCAAAATTAACACAGTGACTCAGCTGTTGAATTTCCACTTCAAATTCTAGAAGACCCTAAAGTGGAATCATCAAGATTTCAGAGAACAGATTTGATCAAAACATAAAACGAGCCAGAATGGCTCCAGCTGTTATAAGTTGAAGAGAGAAAGGCATTTCTTGCTCACCTCACTTGTTGACAAGCCTTTATATTCACAGTAACCACACTTAAACGGTCGATAATGGAAATGCTTGTAGAGGTGGCGACGCAAGTTGCTAGAATTACATCTCATCACCTTTTGGCACATAGGACAACAGAATGGATAGACATCTACTCGCTGGGTACTCTCCTGTAACAAACACAACCAAGAACATGAAAACATACACTACACAGTTATCAATTTTTTTTTTATCTTGCCTTCATTACAGACAAGTATATTTTATAACATTTGGGTTACAACAACAACAACAACAACAACAACGACGACGACGACGACGACGACGACAACAACAACAACAACAATGTTATTGGCTTTACATTCCACTAACTACTGTAACGGTTTTTGGAGAAGTTTTGAATTCAAGTATGGTAATGTTTATTTTCATGCCATTAAGTAGATACCTTTTGAATGTCTAATTCTATTATACGAGTCTTTGAAGTGCAATAAAATGTCTAAATGTTACATATGTGTACAATAAAACCTGTATAAACTGGACCCTGAATAAACCAGAAATCTGCCTTTAACAGACTTTTTTCATGGTCCCGCTTTATGCAGCCTAAAACAGAACCCGTCCAACGAGGAAACGGAATATTACCAGTCCAGCGAGGGAATAATCTACTCTGGGATGATAAAATACCCCAGAGAGGAAAACTGACCCTGTTTCATATCTACTTCATTCCAATTCTCATCTATGGACTCGAAACGTGTACCTTACATAACAAGGCTACTAGTAAAATCCAGTCAACAGAAATGAAAATCATCAGAACAACAAACCAAAAGACCACGAAAGCCAAGATTAGAAAAGAACAAACAGCAACAAGGCTGGCATTAAAATACCTGTTACCAAGCTTTTAGGAACACACAGGCTACAATGGTTTGGACATATTATTAGGACGGACAGAGCGAGAACAGCAAGGAATTACTCTGAGAAATGAAAGGGGGAGGCCAGTACGGAGGCCAAGACATCGATGGATAGAGACAGTGAAATCGGAGGTCAACAAGAAGAATGTCAAGTGGGAGGACGTAGACGAACAGAAACTATACTTTGACAGGAAAAAGTGGCAAGCACTTCTACACCACAACTGGGAAACTGGAGCTGGAAAATGATAATGATGATACATACAATAGAAACGGCAACCGATTTCTGTTCTTCTTCTTCTTCTTCTTCTTCTTCTTCTTCTTCTTCTTCTTCTTCTTCTTCTTCTTCTTCTTCAGTAACCACCACCACCACCACCACCACCACCACCACCACCACCACCACCACCACCACCACCACCAGGCCCTGAAATTCTGCACTTCCTAACAGGAGATTACGTGTCTCAACATAATAGCGCACTTTCAACACAGTTGCCCTGTTTTTCTACCTGTGTAAGCATGCTGCTCATTCTGCAGCTCTTGTGTTGTACTTGTTATTCTTCCTCTTGTTGGTGAAAAAATTAAGATATGTGTGTATTATTTTGTAGAAAACTAGAGATAATTTTATATTTTACTGCCAACTCCAAAGCACTAACCAAACAAGCAGAAGTCAGAAAAAAAGTAGGTGGGGGAATATTTTGCAATTTCTATACATGTCTTCAGGTAGACCCTAAGGTGGAATTATCAAGATTTCAGACTTAGACATTTGATAAATATGGAAAAACTATATTCAATATAGCTACTGTCAGAGCAGAGATCAACACTAATAGATTTTTGGAACGATTAAAGTAATCTAAACTTGTTTGTTCATATCAACTGAGTTCTGTACAAGGGTATGAAGCCAGTATAGAATAATAAGTACTTACTTTCCGTCGAGGTGGTTGAGAAACACCCCACAGAGAAGAGAGTTTTTCAATCATCCATGCCATGTCGCTAGGTATCTTTTCTCCCGTTTCCTCAACAACAGCAGAAGAACCTGGATGTTCTTCTTGCCAGTGATTGTACAAACTCTCTAGACTAGCTCCAGTCTTCTTACAAGAGCCACACCGATATGGGCTGAAGTTATAATGTCTGGTCATGTGAGCTAGCACAGATGGCCAATCCTCAGGAAAGACCTCTTTACACAGTGGACAGCAAACAGCTTCCCTACGCTCTTTTGGCTGAAAAACGTGAGATAATAGATTAACCATTAATTATGACACAGATGAATTCTTATGTTGAAGATGGCACAAATACCCAAGCCAGACGAATTAACCAATGAAGAACACCACATGCGCCCTTATATCATCAGCATAATGTTATGACACTGCAAATATCTACAACAATTCTAACAAAAATTGATGACTGATCAATCCACTATGTACAAGTTCAACAGTAGTGAGGCCAGAACTCAATTTTGGGACAGACCATTAGTAAACAGGACGGCATCGTTGTTAATGGGTTCTGCTTGCAACAAGTGCTGAAGATTTGTAGACATTACTAAACTGTGTGGTCGAACATAGTGCTGCACCAGGTCTGCGTTTAAACATGAAAAAGACCAAAGTAATGGTCGTAAGTAAGGCCCGGATGTTGATGACATAAACAATATTAAAAAATACACTTTAAAATGACGTTATTCAATGACCTAAAAATTAGGAAAATGCATAATAAAATTATGTTTAAAAATGAATGTTCAAAAATACTTCATAAATTAATAAGTTAGACACAAACTTACAAAGTAAATAATATAGGCCATTTATGTGGAGGCTGCTGAAGACAATGAATACTGGTTGAAAAAGAAACACTGAAAAGAACTAGAAATAATAAAAGATGATTTGTAAAATTAAAGTCTAAAAAAACATTTTGAAAATTATAAGAAAACTTCAGAAATTAATTCCTACAAATTATAAATATGACTCAGAAACAAAGACTCAAAAGAATAAGAATACTACTACATAATATTATATTGAAATGTTTTATTTCAATATTTATATAACTCTTGGTTAAGACTTTCAGATGTAATTTCTTAAAATAATATGGTAATATGACAAAAGGGACAAAATACCTAAAGAAACCAATTTCCTCCACAATAAGACCGAATAATTCTCCAAAATCAAAGGAAATGCTCTATATTTACTTATTCGTGTCAGTAGCACAATATAGATTACAGATGCAAATTAGATAAAATATATGAAATTACAAATTTACCTAAAATTAAAAAAATATTTACAAAATATCGGCCCAGAATTTGGCCACGTTAACAGCACTGATACTGGCCTGCTCCAGATCAAGTTCTGTGTATTTAGCATGGCATAGAGGGCAATTAATAAGATGCCTTGTCGTTTGTACCACGCCGCATTCACATAGGGTCTGATCACCCTTCAGGAGGCCTCATTTCTTCATATCGTTTTTGATCTTCCAACGCCTGCTCTTAGTCTGTTCAGTGCCTTCCATGTAGTCCAGGTTTCTTCATGACCAGGGGGAAGCTTTTCCTCCAATTTTAAGTGTTCTGAATGAAAAGGGAGTCTGGTCTTCCTTGGATCTGCACTAGCAAGGGAAGGAAATGCTCTTAAAATATAGAAAACCCCACAAATGTAAAAAAAAAAAATGCAAAATAAAAAGATAATTTGTAATCGAGGTGCCATGAACAGAGTTTGTATATATTGGACCATTGCACCTGACCACTCAATAGAAATATGGCATGTCATCAACATCCAGACCCTCGACATAAACAAACATTACATAAAATCAGCTTCATGGTCCGTATCGCACTTCAATAGATTCACAATGAAGTATTTATTTATTTTCCACCTAGTCGATACAATGATTGCCTAAGGCAATTTTTATTGGTCAAAAGTGGTACATGTTTCGTATATTATCAACATCTTCAGCCACATAACACAGTTTAGATGAAAAATATAAAATTGACAAAGTAATGCTTTAGAGGAAGTGTCCTTGAAATTAACATAAGATTGACAAGATTAAAACAAACAAATAACTCAAGAGAAAATATATAAATTATTTCTACAATAGAAAGCAGTCGTCAAGGAAACACTTGTACAATATTCCATAGAGAAATTGTCCTAATAAATATTCTTTTCTTAATAATCCATGAAAAAAGATCAATTTATAAATTAAAAATTATACATTTTATAAGTAATTATCGAAATGAAGAAATCCTGATATCACAGTGTGGCTCTTATTATTAATGTAGATGAAAATATAACTAATTCCTAGTTGTCAAATCTTATTAAGCCTGCTTTCCTTTGGAACAGTAACTCCTGTCATTCTTTCACAGTTTTGCGCCGGGTGTAATATTGATGATGCGTTCTTCCTTGTTCTTGCACCTGAGGAGGAGGAGGAGGAGCGGGGGATATAGGTGTGTCAAGAACTTCCTTGCTGTCACCTATAGCTTCAACTGAGGAGGAACAAGTTGTAGGGCTATCTGTAGGTGGAGAAATTCCAATTCTTTTTTCTTGATCCTTCTCAAGCATTTTCAAATATACTAGAATTTGATAATATAATGGATTCTTATATTCTACAGCCTCATTAAGGTTATCATTTTTCTTTACAAGTTGGTCTAGATGAATGTATCTCAGCAGCGTACTTGATCGCAGCTAAAACAATGCTGATGAAATTAGGTCCCGGATTGAACAGGCAAGGACTGCATTCAAGAGAATGAGCAAACTTCTTTATAACAGAGAGTTTAAGATCTCCGTCTGAGTTTACTTCAGTATTATGCATTTTCTATCTTACTTTATAGTGCAGAGACTTCAACCCTAGCAGAGACCACCACAACTTAGATCCTTTGAGAGGTGGTGCCACCGACGCCTGCTCAGAATATCATGGGTTGACAGAATACATAACAGTGAAGCACTCCAACACCTGAACAAAGAGCTAGGCTCGGTTTTATCAACGTGGGTTAAATATACTCTAACCCTGGATTTGTTAACTTAGGTTTAATATTTTAACTTTTTTTTTTTTTGCAAGTTGCTTTACGTCGCACCAACAAAGACAGGTCTTATGGCGACAATGGGAGAGGAAGGAGCTAGGAGTGGGAAGGAAGCGACCGTGGTCTTAATTGAGATACAGGCCCAGCATTTGCCTGGTGCAAACATGGGAAACCACGGAAAACCATCTTCAGGGCTGCCGACAGTGGGGTTGGAACCCACTATCTCCCGAATACTGGATACTGGCCGCAATTAAGCGACTGCAGCTAGTGAGCTTGGTTTAACTCATTCTTATGAGTCACACATTTCACCAAGCTTTTTCAGCAGAGGGTTAACCAACACCGTATTTAATTCTCAATGGAAACAGCTGCCTTACCGATCAAGGAGGCAGTGACTAAAAATCAGAGATTATGAACACACTTCTTGCGTGTTTTTTTGTTTATTTCTTGCGCGGTATTTTGTTTTCCTTCTCAATTCCATAGTAGATATTCTTTCGTGAATGTGACAGAACTGACTGCAGTGATCAAAGAATGGAAAAAGTTCAGAAGAGAAATAGGGGCACGAATTTTTCTGCTTCAGCAAAAGCGTTACCTATTCAGTTAGCCACCAAGTACCAAAGCATAATAGAATGCAAGAAGACTGACGGAGTAAAAAGAAAAGAAAAGGACACATAGGAAAAAATAACAAGGGATTTAATAGCGTTGTCCACGTTACAAAGCATCTTGCAACTATATAAATTTGGAGCTTAGAATCACTACTTACTTGACAATCAACAGAAAAAAGACCCTTGTTGTCTCCGACCATTACATGAAACAACCCTTAATGCAATCAATACCTTTCGAAGAGGAGAGAGAGACCTGTTTTAATCAGTTATGTATACTAACCTCTTGCGAATTTCATTGACGACTACTGACGGAAGTTTTTGACAGTCTTTAACTCTTCAGAAATTGTTCCTCCGATAGACTTTCGAAAGTCGTTCCTTTTTATTGTAGGCCTATTTCTGTTAGAAACACCGTTTAACAAATCTAAATAAAACAACTCTGCATCAAACGCATAATTTACGGCAGCCATTTTGCTTTAACACTTCAGCCCAGGTGAAAGGATGGTTAACTTAACTCTGGCCTTAAGCTAGAGTTAAAATTAACCCTCCTTGATGAAACAGAATGAATAATCAAATTCAGAGCTAAAACTGTATAACTCAGGGTTAAGATTTAACCAATGTTGATGAAACTGGACCCCAGAGGTCATGCACATCAAAAAGAAGAAACTTGAGTATTCTGGTCATATCATTCGAAATGATAAATATAGACTCTTTCAACCTATCTTACAAGGTAAAATTGAAGGAAGGAGAAGTAGGGGGAAGAAGGAGAATATCTTGGCTATGGAACCTACGAAAATGGTATGGGCTCAGAAATCCCACTCTTTTCCGAGTTGCTGAGAACAAGAACCAGATCACGCAGATGATGGCCGACATCCAATGAGGATATGGTATAAGAAGAAAAATTACTAAACATCTTCTGATCTC
This sequence comes from Anabrus simplex, assembly GCF_040414725.1. Classification (NCBI taxonomy): domain Eukaryota; kingdom Metazoa; phylum Arthropoda; class Insecta; order Orthoptera; family Tettigoniidae; genus Anabrus; species Anabrus simplex. The sequence goes on from NC_090279.1 coordinate 188,813,062, forward strand.
TTGTGGAACTGCCTATAATTACCTGGAATGGTCAGTCAGTCAACATGTGGTTAAGAAGTTGTCAAGAATGTATAAATATAACCTTACCTGTTGAGCAGAGTCCCTGTCGTCAATCAACCGGACAGGCAGACCAGGATGCATGAAGGCCGTATGAGTGCGGATCTTGGCGCGTTCTATGGAGCAGTATTTGAGACAGTAGCCACAGCGATAAGGCTTCACGTTGATATGTTTCTTTGCGTGTTTGTAGAAAGCATTATTCACAGTCCGGACACCACATATGCACGTCGTATACCCAGCATGTTTGCTTATCACATAGTCTCGTACATTGTGCTTCCTCCAAAAGTCACTGTTGTAACCCTGTAAACATATACAATGATTCTAACAAAAATGTATGGTTTATATAAAAAGGCTATGCTCAATTTACAACAACTTCCACAAGTCATACATAGAAAGATAGGCACACGAATACTAATACATTATAGAATAAATGTCCGACTCGTTGGCTGAGTGGTCAGCGTACTGGCCTTCGGTTCAGAGGGTCCCGGGTTCGATTCCCGGCCGGGTCGGGGATTTTAACCTTCATTCCAGTGGCTCGGGGGCTGGGTGTTTTTGCTGTCCGCAACATCCCTGCAACTCACACACCACACATAACACTATCCTCCACCACAATAACACGCAGTTACCTACACATGGCAGATGTCGCCCACCCTTGCTGGAGGGTCTGCCTTACAAAATTTTTGCCACACAAAATTAATTAATAGAATAAATACAATGAAACTTCAATGTGGGAAGAAGAGGTGGTCTTTTGTTTTAAGAAAAAGTACAACTAGGCAACCATCCTTTCTAAACAAATTAAGTGGAAACAAAAAATGAAAATATAATAAAAATTTTACTGAACAAACATATTTGTAAATGAGGTAAAAAATTAAATAAAAACTTTACTAAACCAAAATGAAATAGACACAAACATACGTACCAAAAGGGAATGTTAACTCAATGAATATATATACATTTTTGCAAGTTGCTTTACGTCCCACTGACACAGATAGGACCAGGTGAGTTGGCCGTGCGCTTAGGAGCGCGCAGCTGTGAGCTCACATCTGGGAGACAGTGGGTTCAAACCCCATGGTTGGCAGCCCTGAAGATGGTTTTCCGTGGTTTCCCGTTTTCACACCAGGCAAATGCTGGGGCTGTGACTTAACTAAGGCCATGGCCGCTTCCTTCCCATTCCTAGGCCTTTCCTGTCCCATTGTCGCCATAAGACCTATCTGTGTCGGTGCGACGTAAAGCAACTAGCAAAAAAAAAAAAAACAGGTAGGTCTTATGGTGACGATGGGACAGGAAAGGGCTAGGAGTGGGAAGGAAGCGGCCATGGCCTTAATTAAGGTACAGCCCCAGCATTTGCCTGGTGTGAAAATGGGAAACCACGGAAAACCATCTTGGGCTGCCGACAGTGGGGTTCAAACCCACTATCTCCCGAATACCGGACACTGGCCGCACTTAAGCAACTGCAGCTATCGAGATCGGTACTCAGCGAATAACAGAACACCTGAAATTTGTATGCGCTTCAATAGTCCACTCACACACATACAGCGAATGATGAGATCAACAGAATTCTCATCACTAGCTAGTATGAGTTTGAATGTTTCCTGCAGGCCAAGGTTCTGTATTACGACAGAAGGATGGGCACACACTGTGAGGGTGTGGGCCAGGGTGAATTCAGCACCACATGAACACACTGTGGTGGAGGCCTTCCCTCTTCAGCAGGCAGGAGTGCGTATATCGTCCATCACCTAGACTACGGACTCTCTCCGTGAAGGCCAGAAAAAGGACTGCCAAACGGGAGGTGCCATCTTAATTGCTCTCAGTTTGTTGGGAGTTTGGATAACTATCCACTCCAATTTCCAGAATGCCAGGATGGTTCAGAAGATTAGAACAAATATCCCCAGCAGGTACATTCATAGGTCTAGGTCAGGGCGTCTCAAACGCCCAAAATCTCACGCATGCAAACTGAGGTGCAGAGGTCCTGTGCACAGTGCATTGTTCCCACTCTGCTTGGTGCTTCACCTCAGGGCGACTCGGCTAAGCTTGGCTTTGGAGCGCTACGGAGCAAGTGAAGAAGGGGAAGATAGGTGGAGCGAGCGAGACAAGCATGAGGAAAGAGAGAGAGAACGCTATTGCTCCAAATCGAGGAGTGAGGGTCTGCACTCTGGTCAACCAAGGGGAGTTGTCTTTTGCACCTTGCACCGTGCAATGCACTGGTGAATGCACCCTGAGAGGCCCTGGCCTAGGTGATAAAAGCACCACTTGTTTAGCAACTTGATCTGCCAGTTTGTTGCCCATAATCTCCACCTGGTTTGGAAGCCATGCAAAGGTCATTTGGGAACCAGCACCGCACAACCAGGCTAGGTCAAGAATCCACTGCACTATTGGGTGTTTCATGAAACATGTATCAACAGGCTGCAGAGAACGTAACAAGTCAGTACACATGAGAAAGTGAACTCATTTGTGCCTCAGCAGAAAGGGCAGTGCTTCTGAGGTGGCGATTAGCTCTGTAGTATATATGCTACAGATACTAGTAAGCAAGATCTTGGTGCTGACATCATCAGAAAGGAAGACAAATTGCACTACCAGTTATTGGTGAACGAAGTCATGGAAATACTTCCAGTGAACAGAGGAATTCATGTACACCTTGGGTCCAAGGAGTGGATTGAGCCGTAAATTAACCCTTTGCCGTTCCCCATTTAAGGGCGGCTCCCCGGCCGGAATTACAGAGTTTTCCCAAAGGTGCATTTAAATCCCAATAGACGCAGCAGCCTAAATGTCATCCTTTAAAGAAAACAACATGGAAGTAAAATGAATAAAGATATGAATGTAAAATCTTTTGCATTCTGTTTCCAAATAATCAGTGTATATATATTTGTACTCACCCTAATTTTGAATCTAACTATTGCCCAAGTTTCCTAAACCATTTCAGTGTCATAGAATGCCTTACTAATGGGCACATGCAAAATTCTCCTATGAACCAAATGTCAGGTAAAACAACCAAACGAATATAAATTAGAACACCACATACACCCTTATATCGCCAGCATAATGTTTTGAAAGTTAGTATCACCAGTGTCAGTTTTTCTTTGTAAATATTTGGCATGAATATTCATCTGCTTTTCTACAAGCTCATACAATTCCCATACCACAAATAGTTGAAGGAAAAGAAGTATTACTCCGAATCCAAGACAACTCTGAATGCAACACGACCCCCACATTTTACTTCAAAAAAATTAAAATCAGGCTTAAAAAGTGCCTTTCTTGTACAGGCACTTTTTTTTGTCTTCACAGCAATGCCGAACATTGGATTAAGTTATGTGATATTTTTTGCAGCTTCACAATTATTAATTTCGGTAGGTTGAATAACCATTAACTTAACATTGGCATCATAACATCAAAGAGAACCCATTGAAAATCTGCCGGCAATACCTGTTCCATGCATCCCTACAATACAACGATTCATCAGAAAATATTCCTACTGTCTAGAAAACTGTTACTTATACCCAGTTTCAGGCAAACCCGGTTGCCGCTACACAAGTCTCGCTTGTCGGATTTGACCGACTATAACGATTAGCGATGTACAGGCCAAATAAAGACGCGAACTTTGAAAGTCAACGAAAGAGTTTACCGCGCCGTGGTATGGCCATTCCGCCCTTGCGTTTTTTGCGCACATACCTCACAATTCCATCTTCAACTACTTTAAAGCATCCTTTTTGTGGGCCACTGAATGCATTTTTTTGTAGAGTACACATTTTTTAACCTATCTTTGTCTTCAAGCTAACGCAAATATTAGCTTTAGCTAGGCCTATGCCATATTTTCCTGCAGCTGCACAATTGTTCTTCATTTCCACATGCTTAATAACTATTAACATAAAAGTGGCATCATAATATCGACGAGACCCCGGTGAAAATTTGCCGGCAATATCTGTTCCACGTATCTCTACAGCACGACGATCCATCATGAAAATATTCCTACTGTCTATAAAACTTCATTTTACTAAGTGTCAGGTACAGTAGACGCGTTATAACTCTGCCACTGAGTATCCGTGGCCTTTCTAAGAATTTGAAGGGTTGCCTGTTTTTTTGCCATTCTGTGGATTTGAGAACTGTTTTTGTAGAGGCTAATAGAATGTCATTCTCTCTTCACTATTTCCCGAGATCCAGTCACGTTACACACAGGCACTGTACAACCGGTTGCCGCGGCTAGCGATGTATAATAAAGAGGCGGACGTTGATTGTCAATGAGTTTTGTGTTTTGTGTGAAAAGGAGCAACGTGGTTAGCGTGGCAGTTGCCAGTGCTATTCATTACTGTTAGGTTGTGAATGCAAGATGACCCTTGATTTTTCACATGAGATTCTTAGAAAAATCGTCTTGGATTTGGAGAAACACAGAATTTTTCTGAACTCCCAAAAGGTAAATCTTAAGTTGAACCAGCATTGTTTTCCCATATTTCCAGTTCATTAGAACGATTCTCACGATATTACTAGTAACATTCCTCTGTACCTCTGTCGCTTGGTCTTCACACGATATTAGTTCATGTTTTTATGATTCTCGGAATCATTATCACTACTACAGAATATTATTCTGAACCTATATTAGAAAGTTTACTATCTCCACTAATTTCTAATGTACACCAATTTCACATTCTTTCAAATCTTGCGACACTTCTCCGCAATAAGTAGACATGATGAAAACTCGGACATAAATAATCTCTAACACGAATACGATGTTTATAAACTAGGTCTGCTTGTGAGATGCATACAAAAAGACTATCAACAAGATGCTGAGAGTTTGGAATGCATTGTGGTTTCATGAGACCCTTCAATATTTCCGTCAACACACTTCTAACGATCGCGTGTGTGACGAGCACTTTCGAGCATTCAGCATGGCAGGCGAGTCATAAAACATGAGCGTTCTGGAACACGAAGAATGGCATAGGATTAAAGAGGTCAGGATAGAAAGGGAAGAAATATAAATGCAGAAAAAGAGCAGAGAGACCTCTTAGGCAAAACATTGTAAGTCTGACTCTATTCAGAGACTAATCCAGCATGGGTAACCATGAGCTGGAACAGCCCTTGAGATCAATGAGCACAGAAGCCCCCACACCAATGTCAAGGTGTCCCTAGAAGAGGAGCGAGGGAAGAGGGAGCAATAGAAAGAGGAGATGATGAGAAACATGAAAACACAAAAGGACAAGGACAATCTCTACGCCTTCATAAACTGCTGTCTTAGATGGGCTCCCCTCTTATCAATCCCAATTCGTCCACATCATCTCAGCCTGTGATCAGCCCATTTCTGCGTCCCAGCTTCATCAGGAGGGCAGACTTCAACACTCACTGAAGTGCCATGTTGATAAATTTACAGTCTTGATGTGAGAAGTGAAGGATAAGAAGAAATTTGGATAAAGACAAAAAAGGGAAGAGACATAAAAAGGATAAAAATGGATACAGGTAGTAAAACCTAGAACATTCCTCTTCTTGTCTTCATTCAGCAATTGTGTCAATACAAATCCGATGGTGTTACATCTAATCACGATTAAACATTAAACACACAAATCATGATTAAACATTATTAGCAGGTGATGGTTCTACAAGAGACGCAACACCATCACATCCGTATAGAAACAATTGCAACATAATTATGAGATCCTACATTACCAATTAATTTAATACCACAACAAATTTCGAGTTTAACCTCTTATAAGAGGTCGTATGATTATAAAGCTTCAACACAGACATTTGACTCCAGTGTGCTCTTAAGGACAAATTTACATTTCATCAGCACCACATAAATTTATGTTCTACCACATTACTTTGCAGCATTTGACCAAGCAGTGAAGCATCACTCAACATTACCAATTGTGAATATCAACACACAAATTTATATATCATCAAAACTCATCAATTAAACAGGATGAACCAGGAAAACATTTTATACATATATGACGTCAAAAAACACATCTTATTTTAAACTATTATAATTGTTAGACGTCATTAATTACAAGTTGTCCATTTCATGACCGTATCAATGTTTAATCAAGAAGTAAGTATAAGTATAAATAACCACCTAATCGATACTTTATTAATGCCTCAGGCAAAATTGAATAAAATTAAAAAAATTAATAAAGTATCGATTAGGTGGTTATTTATACTTACTTCTTTTCTAGACGTCATTAAGACGCAAAAATTCTACTTTTTAAGGTTTTTCAAGATTTTAACATCACATATAACCATATGTTTAATAAGTGCACGAAAATGTTTTTAGGTGTATATTTCATCATTGATTGTATATAATAGGATTAATACTTCATCAATTTTTTGCCATGAATGGCATAAGATGATCAATACTTTGTCAAAACCAGTCTCACACCACACTGTGATGTATAATTAATCACAGAATAAATTATATATTGATTAGATGGATCCTTTCTCTTATTATATTGTAACTGTAATTGCATCAATACAGACCAAAATGAAGATAATATCATATGATAATTGTATTTGATAATGATAGCAGTTAATAATTTTCTCGACGATCTTTACAACAGTAAATCAACAGATGGATTACCTTGATAGCGTCCTTTTTGTCAGTTGGGCTCCTGGATGGATCCGTACATTGAACATCTTTACTGACTTTTACTTCAGTAACTGCATTGCTAGCCTTGTCCACAAGCATCCTATGCTTATGGTCTTTACTATCCGAAAGGAACGAACACTGATTTTTGGTACCGAGTTCCATATTCTTTGAAGCTTCCGTATTAATGCGAACCACAACCATTCGAGCCTCACTGTCCACCTCCTTCCCTCTACCACTATCTCTCACTTCCTCGGACAGCCTCTCATTACAATTATTGGGTGGAACTCTATCAGTCACATCACCACTGCTGAGATGAATATGAACATTGATACTGTTTGAATGAAAATTAGGATTCTCTTCCTCCTCAAGAACAAATCGATCACAAGAAGTCTCGCTCACAGGACAATTCTCTACTTGTGAAGGACCTACAAAGTCAGAGTGCAAACATGGTATCCGATCACCTGTCTGATGTTTCCTTTCAGAAGTGACGTTCAAGAAACTAGAACTGGAATCTTTAGTAATGATTTCCCCATCCAAGGAACCAATTTCTGGTGTACCAGCAGGCTGCCGCTGTTTACGTTTCTGTCTGTAACTGCCTATGGGATGCAATGTATCCTCATCCTCTTCTTCGTCTGCAGAACTAGTCATGATGGAGAATTTTTCAGAAATATTGTCAACTACAGCAACAGGTAAGCCCTAGAAAGAAAGAGGAGAAAAACTAAAAGATTAATGAAGCATGAGTACATTGTAAGGTATTTATTAAAAGTTTATGTTATCAAGAGAGATACAGTATGAACAAGAACAGGAACATATAACCGAACAAAAACAATGACAGCACTGGAAGAAGGAGCAATAGAAAAGGGGACAAGGACAAACATGGGATCATAAAAGAACAAGGACCATCTCCATATCTTCATTCTCTACCATCGTCAAATACACTACTGCTTTCCAATTTCAATACCCCATAATAGTTATCTAGTATTTCAAATATGAAAACAAAAGGAACTTTATTTCTCCAAAACTATATATAACACTTACAGTAAATACCGGATAATCCTGAATATCACCCACACTTTTTAAAAAAAAGAAATATTGCTCCTTAAATTAATGTGTGGGTCATATTTAAGCCTTTTGTATCACAGTCTCATAATACATTGTTCTGAAGACGCACCAATGCGGCAACAGCGGTTTCCTGTCACGTGACTTGACAACGGCTGAAATCTCGCTCCGTTGCTCACTTCCAGATTACTGGAACTGCAATGGCGTGGCAGTTGATTAATACTTTGTATTCTGAGTGAAGAAGCATAAGTGATAACAAGTGATGAATTCAAAAAAGCATTTGCGGTCATTTACTGTGAGGGAGAAACTTAAGTTGTAACGGAAGTTGAAACTAGCAGAAATCGTGCTCATGGCAGAAAATATGATATTGATTGGAGGAAAAAGTAACGGTGATAATAGAGCTTTCTCACTGTGGTGTTTTAGTGGTTTTATTACTTGTAAAGTAATTAGAAATTTTGTGACACATTTGCAGAAATTTAAAAAATAGGTAAGTAAACATGTGATTTATTTTTTCCAAATTTTGTCAATAGAAATTCAGGTGTGCAGGTCTTATTCAGTGGTGGGTGGTATTCAGTATTATATGGTATATACAATACAACAGAAAAATTATATTTTGCTTTCATCAAAGTATCCTCAAGGCATGAAATTTATCAGTTCTTGGAGGTATTTGGTCTCTATATGATTCCATACAACCTTAATAATGTTTCAGGGAGGTTCTTTGCTTCATACATGAACTTCCCAGATACATCTGTCCACTCCATCCAAGACATTTTCAACGGGATTACAATCAGGGCTCTCAGAACTTTCTGCGTTTCCTGTGATACAATGTAGCCTACTTCATACAATACGCTGATCGATGTTTTCAGTCGTTATCTCATCGCAAGGTAAATCCCTATTAGATACAATACACATGCTACTACACAATACTGAAGTATGTAGTGATACGGCTTCTGGTCCTATGTACTTTCATTTTCACAAAGTCTGCAATTCTACCTCATGCAAAGCATCCCCAAACAATAACAGAACCACCACCATGTTTAAATGTTGACAGAATGCAGTGCTGGGCCATCCTTTCTCCTACAAATTGGCAAAAAAATATCCTCCTTCTGGTACCAAAGACTCTGAACTTTGATTCATCTGTGAATAGGACTTTCTTCCAATCTCCAGGTGTCCAATTACGATGTTTTCTAGCCCATTTGAGTCTCTTCTTTTTGTTAATCGACTTCAGAAAAGTTTTCCTTGCTGCACACATCATTTTCAAGCCAGCTTCAGCCAGTCCCCTTTTCGCTGTTGCAACTGGTATGTTCTTCTTGTTCATTTCTATTAATTCCACATGCATTTGTGGTGCAGTTTTGAACCTATCAGTCTTACTAGTTGCAGAGGTGAGGAAAATACTTTGAACAGCTTTAAAACATGCAAAATACCTTGGTACAAGGTGAAATCGAAGAACCAGATTTAGTGCAGATGGAAGATAAGGAAAACGAGGTGTCCATGGTAGAGATTGAGTGGGCCACTAAAAGAATGAAACAAGGCAAGGCAGGTGGAATTGAAGAGGTCACCAAAGAAATGATAATAGCAGCAGGAGTAGTTGGTCTACAGTGGTTGTATAGACTCTTCAGAGTGATATGGAGAGAACAGACTGTTCCAAAAGAGTGGACGAAAGGGGTCATTATACCAATTTTCAAGAAAGGAGACAGGAAGCAATATGAAAATTACAGAGGAGTGACACTGATACCTCATACAGCTAAAATCCTTGAAAGAATCTTGGATAGACGAATAAGAGACAGAGTAGAGGGAAAACCGGCAGAACACCAGTATGGATTCAGAAGAGGCAGGTCCACATTTGACCCAATATTTACATTGCGTCAAATGATGGAAAGGTATTGTGCCGTTTCACAGTTCTTTATAAGAGCTGTAGGAACAAAGATGGAGTCTCTGCGATCAAAATGTTAAATAAAATGCATTTAACGTCAGTACGGGCTGAAATGTAAGTATTTTCATCAGTTGGTTACGGAAATAACCATGTATAGAAGGCGCAGGAAAAGAATGACAAATGGACATTATTTAAACCTATTATTCAAGAGAAAAATTTGCTCATCACCTACTATATAATCTGACCTCGAAGCAGTAAGAAGACGCAAGACTAGATTGAAAAGGATTATCCAGCTGAACTAAATGTTGTAATTTGGAAACGAAATATAATTCGCGACTACACGCCAAACAGCTGTTATCAAGATTTAATCGCCGCGCGGAAGATTAAATACGTTAAAGAGGAAATAAATAGATTACAATAGAACTACGTCACGAAGTGGCGCAGAGCTTCAATAAATTTGCCCGATACCGCTTAATAGGGAAGGAAACTTACTGATCAGCTGTTGAGTGCATTCACACCAACAAAAATATAGAGGAAAGAAATTCCTTTTCAAATTGGAATAAATATTTAACATCTATATTAGTCGATTTGGAGCTAGTTTATTGGATTAACTGTACCATAACGAAATCTATACAATCTGAGCTTCACAAGAGATATATTAGTTGAAGAATGACAGCAATGAATCACATATTTTGTTATTATTCTGTTACATACGTACGAGATTCCACTATGAGCCTGTAAAGAAGCAAGGCAACGCTATTTGGATCCTGATGAGGCGATACGATGTTGGCTATCCCGGATGACCAGTAATCAGTGTTGAGGAGCTACGATGTACCCGATCACTTGTGGAGGAACCAGATGACGAGATCCTAATCTCAGATGACCGGAGATGAGAAGACATCGAGACCACCTTGAGCAAAGCTAAGTCCATTATCTAAGTCGTTTTCGTAAGTAAGAGAATATTATCTTTTATTATTGTATGTTGATATGTGTGTTTTGTGCGAAGACAGTGCGTAGATAAACGTCTAGCTGAGATGATTGGAAGTAGGTATTCATCTATATGAAATGTCAATTCCATTAGTAGGCGTGGTCACCATGTGATATTCCGATCGTAATGTTTCCAGTGATATGTGAGGATAGATAGAGTTATTATTATTATTATTATCAGTGAAGAGTAAAGAGTGAAGTTGGCATTAATACAGTGTGCCCTATTTTAATCAAAGTCACTCGGTGCGAGATCGTATATAGGAAGTGTTTTATGAAGGAATAAGGCAGTAGACTACTCAAAGTTATGATGTTAAATTTGGCACTATGACACTAGGAAGTAAAGTATGCATTTTATGAATGTCACGGCACGTTGATGTGCGGTTTAAGGAAGTGATTTGAATATGATGAAGTGAGAGATTTGTTATACGTGAAATGTGTGTAATAATTAACGCGTTATAGATATGGTATAAGGATGATAGTGATTTATGATGGTCATATTTATTAGTTTCTTCGAGAGAAATAGTCATAGTTGTGCGAAGTGAGATCTCGTGATTTCAAATGATGTTTCTGAGTGTGTCAGTGAATTCTCACCAATTCCATGTGATAATTCTTGATCCTATGCATTTTTACATAGCTTAGGATATGATCTCGAGACTGGTAGAGCGATGTTTTTATCCATGTTAGGATTGCCTAGAGAGTCATATATGTAGTCATGATAAGATTTAAGCCTTCACTGATTTATTTAGGATGATCTTGAAAAGTCTCACTGTGTATAACATTATTCTGGACAAAATTCAACCTACTGGACTAATCACTGGTGAGATAGATATTCAACAGAGAATTATTTTTAGTCGGAGGTAGTGTCTTCTGACCAAGTAGATTTTTCGTTAGTAGTATGTGTGATGATAACTACATAGGATATGTGTGGTGACGTTTCTTGCAACCAAATACGCACGTAGACTAATACTTATCACTAAAATTAAGGTCACATTACCTTAAGTTCATAAGTTAAATCTTACGATAACGATACATGAAGGGTGATTACGACTTGCAATGGGCGTAGCTTAGCTTATGGTGTGACACAGGGAAATATGAGTAACTAAGAAGCAGTTAAACATGTGAAAGTGAATATTTAAACTGTGAAACATACAAGAGAGTACTTGTCAATTCAAAGTCAAGAAAATTTTGTGATAATTTTTATTGATAATTTTAAACCTGCATCGAGACAGACAGTTAGTGAAAATTAAATAATGTGTCAGTTTAAAGAGTAAGGAATAGGTGGTAACAAACAGAATTTCATATTTATTCCAAGAATAACTGATATTCAGACAACTTGAACTCCAATTCTTAACTGAACATTAACTCGACGATTCCACAAGCATTCTTTATTTCTTAATATAGTCAGAGATATTGTAAATAGTAATTGATTTTTATTTTTCTTCTTAATGGATGCATCCTATACTCTTAGTATTCTTGATTTTAATGTTTATTTTCTTGCCAGTACGGCTCATGTAAATATAATTAATTTCATTCACATTAATTTAATTCGTTATCGCCCAACTTCGTAAGTGAGTTGCATACGGATGAAAACACATGTTTCTCAATAGTTCTCAAATGTTACATAATATTTATTCTAATATTACATGATTTTGAGAGATCAATGGACTTATGAAGTGAAATAATGTAATCCGAGGAGGCATTTATTTATGATGAATTCGGAAGACGTAATTTTTCTGAAATGTTGATGACGGATATAGACTGTAGGAATGACAATGAGTCACTCACTTCAAGAAGTATTCATTGGTAAAATTTGAGATAATTTTTATTAAATGTTTGATTTAATATTTGAATAAATATGGGATAGTGAAACCTCAACATTCTTTCTATGTGTTCCTAGAATAAGTATTAGTTGTAAGACTATAGTAGTTTCAGTTGACGACAACTTCTCTAAGAGCTAGTAAGATTATGGTATCTAACTAGTTACGGGTAAGAGACGTCTTTCAACGTAAGTTAGAATCTACCATTAACCGACCTGGACGTTTTTCTATTACGGAACTCACACCCATAAAACTTAGTCATCGGACCAATTGAATTTAGAGCTAGTCAGGATCTCTTGTGTCCATGCCTGGACGCGGGAATGGCGCAGTATTGGGAATATGGAAAGGACATGGTAGTAACATTTCTAGATATGAAAAGGCATATGACAGAGTCCCAAGGAATTTGGTATGGAAAACACTGACAGAGGCACAGATTGGGAATGAAACAATGCAGATGGTAATAGTATTGTATCAAAATTGCAAAAGCTGTGTTAGAACCAAAGTGGGTCAAACTGAATGGTTCAGAGTTGAGACAGGCTTAAAACAGGGAAGTGTATTGTGTCCCTTACTCTTCATTATCATCATGGATAGAATTCTACATAATATCAAGGAGAAGATGATGGGCGGGGCAAGTAAAGTCTATGCTCTTTGCTGATGACATTGTAGTTTGGGGAGATGATGAAGAGGAAGTACAGACACAAGTTGATTTATGCAATGAGGACATAAGAAATTTTGGAATGAAGATTAGTACTGTGAACAGTAAGACTTTAATCATGACAAGAGGTAACAGAAAATCCAGGGGAGTGATAAAAATAGGAAATGAACTTCTTGAAGTAGTGAAAAATGTTTAATATTTGTGCAGCGTGATATCACAAGACGAAAATTTGGATGGAGAAATTGATTTAAGAATACAGCAGTCTGCAAGTTTCTACCAGTGTGTGAGAGACATTGTATGGAACAAAGATGTGCCAATGAAGTGCAAGAAGGTTTTATACTCGTCCTATTATAAACCTATATTGACCTATGCTTCAGCAGCCTGGATGTTAACTAAGCGGAACCAAAGTAAGATACAAGCAGCTGAAATGAGGTACTTGAGGAGCATACAGGGAAAGACAAGACGAGATAGAATACGAAATGAGGAAATAAGGAGAAGCGTGGGAGTGTGCAAACTTCAAGAAGAGATTGATATAACAAAGGTAAAATGGTTTGGACACATGATGAGAATGCCAGGAGAGAGAATACCAAAGAGAACATTCATGGATACAGAGACTGGAAAGAGGCCTAGGGGACGTCCTAGAATGAGAGAGAGATGCTCTATTGTGGACTGTATTGCAAATAGAGGAGTCGATAGCAATAAAATATTAGAAGAGGAATGGTGGAAAGACTGAGTAGGTGGAGGGCTTTGGTACACTACCCTACCCAGAGAGAATCTGGAAAAGGGAATGGATGAAGAAGACTCTTACTAGTAGTTCTAATAAATTTTTCATTAGTTTTTTATTGTTTAATGAGGTTGCCTTGGCTGTGGTAAGTCCTCATTGCTGCCTGTTGTCTTCTGGTGCTGAAGGGTGTATTGTACTTCCACTATAGACATTGTTTTGCAGTTTTTGAATTAATAATGTTATTGTTTTAACGTCCCACTAACTACTTTTTTGGTTTTCGGAGATGCCGAGGAGAAGTAATTTAGTCCAGCAGGAATTCTTTTACATGCCACTAAATTTACCGGCACGAGGCTGACGTATTTGAGCACCTTCAAATACCACTGGACTGAGCTAGGATCGAACATGCCAAGTTGGGGCCAGAAGGCCAGCGCCTGAATCGTCTGAGCCACTCAGCCTAAGTGTTTTGCAATTTGAAGAATTGATAAACCTGCTTCTGTGAGGGCTACAATTGCAGCATGTTTTTCTGTGGATATCTCCACTCTTGCAGCAATACTAACGATGGACACCCTGCAACTGTCACTAAGACACTGCATCAACAAAGTAGAATGCATTTTAGCAATGCTTGGTGTTCACTGCAGACTTTAAAACACTACAGGGAACAACAGAGGTGCGTTTAATGTTCCTTCAGCCTTCAACTATGCTATGGCAGAACACTTCTATAGTACAGACCATCAAATTCTCCTTGACCTGGCGAGGGTCACTGCACCTGTAAAAGACTTCTACACTCTTGTCGCCTGTGGTGGGCCGGAGAACTGGAAATAAGCATTGTGTTTTGTGAAATTATATTACTGAGTTCAGAAATGTAAACTATTTACCCTTTATTTTGAAAATCATTGATTATAGTATTTCTTAATATGTTGTTTTACCATTTTATTTTTTGGACAGATCAAGATATTATTTGGAACTGTAAATGAACATTGCAAGATGCGAGAATTATTTTTGAAGTGATTTTTGTATTTAAATTTGATTCAGTTGTGTTTTATGGGTATTATTTAAATTAATTTCAAGAAGTGTGAAGAAAAGACATTCTGGACGTTTTAATGTAACTTGAAGAATTTACTGAAAATTTATTTTTTTAATTACAGTGGAACCTCGATTATCCGTTCCCGGAAAATACGTTCTCTTGGAATATGCGTTCAAATTACATGGTCCCGCGAGCATCGTAATTAAATCACATTGTAAAAGTCCCGCATTATCCGTTCCTCGAAGAAACGATTTCCCTTTCCCGGATCAACCGTCCAGAAATTCCAGTCCCATCAACACTAAACCCTCAATCAATCGTTTTTTAATTATCTCACGAAAGGACGGCTATGGCATATTTATGGATCTTGGCGATAATTAAAGCAAGTACTGTACCGGTACTGCGAAAGCGATCGGCGGTGAACTTGCATAAGGGACCATCTTAGCATCGCATTCAGGTGGTATTGTTTAGAGAATCTCGGAAAATCATAAAGCAGAAAGTGGCCACAACAATTGCAAGGAGACATGGCGCATTTCGACAGCTCTACTTGAAGACAGAACGAGTTTCGTCAAATGTTCGCACTTATAAAACGTCCATATTATGTCCAGGGTTAGATGTTTATATTTTTAGATTTTTTTGATCGTACTGCCGAAGAGGTTTTGGCACTTTGCTCAGGGCACTGCAGAGTAACTGGGCTTTCAGGCAGGAATCGAAACTGCTCCTTCTTAACACAAATTCAGTATTTTTTATATTATTGTACATGATTATGTTAGTGAGACCAAAACAGATGTTGCACCTTACATTAAAAAAAAGAAAACCATGGGAGGTCTTGGGATTGCCTATTACTGTTAGGTTCTAACGTAAGACTGGCAATTTTACGTTTTCGTGTTAAAATACAAAAAACCGCAGTCGTTTTATTTGCGCATGTTACATTTTAAATGGTTGGTATCATTTCAAACTAGTACTGACATGTGCAGCGAGTGCGCTTTCCAGATTACTTCAAGGTCACGAATAACCGTAATTTCTGAAGTTTTGATATTTCTTTTATCTTTCCAATTTGACTGGATTTGTAACGTGCAGAATTGAATAAATTTATTCGAGAACTTTTAAGAATCAATACTTACATTTTAAACCATGTTTTCGAGTTCAACATAACCTTTAAAAGTCGATGTAGGCCTAATTTGCGCGGTACGAGATTTCCAGAAACTGACTACGAACAGTATACTGGAGACCAAATTACAATGAAAGATTAAGAAATGAAAGAATTTCGCCATCATTTGGGGTGCTTTTGTATCTAATGTGCTTCATTTTATTAGATAAGAGAATTAAAAACTACTTGTGGTCGATTGTCATTTGGCCTGGCGTTATTAGATTTTTCGAAGAGTTTGGCTAGCCTAATCAAAGTTGCTGAACTGAAAGAAGTTTTCACGGGAAACTGTCGAAGAATCCCCCGTAAAATTGAATATAAAGTATCGAGATTTTGAACTCGCGTACAGGTAATTAATGTGGTTTTGCGGTCTAACATGCCTGCCTCTCATCCAAAGGGCCCGGGTTCGATTGCGACCAGGTCAGGCAATTTTACCTGGATATAAGTCTGGTTCCGGTCCACTCAGCCTACGTGATTACCTTTAACTGTGGAGCTATCTAATGGTGAGATGGCGACCCCGATCTACATAGCCAGGAATATCGGCCGAGAGGATTCGTCGCACTGACCATGCGCCCCTCGTAATCTGCAGGCCTTCGGGCTGAGCAGCAGTCGCTTGGCAGGCAAAGTCCCACTGGGGCTGTAGTTTGGTTTGGTTTAGGAGTTTTTGTAAGATTATAATTATACATATTTCATTTTTGTGATGTTTAGCCAAATTGTTGATGGTTTTCATTCATTCCCGGATTTTCCGTTTTCCCGTGTTGTATGTTTTATTTTCATGGTCCCTCGAAAAACGGAGAATCAAGGTTTCACTGTATTGTATGAAGAAGAAGTAGTACTGAAGGTATTATCATTGTATATTTTGTATGTCAAAAATTGTAACATTGCGCGTTGGCAAAGCACGTGCGGTACATAATTTTTGGATCAGTGGGTACTGCACGTGGAGAGATTAGGTAATGCAATTCCTCTTGTTTCAGCAAGTTAGGAAATGACCATATATGGTCATGCAATTGGAGTGGTCAGAATAACGACTTTTCCAATTGGCGAAAAACAGGAATCTAGAGGAATTTGGTATCCCATTGGTTAATTGTGATTTGTCCATTTCCGGCCTTCTGACTGCTTCGCGTGTGTGATAGGATTTGGCCGCGTCCGCGTCTTTCGATCTGACCGTGCTCGGGGACTTGCTCCGCCTTAGGTCTCCAGTTCCTCACGGTAAGCGCTAAGTTACCGCCTTATATTAATTTAAATGCATCCTTGTGTTTCGGACCTTGCAGTTGCAAATTCTACAATTTAACCTATCCTAACAAGAACTCACTCTGAGCTACGCAAATGCATAAACACATTTGGTATTGTTCACATACTGTCTCTCAACCTGCCCTTTTTCCTCAGTACCAGAGAGGAGTTCACCCCCTGTGGGTGGGGGACGCAGACGGAAAATACACCCACGGTATCTCTTGCCTGTTGTAAAAAGCGACTAAAAGGGGGTGACCAATGGATGATTGTATTAGAACCATGAAACTACTTATGGTTACCACCATCACACGGGGAATACCATGGGTCGCCATTACTTGCGAGTAGTACCACTACGTTAGGTACACAATAGGTTTGAGATTAGTAGCAGCAGAGAGTGGTTCACTGTGGGTTTCCAGTACCCGTGATTAGTACCATTGTGAGAAACATCACGGGTCTGGGTGTTGCCTGTGGTTATTAACACTATATGAGCGACACCGTGGGTCTGCATTTTCTGTGATTAATACCCACTATATGAGGAACACCACGGGAATACCGGCGCCCGTGATTAGTACACCTAGGTGAGGAACACCATGGGTTTGCGTTGCCTCTGAGTGGCTCCATTATGTGAGAAACACCAGAGGTCTGCGTTACCTGTGCAACGTACAATACTTGTGAGTAGTACCATAATGTGTGGAACACCGTGAGTCTACGCTACTTTTGATTAGTACCGCAATTTGACAAATACCATGGTTCTACTTTACTAGCGATATGTACCATTATGAGGGTCCGTTGCCTTGGATTTTGGACCTCTTTAGACAACAAGCATCCTCGATTCAATATTGTGATTTAGAAGCAGTCCCTTGGTCAGTAATACTATTGTTTATGATAGTTTCTGGGTCAGATCCACTGACTGTTTTAAATTCATATCCATCGATTCATTTTTCATCACATTTTTTATTCTGGTCAGTGGATGATATTAAACTTTTAAATTGTCCTTACATTTCATACCATTAGGGGCCGATGACCTTGATGTTAGGCCCCTTTAAACAACAGATTTTGCAGTCAAAAGTACTGCCATATATATTACACAACCAATGAGGTGATGAATATCCCAAATGATATTTCAGATGTTGAATCAGAATCTGAATTCGAAAAGATGTCAAGTAATCCAATAAAGAAGAAAAATGCAAATTTTTCCACACACAAAAAAAAAGGCAAGCAAGAGCAGTATTAATTATAATTAAGTCTATATTCTTTCTATAAAATGCTTTGCTTTACATTAGTATGATAGTACTTAATAATGTTGCAAAGGCTATTTTTTTCTCAAAACATTTTACCACTAACATTCTCATTGCACCCAAGTATTCAATCGATATGAAGGCAGCCTAAATGACAACACAGTAGCTGAGGCCATAGATTATTATTATTACCTGGTGTATCCGTTGGCTATGTCGACGAATATAATATTTTTCTCGGCCCTTGTAGTCGCAGTATTTGCAGCGATAGGGGAACTGATTCTTATGCAGACGTACATGTCTACGAAACGACGCACCATAGTTACAGGTGTAGCTGCAATGTGGGCAGTTGTATTTACGCTGCCACTTGCGAGGGTCTGGGTCTCTTGGTTGACGGCAGCATCTTGAAGATATCTGCAATAGACGAATGAGAACTGAATATCTTTCCTCTTTTACACTGCTTTATACATTTCGTATACCCCTTTTCTTCTTCTCCTTTTTCTTTTATACAGTTCCGTACAATGTTATTTCTTTTTCCTTTTACATCACATCAATAGAAATAGGTCTTATGGCGACGATGGGATAGGAAAGGGTTAGGACTGGGAAGGAAGCAACCATGCCTTAATTAAGATACAGTCCCAGCATTTGCCTGGTGTGAAAATGGGAAATTACAGAAAAACCATTTTTGGGTTCGAACCCACTATCTCCCAAATGCAAATTCGCAGCCACGTGACCCAAATCGAATAAGCAACTTGCTCAGTACATCAGTTAACTTGAACCATGCTGCAAAATGGAGAGAAGGGAAGAGGGTTGCTGTTTGACGCTGTATACATGTTCCACAGATGGATACAGGTCATAGAAAAGTTTTGCCTGGAAGTACACAAGTGACAACAGATGATGGTAATGAATGAGCGAGGGCATATGATGCTGTTGATGGTGATTAATCTATCAGATGAGGACATTAACCCTTCTGATGCCAGGCTGTAAGTAGTGGTTATGCTAAGTATGCCAAGACAATTTTCATGAAAATGCACAAATTAAGGAATAATATCTCCTACTTACATTTTTGGAGGTAAATCCCTGTTCTTTTTTTTCCCATAGCATACAGGTGAATAGAGAACATGTCACTGGTTTAGAGTTTCATTTTCGCCATTTAAAAGTATATAAATTTTGTATTATTTTAAAAAAATTTAATTTCAAAATTTGACTTAATTTTTACATCTATAGTGCATTTTTATCATAGGTATGATACATTTGTGAGAATATTCAGCTAATTTGGAATTAAAAACCTAATGTTTTATGCAATTCTTGATACAGTAGTACTTTTTGAGAATTATGAACTTTTACAACACTTATGCACGCACAGGTAAAATACTCAATAACCTCTTCTTTACTGTGAACATATTCTCTAATGAATCACTTTCTTCTTCTTCTTCTTCTTTTATGACCACATAGGATCACTTTAGTCAGTCCGTCGTTCAGGTCTCTTTGAAGGGATTGTTCGGGCTTTGCGGTCCTCCCAGTACTTCTTCAGACGCTCCGATCTTCGTGCCCTTTCCTCAGTTGAAAATGTGCGTGTTGTTGGTTTGTTTTGTGTAAGGGTAAAGCGGAGGTTTGTATTCTTGAGTTTTGTATTCAATTTTATCTTATTTTTGGTGTCTTCTGTTGTAAGGCCTATTTCCTTCAGATCCTCTCTTACTTCTCTGATCCATTTACATCCTGTTGTGGTATTTTTTGAGACGAGATTGTGCTGTACTAGTTGTTTCAGAAGTCTCGAGTCCTGCATCCTCATGATATGTCCAAAGAATCCCAGTCTCCTCTTACGCATAGTATCTGTAATGGGTTCTAGCTCTTTGTACACGACTTTGTTAGGTATTAACCGCCACTGTCCATCTTTCTGATATTTTTTGTTGATACAGGTTCTTCCAATCCTCCTTTCAATTTTCTGAAGTCTGTCAGTCTTTGATTGTTTATTCAGGTAAAAGAGTGTTTCTGCTGCATATGTAGCTTCCGGTTTTATAACTGTGTTGTAGTGTTTTATTTTTGTATTTATTGATAGACATTTCTTTATGTTAAAACATTGCATATATTAATCAGTTCTCATATACTTATCCTTCCTTACACTATTGGAAGTAAATAAACACACAAGAAAACAATCGACACGAAGCTGCAGAGTGCAGGGCTCCCACACGTGAAACATACAAAGCGTCGAAAGAAAGCTTTTACAAAACTTCACTGAAATCAATATCGATGTTATCAATATTTTCAGAGAGTAAAAGCTTCAATCTATCCAGCGGTACTACTTATGCTGCAAATGTGCAGCAGTAATTGAAGAAACAGACGAAAGAAAAACGTGTATCAAAAGCAATATCAATGTCACAATCACTACTTTCACCCCGAAATTCTACATCCTAGTCCTCGCTTACCAAAACTAAACCTTTCGTATCATCATTCAGTAAAACATAATTAATTTTTGAATTTGCGACCACAAAAAAATGTTTAGCTGCCATGATGTCAACAACAGAACTTGTTGATTTTTACAGACATGATATATCATATGTGATAGATACTCAATAGATATATGCATCGAATGAAAGGTCGATGCTTCATTTATAGATATATCTTATCACATTTGTAATAGTTCAAGAAATATTCACTAGATAGAAGCACAAATCAGAAGCTGCTATGCGCGTGCAATGTATGTCACTCAGCGACAGAGAGCGTTGGGGAGTCCACGTGCAGTGTACGGCACTCCACGTTGAGTGGTTAAAGAGGAGTGCAAGAAGAAGGAACCTGGACTGGGACAAACAGATTGAAAAGGAATGGTGGAAGGAGAGAGGAAGTTGGAGAAGTGCCATAAATTCCCCGACCCAGCAGGAGATGGATACAATTTGTTTTACGTCGCACCGACACAGAAAGGTCTTATGGTGGCGATGGGACAGGAAAGACGTAGGAGTGGGAAGGAAGTGGCTGTGGCCTTAATTAAGGTACAGGCCCAGCATTTGTCTGGTGTGAAAATAGGAAACCAAGAAAAACCATCTTCAGGACTGCCGACAGTGGGGCTCGAACCCACTATCTCCCGGATGCAAACTCACAGCTGCGTAGCCCTAACCACACAGCCTACTCACCCAGTAGGAGCTGGATAAGTGGAAAGGAGGGTGATGATGAGTAGCTTACTAACTTTCATTGACAGAAAAACACACTACTTCTCTGAGTAGTGATTTCAGTTTTAAGGACCCTAATTATCTGTCACAATATTGTGAAGAGTGTTTCCTGCGCTCGCATATAAACATGTGCATGCCACACTGAGGCCTGGCAGCCGTTGAGAATGGAGCTCATGTTGGATGTTACCGCCAAGTGTGAAGTGTGCGCAGTTATTCGGTTTTTGAACGCAAAAGGTACTGAACTGATTGAAATCTATCGCCAATTGATGGAAGTGTATGGTGAGTCGTGCATGGATGTCCAAAATGTTCATAAGTGGTGTAGAGAGTTTGCAGCCGAACGGAGTGAAATTTATGATGAACGAACAAAGGAACGGGAGACTGTCAATTTCTGTCGAGACAGTCGTGAAGGTTGAGCAAATCATGCGTGAAGATCGGCGGATCACCCTGAATGATCTCTGCACTTTGGTTCCTGAGATTTCCCAAAGCGCCACTTACAACTTCCTGAACAGCATGGCGGCGAGCTGGTATGACATGGGCATACAAAAACTGTCACAGCATCAAAAAAATTTCATCAACCGAAATGGTGATTATGTAGAAAAATGTTCAAGCTGTAAAATGATGTAAACCATTGTAGAAATAAAGAGGTCTATGTACACTTAAGAAAATGGAAATTGCAACACCATCAAGGCATTGGTCGTTTGTGTTGATTTTCAAGATATGGAACGATGCCATATAGGCATGTAAATGATCAAAGTTTCAGACCCATTGGATTGTTGCTACAGGTCTCCCCACGCGATTGGTCGCGGAGGAATCAACTCCAGTATACGGACTCTGGTGTAGCGTAGTTGACTTGCAGTCTGTGCAGTGAAGTGTTCCCCGTCAAACATGCCTCGACGACAGAGAAGAGCATGCTATCAACAACTGTCACCGTTTGAGAGGGCTCAGATAATTGGGCTGTGTGAGGCTGGATTATCGCTAAGGACTGTCGCTGCACGTGTTGGCCGAATCTACGGTACAATGTGTATGACAGCAGTGGTCAAATGAAGGTACCCACACTCGTAGACCTGGCACAGTGAGACAGACAACGGTGAGAGAGGATCGCCACATCATTCGGATGGCATGGAACCCCATGTAACAGTAGCGCAAATTCGAGCAGCTGTGGCACCTCACATTACACAACAAACAGTTGGTAATCGCCTGCGTGCAGCTGGCTTACGAGCCCGTGTCCCTGCAGAAGGTGTTCCATTGACCCCACAACAGCGACGTGTAAGGCTGGCCTGGTGTCAAGAAAGATCGACGTGGGTCGACGAATGGCACAGGGTCGTCTTTAGTGATGAATCACACTTCTGTCTTGCCCGCAGTGATCACCGGAATCGTGTGTGCCGACATACAGAGGAGAGGGGCCGCCCAGATCTTATTGTCGAGAGGCACACAGGGTCAACACCAAGCATTATGGTCTGGGGAGCTATTGGCTTTAACGTCAAATCACAATTAGTGCTTGTTGAGGGCACTATGACTGCTTGACAGTACGTTGATAGGGTACTCAATCCAGTGGTTGTCCCTATGATGGCGAACATTGCTAATGTGATGTTTCAGCAGGACAATGCCCAGGTCCACACTGCACGCATCTCCAGAGAAGCTCTCCACAACATTACAACCTTAGAATGGCCCGCCAGATCCCCGGACCTCAGTCCTATTGAGCATGTGTGGGACATGATGGGTCGACAACTAGACAACCGTCCTCAGCCACCCACAACTCTGGAACAACTGACCCGTGCAGTGCAGCAAGCGTGGGCCACAATTCATCAGGAAGAGATCCAGGGCCTTATTGACTCCATGCCTCGACGAATTCATCAATGTATTGCAGCTCGTGGTGGGCACATCCTGTATTGATTGTTGTCCAAACTTATGGTCAGAGGGACCTGAAAGTGTAATCATCGAATCACAACCAAACAGTCGTCCTGCATGTTCAATTGCAGCATAGCACCACTTCTTCTGGGTGTTGCAATTTCCATTTTCTTCAGTGTATTTATAAAAATACTGGAGACCTTATTTTTGGGATTACCTTCGTATATTATAACGTTGATATAACTGATGCCAGTTAAACGGATGAGAAAATATTGCAAGATATGTGATACAAATCTCAAGTTAATATAGCCTTCGTTAGTGGGAGGAAGAAGCGCTCAGTAAATGGAAAAGAAAGAAAAACAAAAAACAGCGTACTTGCTGAAGATGTTTGTCGATATCAGTTGCCACAACACCATTACTGTCGGGATCCAGGTCACATTTTACCACATTCACATCCATTAATTTGTGTTTAGCCAGAGAGTGTTTCTCCACATGATGAGCATGAACTGCCAAATATCCACAGTACCTGAAATTAGAAAAAAAATGTTAGACATATGTATTATTCTGAATCACGAAAGCATCAATAAAAACATTACAAAAATACTGTTCATTAACATGCACTCTATGATGACCATAGGCAGAAGATTATTTACAATTAACCCTGTAATGCCCAAACCAACTATATGATGATATACACTGACTGACAGAGCAAATGCAACACCAAGAAGGAGTGGTTCAAAAGGGATGAAAGTTGGGGAAAAAACAGAGACGGCACGGACGAATAATTGATGTTTATTTCAAACCGATATGCAGGTTACACAATGCGCACGGCATCGACTCAGTAGGATGTAGGACCACCGCGAGCGGCGATGCACGCAGAAACACGTCGAGGTACAGAGTCAATAAGAGTGCGGATGGTGTCCTGAGGGATGGTTCTCCATTCTCTGTCAACCATTTGCCACAGTTGGTCGTCCGTACGAGGCTGAGGCAGAGTTTGCAAACGGCGTCCAATGAGATCCCACACGTGTTCGATTGGTGAGAGATCCGGAGAGTACGCTGGCCACGGAACCATCTGTACACCTCGTAGAGCCTGTTGGGAGATGCGAGCAGTGTGTGGGCGGGCATTATCCTGCAGCCCCTGAAGGTATGGGAGTGCCACCGGCCGCAGCACATGCTGCACGTAGCGGTGGGCATTTAACGTGCCTTGAATACGCACTAGAGGTGACGTGGAATCATACGCAATAGCGCCCCAAACCATGATGCCGCATTGTCTAGCGGTAGGGCGCTCCACAGTTACTGCCGGATTTGACCTTTCTCCACGCCGACGCCACACTCGTCTGTGGTGACTATCACTGACAGAACAGAAGCGTGACTCATCGGAGAACACGACGCTCCGCCATTCCCTCATCCAAGTCGCTCTAGCCCGGCACCATGCCAGGCGTGCACGTCTATGCTGTGGAGTCAATGGTAGTCTTCTGAGCGGACGCCGGGAGTGCAGGCCTCCTTCAACCAATCGACGGGAAATTGTTCTGGTCGATATTGGAACAGCCAGGGTGTCTTGCACATGCTGAAGAATGGCAGTTGACGTGGCGTGCGGGGCTGCCACCGCTTGGCGGCGGATGCGCCGATCCTCGCGTGCTGACGTCACTCGGGCTGCGCCTGGACCCCTCGCACGTGCCACATGTCCCTGCGCCAACCATCTTCGCCACAGGCGCTGCACCGCGGACACATCCCTATGGGTATCGGCTGCGATTTGACGAAGCGACCAACCTGCCCTTCTCAGCCCGATCACCATACCCCTCGTAAAGTCGTCTGTCTGCTGGAAATGCCTCCGTTGACGGCGGCCTGGCATTCTTAGCTATACACGTGTCCTGTGGCACACGACAACACGTTCTACAATGACTATAGGCTGAGAAATCACGGTACGAAGTGGGCCATTCGCCAACGCCGTGTCCCATTTATTGTTCGCTACGTGCGCAGCACAGCGGCGCATTTCACATCATGAGCATACCTCAGTGACGTCAGTCTACCCTGCAATTGGCATAAAGTTCTGACCACTCCTTCTTGGTGTTGCATTTGCTCTGTCAGTCAGTGTAAAAATTATGTTTCCAGTAAAACTACTTCCTATAGCCTCAACTTACTCTATTATATGCACTTTGTACCATTTCAAATTTTTGACCCTTTTATTTTTTATGTGACATATTTGTCACACTGGGCATTTACTACGTACACGATAGATTTCATTCAAAAATATTTTATTATTAACTAACTCCTCATGTATGCCCTGTACAGTCATTCTCTTCCTAAAGAGTGGCTTGATATTAATGATTTACATTTTAACAGAAACAGGCCTTAAAATTAGAATAATCGAGCATATAAAAAAATAAAGCGTATAAAAATGAGCATAAAGAAGGAACATTTTAGTTCAGTTCCAGTTCAATTTTCACTGTGATTATAATTTTCTAGCGCTACATACATATGGAACCTTCTGAAGCAATTCTGGTCTTTGTTCAAACAACGAAATACACAACACTTTTCACACCAAATGTGGGAGGCCATCTTCATGCCTATCTTGCAGCATCCTCTTGTGTCTTTCCATATTGGCCAGTGCTCGTACTTGTCTTTCTGGCAATCAATAACTGGAAGAATTGTTGTAGCTGCTTTCTTCCTAGATTCTGACACATCGTTTCTGCTAGGTCATCCTCACTTTGCTTTACCTTTGCCAGCTGAAACAAGGGCACATGCAATTTCAGCCTGAAACTTTCTCAATGGCATGTGTTGCTCTTGTAGACTTCTGCAATTATCCCTGTATTTGATCCAACTATTGACAACTGTAATGCATATCAAATGCCAAAAGATGTACAGATACCATCTTCTACTCGCTCTAGGGACACCTGAAAATAATAGCAAATTATTATTATTATTATTATTATTATTATTACCCCATATTTCACTCGTATATGGCATACGTGAGGGTCAATAATCACTCAATTTCAACAGGACAGACAACAAACAACAGCAATACATAACACACGCCATTCATTGAACACACCCTCCAATGCCCAGTGTTACATATTTGTAACATTAGATTCTGAAATGACTCTACAGCTACACATATTGACCTAGTGCATTCTCAAAGTACATTTTCTCTTCAATGGACATTATACTTTCATAATACAACTTTATGTGTATGGAAAACACTAAATTATAGAAACAGTAAGAATAACAAACTTACCTTGCGTGTCATCTTCCTTCACAGCAGCGACCGGTTGACTTCAATAAAAGGGGTGCGAACTTCCCGGACCACAGTTGAAGAAAATATACACCAGAGTGTGTCCACGACTGTGTGACAAATGTGCTACACTGAGCAATAAGAATAAAAGAGATGTATTCTAGCTTCTGATAGCAGCTGAAAGTCGTGTGACAAATTTGTCACGGCGGGCATTATAGGGTCAACATGGGTGAGCTTTGCTAGCATGAGATAGTTCTTGCTGTTCTGAAAATGAGAGCTGACACAACTATTGTCAGGGCTCATAAAAGAATTGTCTCATTGGAGTCCACATTTTCAATACACTTTATGACATATTAAAAATCAAAATCAATGTTACATATTAAAATAACAGGACATGTTTTGCCTATAATATAACAGGCACCTTCAGCCATATTGTCCTTAATGCCTAGCATTCTTATTAACACTTCTACTATCAGTACTACCTGTAATATTCTTACATTTTTAAATTTTAAATCCAAAGTTTAAAAAAAATAATTATATTGGCCCTTTCGTACAAAAACATCCTATAGATATAGAGATAGAAGCCGACCTGGCTCACGCCAGTCTGAACTCAGATCATGTAAGGATTTAAAAGTCGAACAGACTTATTAAACTTCTACAGCTAATTATATGCCTTAATTCAACATCGAGGTCGCAATCTTTTTTGTCAATAAGAACTCTCTGACTACTTTTAACTTATTAGGTCATGCTGAGAAAAATTAGTACATGCCAAAGAGGTCCTAAGTGCAGAACAAAACTGGTCAACCAGGAGTTTATGGGTTCAATTTCCATCAGTCTCCAGTTGGCCACTCAGCCCAGCAGAGAGCTAATTTTATTTTTTACTAGATGGGCTGTGTTGAAGGCACAACTGCAAAGTTTATGGCCCTGAATATATCTTTCTGACAAAAATAAAGTAAATTGCATTGACACGTTTATCACATGGCCCACTCTGCTATCTGCTCACATCCATAGTCACCGTATCTCCATAAATGGTAGCTGAGGCAAATCAAATATCTCCGTTACTGTGTTCATTGGTGGAAAGTGGTCAGGCTTAGGTAGGTACTGGAACCCATCCAATCTTGAAATCGGAGCTGCTACCTTAACTTTCGCGAGGCGAGTGCAATAAGATATATGTAAAACAAACCCAGTTATATCTACGAAGATGACCTCTGCGCGCAGCACCACTATCACCCGGGCTGTTGGGGGAGGCAGGGGTCTCAAGTCCTTCCTATTACACACAACACACCTGTAACCAAACTCACTGCCTATAAACAAAACACCAAAGTCTTAGTAGCAGCTTGCCAAATTGTGACAAACACGGCCACCCGACAAGCCTCGGACTTGGTCATCCTCCTTTAGCTGTTGCTCGTCAGAGATGGTCTGTGAGAGGTCCCCAGTGACTGCTTGAATGCTCCATCATCTACAGATGATAACTTCTATTTTTTTATATACACTGACTTAGGAAAGCTCATTATGTGTAAGACTTTGTTGTCATTTTGTTGTTGTTGGAAAAGGCATACCGTTGGAAATGTGTAATGTGAAGAGTATTCAATAGATCTTAACGAAACTTTTTAATCTGTAGAATGGACACTTTTAATTTGTTGATATAGGCTAAATGTGTTGCAATTGCAAACTACCTACTATTTTCTACAATTTTTTAAAAACTTTCAAAATATGGCGGTCTGGCTGCCCATATGTCACGTTAAGACATGGTCTCCAATGTGTTAACAATCATATCAAAGAAAGAGTAATGTAATATAGATTTTGTATTTTGCACATTGCGAACATTTTTATTAATAATAATAATAATAATAATAATAATAATAATAATAATAATAATAATAAAAGAAAACATAGTAACAGTATTATACCTGAATAAGAAATAACTTAATTAAAATAGAATGATATGTCTCATTCTTGAAAGAACATCATCATATTCTATCAAATCTACGCTAGAGTGGAAAGAAGTGAGGACTTCATTAAGATAAGTTTCAAATTTCAAATTTTTGAGGATTTAAACAGAATTTTAACAAAATATTTGAGAGTGAGTATATTACATTCCCATACAAAGACAAAACTTAAGTCAGATACATTACAAAGTAAAACTCACCCACATTTAAAGCGTTGTCGTTTGTGCAGCTTCATGTGAGCTTTCAGGTATGCCAGAGTCTTGAGAGATCGTTGACATATGGGACATAAAAGAGCTGGGAGTGGACGAGAAGGGTCTGCTTCCTCTTCCCCTGAGGCTGTGTGTGTGTCATCTTCATCATTGTAATTATACTGGTCATCTGCAGGAGGTTTCCCTGTACAAGATACTAATTTAAGAAACATTACTGAGACAGACACAAGGAATTCCATCACCAGAGCCTCATCTTGCACTATATGCGTTTGAAGGCCACTGGAATGTGCTTCTCAAAGTTAGCAAGAAGTGGGGTCCAGGTATTAAAGCTAAGGGTAAGGTGCAATTAAAATAAATAATGCACCAAAATTTTTTTTCTGAGCCTCCAACAATGGTATGGATACGGAACTTTAGATATGAATTCTTTAAAGATTTGGAGTGCACATGCAAAAAGTTTCTCTTTCTTCCGACAGATAGCATACTTGCAACAATGGTTCAACATGGTGTCTGTAAGTGATGTACATTATAAGCAGCGTGTTGTCAATAAATTTCTCACTGTGGAGCAAGAAACTGTTGGAAACATTCACAAACGTTTATGCAGCTTGGCAGAGCTCCAAGATTTGCAGCGGTCGGGGAGGCCACCCTCGGCTGTCACACCTTACAAGATGCAGCATGCTGATGTGCACATTCGCAAGGACTGATGCAGAACGACTCGGCAGTAGGCGCGGAAGCTGTCAATCAGCGAAGGAAGTGTGGGTGTAATCATCAGTGTTCTTGATTATGCAAAAAAGTATTCACGATAGGTTCTGCACCATCTTACGAAGGAACACAAAACTCTCAGAAAAAACATTTCTTCTGAGCTGCCACAACGTTTTGAAGTTGAGGGGAAAAACTTCTTGTTCTGGATTGTGACAGATGATGAAACCTGGGTTCACCATTTAGAGCTCAAAACAAAACAGCAATTGATGAAATGGCACCATCCTGACTCTCCACAGAAGAAAAAATTTCAAAGCAACTGCTTCCGCTGGTAAGGTCACGATCACTGTGTTTTAGGACTGTGATGGTTTTTTACTCATTGATGTGATGCCGAGAGGCACCACCATTAAATCTAAGGCATATGTGAACACATTAACCAAACTCAAGAAGCGCTTCCAGCCCAGGTGATTGTTTGCTTCAACATGATAACGAATGCCCTCACACGTTTGAGGACGTCGGAACATATCACAAAACAGGGTTCGACAGTGTTACCCCCTCCACCCTATAGCTCTGACCTAGCTCCCTCAAACTTGCACTTGTTTGGGCCATTGAAGAATACCATTTGTGGGAGACATTTTGAGGATGATGAAGAGGTGATTCGCACAGCGAAGAAATGGCTTCGTGAACAGAACAAGGAGTGGTACCGACAGGGCATATACAAGGCCAAAGGACAGGAGTGAGATTACATTGTTCTTTCTTGCGTATAAGTTTCATTGTGTTCAATAAATAATTGTGAAGAAAAAGAATGTGGTGCATTAGTTTCTAGGCTACCCTCATATATCTTCACCATCACTACTAACATTATCATCAGAAGAGCTTTCAATATTGAACTCAAGTTTTTCAACGTTACTTGGGCATTCCGAATAATTATCCGCATGCAGTTCGTTAAATATTTAATCCTGATCTAAACATGCGGTCAGTCTGGGAAGCGCCATCTTACCCACCACATGGCTCTTTGAACAACGTAAATATTAGGTTGGAAAACTAAGAAATTGAAGCATAAAACGGAAGAACGAAAATTAAAAGTAGCATGGAATAAACAAAACTTCAACGAGATTCTATAAACCAAGACCGCTCGCTAGTTTCAGAAGTTCCAACAGATGTCACCAAATGTACAAGTCTAGTGAACATGAGTAGATTCGGGTCCCGTCCGCAGTGTGTTAAGCACTTTTTGATAACAGCTACCATCATTCTGCAACAGTTCAACAATTGCTATTTGTCTACTTTTGAAGGCCTCAGCAGTTTGATATGACAAAGCAGTATCAACCAACACTTATTTTAGACTCTAAGCTTGAAACTGATGTTCATTACTGCCACAGAGAGCATCAATTTTCATGTATAACCACTGATCAACTTTACTTACTTCCATCCTGCAGCACGGCTGGTACCACACTAACATACAAAAGAATTGTTAACTATCCGACATAGGTTTTTAACAACTTACAAATCTTATTTTTCCAACTTATAAATCTTAAAAGCATATAGGAATATACTGAACTTCCTGTGTTCTCACATGACTTATGAAACAAAACTGTTAAATTGTTTGCCTTCTTACAATTAAAAAATTGTACGTTTAAAAACATTTTTGTTCAATACATTTTTTTCAACAAAGCAAGTTATTAAAAACTGACCATATGGAGCCAATAGGCTAGAAGTCTATACTACAGGAACATGTGTTACACTACATAATCACACCCCGACATGTTTATTATTGTGTCTATTCTGTATTACATGATTCAGTACATGTGTTAAATGTAGAAGTTGGAAAGCTGTCTATAGTAAATGATATATTTACACAGTACACGAGGAAATCAAATCTAAAGAAAGTTCACGAGTGATTGGAGAGAACACAATGCCATCCAAGTGTTGGCCATGACAACTCCGTGAATATGAGCCCAGAGCAAGCCATTGGCAGGTGCAGCAAATCTCTCTCGCTCTTCAGATTGGAGAGCACTAACTCATGCTCTGCAGTATGTCATGACAAGCTGCAGATCCATATAAGCTTGTGTTTGACACGGCCCAGTGTCAATAATCAAGGGTTGGTCAGGTAATTATCAAGAATCCATTATGTATTATTTGTTGTCTGTTGTATAGTGTTCAAGGGCTGTCTAAGATCCAGTATCTATTGGCTACTTGATGTTGACTTGTATGTATTGCTGAACTGCTCCAGTCTACGGCCTGGTTCGAAGGCATAGATGAGTCTTGTGAAAATAAAAATAATGTTATTGGCTTTATGTCCCACTAACAACTTGTACGGTTTTCAGAGATACCAAGGTGCTGGAATTTAGTCCCGCAGGAGTTCTTCTACATGCCAGTAAATCTACCCACATGAGGCTGATGTATTTTGAGCACTTTCATATAGCACCGCACTGAGCCAGGATTGAACCTGCCAAGTTGGGTTCAGAAGGACAGCACCTCAACCGTCTCTAGAGAAACTGAAACTAGTTTCATCTAATATATGTAACTTTTTTTTAGGTTACAATAAATAGTACTGAATAGGTGGAAACCTTTAGCTTT